>NC_057801.1:145238704-145868101 GCF_018294505.1 Triticum aestivum
TTGCTTCCACCAGAGGCACGGTTGTGTTTTCGCGAGAGGCACGGGCGTGCCTCTTTCGAAAAAGAAAAAAAATGCGTTTTCTGTTTTTTTTTCTTTCATGAGAGGCACGGTTTTGTTTCCGCGAGAGGCACGGTTGTGATTTTGTCAGAGGCACGGGCGTGCCTCTTTCGGAAAGGAAAAAAACCGTGTTTCCGGTTCAGTTTTTTCGTCGGTTTTTTTGGTCCGGTTTTTTCGTGAAAAAAGTTCGTCAAAACCTATCAACATGGGATCTAGTTTTAAAGATCTCGATGCGAGGAATCCAATGGCGAAAACGGTTCGAGATTTGGATGCACGGTTTAAGAGATAAAACATTTTGAATAAACGGATCTACGAAAAAAAGGGAAAACTCCCAGGTTGCGACAAGTGGCGCACATGCAGCACGCCACTTGTCGCAACCTGGGGAAGTTGGAGTGATCTCCGCAAGGAGTACTCCTTAATTAGTGATTTCGGCCCGACTGGGTCGTTTGTTTACGAGGTTTGGGGCTCTCTACAACTTATATATGTGATGTATGTGCATCTTATGGCACATATGGATATGAAATTTAAAGGTATTTTAATTAATATTTTTAATCGGGTAACCCATGGGTGCAAACATATACCCATGCCCTGCCCATCACTAATCGGGTTATCCATCGGGCTTACCCAAGAGTGAAGATGACAACCCATACCCTATCCATTCAGGTTGAGTGCCCATGGGCGCGACCACCCATGGGTCGGATTGCCGGGTTGACTTCCCACCTACAATTTCAAACACTTCAAGCACTGATAACCTAGATAAATTTGAATGAGTATGATATACTGCATTCAAACTAGATGAAATTTAATTGAGTTTGATATATTACATCCAAATTTAGCCGAACTTAACATACACAAAACTAAATCGTAGCGCATGAAGTGGATGGTCACCTCGTAGGCACGACCTTCGAGGCCGCTGGCAGTGATGTCGTCATCGTCGTCGTAGGGCAAGTCATGGAAGTTGTCCAAGACGGTCCAAAGTCGAGGCCCCCGCGAGAACCTAGTTGACAAGGACATGAAGTGGTGACATCTCCGTCATGGCGTCCTGGCGCTGCATCGCTCTAGCGAAGAACAATGGCCCCGACGAAGTGTCTCCACGCCATGTAGTTTGGAGCGCAAGTTGTCGCCACCGTCATGGCTCCTCAAAGCGGTAGCCGCCGAGCATCCACCACGCACGACTACGGTCACACAACTCCTCATTCTTTTTCTTTCCCATGGCGGGGTCGTGACAACTATGTTGGGGAATGTAGCATGCAATTTCAAAAAAATTCCTACAATCATGCAAGATCTATCTAGGAGATGCATAGCAACGAGAGGGGGAGAGTGTGTCCACGTACCCTCGTAGACTGAAAGCGGAAGCGTTAGTTTAACGTGGTTGATGTAGTCGAACGTCTTCTCGATTCAACCGATCAAGTGTCGAACATACGGCACCTCCGAGTTCTGCACACGTTCAGCTCGATGACGTCCCTCGAACTCTTGATCCAGCAAAGTGTCGAGGAAGAGTTTTGTCAGCACGACGGCGTGGTGACGGTGATGGTGAAGTGATCCGCACAGGGCTTCGCCTAAGCACTACGACAATATGGCCGGAGGAGTAAACGGTGGAGGGGGGCACCGCACACGACTAAGAACAATTGATGTGTCTTAGAGGTGCCCCCCAACCCACGTATATAAAGGAGGAAGAGGGGAGGAGGCCAAGTGGGAGGAGTCCCACTTGGACTCCTAGTCCAATTCGCCCTCCCCCCTTTCCTTTCACCGGATGGGCCGGGAAAGGGGGAAGGAGAGGGAGGAGGAGAAGGAAAGGGGGGCGCCGCCCCCTCCCCTAGTCCAATTCAGACTCCTTCCCGGGGGGCGCGGCCCCTTGTGGGCTGCCTTGCCTCCCTCCTATGGCCCATATGGCCCATATCTTCCCCCGGGGGGTTCCGGTAACCCCTCCCCCCGGTACTCCGATATGTACTCGATACATTCTGAAACACTTCCGTGTCTGAATATTGTCGTCCAATATATCAATCTTTACCACTCGACCATTTCGAGACTCCTAGTCATGTCCGTGATCTCATCTGGGACTCCGAACAATCTTCGGTCACCAAAACACATCACTCATAATACAAATCGTCATTGAACATTAAGCATGCGGACCCTACGGGTTCGAGAACTATGTGGATATGACCGAGACACCTCTCCGGTCAATAACCAACAACGGAACCTAGATGCTCATATTGGTTCCCACATATTCTACGAAGATCTTTATCGATCAAACCATAATGACAACATATGTCATTCCCTTTGTCATTGGTATGTTACTTGCCCGAGATTCGATCATCGGTATCTTCATACCTAGTTCAATCTCGTTACCGGCAAGTCTCTTTACTCGTTCCATAATGCATCATCCCGCAACTAATTCATTAGTCACATTGCTTGCAAGGCTTATCATGATGTGCATTACTGAGAGGGCCCAGAGATACCTCTCTGATAATCGGAGTGACAAGTCCTAATCTCGATCCATGCCAACCCAAAAAACACCTTCGGAGATACCTTTAGAGGATATTTATAATCCACCAGTTATGTTGTGACGTTTGACAACACACAAGGTATTCCTCCGGTATCGAGAGTTGCATAATCTCATAGTCAAAGGAATATGTATAAGTCATGAAGAAAGCAATAGCAATAAAACTTTACGATCATTATGGTAAGCTAACGGATGGGTCTTGTCCATCATATCATTCTCCTAATGATGTGATCCCGTTCATCAAATGACAACACATGTCTATGGTTAGGAAACTTTAACCATCTTTGATTAACGAGCTAGTCTAGTAGAGGCATACTAGGGACACTGTGTTTTGTCTATATATTCACGCATGTATTAAGTTTCCGGTTAATACAATTCTAGCATGAATAATAAACATTTATCATGATATAAGGAAATATAAATAACAACTTTATTATTTCCTCTAGGGCACATTTCCTTTAGTCTCCCACTTGCACTAGAGTCAATAATCTAGATTACATTGTAATGATTCTAACACCCATGGAGTCTTGGTGTTAATCATGTTTTGCTCGTGGAAGAGGCTTAGTCAACGGGTCTGCCACATTCAGATCCGTATGTATTTTGCAAATCTCTATGTCTCTGTCCTTGACTTGATCACAGATGGAGTTGAAGCGTCTCTTGATGTGTTTGGTTCTCTTGTGAAATCTAGATTCCTTCGCTAAGGCAATTGCTCTAGTATTGTCACAAAAGATTTTCATTGGACCCGATGCACTAGGTATTACACCTAGACCGGATATGAACTCCTTCATCCAGACTCCTTCATTTGCTGCTTCCGAAGCAACTATGTACTCCGCTTTACACATAGATCCCGCCACGACGCTTTGCTTGGAACTACACCAACTGAAAGCTCCACCATTCAATATAAATACATAACTGGTTTGCGACTTAGAGTCATCCGGATCAGTGTAAAAGCTAGCATCGACGTAACCATTTACAAAGAGTTCTTTGTCACCTCCATAAATGAGAAACATATCCTTAGTCCTTTTCAGGTACTTCAGGATGTTCTTGAC
Organism: Triticum aestivum; assembly: GCF_018294505.1. Taxonomy (NCBI): domain Eukaryota; kingdom Viridiplantae; phylum Streptophyta; class Magnoliopsida; order Poales; family Poaceae; genus Triticum; species Triticum aestivum. The sequence continues at coordinate 145,242,314 of NC_057801.1, forward strand.
TGCTGTCCGGTGATCCACTCCTGGATTACTTTGGTACCTCCCTGCTAGATAGCAAGGCACACATCAGGTCTGGTACACAGCATTGCATACATGATAGAACATATGGTTGAGGCATAGGGAATGACTTTCATTTTCTCTCTATCTTCTGCAGTGGTCGGGCATTGAGTCTGACTCAACTTCACACCTTGTAACACACGCAAGAACCCTTTCTTTGACTGATCCATTTTGAACTTCTTCAAAACTTTATCAAGGTATGTGCTTTTTGAAAGTCCAATTAAGTGTCTTGATTTATCTCTATAGATCTTGATGCCCAATATATAGGCAGCTTCACTCAGGTCTTTCATTGAAAAACTCTTATTCAAGTATCCATTTATGCCATCAACAAATTCTACATCATTTCCAATCAACAATATGTCATCCACATATAATATTAGAAATGCTACACAACTCCCACTCACTTTCTTGTAAATACAGGCTTCTCCAAAAGTCTTTATAAAACTATATGCTTTGATCACTTCATCAAAGCATATATTCCAACTCCGAGATGCTTGCACCAGTCCATAAATGGATCGCTGGAGCTTACACACTTTGTTAGCACCTTTAGGATCGACAAAACCTTCTGGTTGCATCATATACAACTCTTCTTTAAGAAATCCATTAAGGAATGCAATTTTGACGTCCATTTGCCAGATTTCATAATCATAAAATGCGGCAATTGCTAACATAATTCGGACAGACTTAAGCATCGCTACGGCTGAGAAAGTCTCATCGTAGTCAACTCCTTGAACTTGTAGAAAACCTTTTGCAATAAGTCAAGCTTTGTAGACAGTAACATTACCATCAGCGTCAGTCTTCTTCTTGAAGATCCATTTATTCTCTATGGCTTGCCGATCATCGGGAAAGTCAACCAAAGTCCACACTTTGTTCTCATACATGGATCCCATCTCAGATTTCATGGCCTCAAGCCATTTCGCGGAATCTGGGGTCATCATCGCTTTCTCATAGTTCGTAGGTTTGTCATGGTCTAGTAACATGACTTACAAAACAGGATTACCGTACCACTGATACGTCTCCGATGTATCTATAATTTATGAAGTATTCATGCCATGTTTATAACAATTCCATATGATTTGATTAGAACTAACCCGGACTGACGTTGTTTTCAGCAGAACTACCGTGGTGGTGTTTTTGTGCAGAAATAGAAGTCCTCAAAATGAGCTAAAAATTAACGAAGATTTTTTTGGAAAATATGAAAAATACAGGAAGAAAAAGATTCGGAAAAGGAGTCCTGGGGCCAACACAAGGGTGGGGGGTGCGCCCCTCAACCTTGTGACTACCTCGTGGGGTACCCTGATGTGAAACCGACGACAAACCCTTCTATAAATCCAGAAAACCCTAGAACACAAGAGAGATCGGAAGTTCCACCGCCGCAAGCATCTGTAGCCACGAAAAAACAATCTAGGCCCTCTCTGGCACCCTGCCGGAGGGGGCCATCATCACCAAGGGCATGGAGGAGGATCCCGGAGGGGTCACCATCATCATGGAGGCCAAGGACCAGAGGGAGAACCTCTCCCCGTCTAGGGGAGGCCATGGAGGAGGAAGCACAAGGGGGAGATCCTCTCCCCCCTCTCTTGGTGGCACCGAAGTTCCATCGGGGGAACCATCGCCGCGGTGATCGTCTTCATCACCATCACCATCACCATCATCATCTCTTTTATGCGGTCCACTCTCCCGAACCCCGCTGTAATCCCCTACTTGAACATGGTGCTTTATGCCACATATTATGATCCAATGATGTGTTGCCATCCTATGATGTTTTGAATAGATTTCTTTTGTCTTTGGGTTGATTGATGATCTAGATTGGTACGAGTTGTATGTTTTATTTTGGTGTTGTCCTATGGTGCCTTCCATGCCACGCACACGAGAGGGATGCCCACTGTAGGGTGTTGCAATGCATTCATGATTCGCTTATAGTGGGTTGCTAGAGTGACAGAAGCTTAAACCCGAGTAAGGGGATTGTTGCGTATGGGATAAAGGGGACTTTATATGTTAATGCTAGGGTTGGGTTTTACCTTAGTGATCTTTAGTAGTTGCGGATGCTTGTTGGAGTTCCAATCATAAGTGCATATGATCCAAGAAGAGAAAGTATGTTAGCTTATGCCTCTCCCTCATATAAAATTGCAATGACAACTACCAATCTTGTTAACAATTGCCTAGGACAATTCCGCACACCGATCCATCATTATTCCACACTCGCTATTTATAATATATAGTAATATATTCTAACTTTATATTAACAACACCTACTTTTATATTTCAGTTCTCCAATATAATGCAAAGTTATCCTCTTCATACGCACAACGTAGTTTTGTTTCTCGTTTCTCATTGGAAGCAAACGTTTAGTATACGTAGAGTCGTAACAGTGGCAGATAGGACTTGAGAGAATAATGATTGTTGGAGTAAATGACCACGGGTAGCCTCATCAGCCCCCATGGTATTTCAAGACATCGGGGCTAGTTGTGCCCCTCACACCTTCCTGACGAGAGGCCGACTGAGGGAGTCCTGGATTAGGGGGTGTCCGGATGGCCGGACTATGACCTTTGGCCGGACTCCCGGACTATGAAGATACAAGATTGAAGACTTCGTCCCGTGTCCGGATGGGATTTTCCTTGGCGTGGAAGGCAAGCTTGGCGATATGATATGAAGATCTCCTCCCATTGTAACCGACTCTGTGTAACCCTAGCCCTCTCTGGTGTCTATATAAACCGGAGAGTTTTAGTCCGTAGGACGAACAACAATCATACCATAGGCTAGCTTCTAGGGTTTAGCCTCTCTGATCTCATGGTAGATCAACTCTTGTACTACCCATATCATCAATATTAATCAAGCAGGAGTAGGGTTTTACCTCCATCGAGAGGGCCCGAACCTGGGTAAAAACATTGTGTCCCTTGTCTCCTGTTACCATCCGCCTAGACGCACAGTTCGGGACCCCCTACCCGAGATCCGCCGGTTTTGACACCGACATTGGTGCTTTCATTGAGAGTTCCTCTGTGTCGTCACCTTTAGGCCCGATGGCTTCTTCGATCGTCAACCACGACGCGGTCCAGGGTGAGACTTTTCTCCCTGGACAGATCTTCGTATTCGGCGGCTTCGCACAGTGGGCCAATTCACTTGGCCATCTGGAGCAGATTGAAAGCTACGCCCCTGGCCATCAGGTCAGGTTTGGAAGCTTAAACTACACGGCCGACATCCGCGGGGACTTGATCTTCGACGGATTCGAGCCACGGCCGAGCGCGCCGCACTGTCACGATGGGCATGATCTAGCTCTGCCACCGAACAGCGCCCAGAGCGCCGCTCGGGTGCCCGCTCCGACCATTAGCTCAGAGTCGGCTGCGCCAGTCGGGGACGGACGGTTGGACGCCGCCCCAGGATCCGCAATCTCTACGGCGATAGAGCCGAATACCAGCCTAGTCCTTTGCAAGGCCCGTGACTCCAAGGTGCCGGACTCCGTTCCGGACTCCGAATCTTTCGCACCCCTTCCGATCGAACCCGATTGGGCTCTGATCATGGAGTTCACCACCGCGGACGTCTTTCAGCACTCGCCCTTTGGCGACATCCTGAATTCACTAAAGTCTCTCTCTTTGTCAAGAGAGCCCTGGCCGAACTATGGTCAGCATGGTTGGGATGCGGACGACGAAGAAATTCGAAACCCACCCACCACCCACTTTGTAGCCACTGTCGACGATCTAACCGACATGCTCGACTTCGACTCCGAAGACATCGACGGTATGGACGCCGATGAAGGAGATGACCTAGAACCAGCACCTATAGGGCACTGGAAGGCCACCTCGTCATATGACATATACATGGTGGACACCCCCAAAGCAGGGGATGGCGATGAAAAAACGGAGGACGACCCCTCCAAGAAGCAACCCAAGCGCCGACGTCGGCGGCGCCACTCTAAATCCCGCCAAAGCAAGAACGTCGCATCCGGCACAGACATCAACACCCCGGACAGTGCCGAAGACAACCCCCTCTAGCAGGATTCAGCGCAGGAGGGCGAAGGAGCCAGCCCTCATGAGAGAGCGGCAGACAGGGAGGCCGAGGACGACAATTATATGCCTCCCTCCGAAGACGAGGCAAGCCTCGATGACGATGAATTCGTCGTGCCAGAGGATCCCGTCGAACAAGAGCATTTCAAACGCAGGCTTATGGCCACGGCGAGCAACCTCAAGAAAAAACAGCAGCAACTTAGAGCTGACCAAGACTTGCTAGCCGACAGATGGACTGAAGTCCTGGCGGCCGAAGAGTATAAACTCGAACGCCCCTCCAAGAGTTACCCAAAGTGCAGGCTGCTACCCCAACTAGAGGAGGAAGCAACTAAACCTACATCACCAGCGTACGATGCGCCCGATCGGCCACCCCATGGCCGCGACAGAGAGGTCCTTCGGCCCTCAATCCAAGCCGCACCCCGGCGCCGCTCTAAGAGTACCAGAGCACGTGGAAACGCAACAGACCTGCAAGACATATTGGAGGATAAGGCAAGGCAAACAAGATCGATCTATGGATCGTGTGGGCGCCCCACATCACGTGATGATAACCGTCACGCCGGATATGATAAATATGGCCAGGCCGAATACAACAGACAAAGCTCATCCGAGCTGCGTCGCGATATAGCCCAGTACAGGGGCGCCGCACACCCACTATGCTTCACAGATGAAGTAATGGATCATCAAATCCCCGAGGGCTTTAAACCCGTAAACATCGAATCATACGATGGCACAACTGATCCCGCGGTATGGATCGAGGATTATCTCCTTCATATCCACATGGCCCGCGGTGATGATCTACACGCCATCAAATACCTCCTGCTCAAGCTTAAAGGACCATCTCGGCATTGGCTTAACAGCCTGCCAGCAGAGTTAATTAGTTGCTGGGAGGACCTGGAATCCGCTTTCCTTGACAACTTCCAGGGCACCTATGTGCGACCACCAGACGCTGATGACCTAAGCCACATAATCCAGCAGCCAGAGGAATCGGCCAGACAATTCTGGACACGGTTCCTAACCAAGAAAAATCAAATAGTCGATTGTCCGGACGCCGAGGCCCTTGCAGCCTCCAGGCACAACATCCGAGACGAATGGCTTGCCCGGCATCTAGGATAGGAAAAGCCGAAATCTATGGCAGCCCTCACGACACTCATGACCCGCTTTTGCGCGGGCGAAGACAGCTGGCTAGCTCGTAGCAATAACATAACTAAGAGCCCTGGCAATTCGGATACCAAGGACAACAATGGCAGGTCACGTCGCAACAAGCACAAGCGCCGCATTAACGGCGACAATACTGAGGATACGACAGTCAATGCCAGATTCGGAGGCTCTAAACCCGGTCAGCGGTAGAAGCCATTCAAAATAAACCCTCCGGGCCCATCCAGTTTAGACCGGATACTCGATCGCTCGTGCCAGATACACGACACCCCCAAACAAGCAGCCAACCACACCAACAGGGATTGTTGGGTGTTCAAGCAGGCAGGCAAGTTAAGCACCGAAACCAGAGACAAGGGGCTGCGTAGCGATGATGAGGAGGAGCCCCGGCCGCTGAACAACAGAGGACAGAAGGGCTTCCCCCGCAAGTGCGGACGGTGAACATGATATACGCAACCCATATCTCCAAAAGGGAGCGGAAGCGTGCTCTCAAGGACGTCTATGCATTGGAGCCAGTCGCCCCAAAGTTCAACCCATGGTCCTCCTGCCCGATCACTTTCGATCGAAGGGACCACCCCACTAGCATTCATCACGGCGGATTCGCCGCATTGGTCCTAGACCCAATCATTGATGGATTTCACCTCACTAGAGTCCTCATGGACGGCGGCAGCAGCCTGAACCTGCTTTATCAGGATACAATGCAAAAAATGGGTATAGATCCCTCAAGGATTAAACCCACAAAGACAACCTTTAAAGGCGTCATACCAGGTGTAGAAGCCAGCTGTACAGGCTCGGTTACACTCGAAGTGGTCTTCGGATCCCCGAATAATTTCCGAAGCGAAGAGTTAATCTTCGACATAGTCCCATTCCGCAGTGGCTATCACGCCCTGCTCGGACGAACCACATTCGCAAAATTCAATGCGGTGCCGCACTACGCATATCTCAAGCTCAAGATGCCAGGCCCTCGCGGAGTTATCACGGTAAATGGAAACACCAAGCGCTCTCTTCGAACGGAGGAGCACACGGCGGCCCTAGCAGCGGAAGTACAGAGTAGCCTCTCAAGGCAATTCTCCAATCCGAGTGTTAAACGTCCGGACAACGTCAAGCGCGCCCGAAGTAACCTACAACAACACCGGCTGGCACGTTCCGAGCAAGCATAGCAGTGCGGCCCCAACCCCAGCCCTTGCCAGATGGCGATATCGGTACCATGCGTACATAATTACGCTTTGGAAATACCATGGGCATAAGGGGAAGGGCACAACTACGGCACGCCCAGAATGCGGCTTAACCGCACTAAGGGGCTCCTTATTCTGCCGTTTCTTTTTTTATTATTATATACTTTCAGGACTCAACTATTCGGAAGGCCTGTCCGGCAACACACTCGCCGAACACACGATGCAACAGCCAGGGAGAGAACAAGCCACGTCAAATGTCCAGGTGGTCTCTATAACGAGCTAAATACCTGTTTTACTTAAAGTCCCACAGCTTGCCCCTGGAGGGGGACATGTTAAATAATCCCATCTCTTGCTTATTGCACTATTTGTATCATTCTGCTTTCATAGCAGCCCTTTTTAATAAACAATACACAATTCTTATTGTATTCATCTATTTTTATACAAATATGTTCGGTCATGACATTATGCAACCGTACACTTTGGTACGGCCGATACACCAGGGGCTTCAGCACCCCATAAGATGGTGTGAGAAGACCGAACACTCTCATGAGTGCGGCACCCCGAACTTATAGCACTATATGCATCGGCTCCGAATCATGTCTTGGGTCAATAGTTGGGTTTGCCCGACTCCCATGTTTTGGTACCTTACATTCCGCAATGTTGGCTAAGGTTGTGCTGGGAGAACTAATGCGATTGTGTCCCAGTTGAGCTGGGTTAACACCTCAGTAGAGAAAGCTAAAACTGACCGTCATGATAGTGCAAGAGACCGGTCGCTGTTCGCAAGGTTTTTCGAGTCCCTAAAGACTTATGCCGCTTAGAGCGAGGAGCCGGATTTATCTGGCCAAGGCGTGGATAGCGCCCCAAACTCGGTCTTCCGAATACTAGGGGCTTCGCCCAAATTTAGAATTATAGAATTCTATGGCTAAGTGAGAGTGATAAAGCATTATAAGTCCGATGGCCTTGTTCGTTGTGCTGAGCGCCTCCCTAGATGGACCCAAGAATGGGAACAAGAGCGCTCAGGTTTATCCCGAACACCCCAACACTCGTGGCATGGGGGTAGAAGCCGACGACTTGCATCTCTCAGATTTGATAAACGGCCGCACAAAAGGTAATATTTTAAATCAATAAGCGTTGCTAAGCGCATATGAACAAAGTTTTCAGCGTACAGGATAACAGATGCGAGTCTACTAAAAAATTACATCTTTGGAGCATTCACCCGCTATAAGGCGGGCACCCTTCAGGACGCCCTTATAATACATCTTGGGCATGTGATACTCCTTGGCCGGCGGTGGCGCGTCCGTCAAAAGCTTCTCAGTGTCCAACTTGCCCCAGTGCACTTTAGCATTGGCAAGGGCCCGACGGGCACCTTCAATACAGACGGAGCGCTTGATGACCTCAATCCACGGACACGCGTCCATCAGCCGCCGCACCAGACTGAAGTAGCTCCCAGGCATGGCTTCTGTTGGCCGCAACCGAACTATGAGGCCCTTCATGGCCTGTTCGGCCACCTTGTGGAGCTCGACCAGCTGCTTCAGCTGGTCGCTCAGGGGCACCAGATGGTTGGCCTCAGCATACTGAGACTAGAACACCTTTTCCGTCGAGCTCCCCTCCTCGGCTCGCTAGAATGCGGTAGCGTCAGACACGCTACGGGGCAGATCAGCGAACGCTCCTGGAGAGCTCCGGATTCGGGTAAGTAACATATAATTCACTTTTATATGCTTGCTTTGCATAAAGAATGCCTTACCCGCCGCTATTTTCTTTATTGCCTCGATCTCCTGGAGGGCCTTCTGGGCTTCGGCCTTAGCGGTCTTGGCACTCTCAAGAGCCAGGGCGAGCTCGGACTCTCGAGTCTTCGAGTCACGCTCCAAACTCTCGTGTTTCTCCACGAGAGCCTGGAGCTCTTGCCGCAACCCCGCCACCCGCGCCTCCTGCTTCTCTCGCTCGGAGCGCTCCAAGGCCGCACTGTTTTCGGCCTTGGACACCGCTTTCTTCAGGGTCGCCACCTCGGTCGTGGCCCCTGCAACATTCACGTTGGTCCTGTCATTATTTGCAACCAGGTATTTCTATATACATTTACATGCGGTATTACATACCCTCCCTGTCCTCGAGCTGCTTCTTGGCACGGCCGAGCTTGTTCTCGGACCGCTCGAGGCTCTCCTTCAATACATTGACCTCCGCAGTTAGTGCGGCAGAGGTCAGCAGCGCAGCCTGCATTCCCATATTGACATATTTATGTTAGACTCCTGTGTATATCTTTTTAGATCCTTAGCTCGGCTTTTCTTTCCAAACGCCAAACTGAGCATCAGGGGCTACTGTCTATGCGGTAACATTTTTATATGTTTTGAATACATACCTCAAAGCCCGTTAACAGGCTTGTACAGGCTTCTGTCAGCCCACTCTTGGCGGACTGAACCTTCTGAATCACCGCACTCATAACAGTGCGGTGCTCCTCGTCGATGGAGGCGCCGTTAAGCACCTCCAGCAAATTGTCTGGCGCCTCCGGTTGGACAGAGGTCGCCAGCGTCGTAGGCTTGCCCTTCTTACGAAGGCGCCGCCTACCGGTTTCCGGAACCGTTGATGGTTCCAGAGCAGTGTCCGGCCCAGGGCCAGACTCAGATCCCTCTGGGGCTTTATCCCCTTTGGGCCTGGAGTCCGGGAGGTCGCCTTGCGGCGCCTCTAGGACCACCTCCTCCTGGTTTAGCCCCTTTTGGGACTCCACCTCGGCGTCGTCCGTAGGGAGAGAAGAGGAGGTCGTCGGGAGTGAAGCGCTATTCACGTCCGACGAATCCAGTGAGCCGCTCGTCGAATCGCCGAGCTGAGCCTTGGGCGGACTGCATAATTGAATTCGGCGTCAGAAGGTACCGTATAATAGAGGAGCGCCATAAGTTATTCGGGTGTCCGGATAGTTACGATTTTGCCAGGGGCTTGACCCTGGATGGCCATTCCTCCCCGCCGTCTTCGGCATCGGAGGCGTAGTCCGGCAGAATTGGGCCCTCCGGCCTCCCCAGTTGGGACGGCCTTCTTTTTCTTTCCTCCCCCCGCTGGAGGGGGCGAGGCTTCTTCTTCTTCCTCCTCCTCGTCTTTGAAGGCGGAGGGTGCTTCGGGGTTGTCGGGTGATGAACCCGACACCACCAGGCGCCGGGAACTCTTTCGAGTCCTCGTGGCCTTCTTCTTGGCCTTCTTCTCCGGCACCAAGTGAGGTGCCGGAACCAGCAACCCCGTCAATCGGGGCGTCCGCTGGGTCTTCTGGTAAGGGAGCCGGATAGTTCACCTGCCCGGACGTCTTCAGCCAGTCCTGTCAAAGGTAAGGGAGTTTAGATCCCACATAGAGTTAGACTATGAAAAACATGAGTCCCGTAAAGGGTAGAGTAGCTTACCTCGCTGGCCTGACGCCGTGAGCTGAATCCGCGATCTTCGGTAGCGGACGCGGGGGCCTCAGCGCCCTTGAACAGCACCTTCCAGGCATCTTCGTACGTAGTGTCGAAGAGCTTGCTTAAGGTTTGGTGTTGTGCCGGATCAAACTCCCATAATTTGAAGGCCCGTTGTTGGCATGGGAGGATCCGACGGATGAGCATGACCTGGACAACATTGACAAGCTTGAGATTCTTGTTCACCAGCTTTTGGACGCAGGTTTGAAGTCCGGTCAGCTCTTCTGAATCCCCCCACGACAGGCCCATCTCTTTCCAGGAGGTGAGCCGCGTGGGGAAGCCCGGTCAGAATTCGGGGGCTGCCGCCCATTTGGGGTCGCGCGGCTCGGTGATGTAGAACCACCCCGATTGCCACCCCTTTATTGTCTCCACAAAGGAGCCCTCGAGCCATAGGATGTTGGCCATTCGGCCCACCATGGCACCTCCGCACTCCGCTTGGCGGCCGCCCACTACCTTCGACTTGACATTAAAAGTCTTCAGCCATAAGCCGAAGTGGGGCCGGATGCAGAGGAAGGCCTCACACACGACGATGAACGCCGAGATGTTGAGGATGAAGTTCGGGGCCAGATCATGGAAATCCAGGCCGTAGTAGAACATGAGCCCCCGGACGAACGGGTGGAGAAGAAAGCCCAGTCCGCGGAGGAAATGGGGGAGAAATACAACCCTCTCATGGGGCCTGGGGGTGGGGATGAGTTGCCCCTCATTTGGAAGCCAGTGCGTGATGTTGTCGGACAAGTATCCAGCCTTCCTCAACTTTTTGATTTGTCCTTCCGTGACGGAGGAGGCCATCCATCTACCTCCCGCTCCGGACATGATTGGAGAAGGTTGAGGTGGGAAGTGCGGACTTGGGTGCTGGAGCTTGAGTGCGCAGGGATGGATAAGCAAAGGAGGAAGAAGGCGTAAATGGAAAGGGTAGATCCTTATCCCCTTATATGGGCGGCCAAAACTACAAGCCCCCACCAGCCTGATAAAACTCGCTTATCTCCCAAGCGCCGCGGTTAATGGCGCGGTTGGGTTACCCACGCCCGTATTGATGAGAATCCCAGAATAAGGGGACATGATCTCTGCTTTGACAAGACGTGCCAAGGAAACCGCCTTGCTAAACGCGCTGAGGTGGACAGTAAAATGATTCGAATAAAGACTTGGCCGTGGCGTGATGTCACGCTACGGAATACGTTAGCAGATTAGATTGGTACAGATATTATTCTCTCTATGGTGGTATGTGGAACTTATTTTGCAGAGCCGGACACTATCCTTGTGTTCAACATCTTCTATGAAGTATTCGGAGGAGGAACCCGCCTTGCAATGCCGAAGACAATTTGCGTGCCGGACTCGTCATCATTGAAGCCTGGTTCAGGGGCTACTGAGGGAGTCCTGGATTAGGGGGTGTCCGGATGGCCGGACTATGACCTTTGGCCGGACTCCCAGACTATGAAGATACAAGATTCAAGACTTCGTCCCATGTCCGGATGGAATTTTCCTTGGTGTGGAAGGCAAGCTTGGCGATATGATATGAAGATCTCCTCCCATTGTAACCGACTCTGTGTAACCCTAGCCCTCTCCGGTGTCTATATAAACCGGAGAGTTTTAGTCCGTAGGACGAACAACAATCATACCATAGGCTAGCTTCTAGGGTTTAGCGTCTCTGATCTCGTGGTAGATCAACTCTTGTACTACCCATATCATCAATATTAATCAAGCAGGAGTAGGGTTTTACCTCCATCGAGAGGGCCCGAACCTGGGTAAAAACATTGTGTCCCTTGTCTCCTGTTACCATCTGCCTAGACGCACAGTTCGGGACCCCCTACCCGAGATCCGCCGGTTTTGACACCGACACCCACTCCTTGGGCCGCATGTGACCCTGGGCCGGTTACCAGAAGGCGGCGTGCTTCCAACAGGCGGACTCCTAGTGGGCCGACATCTAGCAGGCGACCACGAAGGGGTTGACTCCTAGCAGGCGTCCCCTCGGCCCGTCAAAGTCTGCGCCCTTTTACCACGACGAGACGGGGCGTGGCTACAGTATAAACCTTCCACCCCCGAATCCAGGGCAGAGCGTGGCCACAGTGCGGGTGTACCAAGTAGACACCCCTTGCCCAGGGCGGCACTATTGCCACGCAACCCATGACATCATCTATGACTGAGGAGCCATGCTCCCACGACGGGCGGGCGGTACGGCCCGCAGGTGGCGGGCCCTACCTGTCTGCGAGCCACCATAAGGCAGCAAGACCCCAGCATGCGGCAACGAGGGCAGGCAGGCCCCTAGCAGGCGGTCGTCCTCTCCCTCGGAGTCTGTGCGCCATTAACCAGATGAGACGGGGTGTGGCTACAGTGAATGCCTAGGCCAGAGGAGCTGCAGGCGGAGTCGACAGGTTGGCGGAGGCAGAGGCACCGTGTGGTGGAGCGGCCGACTGGTGGCTCTCGGCCTGGTCGACACCGGCAGTAGTCGGCGTGGAATCTCCTGGCCCATTGGTCGAGGCCCGATCAGGTTGAGGCAGGCTGTCCGCTCCGTCGTCCGGTGCGATGTCCTTGTCATCCTCATCCTCTTCGTCCTCGCCCTCGTCGCTGGAAGGGATCTCCTGCGCCGAGTCCTCACCACCACTCGGGTTCACCCTGAACCAGTTGGGCGGCACCTCAGCACCTTCCTCGTTCAGCTCGGGGATAAAGATGTTGGTGTGGGCATACTTGGCGATTGCTGCCGCGCGCTAGGTGAGCGGGCGGCTCACCGCTGCCAGCTCTGGCCCGACCTCCTGCCAGAAGGTGGCCAGCTGGTCCAGGTCCAGCCCAGGATACCAAGCCTTGGCGAACTCCAAGGTCGTTCGAGTGCCCGCCCGAGCCGCGGCGCCCTTCCAAGCCTTGAAGTGCCGGACTGCTACCTCCAGCCAGTCGGTAGTCCGACTAGGGTGCGCGGGATCTGCGCGCCTGGCCAGCAGGCAGTCAGCACCTGAGACCCATCACGCTGCAGGCGGCGAAGTAGACGGCGCGCCGGGTCCAGGCGCATCTTAATGGCTAGGAGCTGCTCGCCGAGGTTTCGGGGCGCGTTTGGTGGAATGTCGGCGCCCGTCCTCCTCCGCTGGTCGTGCCGTGCCTCGATGGCCTGGCTGACGGCGACGTACTGACCGAGAAAGAATTTTGTTCAGAAAGAAAGGCAAAGAAGTTAGAAGCCAGAAGTCTCACATAGCAGTCGGCGGCCGTACAAAGGAAGATGTGATTTACCTTCGATCATGTCCTCGATCTTGCCGTAGCCGTCGGTCAGGAACTTCTCCTTCTCGGCCCAGTTTGAGCGCTGAGTCTCGAACTCGGCCTAGAGGTGAGCCTCACCGTCCTTCAGCCTCTGCAGCTCCGCCTTATGCAGCTCCGCTTGGTTCGCCAGCTCCTTCGCCAGGCGATCACATTCCTGAGCCGCCTGGCTGCGCTCCTGCTCCTTTGTTTGGAGCGCAACCTCAACCTCGCCCAGGCGCCTCCGCAGATTGATGGCGGCATCTGCAATGGAAAGAAAGAAAGCATCAACATCAATGAAAGATAAGTAGTTGCTGGGAGATTCGTCCCAACTGCTCAGCAGTCGGCCCGAGTCTCCGGTTCTACACCCAGCGGGTGCGCTGACACGCCCCCTCAAGAGAGAAGATGGAGCACTTACTCTGACTCTGATTCAAGTCAGCGTTCCGCTTGGCCAACTCGTGGACATGGGTGTTGAAGGCGGCCGCACGAAGGTTGTGGTAGTCCTGTAACAAAGACAACAGTAGAAAAGCGAGTCAGCACTCGGAGCTCACCTTGAAGTTCCGAACCGCCTGCTCAGCAACCGGCACAGAACTTGGGGACTACACCTAGTGGGTGCACTGGTGCGCCCCCATGGAAGATTGCAAGAATTGAAAGAATTGAAAAACAAGAAGCAAGTGCGCACCCTGACGATCGTCCGCATCGCCAAGAACTCCTACAGTTGTTGCTGGATGGCAGCGCCTTGGGCGTTGAACCGGACCATGATGTCATGTGTGGCCGTGTTCAAGACACTTGTGCCGCCCCCAGGCGTCCAATCCGGTGGGGCAGCGCTGGTGGCCTCGGTATCGGGCACTGACAAGCTAGCGGCCCCGGTCGCCACCGGCCTTGGCACCGAATTCGCCCTCGCCAGGTGCTGGCGCGGGGGAACGCGGACAGTGGGAGTCGGCCCCACCACCAACTCGCCACCAGATGGCGGCAACGACGGCGCTTCAGGCCAGCCGCCATGCACATCGGTAGTCGGCGTGCGCGGAAGCACCTCCATCTCTGAAACAACAGGGTCCGCCTCTCTCCTCTCTAGGGTCGGCTGGTCGACACCAGCGCCCCCCCAGTCGGCTCCCGGCCCTCCGGCACCAGCGGCTCCGTGTGCTGCGGGCCGGTGGACTCGGGAGCCCTACTAAGGGACGCCTCCTCCTCCTGCACTTTGGTGGCCGCGTCCGCCTGCTCCTTGGCCGCCGCGTTCACCTGCTCCTTGGCCGCCGCATCGGCTTGCGCCTTGGCCGCCTCGTCGGCCCTTGCCCGCGCCGCGTTGGCCTCCTCTGCCTCCGCTTGGGCCACGGCGTCCCGCTCCTGCTGCGCTTCGAGTAGGTTCTTCTCCGTCGCCTCCCGAATGGTGGCGGCCGGGTCCATGCACCGGGTGTTGGTGGAGCCGTCTGCCGCCCCAACCACCGAGCCGATGGGGCCCGCGACAAGGAAAGCCGGGCTCTGTTCAGCGAGGCAAGAGAAAGAAGATGAGAAGATTGCAAGGAAAGAAGAAAAGCAACAACAGAAAGATCAAGATACTTACGCAGACACCGTCGGTAGCGGCTTCGGGTTCCTCTAGAAGGAGGCCGCCTTCAAGGCCTCTTGCCGCTTAGTCGCGGCGGCCGAGGTCTTGGTCTTCTTGGGCCGACTGCCTAACAACCCGGCGGTCACCCGATGCTCTGGCGTGCCGGCTGTTGCAGTCGGCTCGATGAGGAGCTGGCGCCTGTCCTATCAGCACCAAGGGTGCGGCGCGACTCGTCGTCCTCCTCGTCGTTGTCCGGCTACTCCCCGATACCGCCTCCTGCGGAGCCACCTGCTCCCTTGCTGCCACCGCCTATGGCGTCGTCTTCCTCCATGGTGGCTGCCCCCAGATGGGGTCGTCCACGTCGCTTTGCAACCAGTCTGCCATGATCGGATGGCCTGGGGCCCCTGAGTCGGGTGCCGGCTGGCTCGGGAAGCGCTGCATCACGGCCGGCTAGTCAGGCGGCAAGAAGGAACCCAGACAAACGAAGAAGAAAAAGGAAAATGGAAGACTTACCGCAAGCGGCGGGTTAGCGCGGCTTGCCTAACCGCCACTCTGACTCCGACAGCTTGCAGTCGGAGAAAGAGTTCACCATCCGGACCACCTCCACGTCCAGCATCACCTTGGTGCACAACTGGCTTGGGTCTCGGCGCCCGCTCATGTTGCTGATTAGGTGGGGCCGAGACTGAAGAAGCAGCACCCGATGCTCCATGAAAGCGGCCAGTAGGTCTGAGGCCTGGAGGCCCTCCGAGGTTACCATCTCCTGAAGCCGGGTGAGGGCGGTGGAGGCGGCAGCCGACAGGGTCTTCGATCAAAATTTCTAGTTGGTCCGAGGTCCGGCAGGCAGCCCGGCCGCGTAAGCTGACAGATTGACGTAGTCCCACGTCGAGTGGGCGTTCTCGATGTAGAAGTTCGACTTTTGCCTCAGTTTGGCTGACTGCAGTAGGGCGAGATCCGGGAAGCGAACCCCAGAGCCGGTCCGCCGCACCGCGATGCATGATCCGCATTGGGCCGCCTTATTCTTGGCGTCGGTCCCAATCTTGAGATAGAAAAGTTCTCCCCACAGCTCGAGTGTGGGGAGCACGCCCAGATACCCCTCACAAAGGGTGACGAAGGCGGAGAGCAGCACCACCGTATTCAGCATGAGGTGCTGGGGCTGCACTCCATAGTAGTCGAGGAACGAGCGGAGAAATCCGCTCGCCGGTAGACTGAAGCCGCGGAGGAAATGCGACTAGAAGACGACGCACTCGCTGCCCTCCGACGCCAGCGAGATCTCCTTTTCAAGAGGGACACGCACCTTCATGTTTGATGCGTGAGGGAGCCGTCGATTTTGATGGAGGAACTCCAAGTGCCCGTCATGGACGTTGGGGCCATCCCAGTCGCCCGCACGGCTGCTGTGTGCCATGGGCTCCGTGCTCGGTGGTGGGGCGAGGTGGCGGTGGCATGGAGAAGTCCTGCGACAGTGGGCTGCATTAGCGCTCCAGCGAGAGGAGAGGGCGCTATGGCAGCAAGGAGAAGTGGAGGAAGAGGATGGAGATGAAGGGCGAGGGGGCGCGCATGCGTTCTACCACTCCCCCTCCCCCTAAGTATAGCCCCTCAGCGGCAGAGCCGAGGGGGCGAGACATAGGGGGCGCGGGATTAACTACGCCTACGACCCCATGACCCCGTGCCTTCCGTGCCGTAACCGCGTGTGATTAAGGCGCCTCGGAAGCGCAACCGTTCGCCTTGGCCGTAGCGGATCCGCGTGCGCGCTGAGGCATGGGAGTGGCGGGCCCAGGCCTGCGGCGACATCTCGTCGCGTGTGTGGGCTAGCAGGCCGGCCTGGTCTGCTGGCGCCGCGTGGCGAGCAAGCAACGGGCGGCAAGCCTACCACCCGGCAGGCAAGACACCCGGCCTCCACCACGACGATTAAAATTCACTAGGCAGCCGGCTTGGCCATGGTCGGCTCCTAGCAGTCAGCTTCTTTAGAAGACGGACAAGGCGAGCTTACCAAAACACTCGGAGCAGGAAGCTGCTGAGGCTCCTTGATTTTTAGCCGCTGCGCCCCACCAGCTTCGGGGACTACTGTCGAAGTAAATGACCATGGGTAGCCTCATCAGCCCCCATGGTATTTCAAGACATCGGGGCTAGCTGCGCCCCTCACACCTTCCTGACAAGAGGCCGACTCCTTGGGCTGCCTGTGACCCTGGGCCGGCTACCAGAAGGCGGCGTGCTTCCAACAGCCGGCCTCCTAGCTGACCGGCATCTAGCAGGCAGCCACAAAGGGGCCGACTCATGGCAGGCGGCCCCTCACCCCCTCAAAGTCTGTGCCCCACTACCACGACGAGACAGGGCGTGGCTATAGTGTAAACCTGCCACCCCCAAATCCAGGGCAGAGCGTGGCCACAGTGCGGGTGTACCAAGCGGGCACCCCTCGCCTGGCGCGGCACTGTTGCCACGCAACCCATGACATCATCTATGACAAAGGAGCCATGCTCCCATGATAGGCGGTCGGTACGGCCCGGAGGCGGCGGGCCCTACCTATCGGCAAGCCACCATAAGGCAGCAAGACCCCAGCACGCAGCAACGAGGGCAGGCCAGCCCCTAGCAGGCGGCCGTCCTCTCCCTCGGAGTCTGTGCACCATTAACCAGATGAGACAGGGTGTGGCTACAGTGAACGCCCGCTAGGCGGCGGGACTGTAGCCATGCTCCCCCCGACAAAGCCTCCGTCATCAAGGGCACGACTACAGTATAAAGTGGCTTGCATGGCCCACAGGCGACGGGCCCTACATGTCGGCCGAGATCACGGCAGCTACTACCTCTTGAGCATGCATTGTTTTTTCCCTTGAAGAGGAAAGGGTGATGCAGCAAAGTAGCGTAAGTATTTCCCTCAGTTTTGAGAACCAATGTATCAATCCAGTAGGAGGCTCCTCCCAAGTCCCACGCGCCTACACAAACAAACAAGAACCTTGCAACCAACGCGATAAAGGGGTTTTCAATCCCTTCACAGTAACTTGCAAAAGTGAGATCTGATAGAGATAATATGATAAGATAAATATTTTTGATATTTTTATGATATAGATTGGAAAATAAAATATGCAAATAAAAGTTGATGGAAAACTTATATGATAAAAGATAGACCCGGGGGCCATAGGTTTCACTAGTGGCTTCTCTCAAGATAGCATACTTATTACGGTGGGTGAACAAATTACTGTCGAGCAATTGATAGAAAAGTGCATAGTTATGAGAATATCTAGGCATGACCATGTATATAGGTATCACGTCCGCAACAAGTATACCGACTCCTGCCTGCATCTACTACTATTACTCCACACATCGACCGACTCCTGCTTGCATCTAGAGTATTAAGTTCATAAGAACAGAGTAACGCATTAAGCAAGTTGACATGATGTAGAGGGATAAATTCATGCAATATGATATAAACCCCATCTTTTTATCCTCGATGGCAACAATACAATACGTGCCTTGCTGCCCCTGCTATCACTGGGAAAGGACACCGCAAGATTGAACCCAAAGCTAAGCACTTCTCCCATGGCAAGAAAGATCAATCTAGTAGTCCAAACCAAACTGATAATTCGAAGAGACGCAAAGATAACCAATCATACATAAAAGAATTCAAAGGAGATTCAAATATTTCTCATAGATAAACTTGATCATAAACCCACAATTCATCGGATCTCGACAAACACACCGCAAAAAGAGTTACATCGAATAGATCTCCAAGAAGAGGAAGGAGAACTTTGTATTGAGATTCAAAGAGAGAGAAGAAGCAATCTAGATAATAACTATGGACCCGAAGGTCTGTGGTAAACTACTCACAACTCATCGGAGAGGCCTTGGTGGTGATGGAGAGGCCCTCCGTGGCCGATTCCCTCTTCGGTGGAGCACCAACGAAGGCTCCAAGATGGGATCTCGCGGATACAAAAGGTTGCGGCGGTGGAAATAATTTCTCGTGGTGCTCCTAGATGTTTTCGGGGTACGTAGATATATAAAGGCGAATGAAGTCAGTCAAGGGAGCCACGAGGGGCCCACGAGGCAGGGGGCACGCCCACCCTTACTGGGCGCGCCGGCCACCCTCGTGGCCGCCTCGGCTGCTTCTTGACGTCCACTCCAAGTCTCCTGGATTGCGTTTGCTCCAAAAAGATCGCTCCCAAAGGTTTCATTCCATTTGGACTCCGTTTGATATTCCTTTCTTTCGATATACTGTAATAGGCAAAAAAAAGCAATTCAGGCTGGGCCTCCGGTTAGTAGGTTAGTCCCAAAAATGATATAAAAGTGTAAAGTAAAGCCGATAAACATCCAAAACAGGTAATACAATAGCATGGAACAATAAAAAATTATAGATACGTTGGAGACGTATCAGCAGCCAGCGGGACCCACCAGGCGGCGGGCCCCAGCAGCCGACGGAGAAGCCGGCACCCAGAGACACTGATGGCCGGGTCCTACACCCTGCTGGATTACCATTGTACCCCTTGGGGGTAGGCCTATATAAACCACCCAGGCCACCCCATGCAAGGGGTTCAGAACCTTGGCCATTATACACACACACATAGAGAGAGGAGTAGAGCTAGCCTTGCCCTTCTCCTCCTCTAGACGAATAGCTCAAGGAGCAATCTTGTAGCTACTCTATTCACCATAGTGATCATGCGGAGACCCCGTAGAGCAGGATTAGGAGTGTTATCTCCACGAAGAGCCCCGAACCTAGGTAATATTCGTAGGCATATGCGGTCTCGCCCACTCCCGCCTCTAGAGCCCGACGACGTACTTTTGACCCCCTCCATGATAAGCCATCCCTTGGGATTTGTCGATAGATATCCCCGACATTGATCTTACCTTTAGCTCCTTGTGAGTTCGACACTCCATGCTTATCACTTCCACCTTTGGAAATTTCTATGATGATTCCTTGCACTTGAGGATTATCAAGCTCTTTTCTGGTGTCGTTGCCGGGGAGCAATAGCATGGGGTTGATATTTTCGTGTATGCTTCTTTGCTTTCTTCACTAAGTAGATTTTGTTTTCCCTTTTTGTTATTCCTTAGTTGTGGGTGAAACAAACAAAAATTTACAAAATGAAAATACCAAAAAGAAAATTTACTTGCCTCTTATGCTTCAAAACTTTTTCAAAAAGAGAAGTGATTGGAAGGTTATGCATTGGAGAAGTGAGGGTCGACCTTGAACACTTGTGTTCATGCTCATGGAAACAATGTATATTTTTTCATGGAAGTTTCTCAAAAATAAGTTTTTTTCATGGAAGTTTCTCAAAAATAAGTATCCCTCTGTATATATTCATTGTATTATAAAAATAATGTGTCTAGGTTTGGTTTTAGAATGTTTAAATTGCTTGTTTGGTGTGTGTTGCAGAAAAACATAAACTTTGTCTGTAGTGTTTGAATTCTTATTTTTTTACTGGAGCATGATAAAATCTTGAAATTTTAACACGTTACTGCTATGCAAATTGTTTAAATTGTCCTGTTTTTTTAGAATTTTTGAAGTTACAGAAGTATACGAAAGATCCAGATTGCTATAGACTGTCTTGTTCTTGAGATATTATGTTTTCTATATGTTGTTCGCTTATTTTGATGAATCTATGGGTTGTATTGGGGGGTATGAACCATGGTGAAGTTGGAATACAGTAGATATAATGCTAATATGAAATTGTAATGAGTTTACAACAATACCTAGAGGTAGTGATTTGCTTTATTATACTAACGGATCTCACAAAGTTTTTCTTGAGTTTTGTGTGGATGAAGTGTTTGAAGAACGAGGAGTTACCGATATGAGAAGAATAAGGAGAGGCAAGAGTTCAAGCTTGGGGATGCCCAAGGCACTCCAAGTAAATATTTAAAGGATACTCAAGCATCTAAGCTTGGGGATACCCCGGTTGGCATCCCATCTTTCTTCTTCAACAATTATCGGTATACCTCTATTTTTGTTTTGTTCACACGATATATGTCTTTTGAGTTTATTTTTCCTTTATTTTACTATATGCTCCACTATTATGAGATAGTCCTTCATTGATTTATAGAATGTTCTTTGTGCTTCACTTAAATCTTTGAGCATGGCTTTACATAATGCTTCATGTGCTTCACTTAAATCTTTTGAGTATGGCTTTATAGAATGGTTCGTGTGCTTCACTTATATATTTTGAGCTTGGATATTGATAAATATATATTATTTGTAGAATGCTCTAAGAACTTCACTTATATCTTTTAGAGTATGAATAAAATTATCATTGAAAGTGGGTTTGGAACAGTGTCAACTTTAGATAATAATTATCCCACTATTTTGGAGGATGTTGAATTTTATTATGATAAAAGTGGATTTGGAGAGGTCATGACTTTATTTAGTGATGATTCCACTATTTCGGAAGAGGTTCCAATTGATTATGAGAACAAGGTTGCTATCTATGATAAGTATTGTGATGACATGTATGCTATAAAGCATAATGATAACCATGAAACTTGTCATCTTGATTTTAATTTTTCAAACCCATAATAGTTATTTTGTTGAGTTTGCTTCCACTACTATTCATGAGAATAAATTTTCTTATGTGGAGAGTTGTAAAATTTCTAGGCTTATAGATCATGAAAAGAATGATTTGTGTGATAGCTATATTGTTGAATTTATTCATGATACTACTAAAAATTATTATGAGGGAGGAATATATGCTTGAAGGAGTTTCAAAAATATCAAGTTTCCTCTCTATGTATTGAAAATCTTGAAGTTATGCTTGTTTTGCCTTCCTATGCTAGGTGATTCTTGTTCCTGTAAGTTGTTTTCTCACAAAATCCCTATGCATAGTAAGTGTGTTAGACTTAAATGTGCTAGTTATATTCTTCATGATGCTCCCATTATGTTTCAATTCTTATCTTTTATGCGAGCATCATTGAAATCATCGTGCCTAGCTGAAAAGGCATTAAAGAAAAGCACTTATTGAGAGACAACCCAATATTTGTCCTTACTATTTTTATGTGTTCACCTGATTAAACTACTGTAGTAATCATGTTTATAGCTTTAGTTTCAATAAAGTGCCAAGTAAGACCTTTGGGACGGCTTACGGCTACAATTGATTTGGTCTTGCTAAAAAATAGAAATGTTTGCGCTCAGGAAAACAATTCTCATTTTTAACAGAAGTGTGATAACTACTGATTCTTTTTGAAAAAGATTAATATACAAATTGCTTTGGTTTTCCTAATTTTTCAGGATTTTTGGATTAGCAGAAGTATGGTTGTTGTTCAGATCATTACAGACTGTTCTGTTTCTCACAGATTCTATTTTCAATGCATAGTTTGCTTGTTTTATAGTTTCTGTGGCTGCTTATATTGCTCAATATAAGTTGTGGAAATGATATGGTACAGTAGGCATTGTGTGAGAACAATTATGAGTCTTGTCTTTGGTAGTACCAAAGTGAATGATTTGGTCTTTATCATACTAACCCATCTCACGAAGTTCCGTTAAGTTTTGTGTGATTGAAGTTTTCAAGTTTTGGGTGAGATATCGATACAAGGAGAATAAGGAGTGGAAAGGCCCCAAGATTGGGGATGCCCAAGGCACCCCAAGGTAATATTCAAGGAAGACTCAAGCGCCTAAGCTTGGGGATGCCCTGGAAGGCACCCCCTCTTTTGTCTTCAAAACCATCGGTATACCTTACTCGGAGCTATATTTTTATTCATCACATGATATGTGTTTTGCTTGGAGCGTATTTTAATTTTACTTGCTGTTTATATAATCATTGGATCTGAAATCTTGAATAAGAGAGAGTCCTCCCATGGCTAGTTAATTATTCAACTACTCATTGTCCATCACTTATATCTTTTTGAAGTAGTTTGTCATTTACTCGTGTGCTTCACTTATATCCTATGAGTAAATGGTTGAATGAATCGAACATCATAAATCTACAACTAGTTATGCTTCATATATGCTTATGCCATGGGGAGTAATGACTTCACTTATAAGAAGTATAGATGGTAAAATTTATTGAAAGTTAACAAACTCAACATTGGTCACTTGAACAATTCATGAAAGAATATTGAAGGAAGAGAGATTTCACATATAAATATACTATCTTGGACAACTTTTGCAATTGTGAGCACTCATTAAAATATGACATGCTAAAAAGTTGATGTTGGACAAGGAAGACAACATAATGAGTTATCACTACTGCAGGATGCTGCTAATGCGACACTACGATCAGAGACCCTTCGACAAAACTGTGTGCGATGCAATAATCGCAAATGGTGGTGTAAAAGAACCGTCAAAAAGGTGCAAAACATTTGTGATGGCGGAGCCATCAAACACGGTTCTGATTTAAGTTGCATGTGCGATCCAGGTCATACGGTTGATCTGTACGAACTATTTGCGATGAGACAGAACAACAGAAATGGGCAACTAGATCAAGGTGTGTGCGATATACGGCATACAGTTCACTCCGATGAACCATTTGCGATGAGTAAGGTGAACACAAACGATTCGACGTAGCAAGATGTGTGTGATACCCGGAAAATAGGTCGGGAATCAGAATTGTGTGCGGTCATTATAGATAGCCCATACGGTCTTTTTTGTGAATTGTGTGCTCGTCAGGGCACATAGTTCAACAAACCAACCTGTTGGCGATAATGTAGAAGATCTCCGTCGAATACATATTACTAATGGTCTGCAATGAGATTGACAGGATAAACAGAGATATATACAGTCTGCTTAATTTAGTCCTTCTTCTTCTTGTTGTTCTTGTTGGATGGCCCCACGACATCATCTTGGCGAGGACACTTTTTTCCGCTGGCCGTTGGCTTTTCATCATTGTTGCTGTCGTCCTCCTCCTCCTCCTCGTTCGACCATTCCTCCTCCTCATCATCGTTGTCCTATTCTTCGTCCTCTGACGGCTCCTCGTCCATCTGGTTGTCGTCTGATGACTCCGGAGGCGGCGTCCCTTCCATGAACCAGATATAATTGAGGTCTGGGCTCGACGCTGGACTCATGGAAGATGAGCAGGATGGTTCCGATGTTGACCTATCATCGGGCGCCAGACTGTTGGCCAAACTGTCGTCCTCGCTATCGCTCGACATGGCTATAGAGTGTGTGCCAGTGTGTAGCGCGGCCTGCCGGGGACGATGAAGATGGTGGACACTTAAGCGGGGTATGTAGAGAAGAGGAACTACCAATTGAAGCGGGGATTGAAGTGGGGTTGACATATTATCTAACCGCTGATATAATCAACCGCAATTATTTGTACCCAGTCGCTCCAAATTCCCGGGGTTGCGCTCCTATCGGCTATTTGGCTGGTTTCCTTTTTCAGGACAAAAACAAGGAACGAGTTTTGGGATTATGCACAGGTACCAGTACGAATGGAGTAGGACAGTTGGCAAGTAATACACTGAGCTCTTCTTATTGATAAAGCCAGTAATAATCAAACTAGAAAGGAAAAGAAAAAAGACAAAGAAAAATATCTGCACGAATCTTCGCATAACATCAATGGCATAGGACCTAGATGTGCATTACTTAGAGCACATCTAGATGTGCTTTAGCAATACTGTCAAACAAAACCCCTAATCATCATTGCAAACAATGCATAGAACATGGCTAATGCGACAACCACAACTACACATGCTAGTTCCTTGTTGTCTCTTGCTTTTGTCTGTTGCCTGTGATTGATTCTTTCTTGCTTCATCATACTGATTGTACATTCCAGATCAGCCAGTTTCTTCTTCAACTTTACATTATCTTCTGTGAGCTTGGTGATAACACTCCGAGCCCTGCCATTCCATTCTTCATCCAACCAGTTAACAAAGGCACAAGCCTCATTTCCCTGCCAATGTTAAATAGTATTCTGGATGAGCGGTGGCATTAACTGAAGTAAAATGATGAACTTAATTAGCACTAACCTCTAAGGGGTAACTGAGAAACCGCCTGCCAATGTCGAATCGCTCTATGCATACACGTCGAGTGGGAGTGTGCCCGTGCACACAACTCAGCTTTTGGTACTTCTCGGTGGCGCAAAACTCGGAGTCGAACTCATGTTGCGGAATTCTGGAGTCAAGCTCAGGATCCGGCGACAGATCGCTTTCCTGGGGGGGGGGGGTCATTCAGGACGGATTCGGCAAGGATCTATACTTTGGACATGCTAAAAAAGATCGAGATAGATTGGAACCTGACAAGACGATTCGGATCCGTAGTACACCTGCCTTCTGATGACCTTAGGCAAGTGCTCGGCAGCGACCACTGTCGTGGTGGTGATACGAGCAGGAGCAGCCGCACCGAAACCATCAGCACCACTCGTCTGCATTCCCCCAATGTCATCACTATGCAAGGGAATTTGGAGGCTATGTAGGGATTTGGGGCAAATGGGGAAACTATGGAGATAAGCTAACGGCCGGGAACTACTAATGGCACCATATATGTTGTATACGGCACACTGTTTGTACATGTCGTTTGTGTTAGGTATTACAACGTCACACACGATTTCCCGCACCAAACTGTGTGAGAAGACAATGTAGGTTAGACACGGTTGCCGTTACATAACCATATGTGATGTACTACCCTGTCCATATAATTGAGTTACGGTGATATACCGTGTAAACAGCTGCTCCGCGGATATCCGTAAAAAAACGCCGCTCTTCATATAGAGATGGTGGCGGCGGCCTAGGTAGCGGCTACCGGAGACGAGGTCAATCCTCGGTCGGTGGGTGATGGCAGCGTCATAGGAGGTCAATCCTCGGTCTGCGGCGGGAGATAGGAGGAGCTCAACCATCGAGGTTGGTGGCGGCGTGATTCGAGCACATCCATCGCGGTCAATGGTGGGATAGTGGAGGTCGAACTTCAGGCGACAGCCGCACTAAGCTTTGCTCCTCGACCCTGCTGTCTCGGCGTGCCACGCATCGCGCTTGTCTGTCTGCTGGGTGGAGGTCGCCGCACGGCTAATTAATTAAGGTATTCTTTTTGTGAGTGGCTTAATTAAGGTATTCAATTCCTAGGTGTAGTGTTGTACTAGTACTCTGCGTGTAAATTGACTAGCCATTAATTTTTGTCATTGCATGTCTGGATAACAACATGGAGCACCCTTAGTAATTATTAAAATAAAACCTTATGCATTATGCATGCATCTTTGGGCAACAGTTAATTCGTGTATTAATGTTGTTGTTTTGTTTTTAATTACCATTTGTGTGCTGCAGATGGAACGATCTCGATGGATGAAGAATCGAAAAACCGTGGATTTTATCAGTGGCGTGACAGAGTTCATGAATTTGGCTGAAAGTACAAAGAGGAGAATTGGTGATGCGGATTACATCCTGTGTCCATGTACTGATTGTGTCAATACAGAGTCACATGAAGTTGAAGATGTCCAGATGCACTTAGTCTCTAGGGGATTCATGGATGGATATACACGTTGGACCAGGCACGATGAAGAGGAGGTCATGGATGAAGATACCCAGGGCAGCGAGATGCCAAACCCCGATTAGTGGCACATGGATGTTGAATCTAACATCAGGGTAGAGTCGTCAAGCTACCAATGGAACACCGGAAAGCCAAAATGCCCACTGGAAAACCAAGCCGTCGATGCAAATGACGACGATCTTGATATGCCAGATTTTGCTGCTATGATTGTAGATTTCGAGGGCCCAGAAAAGGACATGACTAGGTACAAGGATCTGCCAACCATTGATGCGGACTCCAAGAAAGAATTGTATCCAGGTTGCAAAAAGAAATATTCCAGGTTGAGTGCCACCCTGGTGCTTCTTAGATTTAAATCAGCAAACAGTCTATAAAACAAGGGCTTCACAGAGATGTTAGGTATTTTCAAAGAAATTCTCCCGGAAGATAATGTGCTCCACAAAAGCACGAATGAAGCGAAGAAAATTGTTTGCCCATTGGAACTTGAAGTACAGAAGATACAGGTTGTGTGAATGATTGTATATTGTACCATGGTGAGTACAAAGATTTGCGTGCATGTCCCACATGCAAGCATGCACGATACAAGCGCAGGAGAGCAAAGGATAAGTACAAATTGGATGATGAGATCAAGACATGAATCGTGTGCAAGGTTGTTTGGTACTTGCCTTTAATTCCAAGGTTGAGGCGTTTGTTTGCAAACCCTAGAGAAGCAAAGAGGTTGTGGTGGCATCATGATGAGAAAATTGTGGATAGGTTTATGAGGCACCCGAAAGATGGGGCTTAGTGGGAATTAATCGACAAAAAGTTTGAAAAATTTGCCAAGGATCCTAGAAGTATAAGGCTCGGGGGGTGTACTGACGGGATGAATCCTTTTTGCGATAAGAGCACCAATCACATCACATGGTTGGTGCTTCTGTGCATATATAACCTAGCTCCTTGGTTGTGTATGAAGAAAAACATACATTATGATGTCAATGATTATCCAAGGCCCGAAGCAACCTGGAAATGACATCGACATTTACTTTCAGCTACTAGTAGAAGAACTGCTGACAGTGTGGATAGATGCGCCTGCTGTAAATGTTATGATGCTTACAGAAAGGAGATTTTTGATCTACGTGCGATGTTGGTGCACACCATTCAAGATATGTCGGCATTAGGCAACACATCGGGGCAGAAAACAAGGGGAGATGTAGGGTGTGTCACATGCATGGATATGACAGCTAGTAGAAGACTTCCCAACTCGCGCAAAACAGTGTATTTGCATCATCGTAGGTTTTTACGGAAAAATCACCCATACCGAAAGATAAAAGCTGAATTTGATGGTATGACAGAGACAGGTGCGGGCCCAAGACCCTATGACGGGGAGGTGGTCCACAACATGCATGGCTAAAAAATTAATGTTGTGCTTAGCAAGAACCACCCTTTGACGGTGAAACTAACACCCAAGGATCAAGTGTTTAAGAAGAAATTGGTGTTCTGTAAATTACCCTTACTAGGAGATTCTACGTGTACGTCACTGCATCGATGTCATGCATGTAGAGAAGAACGTATGTGAAAGCATCCTTGGTACTCTGCTCAAGATTAAAGGTAAAAGAAAGGATGGTGACGGTTCATGGCTCGATATGCTTGGTGATCAATCACAACGCAAGAGTGAAGCAGAAGATGATGACAAATTCATCAAAGCTCGCGAGAGTTACAATTTCAGTACAAAATAAGCAACATAGTTCTTCACCTATTTGTTGCCAGTTAAGACACCCTCTTCCTACTACGCAAACATCAGAAGTATCGTGGATGTGAGCTCAGGTAAAATGAAGTTGGGTCACATGAAGTCACATGATTACCATGTAATGTTGACACAAATCCTCCCGGTGGCCATCAGGAATTTGATGGACAAAGATATAAGAAACACACTCATTGACCTCTGTGATTTATTCAACCAACCATGGCAGAAAGTTGTAAATCCTGAAGAGTTGGATCACATGCAAGATGATATTGCAAGAATATTGTCCAACCTAGAGATGTTTTTCCCACCGTCATTCTTTGATGTCATGGTCCATCTTACTGTGCACCTTGTCGACGAGATAAAGTATTGTGGTCCTGTGTTTCTTCGCAACATGTATACCTTCAAGCGGTTCATGGGAATACTGAAGCGCTTTTGTCAAAACCGAAACCATCTAGAGGCAAGCACCCTACAAGGTTATACCGCAGAGGAGGTGGTACCGAATACATGAAACAAAGACCTATAGGTTTGCCCCTCTCTCGCCACGAGGGAAGGCTGAAAGGCAAGCCGGTCCTTGCTGGCACTCAAATGGCTGCACCCAGAGAATTGGCAGAGAAAGACCATTTGACGGTACTGCTTAACAACCCAGTTCTCATCGCTTATGCCGAAGAACACTTGGAGGAGATACGCCAAAGGTTCTTACCAATGGTGCCTTCATCAGATGTGGAGATGAAGGAGCACACTAAGAACTACGCCGAATGGCTGAAGAATCATTTGGCACAAGGATCCATCGATGACATTGCTATGTGGTTGGAACAAAATCCATCACCTATGGTGTTGACGTACCAAGCATATGACATAAATGGATACACGTTCTACACTAAGGAACATGATAAGAAGACCTCGTATCAGAATAGCTCTGTTCGAATAGAATGCATGACTATAAATGAAGCTGATAAAAGGGTATACTATGGAACCATCAAAGAGATTTGGGAGCTTGACTATGTGAAAGTTAAGGTGGCATTATTCAGGTGCGCATGGATCCCTCTTGGTCAGGTAAGGATTGATGAGTACAGGAAGACCTGTGTTAATAGGACAATGATGGCATATCACGTGGACCCATTCATTCTTGCCAGTGATGCTACCCAGATTTTCTTTGTGGAAGACCCCTCACATAAGAACGGCCATTTAGCGATGCATGGGAAGAGAAGGGTACTGGGTGTCAATGATGTTGCCGATGAGGACGAGTATGATGAATTTGATGAGTTGCCAGCCAAGGGATCATGCACCCGTGTAACAGAGCATCGTAAAATCATCAAAACCCCAAGTTCATTCGGGGTCAACTTAATGATCCCAGTTCCCCCATGTACATGGGAATTAGGCCGTAAGACTAGTCTTTATGCCTACCCTTCAACTTAATTTGTTCAATTTAGAACTGTCGCGTGTACTGAATTTGTGAGTTATGCCCAGTTTTTTGTTGATGTAAGAACCGTTAATATTTGACCTTGATATGCTGTCAGCTCTGGCAATGAATATGAACTGTTTATTATTATTATTATTATTATTATTATTATTATTATTATTATTATTATTATTATTATATCATAGAGGTAGCACACTCAATTGATCTCACTACAGTATGTGTGAACAAAAATATGCAATCTGGTTTGCGAATAGCACACGGTTCGTTGATGAAAGCCGTGTGCTGACCAAACCCCGTCACCCCGCCCATGATCTGAGTCGTGCTTTCTGATTGGCCAGAACCCAAACCCCACGGATTGTACGTCTACACCGTTGGATGCTCCCAGATCGAACGACGATCCTCATCCCTTTCGACAGCACATGCAGTTCCGGTTGTAATTTTATTTTATGCACAAAATGCACGTTAATCTCAAAAAATGTCTTAAATATAGCTAACGATACCTGAAATGCGTTAGAAAATCAAACCCGTGGTATAATGGTGATTGCGTACCGTGGATTTTTTTTGAGGCCAAACGATGAAGTCACCGGCCATAGGAGTTTAAATTGACACATCTTCTTTTGGAAAACCATGATCCTTCATCTGAGATGCTCCGGTTTGGAAGGAGCGGCCATCAAAACTTGTGCCAAACTTTACCAATTTTTTCCCAAGGGGTCATGAGAGCACGCCACAAGCACACATCGATTTTGATGATGTCCAAACTCCATCTGAATTTCCTGTAATTAAAATACCAACTAGGCCTACGCCAGTGGCCGCACCTCGCGACCGAAATGTTTGAAACTTCTCCCCGCTTCTCAAACAAATGGATGAAAACTCACATAGCGACGCACAAATGATCTGTACACTTTTGCTAGGCTGATAGTAAGGGGGTATCATAGCTAGTATCATGCATGCCAACTAGGCAATTTTGATGAGCTGTCATAGAATTAATTAAATGAAGAAAGAGAGGGTTAAGTATCATATCATGAAACCGTATCATAATAAATGCTAGCTACTATGTGTCATGCATGACAATATAAATAAAGTACTACATATGATGCTAGCTACTCTATGATACTATGCATTAGATCAAGTACACAATAGAGTGACATAAGACTAGCCACAATGGGTAGTAACATAGAATGTTACTAGTCTATGTTACTACCTCTATAGTGGGGAGTAACATATGTGTAGTAACATGCAACACTTCATTTATTAGGCTATAGACTCATCTTGCCTTGAGATGTGTGATGTTACTCATACTACTAGTTAGGCTGGTCATAGTGGGGAGTAACTTAGACTAGTAACATGCACATGTTACTAGACTATGTTACTACCTCTATAGTGCATAGTATCATAGATTAGTATCATAGATGGTCTCATTTATTGACATGCATGACACATAGTAGTATCACATTTATTATGTTACGGTATCTACCTATGTTACTATAACCATCTCTCTCTTCTTTAATTGCTTGCCACATAAGCATGTTTGCGAGTCCCAAGTGCATGATACTACTTATGTTACTCCCACTATGGCCAGCCTTAGACTACCCACAGTGGGAGTAACATAGGTAGTAACATCACACATATCTAGATAAAAATAGATGATGTGGCAAGCAATAAATGAAGAAATGGAGGAAAGTGGTAGCATAGCTAGTTACTAGTAGTATGAGTAATTAACATCACACATATCAAGGCAAAATGAGTCTATAGCCTAAAAAATGAAGTGTTGCATGTTACCACATATATGTTACTCCCCACTATAGAGGTAGTAACATAGACTAGTAACATTCTATGTTACTACCCATTGTGGCCCTAGCTATGTTACCACTTTCCTCTCTTTCTTCATTTATTGCTTGCCACATCATCTATTTTTATCTAGATACGTGTGATGTTACTATCTATGTTACTCCCACTATGGGTAGTCTAAGCAGGTTATAAGGAATAGAATAATATATATGTGCTTATTAGTTGGAGGAAAGAGAAGAGAAGCAGCTCTTGGTTAGTAGAGCCAGCTGCAACACGAGACCCAAGACACTTTGTGAGGATGTAAGGTGGGCCAACTATTGATAAACTAGTATGTATGTAAAACTTATTATTGTACATGCCCGCTAAGAGGTTGGCTGTATATGACATGGCAACTTCTTATAGCCGACCCTTGGTTGTATTATTAACTATGCTCTCAATGAGGTAGCTAGTATATCATAGACGACTAGCTAGTATCAGACTAGCCATAGTGGGAGTAACTTCAGCAGTAACATCGACTCCAACTCAGCAAACTTGCTTATGTGGCAATAAGTTAATGAGGAGAGAGATATTTTTAGTAACTTGGCTAGTTACTGTAACATCACATGTCCCAATGCAATATGAGTCTATAACCTAATAAATGAAGCTTTGCATGGCACTACACTTATGTTACTACCCACTATGAAGTTAGTAACATATATAGTCTAGGGATATGTGTATGTTACTAGTGTACTCTCCATTGTGGCTAGTCTCATATGTACTCCCTCCTTTCCAGTTTAGGCTGGTTGTAATGGTATTATCCTAAGCGGTATCATGCAGGCCAACTAGACTTTCTGGATGATATGGCACACAATTAAATGAGGAAAGAGAGGATGTGGTATCATATCATGATACCGTGTCTGATTAAATGTTGTACTACTACTTTGTGTGATGCATGACAATTAGTAAGGCAACCTAAGATGCTAATTTAGGATACTATGCATTACGGAAGTAGTATCCTACACTATCATATGCATGATACTAGTATATATGATACTCCCCATTAGAACCAGCCTTATAGGGCTCAATTCAAAAATCTCACCAACCAAGGTAGATGGTGAGTGGTGGAATACTTTTTGTAGTTTGCCAAAACACCCAATTAATGCTTCTGTTTTCCTCAAAAAATTATGTTTTCCAATGTATTAATTGCAATACATGCATTCATATATAAAGTACATGCATTGGTCAACTTTCTCTTAATACTTGCATGCAATGATTTAATGCACCTTGGAATCTGGACATGTGATGGGGAACAACCAAATTGATCCTTATAAAACGGAAAAACTAAAATTTTGAGATAAGCCTATAAACCAGAAAGGAGGGAGTATATGATACTAGTATATGATCGGCAATACCTCCGTAATGCGCGCATGCATAATATCATAAGTTAGTATCTTAGGTTCCTTATTAATTACCATGCATGACACAAAGTAGTACAACATTTAATATGATACGGTACCATGATATGATACCACACCCTATCTTTCATCATTTAACTGTGTGCCACATCATCCAAAAAGTCTAGTTGTCATGCATCATACCGCTTGATACTCCCATATTACGACCAACCTCATTAGGGTGGCCATAGTGGGGGTATCATGCACTCGGGAATAGAAAATAGATGATGTGGCAAAGAAGCACTAACATAGGTAGATACCGTAACACACACACACACACACATATATATATAATAAATGCTATACTACTTTGTGTCATGCATGACCATAAATATGGTCATCTATGATATATACTCCCTTTGTAAACTAATATAATAGTGTTTAGGTCACTATTTTAGTAATCTAAACGCTCTTATATTAGTTTACAGAGGGAGCTAGTACTACTCTATGATACTATGTATGCACTATGTTAGGTAATGTAAAATGTTTTCAAATAGCACACGGTTCACTCACGAAAGTCGTGTGTCCACTAAACCGTGGCCGATGCACCCCCCACCCCTCTGCCACACGCGCGATCTGAGTCGTGCATTCTAATTGGATAGAACCCAAACCCCACGGATCGTACGTCTGCACCATTGGATTCTCCTTGATCGAACGGCGATCCTCATCCCTTTCAACAACACATGTACATGTTTTCAAATAGCCCCTCCCAAAAAATGTTTTCAAATAGCACACGATTCACACACGAAAGCTGTGTGCCTACCAAACCGTGGCCTATGCCCTCGCCCCTTGCTGCGCGCGCGATCTGAGTCGTGCGTTCTGATTGGCCAGAACCCAAACCCCACGGATCATATGTCTGCATCGTTGGATGCTCCCAGATCGAACAACAATCCTCATCCCTTTCGACAGCAAATGCAGTCCGGCTAGGAATTGATTTATATGCCAACATGCACTGTAAATGCCAAAAAATATCTTACATATAACACACGGGACCTGAAATGCGCTAGCAAATCAAACCCGTGGTAAAATTGTGATTGGTTTATGTGGGAAAAATTTAGAGGCGAAATGATGAACTCACGTCTTCATTTCAAAATTAGTATGTCTTCATTTCAAACAAAATTATTCTGTTTGTGCACACGAGCGCTTAGAGGCAACCGTTTGCATATGCCTTTCTGCACGCGCGGGGATATTTTTCACCCTTTTCACCTAGGCCGCCAACACCCGGAGTCCCAAACACCCCCCACCGTCTGTCCAGGTTTCACTCAACTTGTCCACCCAATCTTCTTCCCCAGCTCCCCCTCCCCCAAATCCACAACCAAACCCTCTCCGGTGCCGCCGTGCTCACCCCGACCGTGTGCCTGCTCTTCGGCATCAAGCCTACCTCCACTGCCGTTCCCAACACATGGCGGCCTGCGCCTCACCGTCTTCATTTGCTCGCCAGCCACCCTCGAGCATATCGATGCAGTAACCCTCACCTCTCTTGTGGCCCAGCTGGGTTTGCATTAAGAAGCCTGTTAGTTACTGATCTCCATCCCGGTGAGGCATATTTCCTCGGAATCCCTCTTCCAATTTCGTTCTGTATGTTCCCAAATTGGCTATAAAATAATGGAGAGCGTATATATGTTCATTATCTACCTTCCTTACTACATATAAGTTGTATTTGTTCCAATAAGTTACTGCCTATTTACAGATCACGGGTGCCCGAGTCACACAAACTTAACAAATTAGCCATACATCTTATATTATTGCATGTCATTGATCGATTGTAATATAGCAGGGTTTTTATGCCCAAACTACGGATGTTGTGTTCTCCACAGGGACTAGACGACGGCGACTATGCTCTGCCTAAAGCTAGGTGACAGAATTTAGATGATGAGAACAAAAAGTAAACCTAAACTATCAATGATTGTCAGCGAACAAAATTGCGGATAAGCAACAAGGGAGAATTAGATTTTACTCAACATCTTTTTGGTATTTTCATCACACTTGAGAATCTAAAACACTAACACAAAGGGGAATAATATGACAAGGACACATATATAACTATCATACATGAACAAAGGGAAGAAACAATACTAAGACAGGGACGAAAATATATCACAACACAAACACACATATATGTATATATCACAGGACACCACACACATATGAAGAATACTGTATCACTAAACAAAGTATGACAGGTCAAATATTTCGCA
The DNA here is from genome assembly GCF_018294505.1 of Triticum aestivum. Taxonomy (NCBI): domain Eukaryota; kingdom Viridiplantae; phylum Streptophyta; class Magnoliopsida; order Poales; family Poaceae; genus Triticum; species Triticum aestivum. The sequence goes on from NC_057801.1 coordinate 145,276,822, forward strand.
TAACAAACATATATATCCACATGTACATAGCTAACACAGGGACTAAGAATTTAAAGAGGTTCAAACTTCTCACTTGACAGAGCACACAAACAACACAGAAATTGACTAGTAATCTTAGTTCTTACAAAAACACTAATTGATAAACATGGCACATATATTGAATAATACTACTAGACAAGTAGATGTCTCTGAACTAAACAAAATACTTAATACATTACAATTTCCATGAATTATAGAGAGGGAGAAAGAGAACAGCAGGTTCAGTTGGAGACGAGCAGCAGCAGAGATAAGGGAAGAAGAGAGAAGCAACAGCAAGGTTAGGAGCAGCAGGGGACGCAGAGAGGAAGCAGCAGCAGGCGTTGAGGGAGAAGAGAAAGAGCAGCAGGCTGGGGTTCAGAGAAGATTAGGAGCAGCAGCTAGCAGCGTTGGGTTCAGAGAAGAAGAAGTGGCAGCAACAAGTTAAGGTTCAGAGTAGCAACAAGGTGAGGAAAAGAGGAAGATGAACAGCAGGGCAAGAGAAGAAAGAGGCAGCAACAGGAGGTTGGAGAAGGGAGAAGCAGCAGTAGGAAGAGAAGAAGAAGATCAACAGCACGGGGGCGCTCACACGGAGGACCAGACGCCCGTGACCCTCTTGTCTGGTCGGGCGCGCAAGGTGCGACGGTGGCTGGAGATGGTGGCGATGGTGGATGGATTTGGTGGTGTGGTGGGTGGTGGAGATGGCGCGGTGGAGCTGGTGGAGGCGTGGGGAGGAGCTGATGACGCGCCACCACGCCGGCCTAGCCGTGGCGGCGGCCGGAGTAGGAGAAGGAGGGGTGAGGGAGAGATTTGTGTGCCAGGCCCGATTGCAATGGAGATGCGGCTAGGGATTTTGATCCCCTCCCAGATCTGCATTTTTGCACTTTTGCCCTCCTTCTTCTCTTCTTTAGCCTCAAGTAGATCCCTTTCTTCTTTAGTTTTGGCCCTCCATTTCTTTAATTCTTCATACTCGAGTCCCCCCTTCTCTTCTATTGGCCCTCGGTCTTGTATCCTCTTTCTTTGTAGACAAGATCTTCAAGATTATAGTGCCTTATCGCACTTTTCTGCAAAATAAACAAATGACAAGTAAATGATCTTTTATATGATTTTCATTCAAATATATCACAACTCATAGCAAGAATGGATGGATATATCATGATAGATGCTAAATTTGAGTGCCAAATTATATATATGAAATGCACTTATCAGGCATGTTTAGAAAGCTTGATACCAAGTTGTTAGTTTTATGCTTGTCCTTCTTTCCTGAGTTTCGCATGTGTCCTCTGTAGATGCCGAGTAGCAGCGACAACACTCATTCAAGCCATGTATCTTCATCTGATTCAGACAACCCTAGGTCTTCAGCAGATTGTGAGGGATCAAGTAGTATTGAACGGGATAGAGCTGCAGCAATTACCCTTCCAGTCAGGACACAGAGGAACGCTCCAAGGAAGCCCACACACCAACCTAAAGGTGTATATGAAGTAACCGAGATTGATTTAAAGTCCTGGGATCCAACTAAACCAGATAAAGCATGCATGAGGTTCAGGAGTGTGTGTGGATTTGTTGGCAGGGCAAGGCTCAACATTAATCTGCCGGGGTTTCGGAAGGTTGACATAGAAATACGGCGAAGGATAGTCCGGGAGATCATGGATCACTTCAATGTTCTAGAGTGAAGAATGTAGGTGGAACACGCTACACTGGAGAAGGCTAGGGATGCTTGGAGAAACTGGAAGCACGTTCTGTACAAGAAGTACTTGAGTGAAGGCAAGGACCCAATCCCCGCATACCCCCAAATTACAAAGGCAGACCGGGCAGAATTCAAAAGGGTCAGGGCAACTCTAGAGTTTGCTGAGAAGAGTTTCAAGCAATAGGAACTTCAGAAGAAGAACATACACCCCCACCGTAGGGTGTGGTAGGATACTACAACATGAAATTGATATGGGAACAGGAGGACAAAGAAGCAGTAGCGGCGGGTGGGAATCCGGCCTTTAGTGAAATCAGGGGCGAATGCGCCAGAGACTACTTGAGGGCACGTGCAAAGAGGCGTGATGACGGAACTTATTACTTTGAAAACACATGTGATGCCAAACTGTATGAAGTGATGGTAGAGGCTTCCAAGATCCCTGGAAGGTTCTACAGGAACTCAGTGCCATGTGACATTCTGTACGTTGCTCTGGACACAAAAGAGCCCCCTGGTCGTGCAAGGGGTATAGGTGTTAATGTCCCGCACAAGAGGGCTTTCACACCCAGCAAAGAAGAGAGGCTCATCATGAAAAAAGCGAGCAGTGAAATGAAGCAGAATGCATTGTATTAAAAGTTGAAGAAGGAGATTTATCTGGCTGTTCAAAAGGATGTTGAGAAGTTAATAATGATGCAGAAGACTCTAACACTGACAGATAGCCAACAGATGGGAGGGGAGGCGGGAATGGAGGATGCTGCTTATTGCGCGACAACACTGCACAAGAGTAGCCGTGCATCAGCTCACCCTAGCGACACTGAGACTGCAGCTGCTCGTGGTGATGCTATATCTGATCTATCTGGAATGAAAGACAGACTGAAGGGCGTGCTTACACATTATTAAGGTACATTAAAATGTGCAACAACCTAGGTTTGCCCACCCTTCTTGGAAGATGGCCTCTTCTTGGACAATGTGCCATTGAAGTTGGGTTGTGTGAAGTGCTACGTGACTGAAGTAAAGCCTGGATCCAATGAATTTGCCCTGAAGAATGTCCTAGGAGACTTCGATGAGCAAAGGACCTTGGGAGAAACACCGTTACATCACATCCAGTGGCCACGAAAGGAAATAGAGTTCATCGATGAGGTTCCTGAAGCCCCGCCAAGAGCAACCACTATCGCCCCTCAATCGATGACGCTATCCTTGCCACAGCAACTCTCGCGGGCTGATGCATCAACCTATGGTTAGCCAGCCCGACTTTGTGGCATACATGCCATGTCATCCTCCGCCCCAAAGTAGCCAGTGGCAAGGCCTACAAACGCTGATGACGCACCACCAGTTCAGATGTCGGCCGCTGAAGCAGCGGCGGGAGACCCACCTGCAGCACATGCTCAGCAGACCAACCTGGTGGAACAGACTACTAAGTAGTCTGATGCTTCGGAACCATCTGCTAAGCAGTCTGTAGGTCCAAAACCGACTGGTCATCAGTCCGTCGGTCCGCAGGCGCGTGATCAGCATACCAATGCGTCAGCACTTCCTGCTCAGCAAACCAACACGTTGGCATGGCCTCCTCAGCACACCGACAAGTTGGCACCACCTGTGCAGAAACCCGACATAGCTTCAACGCATGGTCAGCAGTCCGATGCCTCTGCTCCTACAGCCCAGCAGTCCGCCACAGCAGCACCGCCAACTCAGCTGTCCGGCATAGATAAATCGTCTGCTAAGCAGTCCGTCCAAGCTTCATCGTCTGCTCGGCAGTCTACCTTGCAGCCAACCAGATGTTCTGCCAGAAAGGCTTCAAGTACCAAGAAGGAAGTGGCCAAAAAGGCTACACCCACGACCACAAGGAAGCGCAGCGGGAGAGTGAAGAGGAAAGAGAACGGTTGCCTCTTACTTAAAGCACTCATCGCCAGAACCAAATTAACATCAGCTTGTTTGAATCAGGGAGTAATATTATTTCTGACACCATGGATGATGAAGAAGTAGAATTGTTGCTTGCTAAAAGTACATCAGACGTACTTGAAGCACGCAATTACACCCATGGCTAGCCATTTCTTGTTGGCGAATACTTTGATGAGTGCAGCTCCAGTTGCCGCAAGTTAAATGAATATTGCATGGATCAAATGTTAGAAGGTCATCATGCTTTGCTAGTCCACTACAATAGAGATCATTTCTGACATGATGTTGGTTCCATCAATGTGAGTTTCGAGGACTTACATCTCTTCTTCAAATTCAAAGTTCTCGATGCCACTCTTGTTAGATGCCTGATTTTGTAAGTACTTAACAAACTCTGATCAACTTCTCCATACAAAGCTATAAATGATAAACAACTAACTGCATTTTATTCCTCTCAGGGGATTGAACGTGCATAGAAGAAAAAAATGGAGAGTGTGTATTTCATAGATCCTGCATTAGAAAATGGCACAACATTAGATGGTAAGGACCGACGGGACTGGGCCGTTAACACGGTCGTCCGTATCTTTGAAAACACGTCCCATGCGGAATCATTTCTCTGGCCATATCATGAACGGTAAGTCAAGTAAACAACCACGCATACACTGATTGTCTTTCAGATTTCGACATCATTCGTAAGTTCATGGCTTTCTTAATATGTAGCAATCTCTGGATATTAGTATTCATTGTTCCACACAAGAACACAATTTACTACATTGATTCTCTCAGAGAGTCAACAAACGCTCAGGATCTGATGCATGTTTAGCAATTCTTTGATAGATATTGAATTCTATGATGTTGAAATTAATTTGCATTCATATCTCGTTCAATAATTCATGTTGTCAAAATTCATCATCATTTGCAGTGTGCTCACATTGTGTCAAACTAAACCAGGGAACCTGTTCAAGAGGGAACTACCTCTGCAGCACGAGATCGTTTCTCCAGTAACACACAAAAATCCATTATTTTCGGAAAATTTATCCAACAATATGCAAATACCTTTCCTTATGCTAGTCAAATGTTCAAGCTTCTAAATAAACCTCTTTCTATTTTGTACAAAGAAAAAAAATACATCTAACACCGGTTAGGTTGTTCCTAACAGGACAAGCACATGACTATTTTTGTACAAAAAATTTCAGTGTCCTTAGCAAGAAGCAGGGACCAACCTTTGTGGATACTATGTTTGTAGACACATGATCTCCATCTGCAAATCTGCTGATAGTTGTGACGATCCTCACGAATTAGTACCAGCAAGTCTATCTTAATTAATATCTTCTACTCCACTCATATTGCACATTCCGATCTTAAAAATACTGCAGCTCATCTTAAAACTGAGGACCCCTGAACCGCTCTCGGCTGGTGAATTGCTGATGGTTCGGAGATTTATCAGCGACATCTTCCTGGATCACTACATCAATCCCACTGGTGATAATGAAGTTAGCATGCGTTCTCCTGAAACATTGAGTAAGAGTTAGCCGCTAAACATATACCACACGGATCCATTGTTTTCCATCTGATGAGATCTTCATATTTTGTACACTATGATTAATTATGTAATGCATGTATGTGTGGACAAATCATTGGAATTCAGCTACCATATGTTCAATTGCAATTGTTGCGAAATCTGATGAATGTTCTTCCTGTGGATACTATTTGTTCAATCGAATATTGTGGCAAATTTTATTTTTGCGTGCCGATTCAAAATGGGATATTTTTGTTTATTTGTTCAATTGAATATTGTGGCAAATTTTCTTTTTGCATGCCAATTCAAAATGGGATATTTTTGTTTTAACCTGGCAATTGCTCCGCACACGATTCAACTAGATGAGTGTGCGCGATCCACATCAGAAAGCATACGTCAATCATAGCGGAACCGTCGATGACACACAGCAGATCGCAAACGATTTGCAGCGCTACTACGTGTGCGTATGATCTCCGGAACCATTTGTGATATCGCATTATGGCACACGAGAACTGGGAGTAAACCGTGCCCACTGCAAAATACAATCCCCGTCGTAATTTTTTCAGGAAACGTGTGGGATCCCAAACGAAAAGCACACGTCACTCTGCAACACTTGTATGTGTGTGAAGGGGCTCCTGAACTGTTTGTGATAGAACATTATCGCAGACGGTAATTGTTGGCAAAGGTGTGCGATGGAGTCTAGCATGGCACACGGGTTACGCAGAAAACTCATGTGCGATGGTGCACAAATCGCACACAGTTCATATGTTGGCCTGTGTGCCTTACATACTGTTTCCCAAATGGTTCGTTACGATAGACCATATGGTTCGACTACGTCATTAGAAACTTAATCACCGATACCACACATGCGAAAGAATTTAGTGTGTGCTGCATCGCACACGATTACATTTTGGAAGGCCTCTGGGTCACTGCTCCATATCCCCGATGGTTTCTGAGTCGTGTGGGAAGGACCCCCTATCGCCGACACTCACTTGGTGACGGTTCCAAATGTCGCCGCAGAAAGGGGTTAAAAACCGTTTGTTTAGGACCGACGCGTACTAGTGTATGTTTTCTTATATCCGAATAGAAGTCATATTGTAATGGATCATCCAACATGTTGAGCTTGCCTTTCCCTCTCATGCTAGCCAAATTCTTTGCACCAAGTAGAGATACTACTTGTGCTTCCGAACATCCCTTAAACCAGTTTTGCCATGAGAGTCCACCAAACCTACCTATGGATTGAGTAAGATCCTTCAAGTAAGTTGTCATCGGTGCAAGCAATAAAAATTGCTCTCTAAATATGTATGATCTATTAGTGTGAAGAAAATAAGCTTTGTACGAACTTGTGATATGGAAGAAATAAAAGTGAGGGACTGCATAATAAAGGTTTTTATCACAAGCGGCAATATAAAGTGACGTTTTTTTGCATTAAGATTTTGTGCATGCAACCATAAAAGCGCATGACAACCTCTACTTCCCTCTACGAAGGGCCTATCTTTTACTTTTATCTTCTACCCTTATACAAGAGTCATGGTAATCATCACCTTTCCTTTTTGCACTTTTTCCTTTGGGAAGCACTATGTGTTGGAGCGATCCGGATATATATATCCACTCGGATGTAGGTTATCATAAATTATTATTGTTGACATTACCCTTGATACATCCATTTTGCATCATGTTTTCTTACTGTAATTTATAGTGTTTTTATCCATAATAATGCTTTTTGGAGTAATTCTAATGCCTTCTCTCATAATTTTCAAGGAACACACCAAGAGGGAGAATTCCGGCAGTTGGAAATCTGGACCTGGAAAAGCTACGTCAGGCCACCTATTCTGCACAATTCCAAACAAGCTGAAACTTCATGGAGAATTTTTATGGATTATTTAAGAAATACTGGAGCCAATAAACAACAGAGGGGGGCCACCAGGTGGGCACAACCCACCTAGGCACGCCAGGCCCCCCAGGCGCGCCCTGGTGGGTTGTGGCCTCCTCGGCCCACCTCTGGTGCCAATCTTCTAGTATATAAGTGATTTTGACCTAGAAAAATAAGAAGAAGGATTTCGGGACGGAACGCCGCCGTCTCGAGGCGGGACTTGGGCAAGAGTACTTTTGCCCTCCGGTGGAGCGATTCCGCCGAGGGAACTTCCCTCCCGGAGGGGGAAATCATCGTCATCATCATCACCAACAACTCTCCCATCTTGGGGAGGGCAATCTCCATCACCATCTTCAACAGCACCATCTCATCTCAAACCATAGTTCATCTCTTATATTCAATCTTGTTGCCGGAACTACAGATTGGTGCTTGTGGGTGACTAGTCGTGTTGATTACATCTTGTAGTTGATTACTATATGGTTTATTTGGTGGAGTATTATATGTTCAGATCCATTATGCTATTTAATACCCCTATGATCATGAGCATGTTTATTATTTGTGAGTAGTTACTTTTGTTCTTGAGGTCACGGGAGAAATCATGTTGCAAGTAATCATGTGAACTTGATATGTGTTCGATATTTTGATAGTATGCATGTTGTGATTCCCTTAGTGGTGTCATGTGAACGTCGACTACATGACACTTCACCATATTTGGGCCTAAGGAAATTCATTGTGGAATAGCAATTAGATGGTGGGTTGCGAGAGTGACAGAAACTTAAACCCCAGTTTATGCGCTATTCCGTTAGGGACCGATTGGATCATAAAGTTTAATGCTATGGTTAGAATTTATTCTTAATACTTTTATTGTAGTTGAGGATGCTTGCGGGAGGGTTAATCATAAGTAGGAGGTTTGTTCAAGTAAGAACAACACCTAAGTGCCGGTCCAGCCACATATCGAATTATCAAAGTAGCGAACACAAATCAAACCAACATGATGAAAGTGACTAGATGAAATTCCCGTGTACCCTCAAGAATGATTTGCTTATTATAAGAGACCATTTTGGCCTGTCCTTTGCCTCAAAAGGATTGAGCTACCTTGCTGCATACTTGTTACTATTATTTTTATTTGCTCGTTACAAATTATTTTGCTATCAAACTACTCGCTACTTACAATTTCAGCACTTGTAGACATTACCTTATTGAAAACTACTTGTCATTTCCTTCTGCTCCTCATTGGGTTCGACACTCTCACTTATCGAAAAGAGCTACAATTGATCCCCTATACTTGTGGGTCGTCAAGGCTATTTTCTAGCACCATTGCCGGATAGTGAAGCACCTTTGGTAAGTGGAATTCGGTAAGGAAACATTTATATAGTGTGCTATAATTTATTGCCACTTGTTACTATGGAAAACAATCCTTTGAGGGGTTTGTTCAAGGTATCTTCACCTCGTCCAGAACCACAATTATTTACCCCTCAACCTACTGCACCTACTCAAAATATTGAATATGAAATCCCTTCGGGTATGATAGAACAACTGCTAGCTAATCCTTATGCACGAGATGGAACTGAACATCCTGATATACACTTGATACATGTGGAACAAATTTGTGGATTGTTTAAGCTTGCAGGTTTACCCAGGGATGAAGTGATGAAAAAGGTTTTCCCCTTATCTTTAAAGGTAAAAGCATTGGCATGGTATAGGCTATGCGATGATATTGGATCATGGAATTGGAATCATTTGAAATTGGAGTTCCACCAAAAAAATATCCTTTGCATCTAGTTCATCGTGATCGGAATTATATATGTAATTTTTGGCCTCGTGAAGGAGAAAGTGTCGCTCTAGCTTGGGGGAGGCTTAAGTCAATGTTATATTCATACCCCAATCATGAGCTCTCAAGAGAAATTTTTATCTAGATTTTTTATGCTCGGTTTCTCGTAATGGTCAAACCATGCTTGATACTTGTTGTGCTGGTTATTTTATGAAAAAGACTATTGAATTTTGGTAGGATCTTTTGGAAATAATTAAACGCAAGTCTGAAGATTGGGAACTCGACAAAGGTAAAGAGTCAGGTATTAAGCTTAAGTATGATTGTGTTAAATCTTTTATGGATACCAATGTTTTTCAAAAGTTTAGCACTAAATATGGACTTGAATCTGAGATAGTAGCCTCCTTTAGTGAATTGTTTGCTACTCATGTTGAACTCCCTAAAGAGAAGTGGTTTAAATATCACCCACCTATTAAATAAGAAATTAAAGAACCGGTACCAGTTAAAGAAGAAACTATACTTTATAATGTTGATCCAGTTGTTCCTTCTGCTTATATAGAGAAACCACCTTTCCTTGTTAGGATAAAGGAGCATGCTAAAGCTTCAACTGTGGTTAACAAAAGCTATATTAGAACACCTAAACCCGATGAACAAATTAAATTAGAACCTAGTATTGCTATGGTTAAAGATCTCTTGAAAGAAGATATTGATGGGCATGTTATTTACTTCTGTGAAGAAGTTGCTTGAATTGCTAAGCCTGATAGAAAAGATAAACATAGTCCTATTGTTGGCATGCCTGTTATTTCAGTTAAAATAGGAGATCACTATTATCATGGTTTATGTGACATGGGTGCTAGTGTGAGTGCTATTCCTTACACTTTTGTCGGTGGGAAACGACACCTATGGGATCACAAGAATCCCTACTACGGTTGTAGGGCGCGGGATCGTGATAAGAGCGGGACTAGTAACCAGCACAAGGATGATTTACCCAGGTTCGGGCCACAAGGATGCATAAAACCCTACAGTCCTGCTTTGGTGGTTGTATTTAGTGTTCTTGAGCTCTCGAACTAGCTAAGGGTGCTGCCTGGTTCCAAAGAGCCGAATCCTTTTCCAGTGCGCCATAGGCCACCTTTTATAGGCGAAAGGGGCTGCCACAGTGGCACACATGAGGTGGAAAATTCTATAGTGCTGCGAGCTTATCGCTGGTATTACAGGACAAGGCGCATTTAATGCGAGGCTTAGGTGTCCCTTCACTTTATCGGGGATGGGGGCGAGGCCCGTCCCGTCCGTCGCCGCTCCTCCTCGCTTTGACACGCACCCTGGCCAGCGACGCGTGTAGTGCCATGTAGGCAGGCAAGCAGCTGAGGCGGCATGGTGGTGGAGCCTCCACGAAGGGCTGCATGCTGCCACGCAGGTGCCTGCCCAGCTGGTTGGGTGGGCAGCTGCATGTGGTCGGCGGCAGAGACTTGGCTGGTGTGGGCCTGGCAGTGGCCCCGCTGGCGCCCTTGGCGAGGGCCTTGCCGGGTGGCCCGACAAGGGTCTTGCTAGGCTTCCTCGACAGGAACCCTGTCGAGTATTGTTGCCTTTCAATCCTCATCTAATCTTGAGTATTCTTTGTCTTCACAAAGATCTGCATGCCACCACGGAGGTGCCTCCCGAGCCCTGCCCCAACGCGTTTGCTAGCGTTGGTGGGCTCGAAGGTGGCTCGCTCCGTTGGTGTGGGCGAGCTGCCCTGGCAAGCGTCTTGCCGGGGGCCTGCTTCGTCCATCCGATCTCTGTGGCCTTGGTCCTTGTCGCTGCTTTGTTTGTCTTGGGCTTTCGGCTTCTCTCCGGCTTCCCTCGCTTGCCCTACTATGCGTGGCCGTGACGGGTGGCTTCGACTGCCCGTGCACAAGTAAAGGGGTCAAAAGCAGAGCCCCTACTTTTGTAAACCGACAACTTTATATCAAGAAATTATGAAAGACATAGCACCTACTCAGTTAGAAGAAATAGATGTTAGTATTAAACTTGCTAATAGAGACACTATATGACCATTTAGGATTGTTAGAGATGTTGAAGTCTTGTGTGGGAAAATAAAATACCCTACTAATTTTCTTGTTCTTGGTTCCCCACAAGATGACTTTTGTCCCATTATCTTTGGTAGACCTTTCTTGAACATAGTTAATGCTAAAATAGATTGTAAGAAGCAAATTGTCGGTGTTAGCTTTGGTGATGAGTCTCATGAGTTTAATTTTTCCAAGTTTAGTAGAAATCTTCATGAAAAATAATTGCCTAGTAAGGATGAATTAATCGGTCTTGCTTCTATTGTTGTGCCACCTACTGATCCTTTAGAACAATATTTGCTAGACCATGATAATGATTTACATATGTATGAAAGAAACAAAATAGATAAAAATTTCTTTGAACAACGTCCTCTACTTAAACACAATTTCCCTATTGAAACTCTTGGAGGTCCACCTCCACCTAAGGGTGATCCTGTGTTTGAATTAAAACAATTGCCAGACACTTTGAAATTTTCTTATCTTGATGAAAAGAAAATATATCCTGTTATTATCAGTGCTAACCTTTCAGAACATGAAGAAGAGAGATTATTGAAAGTTTTAAGGAAGCACCGAGCTGCTATTGGATATACTCTTGATGATTTAAAGGGCATTAGTCCCACTCTATGTCAGCACAAATTAATATGGAACCTGATGCTAAACCCGTTGTTGATCACCAATGTTGGTTAAACTGAAGATGAAAGAAGTGGTAAGAATGGAAATACTAAAACTTCTGGAAACATGTATAATGTATCCTATAGCGCATAGTAGATGGGTAAGTCCTGTTCATTGTGTCCCTAAGAAAGGAGGTATAACTGTTGTTCCTAATGATAAAAATGAGCTTATTCCACAAAGAATTGTTACAGACTATAGAATGGTAACTGATTTTAGAAAATTAAACAAAGCAACTAGAAAAGATCATCACCCTCTGCCTTTTATTGATCAAATGCTTGAAAGATTATCTAAGCACACACACTTTTGCTTCCTTGATGGATATTTTGTCTTTTCACAAATACATGTATCTCAGCCTGATCAAGAAAATACTACTTTTACTTGTCCTTTTGGAACCTATGCTTATAGATGTATGCCTTTTGGTTTATGTAATGCACCTTCTACCTTTCAAAGATGCATGATGGCTATATTCTTTGACTTTTGTGAAAAGATTGTTGAGGTTTTCATGGATGACTTTTCTATTTATGGGAAGTCTTTTAATGATTGTTTAAGCAATCTTGAGCGAGTTTTGCAGAGATGTGAACAAACAAATCTTGTCTTGAATTGGGAGAAGTGCCACTTTATGGTTAATGAAGGCATTGTCCTGGGTCATAAAATTTCTGAAGGAGGTATTGAAGTGGAGCAAGCTAAGGTTGATGCAATTGAGAAAATGCCATGTCCTAAGGACATCAAAGGTATTCATAGTTTCCTAGGCCATGCTGGTTTCTATAGGAGATTTATCAAAGACTTTTCTAAAATTTCTAGGCCTCTCACTAGTCTCTTGCAAAAGGATATTCCTTTTGATTTTGATGATGATTGTCTTGAAGCCTTTGAAACACTCAAGAAAGCTTTAATTTCTGCACTTATTGTTCAACAACCTGATTGGAACTTGCCTTTTGAAATTATGTGTGATGCTAGTGATTATGCTGTTGGTGCTGTTCTAGGACAAAGAGTTGATAAGAAATTGAATGTTATTCATTATGCTAGTAAAACTCTAGATAGTGCTCAAAGAAATTATGCTACTACTGAAAAAGAATTTTTAGGAGTGGTGTTTGCTTGTGATAAATTTAGACCTTATATTGTTGATTGCAAAGTAACTGTTCACACAGACCATGCTGCTATTAAATATCTTATGGAAAAGAAAGATGCTAAACCTAGACTTATTCATTGGGTTCTCTTGTTACAAGAATTTGATTTAGAACCCCGTAGCTGATAACTTGTCTAGGCTTGAAAATGTGCTTGATGACCCATTACCTACTGATGATAGTTTTCCTGATGAGCAGTTAGCTGCAATAAATGTTTCTCATAGTACTCCTTGGTATGATGACTATGCTAATTACATTGTTGCTAAATATTTACCACCTAGCTTTACATACCAACAAAATAAAAAAATTCTTCTATGATTTAAGACATTACTTTTGGGATGACCCACATCTTTATAAAGAAGGAGTAGATGGTATTATTAGACGTTGTGTACCTGAGCATGAACAGGGACAAATCCTACGGAAATGTCACTCCGAGGCTTATGGAGGGCATCATGCTGGAGATAGAACTGCTCACAAGGTATCGCAATATGGATTTTATTGGCCTACTCTCTTCAAGGATGCCCGCAAGTTTGTCTCATCTTGTGATGACTGCCAAAGAATAGGTAATATCGGTAAGAGTCAAGAAATGCCTATGAATTATTCGCTTGATATTGTACCATTTGATGTTTGGGGATTTGATTACATGGGACATTTTCCTTCCTCTAATGGGTATACACATATTTTGGTTGCTGTTGATTATGTTACTAAATGGGTAGAAGCTATTCCAACTAGTAGTGCTGATCACAACACCTCTATTAAAATGCTTCAGGAAGTTATTTTCCCAAGGTTTGGAGTCCCTAGATATTTAATGACTGATGGTGGTTCACACTTTATTCATGGTGCTTTTCGTAAAATGCTTGCCAAATATGATGTTAACCATAGAATTGCATCACCTTATCATCCTCTGTCTAGTGGTCAAGTTGAACTTAGCAATAGAGAAATAAAATTAATTTTGCAAAATACTATTAATAGGTCTAGGAAGAATTGGTCTAAGAAATTAGATGACGCACTTTGGGCTTATAAAACAACATATAAAAATCCTATGGGCATGTCTCCTTATAAAATGGTTTTTGGAAAAGCTTGTCATTTGCCTCTTGAGTTAGAACATAAAGCATATTGGGCAGTTAAAGAACTCAACTATGATTTCAAAATTGTTGGTGAAAAGAGGTTATTTTATATTAGCTCATTAGATGAATGGGGAACCCAAGATTACGAAAATGCAAAGTTATTCAAAGAAAAAAAATTAAATGATGGCATGACAAAAGGATCTAGAAGCGTGAGTTTAAAGTCGGAGAATATATTATTTTGTACAACTCTCGTTTTAGATTTTTTGCAGGGAAGCTCCTCTCGAAATGGGGAAGGCCCATATGTCATCGAGGAGGTTTACTGGTCTGGTGCCATCAAAATAAATAATTCTGAAGGTTGTCAATGGACAACGAATAAAGCATTATATCTCAGGTACGCCTATTAATGTTGAAACTAATATTATTCAAACTTTGACACCGAAAGAACACATAAAAGAGTCCTTCCGGAACACTTCAGAATCGTGAAAATAAGGAGGTACATGCTACGGTAAGTAAACGAACTCCGAAAAATCCGCAAAAATATTTTTTATTTGTTTTGGAATACTTTAAAATTTTGGAAATAAGGAAACTACGAGGAAGCGTCCCCTAGTGGGCACAAGACACCAGTGCGCGCCAGGCCCAGGTGGGTTGTGCCCACCTGGGACACCTCCCGGACTCCGTTTTTCTTCCATGTACTTGTCCTCCAAGATGAAATATCTATTTATACTTCCCGAACCTGTTAACCACGTATCACGGAGAAAATCCTGTGTTCTCTTTTCGTGCTGCTTTCTGCATAGATCTGAAAATATGTCGTCCCAAGACTCTGATGGAGAGAGCTATGTCTCACATCTCATTGCCTATCCAAAGATCTATGGGGACCTATCTCCTTATGGTCGAACTACGGACGATGAGGAGGATGCTTATTTTGATGAGGATCGATGATTCAAGTTCGGAGGAGGAGGATGTTCCTCTACCTCAACCTAGGGATATGCACGTGGAATTCAAGAAGTCCAGTCTCCCTAAGAGAGTTAACCGGCCTAATAACCGATCTATTCCTTCTCATTTTTGGCAGAAAAGCAAAGGAGATTTATGTGACAAGATCTTGAAGCTGGAGTTGGAGGTCAATGATTTAAAGTAGGAAATTGCTCTTCTCAACTACAATATGACAAAGTTGAAGGCACAATTGTCATCACCACCACCACCACCATCTTCTTCACCACCAATGGAGAACTGAGTATCGGGTATGGGCACTCCCCTTGGCTTCCACCAAGCTTGGGGGAGGTGCCCCGGTATCATATTATCCCACTATCTTTTTGCTTTTACTTATCTTAGTTCGATCTTTTTTGCTTTAGATGAAATAAAGTTTAGTTTGATCCTTTCTTATTTGAGAGTATGCTTAGTGATCTGTCCTTGTAATCGTGTGCGAGTTATATAATAAAGTTTAGTTTGATTTTTTGCTTTCTTTACTTTCATGTCGCAATAAAGAAAAGAAAAGAAATAAAAAAAGCAAGGAAATAAATCAATAAGATCATATACTAATCCTATGGTAGGTGATAGCACCACATAAGGAAAAGTATAAGTAGGAAATTTTATTAGAGATTGACGAACATAACGTTAGTCAATGATGCAACTCATGAAAGAATTAATAAGGGAAGAGAAGATTCACATATAAATATACTATCCTAGAAATCTTTTGTGAATTTGAGCCCTCATCAAAATATTATATGCCAAAATTGTTGACGTTGGACAAGGAAGACAACTTAATGATTTATGTATATTTATATTCACATGGAAGTCATATTGTCATAAATCCTTTAACATGTGATGCTTGCCCCTATCTTTGCTAGCCAAAAATTCTGCACTAAGTAGAGATACTACTTGTGCATCCAAAACCCTTAAACCCAAATCTCTTTCAAGTGTCCACCATACCTACCTAGGGATTGAGCAAAATCCCTCAAGTAAGTTGTCATCGGTGCAAAAAGGCAATAAAAATTGCTTCTAAATATGTGAGATCATTTAGTGTAAGAGAAAATTGAGCATTGTACGAACTTGGATGAAAAAGAGTAAAAGCGACAGACTGCATAATAAAGGTTGTCATCTTAAGGGGCAATACAACGTGACGTTCTCTTGCACTAAGGGATTGAGCATGCAAACAAATAAGCGCATGGCAATCTCTGCTTCCCTCTATGAAGGGCCTATCTTTTACTTTTATGTATTTACTTTTATGCAAAGAGTCAAAGTTTTCCTTCTATTCCTTTTTATTTTCTCTTTTGGCAAGCATCATGTGGTGAGGAAAGATCTAGGCACATATGTCCAGTTGAATATAGATAGCATGAGTTATTATTGTTGACATCACCCTTGAGGTGAGTATGTTGGGGGGCGAAACTATAAGCCCATATCTTTCTATGTCCGGTTGAAACGTTTTGCTCATGGGTACGAGGTGAGTATTAGCAATCATAGAAGAATATATGATGGTTGAGTATGTGGACTTGCTTAAAAGGCTCTGACACATGACTCTTCCTGAAAAGATGATGAATTGTAGTTGCAACTTTGACTGAGAACATAGTTTGTTGGTTTTTAATAGAATTTTTGCTTTATACTTTGATTATGTGATGAACTGTTACTTATTCATAGGAAGTAAATGATGCAAGTTTTATGATAAAAGTCCTATATTTAATTTTCTTGCTGTTATAATAATCAACATGATGCTTCTATGTCCGTATTTTGTTTTTATCAACACCTCTCTCTCTCTCTCTCTCTCTCAAAGCATGTGGACATGTTTTTTGATTTCGGTTTTTGCTTGAGGACAAGCGAGGTCTAAGCCTGGGGGAGTTGATGCGTCCATTTTGCATCATGTTTTCTTAATGTTATTTATAGTGTTTTTATCCATAATAATGCTTTTTGGAGTAATTCTAATGCCTTTTCTCTCATAATTTGCAAGGAACACACCAAGAGGGACAATTCCAGTAGCTGGAAATCTGGACCTGTAAAAGCTACGTCAGGCCACCTATTCTGCACAACTCCAAACAAGATGAAACTTCACGGAGAATTTTTATGGATTATTTAAGAAATACTGAAGCCAATAAACACTAGAGGGGGCCACCAGGTGGGCACAACCCACCTGGGCGTGCCAGGCCCCCCAAGCGCGCCCTGGTGGTTTGTGGTCTCCTCGGCCCACCTCCGGTGCCCATCTTATAGTATATAAGTGATTTTGACCTAGAAAAAATAAGGAGAAGGCTTTCGGGACAGAACACCACTGTCTCAAGGTGGAACTTGGGCAGGAGCACTTTTGCCCTCCGGCGAAGCGATTGCACCGGGGGAACTTCCCTCCCGGAGGGGGAAATCATCGTCATCATCATCACCAACAACTCTCCCATCTTGGGGAGGGCAATCTCCATCAACATCTTCAACAACACCATCTCATCTCAAACCCTAGTTCATCTCTTGTATTCAATCTTGTTACCGGAACTATAGATTGGTGCTTGTGGGTGACTAGTAGTGTTGATTACATCTTGTAGTTGATTACTATATGGTTTATTTGGTGGAAGATTATATGTTCAGATCCATTATGCTATTTAATACCCCTCTGATCATGAGCATGTTTAATATTTGTGAGTAGTTACTTTTGTTCTTGAGGTCACGGGAGAAATCATGTTGCAAGTAATCATGTGAACTTGATATGTGTTTGATATTTTGATAGTATGTATGTTGTGATTCCCTTAGTGGTGTCATGTGAATGTTGACTACATGACACTTCACCATATTTGGGCCTAATGGAATGCATTGTGGAGTATCAATTAGATGGTGGGTTGCGAGAGTGACAGAAACTTATACCCTAGTTTATGCGCTATTCCGTAAGGGGCCGATTGGATCCTAAAGTTTAATGCTATGGTTAGAATTTATTCTTAATACTTTTCTCATAGTTGCGGATGCTTGCGGGAGGGTTAATCATAAGTAGGAGGTTTTTTCAAGTAAGAACAACACCTGAGCACCGGTCCACCCACATATCAAATTATCAAAGTAGCGAACACAAATCAAACCAACATGATGAAAGTGACTAGATGAAATTCCCGCGTACCCCCAAGAACGCTTTGCTTATTATAAGAGACTATTTTGCCCTATCCTTTGACTCAAAAGGATTGGGCTACCTTGCTGCATACTTGTTACTATTATTGTTATTTGCTCGTTAAAAATTATCTTTCTATCAAACTACTCGCTACTTACAATTTTAGCACTTATAGACATTATGTTACTGAAAACTACTTGTCATTTCCTTCTGCTCCTCGTTGGGTTCGACACTCTTACTTATCAAAAAGAGATACAATTGATCCCCTATACTTGTGGGTCATCAACCCTTGAGGTAAAAGGTTGGGAGGCGAAACTATAAGCCCCTATCTTTCTCTGTGTCCGATTGAAACTTTGTACCCATAAATATCGCGTGAATGTTAGCAATTGTGGAAGACTATATGATAGTTGAGTATGTGGGATTTGCTAAATCAAAGCTCTTACATAGACCCTTCGTGAAAATAAGATGAATTGCAATTATGTGATTACTGAGAATATAGTTTGTTAGTTTTCAAGAAAGTTTATTGTCTATACTTTAATTTGTGGATAGCTTGTTACTTGATCATTAGAAATTTTATGAAGATGAGCTACTGTTTATGATAAAGAATAATGCTAGAAAAAGTTGAACTTTCATTGATCAAACTTGTGCATTTGATAGCATTCACACTTCTTAAATTATTTCTTTTATCATTTACCTACTCGAGGACGAGCAGGAATTAAGCTTGGGATGCTGATACGTCTCCGACGTTTCCATAATTTATGAAGTATTCATGCCATGTTTATAACAATTCCATATGATTTTGGTATGATTTGATTAGAACTAACCCGGACTGACGTTGTTTTCAGTAGAACTGCCATGGTGTTGTTTTTGTGCATAAATAATAGTCCTCGAAATGAGCTGAAAATTAAGGGAGATTTTTTTCTAGAAAATATGAAAAATACGAGAAGAAAAAGATTCGGAAAAGGAGTCCCGGGGCCACCACAAGGGTGGGGGAGGCCCCCCTAGGGCATGCGCCCCTCAACCTTGTGACTGCCTCGTGGGGTCCCCTGACGTGAAACTGATGCCAAACCCTTCTATAAATCCAGAAAACCCTAGAACAGAGGAGAGAACGGAAGTTCCGCCGTCGCAAGCCTCTGTAGCCACGAAAAACCAATCTAAGCCCTCTCTGGCACCTTACCGGAGGGGGCCATCATCACCGGAGGGCATGGAGGAGGATCCTAGAGGGGTCACCATCATCATGCAGCCCAAGGACCAGAGGGAGAACCTCTCCCCATCCAGGGGGAGGCCATGGAGGAGGAAGAACAAGGGGGAGATCCTCTTCCCCCTTTCTTGGTGGCGCCGGAGTGCCATCAGGGGAACCATCACCGCGGTGATCGTGTTCATCAACATCACCATCATCATCACCATCCTCATCTCTTTTACGCGGTCCACTCCCCCGAACCCCGCTGTAATCCCCTACTTGAACATGGTGCTTTATGCCACATATTATGATCCAATGATGTGTTGCCATCCTATGATGTTTTGAGTAGATTTCTTTTGTCTTTGGGTTGATTGATGATCTAGATTGGTACGAGTTGTATGTTTTATTTTGGTGCTGTCCTATGGTGCCTTCCGTGCCGCGCACATGAGAGGGATGCCTGATGTAGGGTGTTGCAATACGGTCATGATTTGCTTATAGTGGGTTGCTAGAGTGACAGAAGCTTAAACCCAAGTAAGGGGATTGTTGCGTATGGGATAAAGGGGGCTTTATATGTTAATGCTATGGTTGGGTTTTACCTTAATGATCTTTAGTAGTTGCGGATGCTTGCTAGAGTTCCAATCATAAGTTCATATGATCCAAGAAGAAAAAGTATGTTAGCTTATGCCTCTCCCTCATATAAAATTGCAATGACGACTACCGATCTTGTTAGCAATTGCCTAGGACAATTCCGCACACCGATCCATCATTATTCCACACTTGCTATTTATAATATATAGTAATATATTCTAACTTTATATTAACAACACCTACTTTTATATTTCAGTTCTCCGATATCATGCAAAGTTATCCTCTTCATACCCACAAGTAATTTTATTTCTTGTTTCTCGTTGGAAGCAAATGTTTGGTATACATAGAGTCGTATCAGTGGCAGATAGGACTTGAGATAATATTGATCTTACCTTTAGCTCCTTGTGGGTTCGACACTCCATGCTTATCACTTCCACCTTTGGAAATTATTACGATGATTCCTTGCACTTGAGGATTATCAACCACTCTGGTGTGGAACGTACTCTGGTTGACCTATGAGGTTCAGTAGTAACTCGATCTGAAGTTTCATGATCATCATTATTAACTTCCTCACTAGTTGGTGTAGGAATCACAGAAACGGTTTTCTGTGATGAGCTACTTTCCAATTCGAGAAAAGGTACAATTACCTCATCAAGTTCTACTTTCCTCCCACTCACTTCTTTCGAGAGAAACTCCTTCTCTAGAAAGGATCCATTCTTAGCAACAAAAATCTTCCATTCGGATATGTGATAGAAGGTGTACCCAACAGTTTGTTTTGGGTATCCTATGAAGAGCATTTTTCTGATTTGGGTTTGAGCTTATCAGGCTGAAGCTTTTTCACATAAGCATTGCAACCCCAAACTTTAAGAAATGACAACTTAGGTTTCTTGCCAAACCACAGTTCACACGGTGTCATCTCAACGGATTTAGATGGTGCCCTATTTAACGTGAATGCAATCGTCTCTAATGCATAACCCCAAAATGATAGTGGTAAATCGATAAGGGACATCATAGATCGCACCATATCTAATAAAGTACGGTTACGACGTTCAGACACACCATTACGATGTGGTGTTCTAGGTGGCGTGAGTTGTGAAACTATTCCACATTTTTTTAAATAAAGACCAAACTCGTAACTCAAATATTTGCCTCCGTGATTAGATCGTAGAATTTTTTTCTTCTTGTTATGATGATTTTCCACTTCACTCTGAAATTGTTTGAACTTTTCAAATGTTTCAGACTTGTGTTTCATTAAGTAGATATACTCATATCTTCTCAAATCATCTGTGGATGTCAAAAAATAATGATACCCGCCGCGAGCCTCAACACTCATTGGACCGCATACATCAGTATGTATTATTTCCAATAAGTCAGTGGCTCGCTCCATTGTTCCGGAGAACGGAGTCTTAGTCATCTTGCCCATGAGGCATGGTTCGCAAGCATCAAATGATTCATAATCAAGTGATTCCAAAAGTCCATCCGCATGGAGTTTTTTCATGCACTTTACACCAATATGACCTTAACGGCAGTGCCACAAATATGTTACATTATCATTATCAACTTTCCATCTTTTGGCATCAATATTATGAATATGTGTATCACTACGATCGAGATTCAACAAAAATAGACCACTCTTGAAGGGTGCATGACCATAAAATATATTACTCATATAAATGGAACAACCATTATTCTCTGTTTTAAATAAATAACCGTCTCGCATCAAACAAGATCCAGATATAATGTTCATGCTCAACGCTGGCACCAAATAACATTTTTTCAGGTCTAAAACTAATCCCGAAGGTAGATGTAGAGGTAGCGTTGAGCATTATCAACTTTGGAACCATTTCCGACGCGCATCATCATCTCGTCCTTATATTAGCCAATCTTCGTTTAATCCATAGACCCTGTTTCGAGTTGCAAATATGAGCAATGGAACCAGTATCAAATACCCAGGCGCTACTACGAGCATTAGTAAGGTACACATCAATAACATGTATATCAAATATACCTTTGTTCACTTTGCCATCCTTCTTATCCGCCAAATACTTGGGGCAGTTCTGCTTCTAGTGACCAGTCCCTTTGCAGTAGAAGCACTTAGTTTCAGGCTTGGATCGAGACTTGGGCTTCTTCCCGAGAGTGAAAACTTGCTTGCCATTCTTCTTGAAGTTCCCCTTCTTTCCCTTTCCTTTTTTCCTGAAACTAGTGGTCTTGTTAACCATCAACACTTGATGCTCTTTCTTGATTTCTACCTCCGCAGCTTTGGGCATAGCCAAGAGCTCGGGAATTGTCTTATCCATCCCTTGCATACTATAGTTCATCACGAAGCCTTTGTAGCTTGGTGGCAGTGATTGAAGAACTCTGTCAATAACACTATCATCCGGAAGATTAACTCCCAGCTGAGTCAAGTGGTTATGGTACCGAGACATTTTGAGTATGTGTTCACTGACAGAACTATTCTCCTCCATCTTGCAGCTATATAACTTGTTGGAGACTTCATATATCCCAACTTGGGCATTTGCTTGAAATATTAACTTCAACTCCTGGACATCTCATATGGTCCATGACGTTCAAAACATCGTTGAAGTCCCGATTCTAAGCCGTAAAGCATGGCACACTGAACTATAGAGTAGTCATTAGACTATGTCTACACGACGTTCAAAGCGTCTACATTAGCGGGAGGGGGCTTGTCACCTAGCAGTGCATCAAAGACATAATTCTTCTGTGCAGCAATGAGGATAATACTCAAGTTACGGACCCAGTCCGTGTAGTTGCTACCATCATCTTTCAACTTAGATTTCTCTAGGAATGCATTAAATTCAAGGGAACGGTAGCACGGGCCATTGATCTACAAAATAGATATGCAAAAACTATCAGGACTAATTTCATGATAAATTAAGTTCAATTAATCATATTACTTAAGAACTCCCACTTAGATAGACATCCCTCGAGTCATCTAAATGATCACGTGATCCATATCAACTATACCATGTCCGATCATCATGTGAGATGGAGTAATATTCAATGATGAACATCTCTATGTTGATCATATCTACTTTAGGATTCACGTTCAACCTTTCGGACTCCAGTGTTTCGAGGCCATGTCTGTACATGCTAGGCTCGTCAAGTTTAACCTGAGTATTCCGCACGCGCAAAAATGTCTTGCACCTATTGTATGTGAACATAGAGCTTATCACACCCGATCATCACGTGGTGTCTTGGCACGACGAACTATCGCAATGGTGCATACTCAGAGAGAACACTTATACCTTGAAATTTAGTGAGGGATCATCTTATAATGCTACCATCGTACTAAGCAAAATAAGATGCATAAAAGATAAACAACACATGCAATCAAAATATGTGACATGATATGGCCATCATCATCTTGTGCCTTTGATCTCCATCTCCAAACCACCGTCATGATTTCCATCGTCACCGGCTTGACACCCTTATCTCCATCGTAGTGTCGTTGTCGTCTCGCCAACTATTGCTTCTACAACTATCGCTAACGCATAGTGATAAAGTAAAGCAATTACATGGCGTTTGCATTTCATACAATAAAGCGACAACCATAAGGCTCCTGCCAGTTGCCGATAACTTTTACGAAACATGATCATCTCATACAACAATGTGTATCACATCATGTCTTGACCATATCAGATCACAACATGCCCTGCAAAAACAAGTTAGACGTCCTCTGCTTTGTTGTTGCAAGTTTTACGTGGCTGCTACGGGCTTCTAGTAAGAACTGTTCTTACCTACGGATCAAAACCACAACGATGCTTTGTCAAGTTTGATGTTTTAACCTTCAACAAGGACCCGACGCAGTGAAATTCGATTCAACTAAAGTTGGACAAACAGACAACCGCCAGCCACCTTTATGCAAAACAAGTTGCATGTCTGTCGGTGGAACCGGTCTCATGAATGTGGTCATGTAAGGTTGGTCTGGGCCACTTAATCCAACAATACCACCGAATTAAAATAAGATGTTGGTGGTAAGCAGTATGACTATCATCGCCCATAACTCCTTGTGTTCTACTTGTGCATATCATCTACGCATAGACCTGGCTCGGATGCCACTGTTGGGGAACGTAGCATGCCATTTCAAAAAAATTCCTACGATCATGCAGGATCTATCTAGGATATGCATAACAATGAGAGGGGGAGAGTGTGTCCATGTACCATTGTAGAACGAAAGCGGAAGCATTAGTTTAACGCAGTTGATGTAGTCGAGTGTCTTCTCGATTCAACCGATCAAGTGCCGAATGTACGACACCTCCGAGTTCTACACACGTTCATATCAATGACGTCCCTCAAACTCTTGATCTAGCAAAGTGTCAAGGGAGAGTTTCGTCAGCATGACAGCATGGTAACAGTGATGGTGAAGTGATCTGCGCAGGGTTTCGCCTAACCACTACGACAATATGACCGGAGGAGTAAACGGTGGAGGGGGCACTGCACACGGCTAAGAACAATTGATGTGTCTTAGAGGTGCCCCCTCTGCCCTCGTATATAAAGGAGGGAGAGGGGAGGAGGCCGGCCTAGGGGCACGCCAAGTGGGAGGAGTCCCACTTGGACTCCTAGTCCAATTCGCCCCCCCTTTTCCTTTTACCGGAAGGGAAAAGGGGGGAGGAGAGGGAGGAGGAGAAGGAAAGGGTGGTGCCGCCCCTCCCCTAGTCCAATTCGGACTCCATCCGTAGGGGGGAACCCCTTGTGGGCTGGCTTGCCTCCCTCCTATGGCCCATATGGCCCATATCTTCCCCCAGGGAGTTCCGGTAACCCCCCCGGTACTCTGATATGTACTCGATACATTCCGAAACACTTCTGATGTCCGAATACTATCGTCTAATATATCAATCTTTACCTCTCGACCATTTCGAGACTCCTCATCATGGCTGTGATCTCATCCGGGACTCCGAACAATCTTTGGTCACCAAAACACATAACTCATAATACAAATTGTCATCGAACGTGAAGCGTGCGGACCCTAAGGGTTCAAGAACTATGTTGACATGATCGAGACACCTCTTCGGTCAATAACCAATAGCGGAACCTGGATGCTCATATTGGTTCCCACATATTCTACAAAGATCTTTATCGGTCAAAGCGTGATGACAACATACATCATTCCCTTTGTCATAGGTATGTTACTTGCTCGAGATTCGATCGTTGGTATCTTCATACCTAGTTCAATCTCATTACCAGCAAGTCTCTTTACTCTTTCCATAATGCATCATCCCACAACTAATTCATTAGTCACATTGCTTGCAAGGCTTATCATGATGTGCACTACCGAGAGGGCCCAGAGATACTTCTCCGATACTCGGAGTGACAAATCCTAATCTTGATCTATGCCAACCCAACAAACACCTTTGGAGATACCTGTAGAGCATCTTTATAATCACCCAGTTACTTTGTGACATTTGATAGCACATAAGGTATTCCTCCGTTATTCGGGAGTTGCATAATCTCATAGTCAAAGGAATATGTATAAGCCATGAAGAAAGCAATAGCAGTGAAACTTTACGATCATTATACTAAGCTAACAGATGGGTCTTGTCCATCACATCATTCTCCTAATGATGTGATCACGTTCATCAAATGACAACACATGTCTATGGTTAGGAAACTTTAACCATCTTTGATTAACGAGCTAGTCTAGTAGAGGCATGATACGTCTCAAATGTATCTATAATTTGTGATTGTTCCATGCTGTTATATTATCAATCTTGGATGTTTTATAATCATTTTATATCATTTTTTGGTACTAACCTATTGACATAGTGCCAAGTGCCAGTTGTTGTTTTCTACATGTTTTTTAGACCACAGGAAATCAATATCAGACGGAGTCCAAATGCCATGAAACTTCCAAATGATTTTTTATGGACCAAAAGGAATAAGTTACCCCCTGGTTCCACCTGGTGGGAGTGCCGAGGAGGGGACAACCCACCAGGGCACGCCAGGAGGCCCAGGCACGCCCTGGTGGGTTGTGCCCACCTCGGGTGCCCCCGGACCGCCTCTTTGCTCTATAAATACCCCAATATTCCAGAAAACCTAGGGGGGTCGATGAAATATTCATCCAGCCGTCGCAGAGTCCAGAACCACCAGATCCAATCTAGACACCATCATGGAGGGGTTCACCACTTCCATTGGTGCCTCTCCGATGATGCGTGAGTAGTTCTTTGTAGACCTTTGGGTCCATAGTTAGTAGCTAGATGGCTTTCTATCTCTCGCTAATTCTCAATACAATGGTCTCTTGGAGATCCATATACTGTTATAATTTTGTTTTTTAGGTTTTAATTAGTGTTTGTGCCAAGTAAAGCCTTTAGGATCTTCTTGTGTGATAGTTGTTTAATCTTGCTGAAAAAGACAGAAACTTTGCGCTCACAAAAATAATTTTCATAAATCATAGAAAAGAGCTTTTGTCCTGATTCGTTTTGCATAAGATTAATATACAAATTACCCTATTCGTCCTAATTTGGTAGAATTTTAGGAGTTCGAGAAGTATTCGAAAGTTCCAGATTGCTACAGACTGTTCTGTTTTGACAGATTCTGTTTTCTTTGTGTTGTGTGCTTATTTTGATGGCTCTATGGTTTTCTTTGATGAGTTTTTGCCATAAAGAAGTTGGAATACAGTAGATATAATACAAAAACAAAATATTAATTGGTTTGATACAACACTTAGAGTAGAGGTTTGCTTTCTTTTACTAACGGATCTCACAAAGGTTTTGTTGAGTTTTGGGTGATTGAAGTTTTCAAGTTTTGGGTTATCTTACGATGGATGAAAGAAGGATAGAAGAGCCTAAGCTTGGGGATGCCCCGGCATCCCAAGCTATTATCGAAGAATGAGGAACCAACTAAGCTTGGGGATGCCCCCGAGTGGCATCCCCTCTTTCTTCTAACGACCATCGGTATTTTACTCGAGGCTATATTTTTATTCGTCACATGATATGTGTTTTGCTTGGAGCGTCTTGAATGATATGTGTCTTTGCTTATTTTATTTTGTGTTTTAAGTCATCAATCCTTTCTGGACACACCTATTTGAGAGAGCCAAAATTATGTCATGACTTGTTAGAATTTCTCTCTATGCTTCACTTAAATCTTTTATGAGCTAGGACTTGCACTAGTGCTTCACATATATTTTTTTGAGCACAGTGTGCTTAGTATTTTTGAAGAAATTCTCTCTTGCTTCACTTAGATTTATTTGAGAGTAAAATTTTGGAGAACTTCTCTCTTGCTTCACTTAAATTATTTTGAGAGAAATAAAATATGTTATGCTCATGGTCTTCACTTATATTTGTTTGAGCTTATGAAAAGCAACACATGAAAATTAGTCCCAAAGTGATAGATATCCAAGAAGGATAAAGAAAAAAATGTCATGAAGATCATTGGACAAAATAAACTTGATTCTTAGTAATAGTTTTGAGATATGATGATGTGATATGTGAGTTATGTTGATGAGTAATCGTGCTCTAGTAAGAATATTGGTGTTAAGGTTTGTGATTCCCTATGCATGCACGAAAGTCAATAATCATGCAATGAAAATTATATCCTACTTGTGGTGCATTATTCGGTGTTAATTATGCTTAATGCTCTTATGAGATTATTCATTTCTTGGTTGGCCGCTTCTCAATCTTTTTGCTAGCCTCCATTTTGCACCAAGTATGATTTCTACTTGTGCATCCAAGATCCTTTAAACCAGTTTTGCCACATGAGTCCACTATATCTACCTATATGCTGTATTCTTTTGCCATTCTAAGCAAATTTGCATGTGCCATCTCTAATTTTCAAAATAAACTTCTCTTTTGTGTGTTTTTTCGCTCGCGAAACGGTAACGAGTGGCTAATATTTTCCATGCTAGATGTGTTATTCTCATGATGCGTGTTTATTCACTTGTCATTGCACAAGAGTAAGGCAAAGGTTTTAGGGATGCCCAGTCCCGAAATGCAAAAATGAATTTACTTTATGTTGTCAAATAATAAATTCCTTGGAAAGTGTTGGTATGGAGGGCACCATGGATACGGCTAGCCATGGAAAGTGAAAGTATGGTTGAAAAAGGAATAAACTTTATTTTCTGTTTGGGAACCGCCTATGGCATATCTAGCATGGAAAATATTCGGAACTCTGAGTCGTTTTTGTTGGTGGGATGGATACACATTGATAACCCACAAGTGTAGGGGATCGCAACAGTTTTCGATAAGTAAGAGTGTCGAACCCAACAAGGAGCTAAAGGTAGAATAAATATTCCCTCAAGTTCTATCGACCACTGATACAACTCTACGCACGCTTGACGTTCGCTTTACCTAGAACAATTATAAAACTAGAAGTACATTGTAGGTGTTGTTGGATAGGTTTGCAAGATAATAAAGAGTACACAAATATAAACTAGGGGCTGTTTAGATAAGGATGCAATAAAGTAAATATTAGTAGAGAGCTTTTTGTTACGAGAAAGTTATTTGTCCCCAGGCAATCGATAACTAGACCGGTAATCACTATTGCAATACTATTTGAGGGAGAGGCATAACTAACATACTTTCTCTACTTGGATCATATGCACTTATGATTGGAACTCTAGCAAGAATCCGCAACTACTAAAGATTCATTAAGGTAAAACCAAACTATAGCATTAAAGTATCAAGTCCCCTTTTATCCCATACGCAAACAACCTACTTACTCGGGTCTGTGCTTCTGTCACTCACGCCACCCACCATAAGCAAATCATAAACATATTGCAAACCCTACAGCGGGAATCCCTCATGCTTGCGCGACACGGAGAGCACCATAGGACAGCACCAATAATAAAACATGCAACTCAAACCAATCACAATCATTAATTAACCCATAGGACAAAACAGATATACTCAAACATCATAGGATAGCCATACATCATTGGGAAATAATATATAGCGTTGAGTACCATGTTTAAGTAGAGATTACAGCAGGTAAGAGAGAGGTTACACCGCTGCATAGAGGGGGGAAGAGTTGGTGATGAAGGCGGTGAAGTTGTTGGTGAAGATCGCGGTGATGATGATGGCCCCCGGCAGCGTTCCAGCGCCACCGGAAGCAAGGGGGAGAGAGCCCCCCTTCTTCTTCTTCTTCTTCCTTGACCTCCTCCCTAGATGGGAGAAGGGTTTCCCCTCTGGTCCTTGGCTCCCATGGCATGGGAGGGGCGAGAGCCCCTCCGAGATTGGATCTATCTCTTTGTTTCTCTCTGTTTCTGCGTTCTCAGATTCTACCCCTTCACCGTTTCTTTAATATCCGGAGATCCGTAACTCCGATTGGGGTGAATCTTTCGCCCGGATTTTTCTCATAAAATTAGCTTTCTTGCGGCAAAAGAAGGGCATCAACTAGCTTACGGATGGCCCACGAGAGTGCCAGGCACGCCCCTGTCTCGTGGCCACCTCGGACACCGTTTCGCGTTGATTCTTCCTCTGGAAAATCCCAAATATTCCAAAATAATTCTCCATCCGTTTTTATCCCATTTGGACTCCGTTTGATATTGGTTTTCTACGAAACATAAAACATGCAACAAACAGGAACTGGCACAGGGCACTGGATCAATATGTTAATCCCAAAAATAGTATAAAAAGTTGCCAAAAGTATATGAAAGTTGAAGAATATTGGCATGGAACAATCAAAAATTATAGATACGACGGAGACATATCAGCATCCCCAAGCTTAATTCCTGCTCGTCCTCGAGTAGGTAAATGATAAAAAGATAATTTTTGATGTGGAATGCTACCTAGCATAATCTTGATCATAAGTCTAATCATGGCATGAATATTAAGACACGAGTGATTCAAAGCAATAGTCTATCATTTGACATAAAAACGATAATACTTCAAGCATACCAACCAAGAAATTATGTCTTATCAAATAACATAGCCAAAGAAAGCTCATCCCTACAAAATCATATAGTCTGGCTATGCTC
Organism: Triticum aestivum; assembly: GCF_018294505.1. Lineage (NCBI taxonomy): Eukaryota > Viridiplantae > Streptophyta > Magnoliopsida > Poales > Poaceae > Triticum > Triticum aestivum. The sequence continues at coordinate 145,306,232 of NC_057801.1, forward strand.
CACCTTCATCACACAAAGCATTCAAATCATGCACAACCCCGATGACGAGCCGAGCAATTGGTTCATACTTTTTAACGCGCTTCAGCTTTTTCAACTCTTACGCAATACATGAGCGCAAGCCATGCACATAGCACTATGGTGGTATATGGTGGTGTTTGTGAGGACAAAAAGGGAGAAGATAGTCTCACATCAACTAGGTGTATCAACGGGCGATGGAGATGCCCATCAATAGATATCAATGTGAGTTAGTAGGGATTGCCATGCAACAGATGCACTAGAGCTATAAATATATGAAAGCTCAACAAAAGAAACTAAGTGGGTGTGCATCCAACTTGCTTGCTCACGAAGACCTAGGGCATTTTGAGGAAGCCCATCATTGGAATATACAAGCCAAGTTCTATAATGAAAAATTCCCGCTAGTATATGAAAGTGAAAGCATAGGAGACTCTCTCTATGAAGAGCATGATACTACTCTGAAGCACAAGTGTGGTAAAAGGATAGTAACATTGCCCCTTCTCTCTTTTTCTCTCATTTTTTATTTTTATTTTCTTTTTTCCTTTTTTTCTTTTTTCTTTTATTTTTTGGTGGGCTTCTTTGGCCTCTTTTTTATTTGGGCTTCTTTGGCCTCTTTTATTTTTCATAAAGTCCGGAGTCTCATCCCGACTTGTGGGGGAATCATAGTCTCCATCATCCTTTCCTCACTGGGACAATGCTCTAATAATGATGATCATCACACTTTTATTGATTTACAACTCAATAATTACAACTCAAAGCTAGAACAAGATATGACTCTATATGAATGCCTCCGGCGGTGTACCGGGATATGCAATGAATCAAGAGTGACATGTATTAAAATTATGAAGGTGGCCTTGCCACAAATACGATGTCAACTACATAATCATGCAAAGAGCAATATGACAATGATGAAATGGGTCATAATAAATGGAACGGTGGAAAGTTGCATGGCAATATATCTCGGAATGACTATGGAAATGCCATATAGGTAGGTATGGTGGCTGTTTTGAGGAAGGCAAATAATGGGTTTATGCTACCGCCGAAAGTTGCGCGGTAAAATAGAGACTAGCAAAGTGGAAGGATGAGTGTGCATATATCCATGGACTCACATTAGTCATAAAGAACTCATATACTTATTGCAAAAGTCTACTTAGCCCTCAAAGCAAAGTACTACTACACATGCCCCAAGAGGGATAGTGTCGGAGTAATGGTCCACGGGTAGGCTAACCCGAGCCCCAGGACATTTCAAGACATCGGGGCAGGCCGCACCCCTCAGGCCGAGTCCCAGGAGCGACTCCAGGATATGCCGAGTCCTAGGCGGCGACTCCCAGATAAGCCGACTCCAAGCTGGCGACTCCCAGGGAAGCCGACCGTGGAGAGTAGGCCCAAGACTCCTCCCTTATCCAGAAGTACGATGCGGGGTACGGTTGCGGCATGGCCGTTTCCCCCCTGCCTACGAAGGGCCGGCATGGCTACAGTAGGTCGTACCACTGGAGGATCTCCGGTGAGATACGACACTGTTGCCATGCCTGCCCTGATCTCAGCCACAGTACGCAGTGCACTGCGCCCACGACGCTGGCCTGTACGACCCGAAGGCGGCAGGACCACCTGTCAGTGAGAGGGCCGAAGCCGGCCTGGGCAACCCGAAGACGGGCCCGTGGGAGTCGGCCTCCCTGGAGTCGGCTGACTCCTCCCGGGCCCCACGAGCCATTAATCAGATAAGATGGGGAATGGCGACAGTGATTGCCCGATAGACGGCGGCACTGTTGCCACGACTCGATGACCAAGCCTGCGTCATCAGGAGCGCCGCTACAGTATCAAGCCTGTCCGCGGGACCCACCAGTCAGCGGGCCCCAAAAGCCGGCTGGAAGGACGGCGGCCTGAGAGACAAACGGCTGGGACCCGCGCCCAGCCGGATTACTATTGTACCCCCGGGGGGTAGGCCTATATAAACCCCCCGGGGCACCCATGCAAAGGGTTCAGACCTAGAGAGGAAGATAGACCAGATAGCCCAGGGAGAAGAGAGCTAGCCTTGCCCTCTCCCACCTCCCAAAACAGCTCCAGGAGCACCATTGTAGTTACCTTGCTTTAGTGATCATGCGGAGACCCCGCAGAGCAGCAGTAGGGGTGTTATCTCCTAGGAGAGCCCTAAAGCTGGGTAAGTTCCGCCGGCATGCATGTCTTCACCTCATCCCGCTTCCAGGCACCGGCGACATTCTACTCGCTCCCACCATGATAAGCCATCCTTTGGCATATGTCGTATACAACCCCCGACATTTGGCGCCCACCGTGGGGCCAGGTGCACCGTCGTCCGGAGATCTGCTCTGGACGGGAACCCTGTTCCTCCCCGGCGAGCACAGCCAGCCCGGCACGCCGGACGGCGTCTGTGCCGACGCGCTGTGCGGCGCTGAGATCACCTGTGCAGCCAGCTGCCTCGCCAATCTTATCGGCGAGGTTTGCCTCTCCGACGAGCCTGCGCCCGACGCAGGCACGAGTGGCCCCGAGAGCCCCCTCGCGGGCCTCCTCCACCAACTCCACGTCGCCGGCAAGCCTGCCGTGGACCTGGAGTCCATAGGATCCACCGACCCGATGCTGGTCGACTCCGACACCGTGTCGCTCGACGCATTCCCCACCAATGTGGTGGTCTACGACGAGCCGCTCTCGTACGCGGGGAGTGGCGGAAGCACCGTCACTGAGGTCCTCGTCCTCGAGCACGGCGAGCGCTCCGGTGAAGGAGCGCATGACCCGTTGGACGCGGCCCTGCGAGACCTCGCAGCACCGATTCCGGAAGACGCTGACGCCGGGACGCTGGAGGCGCTCCGCCTTCAGCTCATCGAGGGCGCGAAGAAGCTGGCAAGCATGAGGCGTTTGTCAGAAGCTTACCAATGAGAGATGGATCGCGCCGTAGGCGGCTCGCCGGCTCCAAGCGGGCCTAGCCGCCTAGGCGCGGTCCGACAGCGCGGCGCGGCAATCGCCAACCTCTTTGGGGCTGATCGCCCCGTGTATTCCACGCCCGCAGAAAATATCCGTGCCGCCCAGGCGGCAGCAGACGAGCTCGACAACTTCGAAGGCGAAGAGCGCCGCATAATGATGGAGCGAGTTCAGCAGCTCCTCGACGCGGCTGCCGTGCAGAATAAAGCCGGCTGCCGCACCGAGGCGCCGCAGCGCCAAAATGACGACCCACCGCCTCGCCGAGACCAGGGTGCGACGTCTCGAACGCCGACTGGCGGGGCCCGTGGGAAGAAGGACAAGGAGCCGGCTGCCAGCCGCAGTCGGACTCACATCACCATCGAGCGCAACCAAGACGGCCTCCCTAGAGCGGTGGAACGGCGGGACGACTACTTACCTCCCCCTCCTCGCAGAGAAAGACAAGTCTCCCCGCCGCCCGTGGAACATCCGACTCTCGGCGACCGCCTTGGCCGCCGAGAGGGAGTCGGAGAGAACGACGCCCGCCACCGGATCGACCGACTCCACCGATCCCTGGCGCTGGAAGAAAAAGACGAGTTGGGTCCCCCCTGCTTTGGACCCCGCATTCGGGACGAGCCCTTTCCCAAAGGGTTCACGCTCCCCTGAGACACGCCCAAGTATACCGGCACCGTGAAGCCGGAAGATTGGCTGATCGACTACTCCACGGCCGTCAACATAGCGAACGGCAACAAGCGTGTTGCCATAAGATACATCCCGCTCATGCTCCAGGGCTCGGCCCGGACGTGGTTAAACAGTCTGAAGCCTCGCAGCATCAATAGCTGGGTCGACTTCACCGAGGCTTTCGTCCGCAACTTCACGAGCACGTACAAGCAACCTCCCAAGCCACACCAGCTCTCCTTTTGCGTGCAAGGCCCTGACGAGTCTACTCGACTACCTCACGCGATGGGGCGAACTTCGGAACTCCTGCGAGGGCATGCACGAGGTGCAGGCTATCGAGTACTTTACTGCCGGGTGCAGAGAAGGCACCCTCCTCAAGCACAAGCTCCTCTGCGACGAGCCGGAGACCCTCGATGAGCTGCTGATCACAGCGGACAAGTACGCCACGGCCGACTCCTCCATGAAGGCGGATTCGGGTCAGCACAACTGGCAAAGTCGCCCCTCAGGCTCCAAGAACTCCGGCTGGAGACACCAGTCGGCGGCAACAACAGAACGACCAGAAGCGCAAAGCCCCATAGCCGACTTCCAACAGTCGGCAAGTGGCAACGGCAGAGGACCAGCAGCTGGAGGGACCGCCTCCGGCGAAGCGGCAGAAGGGCGGCAAGTCCAACTGGCTGCCAGCTTTCTCCTATGAGCAGACTCTAGATGGTCCCTGCAAGTTTCACAGTGGCGCGAAGCCATCAAACCACACCACCAGGAAATGCCACTGGCTGACCAGAATCGCCAAGGGGGACGGCCTGCTCCCTCCCGCTCCTGCTGGGCCACCTCGTCCACCCCCGCCCCAGCAGCCGGCTGTCAGGCCAGTCGGCGCGATACAAGATGAGTTCCCAGATGAGCATGTAGCCTATGTGGTGTTCACCAGTGTAGCGGATGACCGGCGCAGCAGGCGCCAACAGCAGCAAGAAGTGAATGCGGTTGCATCAAGCACTCCAGAGTTGATGCATTGGTCCGAGAGGCCTATCAGTTGGAGCAGAGCTGATCACCCAGAGGTGATGCCGAGTCCAGGCTCCTACGCCTTGGTCTTAGGCGCCACGCTCACCACAGATAGGTGGGCCACTCGCTTCTCGCGAGTACTGATAGACGGAGGCAGCAATATCAACATCCTGTACAAGGATACAATGGAGAAATTAGGAATCAAGCGAAGGCAGCTTCAGAGCAGCCAGACTGTGTTCCACGGAATCGTCCCTGGCCTTTCCTGCTTGCCAATCGGCAAGATCCTGATAGATGTCCTCTTTGGAGACAAAGATCATTTCCGCCGAGAGCCAATTTGGTTTGAGGTGGTGGACCTTGAGAGCCCATATCATGCACTGCTTGGCCGACCCGCCTTGGCCAAGTTCATGGCGGTCCCCCACTATGCCTACCTCAAGATGAAGATGCCGAGTTCCAAGGGAATCCTAACCGTGTCCGGCGACTACAGGAAGTCGTCCGCTTGCGCGACTGAAAGCAGTCGGCTGGCCGAGTCCTTGGTGATCATAGCTGAGAAACGGCTCCTTGAGCGGGTCGTGGCGATGGCGGGCAAGCAGCCCGAGTTATCGCCCGACCCCAAGGAGTCGGAAGCGGAAGGATCATTCAAGCCGGCCAGAGAAACAAAGAAGATACCGTTGGACCCGGAGCACCCGGAGAGGTACGCTGTCATGGGCACAGGCCTTGACAACAAATAGGAAGGCGAGCTCGTCGATTTCCTCCGTGAGAATCGCGACATCTTCGCGTGGTCCCCCAAGGACATGCCTGGTGTCCCGACGGAATTCGCTGAGCACAAATTGCACGTCCGATCTGATGTGAAGCCCGTCAGGCAGCCCTTGCGCCGCCTGTCAGAAGAAAAAAGAAGAGTTGTTGGAGAAGAAATAGTCCGGCTCCTTGCAGCCAGCTTCATCATGGAAGTATTTTTTCCAGAGTGGCTGGCAAACCCGGTACTGGTGCTGAAGAAGAACAAGCAGTGGCGGATGTGCATCGATTACACAAGCCTCAACAAGGCCTGCCCCAAGGACCCATTTGCTCTGCCAAGAATTGATCAGGTGATAGACTCCACGGCCGGATGCGAGCTGTTGAGTTTCCTAGATGCATATTCAGGATATCATCAGATCAAGCTGAACCCGGCTGACAGACTGAAGACCGCCTTCATCGCACCGTTTGGAGCCTTCTGCTACCTGACCATGACGTTCGGCTTGAGAAACGCCGGCACCACCTTTCAGCGTTGGATGCAGAAATGCCTCCTGAAGCAACTCGGCAGGAATGCCCATGTCTATGTGGATGACGTGGTGGTGAAGAGAGAAAAGCGTGGAACCTTGCTGGAGGACCTCAAGGAAACATTTGAGAATCTGCGCCGATTCCAGATCAAGCTCAACCCGGAGAAGTGCATTTTCGGAGTACCAGCCGGCCAGCTCCTCGGTTTCCTGGTCTCCGAACGCGGCATAGAGTGCAATCTAGTAAAGATCAAGGCCATCGAGAGGATGGAGGCACCCAGACGACTGTTAGATGTGCAGAAGTTCACCGACTGTTTGGCATCCATCAGCCGATTCATCAGTCGACTGGGCGAGAAGGCTCTCCCCTTGTATCAGCTCATGAAGAAGACGACCTTCTTTGAGTGGACTCCCAAGGCGGACGAGGCTTTTCTCCAACTAAAGAAGATGTTGACTACTCCCCCTGTGCTGGCAGCTCCGACTCCCAAAGAGCCCATGCTCCTATACATTGCTGCCACCAGCCGAGTAGTCAGCACGGTCATTGTAGTCGAGCGCAAGGAGGAAGGCTAGGCGCTACCGGTCCAGAGACAGGTATATTACTTGAGCGAGGTGCTGTCGACCTCCAAGCAGAACTACCCCCATTACCAGAAGATGTGCTACGGCGTGCATTTTGCCGCCAAGAAATTGAAGCCTTACTTCCAGGAGCATCCAATCACCGTGGTCTGTACAGCTCCACTGGCTGAGATCATCGGAAGCCGAAATGCTTCTGGCCAGGTGGCCAAATGGGCCATCGACCTGGCTCCCTACACCATCTACTACGAGCCTCGCACCACCATCAAGTCACAAGCACTGGCCGACTTCCTCGTCGACTGGGCCGAGACCCAGTATCTGCCGCCAGCGCCCGACTCCACCCATTGGCGGATGCACTTCGACGGCTCCAAGATGCGCACAGGCCTGGGAGCCGGCATCGTCCTCACTTCCCCCAAGGGCGACAGGCTCAGATATGCGCTACAGATCCACTTCGCCGCCTCCAACAACGTGGCCGAGTACGAGGCGCTCATCCACGGGCTCCGGCTTGCCAAAGAATTCGGCATTCGCCGGATCCTGTGTTATGGCGACTCTGACTTGGTGGTCCAGCAATCATCTGGCGATTGGGACGCCAAGGACGCAAATATGCAAGCTACCATTTCCTCGTCCAGCAACTCAGCGGATACTTCGAGGGGTGCGAGTTCCTCCACGTGCCAAGGAACGACAACGACCAAGCAGACGCCTTGGCACGAATCGGCTCCACCCGCCAGGCAATACCATCTGGTGTCGCCCTCCGGCGCCTCCTCAAGCCTTCTATCAAGCCGTCACCAGAATTGGATTCAATCTATGTGCCGGCTCCGCCTGAGGAGGACGGATCCAACTCCAAGAAACTTACAGTCAAAGCCGGCCCGGGGACTTCAGAACCCGGCCCGGGGACTGCAGTAGCAAGATCAAAGACTCCAGAGCTCGACCCGGGGACTGCTCCAGTCGGCCCCGGGACTTTGTCAAATGAGCAAGCGGCTGCAGACTCCAACCCACCGCCTTCCAGCCCGGCCGCCCTTATACAAGTCGCGCTAGTGGCAGTTGAAGAAATAGCCGCACCTTCATGGGCCCAACCCATCCTCAGATTCTTAGTAAATAGAGAGTTGCCAACTGACGAAATCTTGGCTCGGCAAGTGCAACGCCGAGCAGCAGCCTACACCATAGTCAACAGAGAGCTGGTCAGGAGCAGTGTTACCGGCGTCCTCCAACGCTGCGTCGAAGCAGAACAAGGTCAGGCAATCCTCAGAGACATCCACGAAGGCGAGTGCGGTCACCATGCGGCCTCAAGGGCACTCGTCGCCAAAGCCTTCCGGCACGGTTTTTTCTGGCCAACCGCTCTGGAAGAGGCCAAAGAGTTAGTCCAAAAGTGCAAGGGGTGCCAGATTTTTTGTTCCAAGCCACTTCAGCCGGCTTCCGCACTCAAGACTATCCCCATCGCCTGGCCCTTTGCAGTTTGGGGCCTGGACATGGTGGGACCATTCAAGACGGCACGGGATGGCTTGACTCACCTACTTGTCGCAGTGGACAAGTTCACCAAGTGGGTGGAGGTGAAACCCATCAAGAAATTGAATGGTCCGACTATAGTGACCTTCATCGCTGACATCACAACTCGGTACGGCATCCCACATGGCATCATCACCGACAATGGCACGAATTTTGCCAAAGGCGCCTTGGCCTGTTTCTACGCGACACAGGGCATCCGACTGGACTTAGCGTCCGTTGCCCACCCGCAGTCAAACGGCCAGGTGGAGCGAGCAAACGGCCTCATCTTATCCAGCATCAGGCCTCGACTCGTCACACCGCTGGAGCGATCTGCCGGCTGTTGGCTCGAGGAGCTGCCAGCCGTCCTCTGGAGTCTACGCACGACCTCAAACAAGTCAACCGGATTCACACCATTCTTCCTCGTCTATGGCGCCGAAGCCGTCATCCCAACGGACATAAAGTTCGACTCCCCGCGAGTCACCATGTACACCGAGGAAGAAGCAGAAGAAGCACGTCAAGACGGCGTCAATCTGCTGGAAGAGGGCCGGCTGTTGGCACTCAGCCGGTCCAGTATCTACCAGCAGAGTCTGCGTTGATACTACAACAGGAAGGTCAGGCCAAGATCCTTTCAAGAAGGCGACCTTGTGCTCCGGCTGATCCAACAAACGGCCGGCCAGCACAAGCTGTCGGCACCTTGGGAAGGCCCCTTCATCATCAGCAAGGTGCTAGGGAATGATGCCTACTATTTGATCGACGCCTAGAAGCCCCGAGCACGCAAGAGGGACGATTCCGGCAAAGAGACAAAGCGCCCGTGGAATGCAAATCTTCTTTGAAGATTTTACAGTTGATGCAGTATGTATCACACTACCCCCTTGTATTAAAGTACTAAGACTTCGGCCCCCCCGAGACGAGCTCGGGGACTGCCTTTTTTGTTATCTGTACGATAAGAATTATGCCTCCAAGTACATTACTTTCATTACAAGCCGCTTGGCACCGGGCTTGACTAGTCGGCCCAGGGACTCGCCGCCTTGCGCTATGAGAAGCTTCCCGCAGTCAAACAAGTAGTGTGCGGTGCCCAATCCGCCTCCTGGCAAAGCCGCAGCTCGCAGAGCGACTGTGAGGCAGGCAGGAGTGAGGAAGAACGGGTACCCACACGAAAAATGGCTAAGGACCTAAAGCACGAACATAGCATAAGACGGCCTCCAGCATTTCTGAACCGGAAGGCCGACTCATGAGTGGCCGGCTCGCCATCTTTATTAGCCTCTATTAAGGACGGCCGACTCTTGGGTAGTCGGCATGTAGCTTTTTATCCGACTTGCTAAAGAAACTCTAAAACGGCCAATTCCTTGCCTTCCCAAAGTAGCCAAGCACTTGACCCAGCGACAGTCCGCAGAGCGGCTGTTCGACTGACAAGGCAGCAACTAAAGGAAGGCGGCAAAGGGAAAAAGCCTAAAGAGCAATAAGCAAGGAAAGATGGAGAGCAGACTAATATTTACATAGGCCCTTGGCCGAATCTTCGAATAGAAGTTTAAGATACACCCCGCGGGTGGAATTGTTCGAATCTAACAAAGTTTTAAAAGATTACTAAGACAGACAAACAGAGGCGAAAAAGCAGCCTAGGAGGCGGCATCTGGGATTGGAGGATCGGAGGAGATGGCGGTGTCAGGTGCTAGGGCAGTCGGTTGGGCGGTCTCAGTTTGATCGCCTCCAGCGGCAGTCGCTTTCTCCTGACGCGGCACGTTGCTGGAGGCGCGGTCGAGCTGAGGCTGGCCGCCTGCTCCGTCTTCTGGCACCTCCGCCTCGCCTTCGGCCTCCGCCTCGTCCTCCCCCTCAGTGCTGGAGTCGATCACCTCCGCCGAGTCCTCGCTGTACTCTGGGTTCATCCCGAACCAGTCTGCCGGCACTTCCTCGCCGCCTTCAGCCCGCTCGGGCACGAAGACGCTGGTGTCCGTGTACTCGGCGATGGCCGCCGCATGCTCGATAAGGGCGCCCTCCACGGCCTCCAGTTCGGCCTGGGCTTCTGACCAGAACGCGGCCAGGCGGTCCAGGTCCAGCCCTGGATACCACGCCTTGACAAACTCCAAGACCCGGCGCGCTCCGGCCCGGGCCGAGGAGCCCTTCCAGGCCTCAAGACGGCCGACAACGACTTCCAGCCAGTCGGCGGTCCGACTGGTGGTGCGCAGAGCCGGCATATCCAGCCACAAAGCGGCAACCGCCTGGGCGCCGGCACGCTAAAGCCGGCGCATCTGCCGGTGGACTGGATGAAGACGGGTTTCAATGCTCAGGAGCTGTTCATCAACGGTTCGGGGAGCATTGGCGGTGATCTCCTCACCATTCGCCCTTCGCGCCTCACGAGCAGCCTCGATGGCCAGGGGGACCGCCTGCGAATTGCCAGGGAAGAAGTCTGCCAAGACAAAAAAGAAGAAAGTTGAACAATCAGAAGTCGGCCCGACACATAGTCGGAAGCACCAAGAAGCGAAAGAAACGTACCATCCACAATATCCTCGATCTCGTGGAAGCCGGAGGTCAGCATCGCCTCCCTGTCAGTCCAGGAGGAGCGCTCGCTCTCGAACTCAGCCAGGAGAGCGGTTTCCTTCTTCTCGGCCACGTCCTGCGCCTTCTTGAGCATCTCCTTCTGCTCGGCCAGCTGCGCCGCCAGCAGGTCGCGCTCCGTGGCGAGCCTGTCACACTCCTCCTCCTTGGCGCGACGGGCGGTATTGACCTCGCCCAGCTGCTCCTGAAGAGCGGTGTTGGCTCCTGAAAATCGAAAGAGAAAACAAATCAGTCGTCAGCAAAGAAGATCGCCGAGAAGATCTGACCCGACTGCTCAGCAGTCGGCCCGAATCTCGGGGACTACAGCCCGCGGGTGCGCCAGCGCGCACCCGCGAAGAAGAAGAACTCACTCCGGCTTTCCGACAAGTCGGCAGCCCGCTTTCTCAACTCCTCAACATTGCGGTTGAAGGCAGTGGCACGGAGATTGTGATACTCCTGCAATAAGTCATTGAAGACGAAGTTAGTGTTTGGAACTCGCCAGAAGGAGTTCCGAACCGCCTGCTCAGCAGCCGGCCCGGAACTCGGGGACTACACCCAGTGGGTGCGCTGGCGCGCCCCCACAGAGAAAAACAAGAATCAAGAAGGAGAAGAAACTTACTCGGACGACCGTTCGCGCGGCCAGGTGCGCTCTGGTGCAGGCCTGAAGGGCGTTGCCTTCGGCCCGCAACTTCGCCTGGACTTCCAGGAGCAATCGATTTAGCGGCCCGGTGCCGCCTCCGCGCACCCACCCGATGGGCGCGTCGCTTGTGGCCTCGGCGTCTAGAGCTGCCGAGATGGCAGCGTCGATCTCCCGAGGTCGCGGCGCCGAGGTCGCCCTCTCCGCTCCGCCTGAGGAAGACGGATCCGACTCCAAGAAACACACAGTCGAAGCCGGCCCGGGGACTTCACAACCCGGCCCGGGGACTGCAGTGGCAAGATTGAAGACTCCAGAGCTCGGCCTGGGGACTGCTCCAGTCGGCCCCGGGACTTTGTCAAATTAGCAAGAGGATGCGGACTCCAACTCGCCGCCTCCCAACCCGGCCGCCCTTGTCCAAGTCGCACTAGTGGCAGTTGAAGAAATAGCAGCACCTTCATGGGCCCAGCCCATCCTCAGGTTCTTAGTAAACAGAGAGCTGCCAACTGATGAAATCTTGGCTCGGCAAGTGCAACGCCGAGCAGCAGCCTACACCATAGTCAACAGAGAGCTGGTCAGGCGCAGCGTTACCAGCGTCTTCCAATGCTGCGTCGAGGCAGATCAAGGCCAAGCAATCCTCAGAGACATCCATGAAGGCGAGTGCGGTCACCACGCGGCCTCCAGGGCACTCGTCGCCAAAGCCTTCCGGCATGGTTTCTTCTGGCCAACCGCCCTGGAAGAGGCCAAAGAGTTAGTCCAAAAGTGCAAGGGGTGCCAGATTTTCCGTTCCAAGCCACTTCAGCCAGCTTCCGCACTCAAGACTATCCCCATCGCCTGGCCCTTTGCAGTCTGGGGCCTGGACATGGTGGGACCATTCAAGACGGCACGAGGTGGCTTGACTCACCTACTTGTCGCAGTGGACAAGTTCACCAAGTGGGTGGAGCTGAAACCCATCAAGAAGTTGAATGGTCCGACTGCAGTGACCTTCATCGCTGACATCACAACTCGGTACGGCATCCCACACAGCATCATCACCGACAATGGCACAAATTTTGCCAAAGGCGCCTTGGCCCGTTTCTGCGCAACACAGGGCATCCGACTGGACTTAGCGTCCGTTGCCCATCCGCAGTCAAACGGCCAGGTGGAGCGAGCGAACAGCCTCATCTTATCCAGCATCAAGCCTCGACTCGTCGTACCGCTGGAGCGATCTGCCGGCTGTTGGCTTGAGGAGCTGCCAGCCGTCCTCTGGAGTCTGCGCACGACTCCAAACAAGTCAACCGGTTTCACACCCTTCTTCCTCGTCTATGGTGCCGAAGCCGTCATCCCAACGGACAGAGAGTTCGACTCCCCGCGAGTCACCATGTACACTGAGGAAGAAGCAGAAGAAGCACGTCAAGACGACGTCGATCTGCTGGAAGAGGGCCAGCTGTTGGCACTCAGTCGGTCCAGCATCTACCAGCAGAGTCTGCGTCGATACTACAACAGGAAGGTCAGGCCAAGATCTTTCCAAGAAGGCGACCTTGTGCTCCGGCTGATCCAGCGAACAGCCAGCCAGCACAAGCTGTCGGCACCCTGGGAAGGCCCCTTTATCATCAGCAAGGTGCTAGGGAACGACGCCTATTATCTGATCGACGCTCAGAAGCCCCGAGAGCGCAAGAGGGACGACTCCGGCAAAAAGACAGAGCGCCCGTGGAATGCAAATCTTCTTTGAAGATTTTACAGTTGATGCAGTATGTATCACACTACCCCTTTGTATTAAAGTACTAAGACTTTGGGCCCCCCGAGACGAGCTCGGGGACTGCCCTTTTTTGTTATCTGTATGATAAGAATTATGCCTCCGAGTACATTACTTTCATTACAAGCCGCTTGGCACCGGGCCAGACTAGTCGGCCCGGGGACTCGCCGCCTTGCGCTATGAGGAGCTTCCTGCAGTCAGACAAGTAGTGCACGGTGCCCAATCTGCCTCCTGGCAAAGCCGCAGCTCGCAGAGCGACTGTGAGGCAGGCAGGAGTGAGGAAGAACGGGCGCCCACACGAAAAATGGCTAAGGACCTAAAGCACGAACATAGCGTAAGAGGGCCTCCAGCATTTCTGAAGCAGAAAGCCGACTCATGAGTAGCCGGCTCGCCGTCTTTATTAGCCCCTATCAAGGACGGCCGACTCTTGGGTAGTCGGCCTGTCGCTTTCTATCCGACTTGCTAAAGAAACTCTAAACGACCAAGTACTTGCCTTCCCGAAGTAGCCAAGCACTTGACCCAGCGACAGTCCCCAGAGCGGCTGTCCGACTGGCAAGGCAGCGACTAAAGGAAGGCGGCAAAGGGAAAAGCCTAAAGAGTAGTAAGCAAGGAAAGACGGAAATCGGATAAATATTTACATAGGCCCTTGGCCGAATCTTCGAATAGAAGTTCAAGATACACCCCGCGGGTGGAATTGTTCAAATCTAACAAAGTTTTCAAAAGATTACTAAGACAGACCAACAGAGGCGAAAAAGGCAGCCTAGGAGGCGGCATCTGGGATCAGAGGATCAGAGGAGACGGCGGTGTCAGGCGCCGGGGCAGTCGGCTGGGCGGCCTCGGTTTGATCGCCTCCGGCGGCAGTCGCCTTCTCTCGACGCGGTTCGTTGCTGGAGGCACGGTCGAGCTGAGGCTGGCCGCCTGCTTCGTCTTCTGGCACCTCTGCCTCGCCTTCATCCTCTGCCTCGTCCTCCTCCTCGGTGCTGGAGTCGATCACCTCCGCCGAGTCCTCGCCATACTCCGGGTTCATCCCGAACCACTCTGGCGGCACTTCCTCGCCGCCTTCAGCCCGCTCGGGGACGAAGACACTGGTGTCCATGTACTCGGTGATGGCCGCCGCACACTCGATAAGGGCGCCCTCCATGGCCTCCAGCTCGACCTGGGCTTCTGACCGAAACGCGGCCAGACGGTCCAGGTCCAGCCCTGGATACCACGCCTTGACGAACTCCAAGGCCCGGCATGCTCCGGCCCGGGCCGAGGAGCCCTTCCAGGCCTCAAGACGGCCAGTAGCGACCTCCAGCCAGTCGGCAGTTCGGCTGGCGGTGCGCAGAGCCGGCGTGCCTGGCCACAGGGCGGCAACCGCCTGGGCGCCGGCACGCTGAAGCCGGCGCATCAGCCGGTGAGCCGGACGAAGACGGGCTTCAAGGCTCAGAAGCTGCTCATCGATGGTTCGGAGGGCATTAGCGGCGATCTCCTCACCGTTTGCCCTTCACGCCTCACGAGCAGCCTCGATGGCCAGAGGGACTGCCTGCGAGTGACCAGGGAAGAAGTCTGCCAAGACAAAAAAGAAGCAAGTCGAAAAATCAGAAGTCGGCCTGACACATAGTCGGAAGCCCGAAGAAACAAAAGAAACTTACCATCAACGATATCCTCGATCTCGTGGAAGCCGGAGGTCAGCATCGCCTCCCTGTCAGTCCAGGAGGAGCGCTCGCTCTTGAACTCGGCCAGGAGAGCGGCCTCCTTCTTCTCGGCCTCGTCCTGCGCCTTCTTGAGCAGCTCCTTCTGCTCGGCCACCTGCACCGCCAGCAGGTCGCGCTCCGCGGCAAGCTTGCCACACTCCTCCTCCTTGGCACGCGGGGCGGTATTGGCCTCGCCCAGCTGCTCCTGGAGAGCGGCGTTGGCTCCTGAAGAATGAAAGAAGAGACAAATAAGTCGTCAGCAAAGAAGATCGCCGGGAAGATCCGGCCCGACTGCTCAGCAGTCGGCCCGAATCTCAGGGACTACAGCCCGCGGGTGCGCCAGCGCGCCCCCGCGAAGAAGAAGAACTTACTCCGGCTTTCCGACAAGTCGGCAGCCCGCTTGCTCAACTCCTCAACATTGCGGTTGAAGGCAGTGGCGTGGAGGTTGTGATACTCCTGCAATAAGTCATTGAAGACAAAGTTAGTATTTGGAACTCGCCAAAGGGAGTTCCGAACCTCCTGCTCAGCAGCCGGCCCGGAACTCGGGGACTACACCCAGTGGGTGCGCTGGCGCGCCCCCACAGAGAAAAACAAGAATCAAGAAGGAGGAGAAACTTACTCGGACGACCGTTCGCGCGGCCAGGTGCGCTCTGGTGCAGGCCTGAAGGGCGTCGCCTTCGGCCGGCAACTTTGCCTGGACTTCCAGGAGCAATCGATTTAGCGGCCCGGTGCCGCCTCCGCGCACCCACCCGATGGGCGTGGCGCTTGTGGCCTCGGCGTCTAGAGCTGCCGAGCTGGCAGCGTCGATCTCCCGAGGTCGCGGCGCCGAGGTCGCCCTCTCAAGACGGCGACGCACCGGCGAGGCGACTTGGAGAAGCAGCCACGCATCGGCCTCGTCCATGGCTGGCGGCTCTGACGGATCCACCGGCTGTTTGCCGTGCGGCCTCCCAGACGGCGGTGGAGGCGGCGGCGGCAGCACGAGAGCATCCGACATGGAGGCCTCGCCGCTCTCCTTCTCCGCGATGGGGTTCTCGGTGCCGGCTCCTCCGGTCTGCCCCGTGAACTCCGGAGGCGGCGATGCAGACGATAGTGGGGGGACGAGCATCGCCGATCGGCAACGCGCGGCCTCCTCGGCGCGCCATCTCGCCGCAAGGGTGGCTTCGGCATCATCCAACTTTTTCTGGGCAGAGGCGGCCGCCCTGTCGGCCTCCGCCTTCTCCAAACACGCGGCCTCCTCCTCCTCGCGCTTCTCCCGCGCATTCCGCTCCGTCGCCTCCCGGAGGTCGGCGGCAGGGTCGGGCCGCCGAGTATTGGCGGATGTCTCTGCCGACCCCATGACGGAGGGGACGGCGACTCTCTCAAGGGAAAGAGGGGCCCTGAAGAAGAATGGAGGGAGTATATAAACGAAGACTCGGACAAGATTCAACGAAGAAAATAAAGAGCGTAAAGACTTACGCGGATACTAGCGGCGGCTTTCTCACTTCCCTTCGGAAGCGGTTGGCCTTCGCGGCCACCTCCTCTCGTCTGGTCGCGGCGGCCGCCCCCTTGAACTTCTTCAATTTGCCGCCGGGCGCACTCGGCCCGGCGTGACATCTCTTCGCGCCCCCTTGGCCGGCGGAGGAGCCGGCGCCCGATGGGCCGATCCTTAGCTGGTGGCGCGGAGCGACTTCGCCTTCGGCATTGTCATCAGGCCAGTCGGCGAAGGTGGCCGAGGGCCTGAAGTCGCCTTCTGCCCCCCTCCCCCGCCTTCGGCGTCGGCTTCCATTGCCGCCGCCCCCAAGTCGGGGTCGTCGACATCGCTCTCCGCGCGGTCGGGAACATACTCGCGGGGCTGCCTCGTGGCGCCGACGGCAGGCTGCATAAGAGGATTCTAGTTCAGAAGAAGCTAACAAGAGTCAGAAGCCGGAGTCGGCTGCGGAAAAAAGATAAAACAGCGGGGAGACGCGACTTACCACTGGTGGAGGGTTGGCGCGTGAGTACGGCTCCTTGTCGAACTGCCAGTCCTCCTCGTACTCGCAGTGCGCGATGTAATTTACCATGTTCGCCACCTCCTTGCGGGGCATCTCCTTCGTGCTCATCCGACTTGGGTCTCGGAGGCCGCTCATCTGACAGATCATGTGAGGCCGGCCTTGGAGCGGGAGAACTTGGCGCGCCACGAAGGCGGCCAGCAAGTCGGCCCCGATGAGTCCCTCCGACTGCGTCAAGACTCGGAGTCGTGCCACGGCGGTGGCTCCGGCAGGAGTCAGCGACTTGACTCGATGGGACCAGCTGGGGAGCCGCCCAGTCAGGGGAGCAGCGTTGTAAGGCGGCAAGTTGACCCAATCGCCATCGGAGGCGAGGTTCTTCACGTAGAAGTACGAGCGCTGCCACATCTTCACCGACTTGATCAGCGTGATGGGAGGAAAGGGGTTGTCGGCCGTCGAGCGCCGCATCGCGATGAAGGCGCCACACTGGGCCGGCACGCCGGCGATGTGCGTGCCGAGCTTAGAAGAGAAGAATTCTCCCCACAGCTCGATGGTGGGGAGAACACCGAGGAAACCTTCACACAGGGTGGCGAAGGCAGAGAGCAGCACCACCTTGTTTGGTGTGAGGTGGTGCGGCTGAAGGCTATGGAACTCCAGGAACGAGCAGAAGAAGCCGCTCGCTGGCAGCCCCAGGCCGCGCATAAGGTGCGAGCGGAAGATTACCCGCTCGCCCTCTTCCGGCGCCGGCCGGATTTCCCCCTCCGGCGTGGCGCAGGCGCGCACGAGGTCTGCGCTAGGGAGACGGCGGGTCTGGCGGAGGAACTCGATGTGTTCTTCCTCTACCTCCGAGCCGTCCCATACGTCGGAGCGCACGGCAGAGGCCACGGCGGAGGAAGAGCTCATCGCCGCGGTAGGATGTGCTCCTGCTCAACAGCGGAGGAAGGAGGAAGAGAGAGCAAGATGAGGCGGGGGAGCGGGGAAGAAGGGCGCGCGAGCTGTGCCGCTCCGTTCCCCCCCGCCTACTTATACCCCTGCGGACTGAGAAGCCGAGGGGGCGGGCGTGGGATTAACTGCGCACGATGCCCACGCCGCCCCACGATTTACCCCATGAAGTTACTGCACGCAGTAACAACATGGGAACACCGACCGTCCTCGGCCGCAACGGATCCGTTCGTACGCCGAGGCACGGTAGTGGCAGGCCCCGCCTGACGGCCCGTCTCGTCGCGCGCGTGGGGAGGCAGACTGTCCTCCCCACATGGCACCGCGCGATAGGACCGCCCTGATGGCCGCGGGGAAGCGTATCAGGCACGCCGCCTGACTTCCCGCCGCGACTTTCGAACTGAGGCTCTTCACTGAAGCTCCGACTTTCGACAGTCGGCCCAAGGGAAGACGGCAGCCGAGTCCCAGAGTCTGCACTTTTAAAAGATTGAAGCTGTTGAAGCCCCACAATGCAGCGACCGAGGGTTTCACTAGCTTCGGGGACTACTGTCGGAGTAATGGGCCACGGGTAGGCTAACCCGAGCCCCAGGACATTTCAAGACATCGGGGCAGGCCGCACCCCTCAGGCCGAGTCCCAGGAGCGACTCCAGGATATGCCGAGTCCCAGGCGGCGACTCCCAGATAAGCCGACTCCAAGCTGGCGACTCCCAGGGAAGCCGACTGTGGAGAGTAGGCCCAAGATTCCTCCCTTATCCAGAAGTACGATGCGGGGTACGGTTGCGGCATGGCCGTTTCCCCCTGCCTACGAAGGGCCGGCATGGCTACAGTAGGCCGTACCACTGGAGGATCTCCGGTGAGATACGACACTGTTGCCATGCCTGCCCTGATCTCAGCCACAGTACGCAGTGCACTGCGCCCACGACGCCGGCCTGTATGACCCGAAGGCGGCAGGACCGCCTGTCAGGAGAGGGCCGAAGCCGGCCTGGGCAACCCGAAGACGGGCCCGTGGGAGTCGGCCTCCCTGGAGTCGGCTGCCTCCTCCCGGGCCCCACGAGCCATTAATCAGATAAGATGGGGAATGGCGATAGTGATTGCCTGATAGACGGCGGCACTGTTGCCACGACCCGATGACCGAGCCTGCGTCATCAGGAGCGTCGCTACAGTATCAAGCCTATCCGCGGGACCCGCCAGTCAGCGGGCCCCAGAAGCTGGCGGGAAGGACGGCGGCCTGAGAGACAGACGGCTGGGACCCGCGCCCAGCCGGATTACTATTGTACCCTCGGGGGGTAGGCCTATATAAACCCCTCGGGGCACCCATGCAAAGGGTTCGGACCTAGAGAGGAAGATAGACCAGATAGCCCAGGGAGAAGAGAGCTAGCCTTGCTCTCTCCCACCTCCCAAAACAGCTCCAGGAGCACCATTGTAGTTACCTTGCTTTAGTGATCATGCGGAGACCCCGCAGAGCAGCAGTAGGGGTGTTATCTCCTAGGAGAGCCCTGAAGCTGGGTAAGTTCCGCCAGCGTGCATGTCTTCGCCTCATCCCGCTTCCAGGCACCGGCGACGTTCTACTCGCTCCCACCATGATAAGCCATCCTTTGGCATATGTCGTATCCAACCCCCGACAGATAGATTGGTAGGAAAAGTCCATCGCTCGTCCCTGACTGCCAATAATAAGGAAGACAATGAAAAAAAACCTCATGCTCCAACTTCGTTACATAACGGTTCACCATACGTGCATGCTATGGGACTTGCAAACCTCAACACAAGTATTTCTCAATTTCACAATTACTCAACTAGCACGACTCTAATATCACCACCTTTATATCGCAAAACTATTTTAAGGAATCAAACATATCATATTCAGTGATCTACAAGTTTTATGTAGGATTTTATGACTAACCATGTGAATGACCAATTCCTGTCATCTCTCTAAATAGATATAAGTGAAGCAAGAGAGTTTAATTCTTTTTGCAGAAGATATGCCTCTACAAATGAAGCAAAGGAGCATTCTACATATAGCGGTTGTCTATGTGAAGAGAAACAGGCAATCCAAACTTCAAATGATATAAGTGAAGCACATGAAGCATTCTATAAAGCCATACTCAAAAGATTTAAGTGAAGTACAATGAGCATTATATAAATCAACCAAGGACTATCTCATACCAGCATGGTGCATAAAATAAAAGTGAAAACTAAATGCAAAAGACGCTCCAAGACTTGCACATAATGCACGAACAAAACGAATCTGAAAACATACCGATACTTGTTGAAGAAAGAGGGGATGCCTTCCGGGGCATCCCCAAGCTTAGACCTTGAGTCTCCTTGAATATTTACTTGGGGTGCCTTGGGCATCCCCAAGCTTGAGCTCTTGCCTCTCTTCCTTTTCCTCATATCAAAACTTCCTCGATTAGACACTTCATCCACACAAAACTTCAACAGAAAACTCGGTAAGATCCGTGTTAGTATAGTAAAGCAAATCACTACTCTAAGTACTGTAGCAAACAAATTCATATTTTGTTTTTGCATTGTGTTTACTGTAATATAACTTTTTCATGGCTTAATCCACTGATATAAATTGATAGTTTCATCAAAACAAGCAAACTATGCATCAAAAACAGAATCTGTCAAAAACAGAACAGTCTGTAGCAATCTGAACATTAACCATACTTCTGGTACCCCAACAGTTCTACCAAAATTAGGAAAAATAAAAAAGTTGTACAGCAATACAGTGCAAAAAGAATCAGAACCGTTTGACTTTCCAGTTAAAAATGTAAAATCGAGCACTACAGCCAAAGTTTCTGTCCTGCACCGTACAAACCAACAAGCATTGTAAACATCCTAAAGGCAAACCTTGGCACATTATTTTTATAATACAATGGAATTATACAAGGGGATAATTATTTTTGATGAAAAGTTTCTGTAATCAAGATTCACAAAGTTTCCGTGAGCATGAACAAAGTTCAAGGAGCTCTCCCACTTCAACAATGCTTGTCCCTCTCACTTTCACTTTCCTTTTTGAAAAGTTTTTAGGTTCCCCTCTTTATTTTTTTTGTTTTTAAACTATATGAAAGCACTCAACAGAAATAAATGACTCTCTAAAACTTCTGGGTTGTCTCCCTGGCAGCGCTTTCTTTAAAGCCATTAAGCTAGGCATATAGTGCTCAAGTAATGGATCCACCCGGATCCCAAGGTATATCAAAGCCAATTTTAATTAACAATGATTTGTAATTTAGTAGTGAGAACAAAGTAACATATATCATGCAACAACGAAGTCTAACTCTCTTCCTATGCATTGGCATGTCATAAAAGAACAATTCATGCACACCAAGTAAAGGCCAATGCATAGTATAAGCAGTTTCTTGCAATTCCATCGTGTTGGAAACATAAAGAGGCGGAGATGTAGTTCCTCTCTCATAATAATTGCAAGTAGGAGCAGCAATCACATGCATATTATATCTATCAAAATCATTATGTGCAACGGTAAAAGGCAACCCATCAATATAATCCTTAGTAAGCACAAACTTCTCCGATATAGTGTAGTAGGGAGAATTCAAAAAGATAATAGAACTATCATGCGTGGGTGCAATAGCAAAAATTTCATGTTTAACATAAAGAATTATAGCAAGTTCATCTCCATAAGCAGAATTCATATTGGCATCTTGGTCACAAGCATAGCAAGCATCATCAAAAAGGGATATTTCAAACAAATTCAAGGGATCATAGCAATCATCCTTCGGTAAGCACGAAGGGGAATTAAAGAATGTATGAGTTGAAGAGTTACTCTCATTAAAAGGTGGGTACGGGTAGCTAATCCGCTCTTCCTCCTTTTGTTCTTCGCTATCCTCATCATCTTTTTCATCCAATGAGCTCACAATTTCATCAATTTCTTCTTCCATAGCTTCCTGCAAAATATTAGTCTCTTCTTGGACAGCGGAGACTTTCTCAACAAATTCATTAATATAGTAATTGTATTCATAATTTTCATAGCAATATCTAAGTATAGCAAGATTTTCTGGTCTATAAACTGGATCATCAAAATCATCAAATGCTATAAACATAGATTCAATCTCATAAGCACCCATAAAAGCAACAAATTCTTCTATTTGTTCCACATCATAGTAATCATATCTACCATTAGCATAAGAAGCTAATGCTTCATTATCATTGAATTTGCATGAAAAGGGAAGGTATGGAGCCTTCATCCTAGAGCAACAAGTATAATCATATCTCAAGCATAGTTGACGAGCATACCAACGCAACATAATAAATTGATCCCAAAATAGTTTCCCTTTTTGTGTCGAGCGATAATCCCTAAAGTATTCACATTGATCCAACGTGTCTCCCATTATAAAGTTGGATGGGGTTTTCTCAGGATTATCAAAATAGTACATAATATCTTTCACATAATGAGAATCAGGGGTTTTAGGAGTTACCCCGTCTACATGAGTAGCAAGTACATCTAATTTTTTGGTATTTTGTGTTCCATATCCATAACTAAAGATAAAGAACAACTAAGAACAGCAAATAAAAATTACTTAGTGATAAAGCAAACAAGCACACACGAGAATATTCACCCCACGCTATGACTCCCCGGCAATGGTGCCAGAAAAAGGTCTTGATAACCCACAAGTGTAGGGGATCGCAACAGTTTTCGATAAGTAAGAGTGCCGAACCCAACGAGGAGCTAAAGGTAGAATAAATATTCCCTCAAGTTCTATCGACCACCGATACAACTCTATGCACGCTTGATGTTCGCTTTACCTAGAACAAGTATGAAACTAGAAGTACTTTGTAGGTGTTGTTGGATAGGTTTGCAAGATAATAAAGAGTACACAAATATAAACTAGGGGCTGTTTAGATAAGGATGCAATAAAGTAAGTATTAGTAGAGAGCTTTTTGTTACGAGAAAGTTATTTGTCCCTAGGCAATCGATAACTAGAACGGTAATCACTATTGCAATACTATTTGAGGGAGAGGCACAAGCTAACATACTTTCTCTACTTGGATCATATGCACTTATGATTGGAACTCTAGCAAGCATCCGCAACTACTAAAGATTCATTAAGGTAAAACCCAACCATAGCATTAAAGTATCAAGTCCCCTTTTATCCCATACGCAAACAACCTACTTACTCGGGTCTGTGCTTCTGTCACTCACGCCACCCACCATAAGCAAATCATAAACATATTGAAAACCCTACAACGGGAATCCCTCACGCTTGCGCGACACGGAGAGCACCATAGGACAGCACCAATAATAAAACATGCAACTCAAACCAATCACGATCATCAATTAACCCATAGGACAAAACAGATATACTCAAACATCATAGGATAACCATACATCATTGGGAAATAATATATAGCGTTGAGCACCATGTTTAAGTAGAGATTACAGCGGGTAAGAGAGAGGTTACACCGCTGCATAGAGGGGGGAAGAGTTGGTGATGAAGGCGGTGAAGTTGTTGGTGAAGATCGCGGTGATGATGATGGCCCCCGGCAGCGTTCCGGCGCCACCGGAAGCAAGGGGGAGAGAGCCCCCCTTCTTCTTCTTCTTCCTTGAACTCCTCCCTAGATGGGAGAAGGGTTTATTCTCTGGTCCTTGGCTCCCATGGCGTGGGAGGGGCGAGAGCCCCTCCGAGATTGGATCTATCTCTCTGTTTCTCTCTGTTTCCGCGTTCTCAGATTCTACCCCTTCACCATTTCTTTAATATCCGGAGATCCGTAACTCCGATTGGGGTGAATCTTTCGCCCAGATTTTTCTCATAAAATTACCTTTCTTGCGGTAATAGAAGGGCATCAACCGCCTTACGGGTGGCCCATGAGAGTGCCAGGCGCGCCCAGGGGGTGTGGGCGCGCCCCCTGTCTCGTGGCCACCTCGGACACCGTTTCGCGTTGATTCTTCCTCCTGAAAATCCCAAATATTCCAAAATAATTCTCCGTCTGTTTTTATCCCGTTTGGACTCCGTTTGATATTGGTTTTCTGCGAAACATAAAACATGCAACAAACAGGAACTGTCACTGGGCACTGGATCAATATGTTAGTCCTAAAAATAGTATAAAAAGTTGCCAAAAGTATATGAAAGTTGAAGAATATTGGCATGGAACAATCAAAAATTATAGATACGAGGGAGACGTATCACACGTCCCAAAATATTTTTATCTCTAATTTTCCGCTTTGAGCTAAGGCACCTCTACAAACCCCTACTTCCCTCTACGAAGGGCCTTGATACGTCTCCAACGTATCTACTTTTCCAAACACTTTTGCCCTTGTTTTGACTCTAATTTGCATGATTTGAATGGAACTAACCCGGACTGACGTTGTTTTCAGCAGAACTGCCATGGTGTTTTTTTTGCAGAAATAAAAGTTCTCGGAATGACCTGCAAATCCACAGATATAACTTTTGGAAAATATAAAAAATATTGGCGAAAGAATCAAGGCCAGGGGGACCACACCTTGTCCACGAGGGTGGGGGGCGCGCCCCCTCCCCCTGGGCGCGCCCCCTGTCTCGTGGCCCCCCTGATGCTCCACCGACCTCAACTCCAACTCCATATATTCCGTTTCACGGAGAGAAAAAATAGAGAGGAAGTTTCAGCATGTTTTACGATACGGATACCGCCACCAAGCCCTAAAATCTCTTGGGAGGGCTGATCTGGAGTCCGTTCGGGGCTCCGGAGAGGGGGATTCATCGCCGCCGTCATTATCAACCATCCTCCATCACCAATATCATGATGCTCACCGCCGTGCGTGAGTAATTCCATCATAGGCTTGCTGGACGGTGATGGGTTGGATGAGATTTACCATGTAATCAAGTTAGTTTTGTTAGGGTTTGATCCCTAGTATACACTATGTTTTGAGATTGATGTTGCTATGACTTTGCTATGCTTAATGCTTGTCACTAGGTCCCGAGTGCCATGATTTTAGATCTGAACCTATTATGTTTTCATGAATATATGTGAGTTCTTGATCCTATCTTGCAAGTCTATAGTCACCTATTATGTGTTATGATCTGACAACCCCGAAGTGACAATAATCGGGATACTTCTCGGTGATGACCGTAGTTTCAGAAGTTCATGTATTCACTATGTGTTAATGCTTTGGTCCGGTACTCTATTAAAAGGAGGCCTTAATATCCCATAGTTTCCATTAGGACCCCGCTGCCACGGGAGGGTAGGACAAAAGATGTCATGCAAGTTCTTTTCCATAAGCACGTATGACTATATTCGGAATACATGCCTACATTACATTGATGAACTGGAGCTAATTCTGTGTCACCCTATGTTATAACTATTACATAATGAATTGCATACGACATAATTATCCATCACTGATCCATTGCCTACGAGCTTTTCACATATTGTGCTTTGCTTATTTACTTTTCCGTTGCTACTGTTACAATTAATACAAAACTGCTATTGTTACTTTTGCACTGTTACCATTACTATCATACTACTTTGCTAGTAAATACTTTGTTGCAGATACTAAGTTATCCAAGTGAGGTTGAATTGACAACTTGATACGTCCATTTTGCATCATGCTTTTATATCAATATTTATTGCATTATGGGCTGTTATTACACATTATATATCAATACTTATGGCTATTCTCTCTTATTTTGTAAGGTTTACCATGAAGAGGGGGAATGTCGGCAGCTGGAATTCTGGCTGAAAAGGGAGCAAACATTGGAAACCTATTCTTCACTGCTCCAAAAGACCTGAGACTCCACGAAACTTATTTTTGGATTTAATAAGAATTATTGAGCGAAAGAACCACCTCAGGGGGCCCACACCCTGGCCAGGAGGGTGGGGGCGCGCCCACCCCTACTGGGCACGCCCCTGTCTCCTGGGCCCTCTGTTGGCCCCCCGGTGTCCATCTTCTGCTATATGAAGGGTTTTATCCTGGAAAAAATCGTGGGCAAGCTTACAGGACGAAACTCCGCTGCCACGAGGCGGAACCTTGGCGGAACCAGTCTAGAGCTCCGGCAAAGCTGTTCTGCCGGGGACACTTCCCTCCGGGAGGGGGAAATCATCACCATCTTCATCACCAACGATCCTCCCATCGGGAGAGGGTCAATCTCCATCAACATCTTCACCAGTACCATCTCCTCTCAAACCCTAGTTCACCTCTTGTATCCAATCTTGTACCCAAAACCACAAATCGGTACTTGTGGGTATCTAGTAGTGTTGATTACTCCTTGTAGTTGATACTTATTGGTTTACTTGGTGGAAGATCATATGTTCAGATCCTTAATGCATATTATTACACCTCTCATTATTAACATGAATATGCTTTGTGAGTAGTTACGTTTGTTCCTGAGGACATGGATGAAGTCTTGCTATTAGTAGTCATGTGAATTTGGTATTCCTTCGATATTTTGATAAGATGTATGTTGTCTTTCCTCTAGTGGTGTTATGTGAACGTTGATCACATGACACTTCACCATTATTTGGTCTTAGAGGAAGGCATTGGGAAGTAATAAGTAGATGATGGGTTTCTAGAGTGACAGAAGCTTAAACCCTAGTTTATGCGTTGCTTCGTTAGGGGATGATTTGGATCCATATGTTTCATGCTATGGTTAGGTTTACCTTAATACTTTTGTTGTAGTTGCGGATGCTTGCAATAGGGGTTAATCATAAGTGGTATGCTTTTCCAAGTAAGGGCAGTACCCAAGCACCGGTCCACCCACATATCAAATTATCAAAGTACCGAACGCGAATCATATGAGTGTGATCAAACTAGCTTGACGATAATTCCCATGTGTCCTCGGGAGCACTTTTCTCATTATAAGAAATTGTCCAGGCTTGTCCTTTGCTACAAAAAGGATTGGGCCACCTTGCTGCACCTTATTTATTATCATTGCTTGTTACTCTCTACAATTTATCTTATTACAAAACTATCTATCACCTACAATTTCAGTGCTTGCAGAGAAAACCTTACTGAAAACCGATTATCAATTCCTTCTGCACCTCGTTGGGTTCGACACTCTTACTTATCGAAAGAATACGATAGATCCCCTGCACTTGTGGGTCATCAAGACTCTTTTTTGGCACCGTTTCCGGGGAGTGTAGCGCTTTTGGTGAGTGGAACTTGGTAAGGAAACATTTATATAGTGTGCTAAAATTTTCTGTTACTTGTCACTATGGAAACTAATCCTTTGAGGGGCTTGTTCGGGGCATCTTCGCCCCGACCAGTAGAGCAAAGTGTTGCTCCTCAACCTACTGAACCTACTAAAAATGTTCACTTTGAAATTCCTTCGGGTATGATAGAGAAACTGCTAGCTAATCCATTTGCAGGAGATGGAACATTGCATCCCGATTTACACCTTATCTTTGTGGATGAAGTTTGTGGACTATTTAAGCTTGCAGGTATTCCCGATGATGTTGTCAAAAGGAAGGTCTTCCCTTTATCTTTGAAGGGAGATGCATTGACATGGTTTAGGCTATGTGATGATACGGGATCTTGGAATTATAAATGATTGAAGTTGGAATTTCACCAGAACTTCTATCCTATGCATCTTGTTCATCGTGATCGTAATTACATATATAATTTCTGGCCTCGCAAAGGAGAAAGCATCGCTCAAGCTTGGGGGAGGCTTAAGTCAATGTTATATTCATTCCCCAATCATGAGCTCTCCAGAGAAATGATTATTCAAAAAATTTATGATCGGCTTTCTCTCAATGCTCGCACCATGCTCGATACTTCCTGTGCTGGTTCTTATATGTTGAAGACTATTGAATTCTAATGGGACTTATTGGAAACAAATTAAATGCAACTCTGAAGATTGGGGTTCCGACGATGGTAAGGAGTCAGGTATGACACCTAAGTTTGATTGTGTTAAATCTTTTATGGATACCGATGTTTTTCGTGGATTTAGCGCTAAATATTGACTTGACTCTGAGATAGTAGCTTCTTTCTGTGAATCTTTTGCTACTCACGTTGATCTCCCTAAGGAGAAGTGGTTTAAATATAATCCTCCCATTGAAGTAAAAGTAGTTGCACCTATTACAGTTGAAGAGAAGACTATCACTTATAGTGATCCTATTATTCCAACTACTTATGTTGAGAAACCACCTTTTCCTGTTAGGATAAAGGATCATTCTAAAACTTCAATTGTTGTTCGTAAGAGTAATACTAGAACTTATACACCTCCTGAGCAAATCAAAGTTGAACCTAGTATTTCTATGGTCAAAGATCTCTTGGATGATAATTTAGATGGGCATGTTATTTACTTTTGTGGTGAAACTACTAATATTGTTAAACCAAATGTCAAAACACATAGAACTGTCATTGGCATGCCTGTTATTTCTATTAAAATAGGAGATCATTGTTATCATGGTTTATGTGATATGGGTGCTAGTGCTAGTGCAATACCCTATTCCTTATACCAAGAGATTATGCACGATATTGCACCTGCTGAGTTAAAATATATTGATGTCACAATTAAGCTTGCCAATAGAGATACTATTAGGCCTTTTGGGATTGTAAGAGATTTTGAAGTATTGTGTGGGAAGGTCAAATACCCTGCTGATTTTCTTGTTCTTGGTTCTCCACAAGATGATTTTTGTCCCATCATATTTGGTAGACCCTTCTTGAACACTGTTAAAGCTAAGATTGATAGTGAAAAGGATGTAGTTACGATTGGCTTGGATGATATGACTCATGAGTTTAATTTTGCTAAATTTCATAGACAACCCCGTGACAAAGAATTACCTAGTAAAGATGAAATAATTGGTCTTGCTTCTATTGCCATGCCTCCTACTGATCTGTTAGAACAATATTTGTTAGACCATGAAAATGATATGTTTATGAAAGAAAGAAGGGAAATAGATGAAGTGTTCCTTAAACAGGAACCTATTCTGAAACATAACTTACTTGTTGAAATCCTAGGGGATCCTCCTCCACCCAAGGGTGATCCCGTGTTTGAGCTAAAGCCATTACCTGATAATCTTAAATATGCTTGTCTTGATGAAAAGAAGATATATCTTGTTATTATTAGTGCTAACCTTTCAGAGCAGGAAGAGGAAAGATTATTGAAAACTCTGAAGAAGCACCGTGCTGCTATTGGATATACTCTGGATGATCTTAAGTGCATCAGTTCCACTCTATGCCAACACAAAATTAAAGTGGAGAAAGATGCCAAACCATTTAGAGATCCTCAACGACGATTAAACCCTAAGATGAAATAAGTGGTAAGAAAGGAGATACTAAAGCTCCTTAAGGCAGGTATAATTTATCCCGTTGCAGATAGTGAATGGGTAAGCCCTGTCCATTGTGTCCCAAAAAAGGGAGGTACTACTGTTGTTCCTAATGATAAATATGAAATTAAAGTGGAAAAAGATGCCAAACCAGTCAGAGATCCTCAACGAAGATTAAATCCTAAGATGAAAGAAGTTGCAAGATATGAGATACTGAAGCTCCTCGAGGCAGATATAATTTATCCCATCGCTGATAGTGAATGGGTAAGCCCTGTCCATTGTGTCCCTAAAAAGGGAGGTATTACTGTTGTTCCTAATGATAAAGATGAATTGATTCCGCAAAGAATTATTACAGGTTATAGGATGGTAATTGATTTTCGTAAACTAAATAAAGCTACTAAGAAAGATCATTACCCTTTACCTTTTATTGATCAAATGCTAGAAATACTATCCAAACATACACATTTCTTCTTTCTAGATGGTTATTCTGGTTTCTCTCAAATACCTGTATCAGCGGAAGATCAATCAAAAACTACTTTTACTTGCCCTTTCGGTACTTTTGCTTATAGACGTATGCCTTTTGGTTTATGTAATGCACCTGCTACCTTTCAAAGATGCATGATGGCTATATTCTCTGACTTTTGTGAAAATATTTGTGAGGTATTCATGGATGATTTGTCCATTTATGGATCCTCTTTTGATGATTGCTTGAGCAACCTTGATCGAGTTTTACAGAGATGTGAAGACACTAGTCTCGTCTTGAATTGGGAAAAGTGCCACTTTATGGTTAATGAAGGCATTGTCTTGGGGCACAAGATCTCCAAGAGAGGTATTGAAGTTGATAAGGCTAAAGTTGATGCTATTGAAAAGATGCCATGTCCCAAGGACATAAAAGGTATAAGAAGTTTCCTTGGTCATGTCGGTTTTTATAGGAGGTTCATTAAGGACTTTTCTAAAATCTCTAGGCCTCTGACTAGTTTATTGCAAAAATATATTCCTTTTGTCTTTGATGATGATTGTGTAGAAGCATTTGAAATACTCAAGAAAGCTTTGATCACTGCACCTATTGTTCAGCCACCTGATTGGAATTTACCTTTTGAAATTATGTGTGATGCTAGTGATTATGCTGTCGGTGTTGTTCTAGGGCAAAGAGTTGATAAGAAATTAAATGTTATCAAGTATGCTAGTAAGACTCTTGATACTGCCCAGAGAAGTTATGCTACTTCTTAAAAAGAATTCTTAGCAGTTGTGTTTGCATGTGATAAGTTTAGACCTTATATTGTTGATTCCAAAGTTACTATTCACACTGATCATGCTGCTATTAAATATCTTATGGAAAATAAAGATGCTAAGCCTAGACTCATTAGATGGGTTCTCTTGCTCCAAGAATTTGACTTGCATATTATTGATAGAAAGGGAGATGAGAACCCCGTTGCAGACAACTTGTCTAGGTTAGAGAATGTTCTTGATGACCCACTACCTATTGATGATAGCTTTCCTGATGAACAATTAGCGGCTGTTAATGCTTCTCGTGCTGCTCCTTGGTATGCTGATTATGCTAATTACATTTTTGCTAAATTTATACCACCTAGTTTCACATACCAGCAAAAGAAAAAGTTCTTTTATGATTTAAGACATTACTTTTGGGATGACCCACACCTTTATAAAGAAGGAGTAGATGGTGTTATTAGACGTTGTGTACCTAAGCATGAACAGGAATAGATCCTACGCAAGTGTCACTCTGAATCATATGGAGGACACCACGCGGGAGACAGAACTGCACATAAGGTATTGCAATCCAGTTTTTATTGGCCTACTCTCTTCAAAGATGCCCGTAAGTTTGTCTTGTCTTGTGATGAATGTCAAAGGATTGGTAATATTAGTAGACGTCAAGAAATGCCTATGAATTATTCTCTTGTTATTGAACCGTTTGATGTTTGGGGCTTTGATTATATGGGACCTTTTCCTGCCTCTAATGGTTACACACATATTTTAGTTGCTGTTGATTACATTACTAAGTGGGTAGAAGCTATTCCAACTAATAGTGATCATCATAACACTTCTATTAAAATGCTTAAAGAAGTTATTTTCCGAGTTTTGGAGTCCCTAGATATCTTATGACTGATGGTGGTTCACATTTTATTCATGGTGCTTTCCGTAAGATGCTTGCTAAGTACGATGTTAATCATAGAATCGCATCTCCTTATCACCCGCAGTGTAGTGGTCAAGTAGAGTTGAGCAATAGAGAGCTCAAATTAATTTTACAAAAGACTGTGAATAGATCTAGAAAGAATTGGTCCAAGAAACTTGATGATGCATTGTGGGCCTATAGAACTGCATATAAAGATCCTATGGGTATGTCTCCATATAAGATGGTTTATGGAAAAGCTTGTCATTTACCTCTAGAACTTGAACATAAAACATATTGGGCTATCAAAGAGCTCAACTATGACTTCAAACTCGCCGGTGAGAAGAGGTTATTTGATATTAGCTCACTTGATGAATGGAGAACCCAAGCCTATGAGAATGCCAAGCTATTCAAAGAAAAAGTCAAACGCTGGCATGACAAAAGTATACAAAAGCGTGAGTTTAGCGTAGGTGATTATGTGTTATTATTCAACTCTCATTTAAGATTTTTTGCAGGAAAGCTTCTCTCTAAATGGGAAGGTCCTTACGTTATCGAGGAGGTCTATCGTTCTGGTGCCATAAAAATCAACAACTTCGAAGGCACAAGTCCGAGGGTGGTGAACAGTCAAAGAATTAAACATTATATTTCAGGTAATCCTATCAATGTTGAAACTAATATTATTGAAACCGTAACCCCGGAGGAATACATAAGGGATACTTTCCAGAATGTTCCAGACTCCGAAAAGGAATAGGTATGTGGTACGGTAAGTAAACCGACTCCAAAACAATTCTAAAGGCAATTTTTCAGTTTTGGAATATTTAAGAATTTTAGGAAGAAAGAAGTAGTCCAGGAAGGACACGAGGCCTCCATGAGAGTGGAGGGTGCGCCCACCCTTACTGGGCATGCCCCCTGTCTCGTGGACACCTCGTGTGCCTCCCGGACTCCATTTTCTTGCACACTACGTATTTTGGTCGGTAAAAATTCATTATGTAAACTCCCGAAGGTTTTGACCACTATATCACACAAATATCCTCTGTTTTCGTTTCAAGCTGTCCCTATTGCAGATTTAGAGCAAGATGTCTTCTCAAGAGTCGGTCGAGGAGAGTCGGGTATCTCACCCGACACTATGTCCAGGAGAAAAAAGCGATGCTTATCACTTTGGACCATCAATGGAGGATAAGATGGAGGCTGACTTGAAAAGGATAGATGCCATGGAGGAAGATCAAGGAGTCACCTCTCGTCTCCAAGCAGAATTCATGATGGGGGAACTATATAGCTCGGCTATTCCAAATTCGGTCATCCCTTCCAACTTTAGATTCCTTTCTTATGAAAATATGAAAAAGAGCGTCACTTGTTCTCCAGAAGCTATGCAGCATCCTTGGGTAAAGGGAGCCTTAGCCATTACCGGCAAGCTCCGCAAAGAAATTATGGGCCTCAAGCAACAAGTCAATAAGCTCGGGGAGGAGAATCGTATCCTGAGGGGCATTATTGCCAAGAAGATCATAACACCCACCATGAAGAAGGAGACATAATTGCATGGGTATGGGCACTCCCCTTGGCAACTGCCAAGCTTGGAGGAGGTGCCCCAGTATCGTATCACCATCACACTCCTATCTTTACCCTTTTATCTAGTCCGATCCTTTTAGTAGTATCTTGATCTAGTAGATTGAAGTTTTGATATCAAGTAGTTTTGAGTTTTGCTTTGTGATCTCTTTATGTAATCAAGTCCGTGAGTTATCTATAATAAAGATTAGTGTTGAGTCAAGGGCTTTGCTATCTCGTTATGATCTTGAGAAAAATAAAAAGAATAAAAAGAATAAAAGAGTTCCTATTGATCTAATGGATAGTGATGACTTCACACATAGAAAGTATGAGGCATAAAAGTTGTTGGGAGTTGATAAACATAGTTTTGTTCATCGTTGCAATTAATAGGAAGTAATAAGGAAAGAGAGGTTTCACATATAAATACACTATATTGGACGTCTTTTATAATTGTGAGCACTCATTAAGTATGACATGCTAAAAGAGTCGATGTTGGACAAGGAAGACAACGTAATGGTTTATGTTTTATCACATCTCAGTTAAAGTATATTGTCATTGACGTTCCGAACATGTTGAGCTTGCCTTTCCCCCTCATGCTAGCCAAATTCCTAGCACCAAGTAGAGATACTACTTGTGCTTCCAAATATCCTTAAACCCAGTTTTGCCATGAGAGTCCAGCATATCTACCTATGGATTGAGTAAGATCCTTCAAGTAAGTTGTCATCGGTGCAAGCAATAAAAATTGCTCTCTAAATATGCATGACTTATTAGTGCGGAGAAAATAAGATTTATACGATCTTGTTATGGAAGCAATAAAAGCGACGGACTGCATAATAAAGGTCCATACACAAGTGGCAATATAAAGTGACGTTCTTTTGTACTAAGATTTTGTGTATCCAACCCTAAAAGAGCATGACAACCTCTGCTTCCCTCTGCGAAGGGCCTATCTTTTACTTTATGTTCCTACTTTATGCTTTACTTTATGCTTAAGTCAAGGTGACCTTCACATTTCCCTTTTTCATTTTATCCTTTGGCAAGCTCCTCGTGTTTGAAAGAGCATGATGTATATATCCAGTTGGATGTTCATTATCATGGACTGTTATTGTTTCAATCACCTAAAGGTGAATACGTTGGGAGGCAACACAATAAGCCCCTATCTTTCTCAGTGTCCGGCTGAAACTCCATAACCACAAGTATTGCGTGAGTGTTAGCAATTGTAGAAGATTATATGATAGTTGAGTATGTGGACTTGCTGAAAAGCTCTATTCTTGACTCTTTGTGATGTTACGATAAATTGCAATTGCTTCAATGACTGAGATTATAGTTTGTTGGCTTTCAATGAAATTTCTGAACCATACTTGACATTGTGAATTGATTGTTACTTGAGCATAAGAAATCATATGACAAAATCTATTTATGTTGCTGTTATAAGAATGATCATGATGCCCTCATGTTCGTATTTTATTTTTATCGACACCTCTATCTCTAAACATGTGGACATATTTTTCGATTTTGGTTTCCGCTTCAGGACAAGCGAGGTCTAAGCTTGGGGGAGTTGATACGTCCATTTTGAATCATGCTTTTATATCAATATTTATTGCATTATGGGCTGCTATTACACATTATATATCAAAACTTATGGATATTCTCTCTTATTTTGTAAGGTTTACCATGAAGAGGGGGAATGCCGGCAGCTGGAATTCTGGCTGAAAAGGGAGCAAACATTGGAAACCTATTCTTCACTGCTCCAAAAGACCTGAGACTCCACAAAACTTATTTTTGGATTTAATAAGAATTATTGAGCGAAAGAAACACCTCAGGGGGCCCCCACCCTGGACAGGAGGGTGGGGGCGCGCCCCTTGTCTCCTGGGCCCTCTGGTGGCCCCCTGATGTCCATCTTCTGCTATATGAAGGGTTTTATCCTGGAAAAAATCGTGGGCAATCATACGGGACGTAACTCCGCCGCCACGAGGCGGAACCTTGGCGGAACCAACCTAGAGCTCCGGCAGAGCTGTTCTGCCGGGGACACTTCTCTCCGGGAGGGGGAAATCATCACCATCGTCATCACCAATGGTCCTCCCACTCGGAGAGGGTCAATCTCCATCAACATCTTCACCAGCACCATCTCCTCTCAAACCCTAGTTCATCTCTTGTATCCAATCTTGTATCCAAAACCACAAATTGGTACCTGTGGGTTGCTAGTAGTGTTGATTACTCCTTGTAGTTGATACTTATTAGTTTACTTGGTGGAAGATCATATGTTCAGATCCTTAATGCATATTATTACACCTCTGATTATTAACATGAATATGCTTTGTGAGTATTTAGGTTTGTTCCTGAGGACATGGATGAAGTCTTGCTATTAATAGTCATGTGAATTTGGTATTCGTTCGATATTTTGATAAGATGTATGTTGTCTTTTGCTACGTCTCGAGCTTGCATTGGTTTTCCTTGAAGAGGAAAGGGTGATGCAGCACAGTAGTGTAAGTATTTCCCTTAGTTTTTGAGAAACAAGGTATCAATCCAGTAGGAGGCTCCTCACAAGTCCCACGAACCTACACAAACAAACAAAGAACTCGCAACCAACAGGATAAAGGGGTTGTCAATCCCTTCACGGCCACTTGCGAAAGTGAGATCTGATAGAGATAATATGATAAGATAAATATATTTTTGGTATTTTATAATATAGATGCAGAAAATAAAGATGCAAATAAAAGTAGATTAAAAGCTTACATGATAAAGAATAGACCCGGGGGCCATAGGTTTCACTAGAGGCTTCTCTCGTGATAGCATAAGTATTACGGTGGGTGAACAAATTGCTGTCGAGCAATTGATAGAAAAGCGAATAATTATGAGATTATCTAGGCATGATCATGTATATAGGCATCACGTCTGTGACAAGTAGACAGACTCCTGCCTGCATCTACTACTATTACTCCACACATCGACCGCTATCCAACATGCATCTAGAGTATTAAGTTCATAAGAACAGAGTAACGCATTAAGAAAGATGACATGATGTAGAGGGATAAACTCAAGCAATATGATATAAACCCCATCTTTTTATCCTCGATGGCAATAATACAATACGTGTCTTGCAACCCTTTCTGTCACTGGGTAACACCGCAAGATTGAACCCAAAGCTAAGCACTTCTCCCATGGGAAGAAAGATCAATCTAGTAGGCCAAACCAAACCGATAATTCGAAGAGACTTGCAAAGATAACTCAATCATACATAAAAGAATTCAGAGAAGATTCAAATATTATTCATAGATAAACTTGATTATAAACCCACAATTCATCGGATCTCGACAAACACACCGCAAAAAGAGATTACATCGAATAGATCTCCACAAGAGAGGGGGAGATCATTGTATTGAGATCCAAAAAAAGAGAAGAAGCCAACTAGCTAATAACTATGGACCCGAAGGTCTATGGTAAACTACTCACAACTCATTGGAGGGGCTATGGTGTTGATGTAGAAGCCCTCCATGGTGGATTCCCCCTCCGGCAGAACGGCGGTGATGGCTCCAAGATGGGATCTCGCGGATACAGAAGGTTACGGTGGTGAAAATATTTCTTCGGTGGCTCCCTGGATGTTTTCGGGGTATGTAGGCTTATATAGGAGGAAGAAGTACGTCGGTGGCCGCCCGAGGGGCCCACGAGACAGGGGGCGCGACCTGTAGGGGTGGGCGTGCCCTCCTATCTCGTGGAGGCCTCGGCTGCTTCTTGACTTGCACTCCAAGTCCTCTGGATCACGTTCGTTCCAAAAATCACGCTCCTGAAGGTTTCATTCTGTTTGGACTCCGTTTTATATTCCTTTTCTTCGAAATACTGAAATAGGCAAAAAAA
Source organism: Triticum aestivum (assembly GCF_018294505.1). Lineage (NCBI taxonomy): Eukaryota > Viridiplantae > Streptophyta > Magnoliopsida > Poales > Poaceae > Triticum > Triticum aestivum. Next base: position 145,342,322 of record NC_057801.1, read on the forward strand.
CAGCAATACGGGCTGGGCCTCCGGTTAGTAGGTTAGTCCCAAAAATAATATAAATGTGTAAAATAAAGCCCATAGACATCCAAAACATGTAATATAATAGCATGGAACAATCAAAAATTATAGATACATTGGAGACGTATCAACCATCCCCAAGCTTAATTCCTGCTCGTCCTCGAGTAGGTAAATGATAAAAACAGAATTTTTGATGTGGAGTGCTACCTAGCATAATTCTCAATGTAGTTTCTCTTTATTGTGGCATGAATGTTCAGATCCAAGTGATTCAAAATAAAAGTTCATATTGACAAAAGAAATAGCAATACTTCAAGCATACTAATAAAATCAATCATGTCTTCTCAAAATAACATGGCTAAAGAAAGTTCATCCCTACAAAATCATATAGTTAGGCTATGCTTCATTTTCGTCACACAAAGATGTTCCCAACTTCTATACCCCCGATGACAAGCCAAGAAATTGTTTTGTACTTAAATAATCTCAAACTTTTTCAACCTTCACGCAATACATGAGCATGAGCCATGGATATAGCACTATGGGTGGAATAGAATAATGATTGGGGATTGTGTGGAGAAGACAAAAAAGGAGAAAGTCTCACATTGACAAGGATAATCAACGGGCTATGGGAATGCCCATCAATTGATGTCAACATGAGGAGTAGGGATTGCCATGCGACGGATGCACTAGAGCTATAAATGAATGAAAGCTCAACAAAAGAAAACTAGTGGGTGTGCATCCAACTTGCTTGCTCACGAAGACCTAGGGCATTTGAGGAAGCCCATCGTAGGAATATACAAGGCAAGTTCTATAATGAAAAATTCCCACTAGTATATGAAAGTGACAACCTATGAGACTCTCTACATGAAAACATGGTGCTACTTTGAATCACAATATATGAGACTCACTACATGAAGAACAAGGTGCTACTTTGAAGCACAAGTGTGGAAAAAGAGATAGTAGCATTGCCCCTTTATTTATTTATTTTCTTCTTCTTTTTCTTTTTTTTTCTTTTTTTTTCTTTGGCCTTCTTTTTTTTCTTTTTCTTTTGGCCTTTCCTTTTTTTGTTTTTGGGCAATGCACTAATAATGATGATCATCACACTTTTATCGATTACAACACATGAATTACAACTCGAAACTAGAACAAGATATGACTCTATATGAATGCCTCCGGCGGTGTACCGGGATGGTGCAATGAATCAAGAGTGACATGTATAAAACTTATGCATGGTGGCTTTGCCACAAATACGATGTCAACTACATGATCATGCAATGGCAGTATGACAAAAGTAATGTATGTCATGATGATGATGAACGGAACGGTGGAAAGTTGCATGGCAATATATCTCGGAATGGCTATGGAAATGCCATAAATAGGTAGGTATGGTGGCTGTTTTGAGGAATATATAAGGAGGTTTATGTGTGATAGAGCATATCATATCACGGGGTTTGGATGCACCGGCGAAGTTTGCACCAACTCTCAAGGTGAGAAAGGGCAATGCACAGTACCGAAGAGGCTAGCAATGATGGAAAGGTAAAAGTGCATATAATCTATGGACTCGACATTAGTCAAAAGAACTCATATACTTATTGCAAAAATTTAGAAGTCATCAAAAACCAAGCACTACGCGCATGCTCCTAGGGGTATAGATTGGTAGGAAAAGACCATCGCTCATCCCCGACCGCCACTTATAAGGATGCACAAGCCAGGTACACTTCATGCTTCAAATTTGTTACACAACTTTAACCATACGTGCATGCTACTGGACTTGCTAACTTCAACACAAGCATTCTTTAAATTCATAATCACCCAACTAGCATGACTTTAATATCAGTACCTCCCTATCTCAAAACAATTATCAAGTATCAAGTTGATCATAGCATCCAATTCACTTCCTATGATAGTTTTTATTATACCCAACTTGGATGCTCATCATTCTAGGACCAATTTATAACCATAGCAAATACCATGCTGTTCTAAAAGACTCTCAAAATAATATAAGTGAAGCATGAGAGATCAACAATTTCTTCAAAATTAATCCACCGCCGTGCTCTAAAAGATATAAGTGAAGCACTAGAGCAAAAACTATCTAGCTCAAAAGATATAAGTGAAGCACATAGAGTATTCTAATAAATTTCAATCAAGTAGGCTTATCCAAAAAGGATTGTTACAGTAAGGATGATTGTGGTAAACTAAAAAGCAAAGACTAATATAATACATGACGCTCCAAGCAAAACACATATCATGTAGCGAATAAAAATATAGCTCCAAGTAAAGTTACCAATGAACGAAGACGAAAGAGGGGATGCCTTCCGGGGGCATCCCCAAGCTTAGGCTTTTGGCTATTCTTGAATATCTTGGGGTGCCTTGGGCATCCCCAAGCTTAGGCTTTTGCCACCCTTTATTCCATAGTCCATCAAATATTTACCCAAAACTTGAAAACTTCACAACACAAAACTGAACAGGAAATCTCATAAGCTCTGTTAGTGAAAGAAAACAAAACCACCACATAAGGTACTGTAATGAACTAATTCTTTATTTATATTGGTGTTAAAACTACTGTATTACAAGTTATCTATGGTTCATACCCTTACATACTAGCCATAGATGCATCAAAATAAGCAAACAACACACGAAAAACAGAATGTGTCAAAAATAGAACAGTCTGTAGCAATCTGTAGCTAACGCAAACTTCTGGAACCTCAAAATCCTACCAAAATAGGAAGTCCTAAACAATTTGTTAATTGAACAGAAGCCAAAAGAATCAATGCTAAAGCACGTCCTGTGATTTATTGAATTTTTTCTTGTGAGCGCAAAGTTTCTGTTTTTCAACAGAATCAAATCAACTCATATCATAGGTTATCCTATAGGTTCTACTTGGCACGAACACTAAATAAAACATGAAAACACATCTAAACAGAAAGTAGATGCAAAATTTATTACTAAACAGGAGCAAAAACAAGAAACATAAAGAAAACTGGGTTGCCTCCCAACTAGCGCTATCGTTTAATGCCCCTAGCTAGGCATAAAAGCAAAAATAGATCTAAGTAGTGCCATATTTGGCACTTGATTCATCAAAAGAGCGCTTATAATCTTTAGGGGTTTCTCCCTTTTTAATAATGATAAAACCTTTAGGCAAAAATTCAAGAAATTCGTTTGTAGTAGAAGGTTCCTTAACGATAGAGAGACAGTTGGGATGATCACTTATGGAATTGAGATCCGTGTCTCCCTTATTAGAAGATTCACCCTTATTTTTAGGAACATAAATAAACTTGGAAGTTTTGGTAGAGGGTTTTGGAGTGTTTTTCATGGAGGAAAACGCGGAACCGAAGTTAGTAATGATATCCCCAGTTTACCAATTCTTGCAGAATCTAGATCTATTTTTTCATTAACTATAGGTTCTTTCTCTTTAAGATTTTTCAAAGTAACACCAACCCTAGATCCGTATTGGGTAAATTGATTATGGATCTTTTTATCCAAATTTTCAATTAACTCAACAGTGGCAATTTTATTTTCAATGATCTAAAGCCGTTGCATAACATGTTCCAAAGTTAAAACTGTTGCATTAACCAAAAGAGGTGGTGGGCCAAACAAATCTAACATAGAATTAAAAGCTTCAAACGTGTGGCTATTCAAGAAATCCCCTCCGGCGACAGTATCAAGAACGCATCTATTCCAAGGAGTAATGCCTACATAAAAATTGCGAAGAAGAACGGAAGTAGAAAGCTTCCTAGTGGATTTATTTTGAGCATTGCAAATTCTATGCCAAGCATCTTTTAAATTCTCTCCCTCCCTTTGCTTAAAATTGAGAATTTCATGTTCGGGAGTAATAACAAGGATAGGAGGACTAGCCATAATGACAAGGTAATCGATCTAACACACGAGCAAATGGAAAAAGGCAAGCGAAAGAGAAGGGAAGAAAAAGGCAAGCGGAAAAGAAAGGAGAGATTCGGAAAAAGAGGGCGAATAAAACAGCAAGGGTGAAGTGGGGGAGAGGAAAACGAGAGGCAAATGTCAAATAATGTAAATGCGAGGGAGATGAGTTTGTGATGGGTACTTGGTATGTCTTGACTTGAGCGAAGACCTCCCCGGCAACGGTGCCAGAAATCCTTCTTGCTACGTCTCGAGCTTGCGTTAGTTTTCCTTGAAGAGGAAAGGGTGATGCAGCACAGTAGTGTAAGTATTTCCCTCAGTTTTTGAGAACCAAGGTATCAATCCATTAGGAGGCTCCTCACTAGTCCCATGAACCTACACAAACAAACAAAGAACTCGCAACCAACGCGATAAAGGGGTTGTCAATCCCTTCACGGCCACTTCCGAAACTGATATCTGATAGACATAATATGATAAGATAAATATATTTTGGTATTTTATAATATAGATGCAGAAAATAAAGATGCAAATAAAAGTAGATTAAAATCTTATATGATAAAAAATAGACCCGGGGGCCATAGGTTTCACTAGAGGCTTCTCTCGAGATAGCATAAATATTACGGTGGGTGAACAAATTACTATCGAGCAATTGATAGAAAAGCGAATAATTATGAGATTATCTAGGCATGATCATGTATATAGGCATCACGTTTGTGACAAGTAGACCGACTCCTGCCTGCATCTACTACTATTACTCCACACATCGACCGCTATCCAGCGTGCATCTAGAGTATTAAGTTCATAAGAACAGAGTAACACATTAAGAAAGATGACATGATGTAGAGGGATAAACTCAAGCAATATGATATAAACCCCATCTTTTTATCCTCGATGGCAACAATACAACATGTGTCTTGCAACCCTTTCTGTCACTGGGTAAGAACACCGCAAGATTGAACCCAAAGCTAAGCACTTCTCCCATGGCAAGAAAGATCAATCTAGTAGGCCAAACCAAACCGATAATTCGAAGAGACTTGCAAAGATAACTCAATCATACATAAAAGAATTCAGAGAAGATTCAAATATTATTCATAGATAAACTTGATCATAAACCCACAATTCATCGGATCTTGACAAACACACCGCAAAAAGAGATTACATCGAATAGATCTCCACAAGAGAGGGGGAGATCATTGTATTGAGATCCAAAAAGAGAGAAGAAGCCAACTAGCTAATAACTATGGACCCGAAGGTCTGTGGTAAACTACTCACAACTCATTGGAGGGGCTATGGCATTGATGTAGAAGCCCTCCGTGGTGGATTCTCCCTCCGGCAGAACGCCGGCGACGGCTCCAAGATGGGTTCTCATGGATACAGAAGGTTACGGTGGTGGAAATATTTCTTTGGTGGCTCCCTGGATGTTTTTGGGGTATGTAGGCTTATATAGGAAGAAGAAGTACGTCGGTGGCCGCCCGAGGGGCCCATGAGACAGGGGGTGCACCCTGTAGGGGTGGGCACGCCCTCCTATCTTATGGAGGCCTCGGCTGCTTCTTGACTTGCACTCCAAGTCCTCTGGATCACATTCGTTCCAAAAATCACGCTCCCGAAGGTTTCATTCCGTTTGGACTCCGTTTGATATTCCTTTTCTTCGAAATACTGAAATAGGCAAAAAAACAACAATACGGGTTGGGCCTCCGGTTAGTAGGTTAGTCCCAAAAATGATATAAATGTGTAAAATAAAGCCCATATACATCCAAAACAGGTAATATAATAACATGGAACAATCAAAAATTATAGATACGTTGGAGACGTATCATCTTTCCTCTAGTGGTGTTATGTGAACGTCGACTACATGACACTTCACCATTATTTGGGCCTAGAGGAAGGCATTGGGAAGTAATAAGTAGATGATGGGTTTCTAGAGTGTCGGTGTACTAGAGTAGGGGTACCCTAGTATCCCGAACTTGTGCACGGGCAGTTGCAGCGCCCCGCGGCAAGGCTTGCCGGGTGACCGCCAAGGTCCTCCGTGGTTCCTTTGGAGCCATTCAAGAACAAAGTATTCGAGCCAAGGAGACAAGGCCCCGGCAAGAGGGGCTTGCCGGGAAGGCCAACCAAGGCATCCCAAGGAACTTTCCGCGATGCGCCACGCGTCCCGGCAAGGCAACAAGGCCCCGGCAAGAGGAGCTTGCCGGGAAGACCAACCAAGGCATCTCGAGGCCTGGTGAGCGACAAGCTTCCGGGCGCGACAAGACGACGACCGCGGCAAGGCGCTTGCCGCGGCAAGTAACCACTCTGTACCCACGCTCCAGCACATCCACCAACGTGTCGCTCTGGGGGCCTTTCCAGGCGCGCGTGGCGTGAGGCTGTGCAGCCAGCGGTGCATGGTGGCATGCGACGCTGACAAGATCGCCATCATGGCGAACGGTGGCGTCCCTGACGGTCCCTTTCTGCACTGTTTGGGCGACATAGACGGGCATTTAATGCCTTTGTCCCCTGCCGTCAGGGTTAGGTAGGATACACTGTGCAAGTAGGTGTACCAACCGCAACACTTTTTACACTTTTACCCTTCTCTGCGTTGCCACCTGTCGAGACCCCTTGAGCATATAAAAGGAGGCCCATGCGCAACGTAGTGGGGGGTTCGGTTCATTCGGAAGCCAGAAAAACACTTAGCTCTCTCTCGAGCAAAAACACAATACAATCAAACAAGCAGCAGTAGGAGTATTATCTCTCCGGAGAGCTCCGAAGCTGGGTAAACTGCTCGTGTGCTTCGCCTCGATCTGCTCTTCGTGCGACCTCCGCCCCCTGCCGAACCGAAAGGGGCTCGGTCCGCCGGTCCCATAGGTGTTCGTGGATCAGTTTCCCCGACATCTTTGGCGCGCCAGGTAGGGGGCGTCGAGATTGCGTGAACCTGATCCGACGTTCACACGAGCTAGATCTTCATTTTCTTCATTGACATGCCACCAAAGAAGAAAACTTCGGTGGCAGCTGCTCCGTCCACGTCACTTCCACCACCACTGGAGCAAACGGGTGGTGGAGTGGACGCCGGCGGAAGAACGGATGTCGACGAGGAAGCTTACGATGCTGCCAGGTCCAAGGACAAGGCTGCACAAACCTCGGCGTCCGTACATGTACCGCACCCATCTCAGGAGGCGCAGGACCGACAGCGTCATGGTACTCGTAGTACCATACGTTTGTTGGGCCAAGATCGAGCTAGTGGATCTCGGGGTGCTCAAGACCAGCATGCACGCCAGCATGCTGGCACGAGCGAGACGCGGTCGCCTGGATGGGATGCTGCTCCTTCTAACATCGTTAGAAGTCCGAGCATATCCCGCTCCTCGCACCGTTCGCCACTACCGCCCACCACTCCAGCAGAAGCTTTGGCACAAGCTCAACTGCTCCTGGATTACCCTCCAGCGGAAGACAAGATCGACCAATGGAGGGCCACCATTCAGAGTCTCATCGGCTTTGCCAACGGCGACACTCCGCGGCAGCCAAGTGCATCGCGGCCGCGGCAGGACTGCCAGGCACGAGCCGGTGGCGACGAAACCGGTGGGGGTGCGACCACCATGCACTCTCCATCCCGAAGGCCAAGATCGCCGACTTGTCGGATCCACCTCGACAGCGACTCCACCGCATTGTCCAATCCACAAGCTCGCCGCGATCAGCGCCAAGTTCTTCACGAACGACAACAAGAAGACGCTCGTACTCGCATCGAGCACCGGAGAGAAGCGCGACGTCAATCCGACAAATGCGCTGGGCCCCCTGTTGACGTGCATGCGCCAGGGGAACCAGGCGACTTGCCGTACGCGGTAGGTTGCCCTGCATTCACTCGTGAGCTGCGGCAAGTCCAGTGGCCTAGTACGAAGAATTTCAAGCCAGATGTACCAGAGAAGTACGACGGCAAGTCGCATCCGTCGGAGTTCCTCAGCATCTACACCATCGCGGTGCAAGCTGCTGGGGGGCGGGACGACAAGATCCTTGCCAACTACTTCCCGCTGGTGCTCAAGCCCAATGTGAGATCTTGGCTCATGCACTTGCCGGACAACTCCATATCCTCCTGGGCAGATTTATGCCATCAGTTTGTCGGTGCCTTTACAAGCGGCCACAAGCCTCATGGCCAAGAGAGTGACCTTCATCTGCTTGCCCAGAAGGAAGGAGAGCCCCTGCGCAAGTACATCCAGAGATTCAGCCGCGTACAGCACAACATCCCAGATGTCCACCCCGCCGCGGTAATCAGCGCGTTCCATCAGAACGTGCGGAACCGCAGGATGCGGGAGGAGATGGCGATGTGCAAGATTAGAGATGTCAGTGAGCTATATGCCCTGGCCGACAAGTGTGCACGTGCTGAAGAAGGGAGGAAACTCCCCGGAGAAAGTACAGGAGCAGGAGGATCTGATAGTGAGGAGACTGCCCCGGCAAGGAAGAACCGGCGGCGGAACAACAGGAAGAAGAAAGGCAAAGAGGTGCTGGTCGTTGAGCAGTCCGGCAAGAAGCCCAAAGCTGGTAGCTCCGGCAAGGAGGTTGCCGCAGATGTGGAGGTTGCCGACAAGCAGGACGGCACCAACAAGCAATACTGCAAGATCCACCGCACCAAGGGCCATGACCTCCAGAGCTGCAAGAAGGTCGAGCAGCTTGTCGAGCAGCAAAAGGCTGAATACGAGCGGCATGACAAGGAGAAAGCCCAGGAAGGTGCTGGAGGAGCTAGCAAGAAATGTCCCGGCCGAGGAGGACGCCGCGGCAAGGCCAAGCAGCGGCAAGGAGACAGACCTCCCCGCGGCCGCGACAAGGATGAAGATGACGACAATGATGAAGATATGGATGATGACGAGACCGACGAGCAGGAGTTCCAGAAAGCCACAGAGGTCCTGTGCGTTGACGGCGGTGCTTCTCTGCATACTTCACACCGCCAGCTCAAGCAGTGGGTGCGGGAAGTCAATGCGGCAGAACCACCCATCGAGTCACGCAAGCCTCTGAAATGGTCCAGCACGCCTATCATCTTTGATATTGAGGATCACCCTGATCGCATAACTGCGGTCGGGTGCTTGCCGATGTTGGTTTCACCAACTATCCGCAACCTCAAGGTCACTAAGATGCTAGTTGATGGCGGGGCCGACTTGAACCTGATCTCCTCCGCGGTACTCTAGAAGCTTCAGATCCCTGATGGCGAGCTCGAAGAGACCGGCACATTTCAAGGAATCAATCCGGGAAGGAGCAAGCCGAAGGGAAAGATCACATTGCCGGTAACATTTGGCAGCGAGTTGAACTTCAGGACTGAGAGGGTTACTTTTGACGTTGCTGACTTTCCATTGCCCTACAATGGGATACTTGGCCGTCCAGCACTCGCCAAGTTCATGGCGGCCTCTCACTATGCATATAACGTACTGAAGATGCCAGGCCCGATAAGTGTCATCTCTGTCCCCGGCGACAAGAAGGATGCTCTTATCTGCACCGACAAGATCTACCGGGAAGCAACAGCCGCAACAGATCGCAGATCACTTGCCGTTGAAGCTCCCGGGGGGAAGAAGAAGACCAAGTCCGGCAAGAGCTGTGATGCCCACTCCGGCAAGCGCACCTCTTCGGAGTGCTGCGCTACCGTCGAGGACGCACCATCGAGCTCCACCGGCAAGTGTAAGAAGACAATGGTAGCTCCACCAGAGACCAAGAAGGTGTCCGCCAAGGAGGACGGCACTGGTGGTACCTTCACCATCAGTGCCACTCTCGACCCTAAATAGGAAAGCGCGCTCGTTGCTTTCCTGCGGGCGAACATCGACGTGTTTGCATGGCAACCGTCTGACATCCCAGGTGTCCCCAGGAAAGTAATCGAGCACCATCTTGCCGTCTGTCCTCATGCGCGGCCCGTCAAGCAGAAAGTCAGGAAACAAGCAGTGGAGCGCCAAGAATTCATCGCAGAAGAAATCAAGAAGTTGGAAGCAGCAAGCCTTGTCAGAGGAGTGCTCCATCCTACGTGGTTGGCCAATCCTGTAGTCGTGCGAAAGGCAAACGGGAAATGGAGGCTTTGTATCGACTTTACCGATGTTAACAAAACTTGTCCCAAAGACCCATTTCCCTTGCCGCGCATCGACCAGATTGTTGACTCCACGGCCGGATGTGACTTGCTTTCATTTCTTGATGCATACTCAGGATACCATCAGATCTTCATGGCAGAAGAGGATGAGGAGAAGATCGCATTCATCACTCCATGTGGCACATACTGTTTTGTACGGATGCCTTTCGGTTTGAAAAATGCTGGTTCAACGTTTGCAAGGGTTGTCCATCACGCTTTTGAGATGCAAATGCATAGAAATGTGGAAGCCTACATGGATGACATAGTGGTCAAGAGCAAGGACAAGGAAACTCTGATCCAAGATTTAGACGAAACCTTTGCGAATCTGCGCAAGATCAACCTCAAGCTTAACCCCGAGAAGTGTGTGTTTGGAGTCCCCTCCGGCAAGCTTCTCGGGTTCTTCGTGTCTCAGCGGGGAATTGAAGCCAATCCCAACAAGATCAAGGCCATTGAGCAGATAGAAGCACCAAAGCGCGTCAAGGATGTACGAAGACTTGCCGGTTGCGTGGCTGCTCTCAGCAGGTTTATGTCTAGGTCTGTTGAGCACGCCCTGCCATTTTTCAAAATATTGAAAAAGGCAGGTCCAATGAAATGGACTCCGGAAGCGGAGGCTGCGCTGCAGGACTTAAAGAGATACCTGTCCTCCACTCCAACACTTGTCGCACCTAAGCCACAAGAGAAGTTGCTGTTATATATAGCAGCAACCAATCAAGTGGTTAGTGCTGCGTCAGTGGTGGAGAGGGAGGCGGATGATGATCCAGCAACCACGGCAGACACATCCAGCGACAAGCAGGGGACTTCACCGGCAAGCTCTGGTCCCGACAAGGATGGATCTGCGCAGGAGCATGAGAAGATGCAGAAGAGAATGGTGCAGCGACCAGTTTACTTTGTCAGTTCCCTTCTGCAGGGGGCTAGGTCAAGGTACTCTGGTGTGCAGAAATTGCTTTTCGGCCTTCTCATGGCCTCGAGAAAGCTGCGCCATTACTTCCAAGCACATGAGATCACAGTTGTCACTCGCTTTCCGCTGAAGAGGATACTGCAAAATCCAGAAGCAACAGGCAGGATTGTCGAGTGGGCACTGGAACTGTCAAGCTTTGGCCTCAAGTTTGAAAGCACTTCAACTATCCAAAGCAGAGCATTGGTAGAGTTCATAGCAGAGTGGACGCCAACGCAAGATGAAGAAATTCCAGAGACGAGCATCCCCGTCAAGGAAGCAAGCAAAGAGTGGCTAATGTACTTTGATGGTGCCTTCTCGCTACAAGGCGCCGGTGCGGGCGTGCTACTTATTGCACCCACCGGAGAGCACCTCAAGTACGTAGTCCAGATGCACTTTCCCAAGGAGCAAGCAATAACAATACTGCAGAGTATGAAAGATTGCTTGCCAGTCTCAGGATCGCAGCAGACCATGGGATCAATAAGCTCATTGTCAGGGGTGACTCACAGCTTGTCGTCCGCCAAGTGAACAAGAATTACCAGAGTCCATTGATGGAAGCTTATGTCGATGAAGTGAGAAAGCTAGAAGAGCACTTTGACGGCCTGCAGATGGAACATGTTCCAAGAGCTCAGAACGACATTGCCGATGGCCTGTCAAAGTGCGCCGCACTAAAGTTACCTGTGGAACCAGGAATCTTTGTGCTCAAGCTGACTCAACCGTCTATAACGCCATCAACTGGGCAGAGCAAGAAGAGGAAGTTGATTTCTGGTGACTACTTTCCGGCAGAGCTCCCCGAAGCCGCCGCCAACAAGGTCCCCAAGATCAACACCAAGGATGCTGAGGAGCAGTCTGCTCCGGCAAGCCTTAGGGTTTGTTTCGTTGAAGCAGACTCTCCCGACAAGTTTTGCTCCGGCAAGCTTGCCGGGGAACGTCAAGCTCCGGCTGGGCCGCAGGTTCTTGCCGTAGAAGCGGATGTTCCCGCAGCAGCAGATGTGCCTTTAGTCCTTGTTGTCGAGCCGCAAGCTCCAACATGGGCACAGCAGATTGTCCATTTCCTTCAGACAGGAGAACTTCTCGAAGAGCAAGAAGAAGCGGAAAGAGTAGCCTGGCAGTCAAGTATGTACCGGTTTGTTGACAACACACTATACAGAAGAAGACTCAACGGTGTGAAATTGAAGTGTATTCACCGGGAAGACGAACAAAAGCTGTTGGCAGAGATACATGGAGGCATATGTGGTCACCACATTGGCACAAGAGCACTTGCCGGCAAAGCATTCCGGCAAGGTTTCTTTTGGCCAACAGCCCTCCAGGATGCAACTGCACAAGTAACCAAGTGTGAAGCGTGCCAGTTCCATTCCAAGCAGACACACTAGCCAACTCAAGCTCTCCAGACGATCCCTTTATCCTGGCCATTTTCGGTCTGGGGGCTCGACATCCTCGGCCCCTTTCCCCGAGCTGTCGGGGGCTTTGAGTACTTGTACGTTGCAATCGACAAGTTCACAAAGTGGCCGGAAGTGGAACCAGTGAGGAAGGTGACAGCACAGTCAGCAGTCAAGTTCTTCAGGTCGATTGTTTGCCGTTTCGGGATCCCTAACAGGATCATCACCGACAACGGCACGCAATTCACAAGCTGCACCTTCATGTAGTACGTCCAAGATCTTGGCGCCAAGGTTTGCTTCGCTTCTGTTGCTCATCCGAGAAGCAACGGTCAAGCGGAGAGGGCAAATGCTGAAGTGCTGCGCGGGCTCAAGACCAGGACTTTCGACAGGCTGCACAAGTGCAGAAGAAACTGGATCGAGGAGCTGCCAGTGGTTCTTTGGCCGATCAGGACGATGCCAAATCGAGCCACTGGCCAGACACCTTTCACTCTAGTCTATGGAGCAGAGGCAGTTCTCCCCACGGAACTCGTATACGGGTCACCTCGAGTGCTCGCTTATGATGAGCTTGAGCAAGAGCAGCTGCGACAAGATGACACACTGCTCCTTGAGGAGGACCGTCTTCAGGTTGCTGTACGAGCTGCTCGATACCAGCAAGCTTTGCGCCTCTACCATAGCCGCAAAGTTAATGCCAGAAGCTTCGAGGAAGGCGACCTTGTTCTTCGGCGCGTTCAGTCCGCCAAGAATTCCAACAAGTTGATGCCGAAGTGGGAAGGCCCTTACCGGGTGAAACGAGTCACTAGGCCTGGTCCAGTCCGCCTAGAGACCGAAGATGGCACTCCAGTGAGCAACTCCTGGAACATTGAGCACCTTCGTAAGTTTTATCCGTAGGGCGCGGTTGCCGGAACCCGTTCCGGCAACCTTCTTTTGTACAAGTCTTGCCGATGTTGCATGTAATCCTTTGTACAAAGCCGGGCCCAGATCCCGTGCATAAGTAAAGCTCATGTGCACCGCACATCTTGTCAATTTCATGCTTTTTACTTTATACTTGCATGCGTTATCTGACACTTTGTGCAGCACCTACCCCCGGTAAGCAATAACGAGCCATAAGGCTCCATGCCTTTATATTCTCTTCTTTCTTTTTCTCAAAAAGGAAGGGAAGGTCCCCTCGCACACAAGTTTACCGGGGGGGATGAAGAAGATAATGGTGTGGACTAGGCATCATTCAAGGAAGTTTCGCCTTATCGGGAAGCAAACGACAGAAAAGCTAAGTTGCCAAAGTTTGAGCAATCAGTTTTTAAATTTTTAAGTTATATTCCTTGAACGACCGTACTTTGTATGGAAAACCTGTGTGCGGAGGAACCAACTCGTAGCTAGTTGCGCCCTTACTTTGTTTCGAGTCCGCTCAACAACTTAAGCGAGCCGCGACTAGTTGCGACAAGGTTTCTTGTCGGTAGCAGCACCGCCAGCAGGCTGCTGACGTCCCGCACTTAGCGCTCGCGGCTAAGGTGCCTGCGCCGGCAAGTTCCCTAAAAGCGTAGGGCAAAAACATACAAAGGAAGGAATCAAGTAAAGGGAATAACATAGCAAATCTCTACCCAAAATAGAGTTATATTACAAGATAGCTTGTCGCAGCTCTAACAGATTGTTCTCATGACATGGCTAGCAGCGACAAGAAAAAAAAGAAACGGGCGGCCTAATCTACGCGATCGCCCTCAACCCTCTTGATCTCACTCACCTTGTCCACAATGGGTGCGACAAGGGCCTTGAGCGCATCCCGATCAGCATCCAGCGGCAAGGATTTGAGGACATTGGTGAGGTTGAGGCCTGGATTGCGCAAGGCCACCTTCATCAGCACCTTCTGGAGAGCTCCTGCGCAGATCTTGCGCGACTCGTCGGCCAGCTGCTTTGGGATCTTCTCCCGGAGTCGCTGGAGTGCCGTCGCCACGCCCTTGAAGAACAAGCTGAGCTTGGCGCTGGGTTGGAGGTGCTCGTCAGAGGAGTACCCGAGATCCTCCACCCCCAGCTGCGCCAACTCCCCGTCGATGGCGGCGGCAGTATTCACCAGACCCTCAGTCCAGTGCTCCACATTCTCCCTGAAGGCGTCGTGGGCGGCAGCAGCATTAGCCAGCAGCGCCTCGTCGGCCTGGATCTTCTCTGACAAGGCCACCTCCCGCTCCCTGGCGCCGTCCAGCGTCTGAGTCGAGGTGGCCAGCTTCAACTCGAGATCCGCATTGGAATCCTTGGCGGTGCTGAGCTCCTTGCTCCTTTCTGCGAGAAGGCCTTGCAGTTCACCATGAGCGGCAGCATCCTTCTCGCGCTCACGCTTGAGCGCGGCGAGCTCCTCACCGCTCGCCCGGAGATCAGCCTCCAGCTGCGCTACCTTCGCCTCCAGCTCCTTCTTGGCGGCCTCAGTAGTTGCGGCGGCATCCCTTTCCTCCTTGAGAGCCCCGCCAATCGCTTGCTCGCGCACGGCAAGCTCCTCCTCGTGGCTTTCAAGATTGACCTTGCGCTGCGCCAACTCTCCTTCCTGCGCAAATAAGTTGTCGTTGTTGCTTCTCTTCAGCTTCAGCCTTCTCGAGGAGGAAGGCTTTCCGCTCCTCGAGAAGTTGCTCCCGCTCCTCCGCCAAGGACCGGAGAGCTTCCTGCCTGAGGCCCCGGAGCTCCTCCATGCGCTTCTCAATGTCAACTCCCGCCTTCGCGACAAGTGCCTCTCGGGACGCCAGCTTGGCTTGTCGGGCGCGGTAGAGCGATAGCAGCAGCCGCTCCTCCTCAGACTCGCCGTTGCTGCTGCTTGGCGCATCGACCAGCGCCAGCCCAGCGGAGGCGAGCACCTATTCATCAAAAGTTTCCCCTTCGACCGGCGCCTTGGAGCTCGACGCCCAGGGGAGCTTGATGAAGATGCCATCGCCGGCCTTCAGGTAGGCACCGGGCTGCGGCTCTTCGGAGCCTGGCTCTGCAGCAGCGGCGGGGGGATCGGCGGTCGGTGCAGCGCCTGGCGCTCCTGCGGCCTCGGGGCCGTCAGTGCGATCGCCGGATTCCTTGCCCGCTTCTGCGGCGGCAGCCTTGGCGGCCTCTTCGCCAGCGGGGTCATCAGCACCGGCCTCTTCTTCGGTGGCGGCGGCGTCGTCGTTGTTGCCGCGCGCGTTCTCCTCGCCGGCGGCCTCTGTTTCCATCGGCTCCGTGGCAGGTGGATTTGACGACCGAAGAAGGGAGGAAGGTCAAGCAAACACTCAGAAAAGAAAATCAGAAGAAGAAGATCCCAAGGGAAGTTTTCAGGCAAGAAAATTACCTGTGCTAGGATCTGCGGTCGCGGTCTCAACCGCCGGAGGATCACTGGTGCCGTCTCTTACCGGAGAACTGTCCCTTGCCGGAGAGTTCTCCCTTGTCGGAGAGCGCTCCTTTGCCGGAGACTCCTCCCTTGGCGGCGTAGTCGAAGCAGATGGCACCTCGGGAGCGGCTTCCGGGCATTCCTGATGAGGCTGTTCTGCTCCTACACAAATCCAACAGTCAAGATATCAGTAGAGAAAAGAGCACCCATGCACGCCTGACGGCAGGAAGTAAACTATAAACTTACGCTGGGGGCTGCGCTGGGGGCTGCTTTGGGGAGTAGTTGCCGGGTCCGTCAAGGTGGTCTCAGACACGCCCCCTACTGACACGGTGGGATCATCTTCGATGACAATCACCGGGGCCTTGGCTCTCTTCGCCGCTCTCAGGGCCAGCGTCCTGAAAAGGAATGGATTCAGATCGAAGCAAGTCAGATACAAGACGAAAGCAACAAGATAGCAAGAATTGAAGAACTACAAGGACGGCAGGGGGATCTTACTCTTCTTCTTCGTCGTCGGAGCTGAGCGCTTAGAGATCAGAGTCCGGCTCGCCTCCGGTGCGGCGAGGCGGAGGAGTAGGCTCCCTCGCCCGCTTGGCGGGAGCAGTGGTGGTGGACCAGGAAGACCCCGCTCCAGTTGCCGCAGCGGCGTGAGGCGCTCCCGCGGAAACGGTGCTTGCCGCGGTAGAGCGTGTCGCGCGGCTCGGCGGCTATTGACCCGTCTGCCACCCCGCTATGTCTGCGGCCTTGCGGAGACGCCTTCTTGGCGGGGCCGGGGGCTCCGCCTGCGGCAAGCTGTCTGAAGGTTCGGGCTCTTCCTCGTCGGGCTCGCTCGGCTCAGCTTCAGGGCCGGCAAGATCTTCCTCGCCGGCAAACTCCTCGCGCTTGGCAAGGCTTGCCGCCTCTGCTGACTCTGCCTCCGCCACGGTGAACCCGAACTTGCCCGCGGCAACTGCTGGCGCCACCTCTTCCAGCCTGGTGGCGATGCGCTGCATCTCGTTATCAGTGGTGTCGCGGGTGAGGCTCTTCTGCTCATCAGTATGGACCGGTACTTCTACCAAGTCGTCAAAGAACGCCCGCACAACGTCATCCGCAGGTTCTTGCCAAGTTGGGGCGATTCCGTGCGAATCGCACAACGGCATCATTGCACGGATCCGGTCGAGCGAAGAGTTGTTGCACAACGAAACAACAGTCCTCGGCAACATGAATGGATGCTGAGGATCGCGCTTGAACAGCTCCAAGAGCATCGCATCCAGCTCCAGGACGATGAAGTTAAAGTTGAGGCCCGGGCGCAGCCTCATGATATCCGCCGAGTTCTTGAACTCCCAGGCGGGTCTCCCCCTCTCCTGCAGGGGAGCGATGCGGCGGCGAAGGAAATCTGTGCCTACAGCGCCTACAGTGAGCCGGCAAGCCTGAGGAGAAGGATGCGGCTGACGGCAATCTTCAGCCTGTCATCTTCCGGGGCCATGTTGCTCCAATCATTGCCGCGTACTATTGGGGCTTGGCGCACGACAGTGAATGGCTGCGGGTTCTCCTCGACGATCCAGCACCACTCTGCTCTCCACTCCTCCCACTTGCTGCGGAGCTCACCCTCCAGATATGCTTCCTTCTTGCCGACTCTCGAGATCCAAGCGATCCCGCCGGCAAGAGGCTCTCCTCTCTCAACCCGAGGCATGAAGAAGTGGCGAAAAAGGGCTACGTTTGGGTGGACTCCGACAAAGTTTTCGCACAGATGTGCGAAAACTGCCATGGTCAGAACGACGTTGGGGGTGAAGTCAAGGAGGCGGAACCCATAGGTGTTCATGATGTCGCAAAAGAATTCAGAGAAAGGCGGGCAGAGCCCGCAGTAGAAGAACAACGCGAAAAAGGGATACCCGTTCGGAGCCAGTCTTGAAGCGGTGGCCGGGAGTACCCTCGTGCGCGGATGCGCTCGCGTCTCCGTCGACCAAAAGAGGTAGAAGTACTCCCTCAGCTCCTTCGCGCCGATCTGAGGGGAGAAGAGGGCCCGCTCCTTCCGCAGCGCCGCGAGCCGCTGCGCCTCGGCCGACTTCACGCCCTTCCCCTTGTCGGCTTTTGGAGCCATGGCGGAGGTGGTGGGGGAGATCGACGGCGTTGGTGGCGCCGGTGGCAATGGGGGGCGGAGCGCTGCTCTCTTTCGGCTTTGAGAAGAAGGGGGGAGCGGCGGAGATTTGTGAAAATGGAGTAGCAACCGGCGAAGTGGGCAAACTGCCCCTGTTTTCCCTGCTTATAAAGAGGGAGGGGGCAGACGTTTCGCCCTTCCGAATAAAGAAACCACCCACGATCTCTCCCACGATGCCGCATTCAACGCGTGCCGTTCGGGGAGGGCACGGTGGATATGGAGCAAGATTCGGCGTAACCCAGGCCGCGTGTGCCCGTGCCCTGTTTTGGGCCTGGCCCAACAGCGCTCGACACCGTGTGTGGCCCAGGCCCGGGGGCTCCTGTCGGTGTACTAGAGTAGGGGTACCCTAGTATCCCGAACTTGTGCATGGGCAGTTGCAGCGCCCCGCGGCAAGGCTTGCCGGGTGACCGCCAAGGTCCTCCGTGGTTCCTTTGGAGCCATTCAAGAACAAAGTATTCGAGCCAAGGAGACAAGGCCCCGGCAAGAGGGGCTTGCCGGGAAGGCCAACCAAGGCATCCCAAGGAACTTGCCGCGACGCGCCACGCGTCCCGGCAAGGCAACAAGGCCCCCGACAAGAGGAGCTCGCCGGGAAGACCAACCAAGGCATCTCGAGGCCTGGTGAGCGACAAGCTTCCGGGCGCGACAAGACGACGACCGCGGCAAGGCGCTTGCTGCGGCAAGTAACCACTCTGTACCCACGCTCCAGCACAACCACCAACGTGTCGTTCTGGGGGCCTTTCCAGGCGCGCGTGGCGTGAGGCTGTGCAGCCAGCGGTGCGCGGTGGCATGCGACGCTGACAAGATCGCCATCGTGGCGAACGGTGGCGTCCCTGATAGTCCCTTTCTGCACTGTTTGGGCGACATAGATGGGCATTTAATGCCTTTGTCCCCTGCCGTCAGGGTTAGGTAGGATACACTATGCAAGTAGGTGTACCAACCGCAACACTTTTTACACTTTTACCCTTCTCTGCATTGCCACCTGTCGGTGACCCCTTGAGCATATAAAAGGAGGCCCATGCACAACGTAGCGGGGGGGGGGGGTTCGGTTCATTCGGAAGCCAGAAAAACACTTAGCTCTCTCTCGAGCAAAAACACAATACAATCAGACAAGCAGCAGTAGGAGTATTATCTCTCCGGGGAGCTCCGAAGCTGGGTAAACTACTCGTGTGCTTCGCCTCGATCTGCTCTTCGTGCGACCTCCGCCCCCGCCCGAACCGAAAGGGGCTCGGTCCGCCGGTCCCATAGGTGTTCGTGGATTAGTTTCCCCGACATAGAGTGACAGAAGCTTAAACCCTAGTTTATGCGTTGCTTCATTAGGGGCTGATTTGGATCCATATGTTTCATGCTATGGTTAGGTTTACCTTAATACTTTTGTTGTAGTTGTGAATGCTTGCAGTAGGGGTTAATCATAAGTGGTATGCTTGTACAAGTAAGGGCAGTACCCAAGCACCGGTCCATCCACATATCAAATTATCAAAGTACCAAACGCGAATCATATGAGTGTGATGAAACTAGCTTGACGATAATTCCCATGTGTCATCGGGAGCGCTTTTCTCATTATAAGAAATTGTCTAGGCTTGTCCTTTGCTACAAAAAGGATTGGGCCACCCTGCTGCACCTTATTTACTATCATTGCTTGTTACTCTTTACAATTTATCTTATTACAAAACTATCTATCACCTACAATTTCAGTGCTTGCAGAGAAAACCTTACTGAAAACCGCTTATCATTTCCTTCTGCTCCTTGTTGTTCGACACTCTTACTTATCAAAAGGACTACGATAGATCCCCTACACTTGTGGGTCATCACAACTCAAGTGCTAACACTTGAGAATATTCTTTGGCTCCCCTTGTGTCGAATCAATAAATTTGGGTTGAATACTCTACCCTCGAAAATGTTGTGATCCCTTATACTTGTGGGTTATCAAGACTATTTTCTGGCGCCGTTGCCGGGGAGCATAGCTATATTCTTTGAATCACTTGGGATTTATATCTGCTGATCACTATGAAGAACTTGAAAGATCAAAGAACTAAAATTTATCCGTCAATTACGAGGGGAGGTAAGGAACTGACATCTAGCTCTGCACTTGATTCTCCTTCTGTTATGAGTAAGCTTGCGACACCTAAACCTGCTACTGCTATGAACTCTGATATGTCGCATGTTATTGATGATGCCACTTCTGCTATGCATGATACTTATGATGAAACTACTTCTATGCTTGATACTACTGTGCCATTAGGTGAATTTCTCGATGAACAACTTGCTAGAGCTAGGGAGAATGAAATTATTGAAACTGATAATATTGATGATAGTGATGATGAAGGTTCTCCCCCTAAATATGAATTGCCTGTTGTTCCCGAGGGTTATGTTATGGATGAAGAAACTGCTAGAGATTTTCTTTCTTGCAATGATAGATCAGATCATAAGAAATTATTAGCTAAGCTGAAACAGAGAACTCTAAATGCTAGAATGAAATATGACCCTACTTTTGCTACTTCACCTATCTTTGTTACTGATAAGGACTATAAATTCTCTATTGATCCTGAGATTATTACTTTAGTTGAATCTGATCCTTTCTATGGCCCTGAATCTGAAATTGTTGTGGCACATCTTACCAAGTTAAATGATATAGCCACCCTGTTTACTAATGATGAGAAATCCCGCTACTATTATATCCTTAAAATATTGCCTTTCTCATTAAAGGGTGATGCTAAGACATGGTTTAATTCTCTTGATCCTCGTTGTGTGCGTAGTCCCCAAGATATGATCTATTACTTCTCTGTTAAATATTTCCCTGCTCATAAGAAACAAGCTGCCTTGCGGGAAATATATAATTTTGTGCAAATCTAAGAAGAGAGTCTCCCACAAGCTTGGGGGAGGCTTCTCTGATTACTTAATGCTTTGCCTGATCATCCTCTTAAGAAAAATGAAATAATTGATATATTTTATAATGGACTAACTGATGCTTCCAAGGACCACTTGGATAGTTGTGCTGGTTGTGTTTTCAGGGAAAGAACAGTCGACCAAGCTGAATTGTTATTGAATAATATGTTGACTAATGAAAATAATTGGACTCTTCCTGAGCCAATTCCTGAGCCAATTGAGCCAACTCCTGAGCCTATTCCTAAACCAACTCCGAAGAAGAGGGGTGTTCTATTTCTCAGTCCTGAAGATATGCAAGAGGCAAAGAAGTTAATGAAATAAAAAGGTATTAAAGCTGAAGACGTCAAGAATTTACCTTCTATTGAAGAAATACATGGTCTTAATATACTGCCTGTTGAAGAAACACATTGTCTTGACAACCCGACACAGGTAGTGAAGGTAAATTCTCTCTGTAGATATGATAAAGTTGAAATCCTGTCTACTAAATTTGCTAGCCAGTGCTTAGATGAATTTGATGATTTTATGGTTAAACAAGCAAATTTTAATGATTATGTTAGTAGAAAATTGAAGAATAATTCTTATATGATTGGACACTTGAGTGATTATATGTCTAGAGTTAAGGGTGAACTTAAACTTACTAGTAAACATGTCGCTATGGTCACCACTCAAGCTGAACAAGTACTTAAGGCTCAGAATGAATTGCTAGATGAATTAAATAATAAACATGACTTTGCTGTTAGAGTGGCTACTAGAACTGGTAAAATGACTCAGGAACCTTTGTATCCTGAAGGCCTCCCTAAGAGAATTGAACAAGATTCTCAGAATAATAACCTAGATGCTCCTAGTTCTTCTAAAAAGAAGAAAAAGAAAAATGACAAGACTTTGCATGCTTCTAGTGAATCCAATGTAGAAACACCTAAGAATCCTAATGATACTTCTATTTCTGATGCTGAAACACAATCTGGAGACGAGCCTGAACCTAATGATAATGATAATAATGATGTTCATGTAGATGCTCAACCTAGTAATAACAATGATATAGAAATTGAACCTGCTGTTGATCTTGATAACCCACAATCAAGAAATCAGTGTTATGATAAGAGAGACTTTGTTGCTAGGGATCATGGTAGGGAAAGAGAACCATGGGTTCAGAAACCCATGCATTTTCCTCCTAAACCATCCAAGAAAAAGGATGATGAGGACTTTGAGCGCTTTGCTGAAATGATTAGACCTATTTTCTTACGTATGCGCTTAACTGATATTTTTCAAAACAAACACTTATGCTAAATACATGAAAGATATCATTACAAATAAAAGGAAAATACCTGAAGCTGAAATTTCCACCATGCTTGCCAACTATACTTTTAAGGGTGGAATACCTAAGAAACTTGGTGATCCCAGAGTACCCACTATACCATGCTCCATCAAAAGAAATTATGTTAAAACTGCTTTATGTGATTTAGGAGCCGGTGTTAGTGTTATGCCTCTTTCCTTGTACAGTAGACTTGAATTATGTAAGTTGATACCTACTGAGATATCCTTGCAAATGGCTGATAAATCAACTGCTATACCTGTCGGCATTTCTGAGGACGTGCCTGTTGTTGTTGCGAATGTTACTATCTTAACATACTTTGTCATTCTTGATATCCCTGAGGATGACAGTATGTCGATTATCCTTGGTAGACCCTTTTTAAATACTGCAGGTGCTGTTATTGATTGCAACAAAGGCAATGTCACCTTTCATGTTAATGGAAATGAGCATACGGTACACTTTCCGAGGAAACAACCTCAAGTTCACATCGTAAACTCTATTGGGAAAATTCCATCAATTATATTTGGAGGTTTTGAATTTCCTCTTCCAACTGCAAAGAAGAAGTATGATATTCTTATTATTGGGGATGTTCATATCCCCGTTGAGGTAACCTAGTGCTACTTTGAAGTTTCTCCGGTTCCATGTTATTCGAAATGAGTTTGTTAACAAGACTTGATCAACCTTGTTAGTGGATTCCTTTTGATGATCATGAGATGGATGAAACTAGAAGGCACCACCTTCTGTACCCTTTCTTTACTTTCTGTTACTTAGAATAAATAAAGTGGAAATAGTATATTTTGTCTGTTTTCTGAATTATCCATGCAATAAAAAATATCCTGAAAATAGAAGTTCTCCAAATGCCATGCCAATTTAATATGATTTTTTCTGGAATATTTGAGAATATTTGGCACTGAGAACACAGTAGGGGGAGCAAGCACCTGGCCACGAGGGTCTAGGGCGTGCCCCCTGCCTCGTGGGCCCACGGTGGCTCCCCTCCACTTATCCCTGCACCCACACACTCCATATTCCTCCCAAAAAAATCCCCATCTAGCTCAAGCACGAGTTCTAGCTCGTTTTGCTGCGATTTTCGATCTCCTTGCTCAAAGCTCCATTCACAAAACTGCTTTGGGAGATCGTTGTTTGGTATGTGACTCCTCCAATGATCCAATTAGTTTTTGTTCTAGTGCTTTATTCATTGCAAATTCTTGCTGCCTTGGTGAACCTGTTCTTGAGCTTGGATGTTAAATTTATGAGGTATCAAGTAATTCTAATACATGGTATAGGCTCTAGGCACTTATGGGAGTGGTTGCTATCAATTATATTGAGTTTGTTTCACTTTTATTTTCAAGTTACTAATTTTTTTAGAAATATTGCAGAAAAGGAGATATGTTCAGGAAAATGTACTAGGGTTGTTCTTCAAGGAAGAAAGGACCCCGGCTCGCGATACGTGAGCTTGACGACAAACCACCAAGGGAAGCTGATGTGTGGCCTTGTGAATGGCCGTCAGAGCCGTTTATGGTTGCAGTGGGTATCAAGGATGAATTCGATGCATATGTGCGTAATGCTGACCTTGAGGAATTCATGCAAGATAAGTGCCCGCAATACCAGTACTTAACTGATTCATTTGTGAGAAGGTTTAAATTTACATCCTCGCGCAATTCTCAAAGTGTCCTGTTTGATATTTATGATATATCATATACCATGGACCTAGAATATTTTACTACTGCTTGCAACCTCCCGCAGTGGGGAAGTGTTAATGAGCCTAGTAAATCTGAATATAAAGACTTTCTTGCTAGTATCACCATGGGAGAATCTAGGGAAATAGCACAAGCTACCATAGGGAGCATTCATTTTCCTTCCGTGCATTATTTTGCTCTCTTCATAGGTAGATGCATTAATGGCAAAGATGAAGCATGTCACATGTGTGTTCCTGATCTTTGTGTTCTCAAGAGTGCTTTATTAGGTGATAAACAATACAACTTGGGGGCAATTGTTGCACGTAGGTTGCATCATAATGGTTTAGCTGGAGACTTTTTTGGAGGAATTTATGCAACCCATGTGGCTAATTATCTGGATATATCTATACATGAAAATGATACGGAGTTGCTTCCCGCTTATTTAGATTATAGTGCCATGGTTGGTCATCATTTTCTTGAGAGGAATGACCAATTCCTCCAATAACGACTAATCTTTGGCAGACGTCGTGCTGTCCATATTACTCTCCCTGCTCCTACCCTTTTTGATTATCAGGAAAAACGGAGATATATTGTCACCAGGGAGGAGGCAAACGAGTACGAGAGAAGAGCGGAGGCAGCCCGCCGCCAGGCTGCAGCTCAGGAGGCAATGGCTGCTGCATCTCAGTACGACCCCAGTTACAACTACGGATATCAGCTAGGCTACCCATGGGCATAGACCAACTTAGGCCAAAAGCCTAAGCTTGGGGGAGTACATATTACCCACCGACTTTACATTCATGTTCACACACTCATTCTAGTGTCGGTGCTCATACTCTTTCATTGTACTATCCATGTTAGTTTAATTTCTTTTCTAGTTTTCTTCTTGTGTGTTTGATAAACCTTAAGAAAACCAAAAAAATAGTTAGTTTAATTTCCATGCTTGTAGTAATAATTTAATGAAGAAAACTCAAAAAGATTTCTCATTCTTCTTTTGCTTGTTGGGAGCTTTCCCGTGTAAATAGTTCTATTTCTTTTCTTTTTTCTTTGGGGGTCAAGAGTAGAAGGCCATAATGAAAATGTCTAGTGGCTCTTATATGCATGATTATTGATTTAACCAAGAGCCCATATTACCTTGTCTTCTCCCTTGAATTGAATGCTTGCAGATTCTAGCTTAGTCCAATGCACGTGCACTATTATTATTATACACACCGTTCGGTCGTGCAAGTGAAAGGCAATAATGACGATATATGATGGACTGTTTCAGATGAGAGAAGTTGGTATGAACTCAACCTCTCTTGTTTTTGTAAATATGATGAGTTCATCGTTCCTGATTCAGCCTATTATGAATAAACATGTTTGCAATGACAATTAGAGATTATAGTTGCTTATGCCATGCTTAATTAGCTGGGAGCTTATAATGGTTTACCTTGCGTGCCAACATGCTATTAAAATGGTTGTGATGTGGTACGATAGGGTGGTATATTCCTTTAAATGAATTGAGTGAATTGACTTGGCACATGTTCACGCATGTAGTTGAAACAAAAATCAACATAGCCTTCACGATATTTATGTTCATGGTGGATTATATCCTACTCATGCTTGCACTCGGTGTTGATTAATTTTAATGCATGTTCATGACTGTTGTCGCTCTCTCAGTTGGTCGCTTCCTAGTCTTTTGCTAGCCTTCACTTGTACTAAGCGGGAATACTTCTTGTGCATCCAAACTCCATAAACCCCAAAGTTATTCCATATGAGTCCACCATACCTTCCTATATGCGGTATTTACCTGCAGTTCCAAGTAAATTTGTATGTGCCAAACTCCAAACCTTCAAATGAAATTCCATTTTGTATGCTCGAGTAGCTCATGTATCAACTAGGGATGTCTGTATCTTCCATGCTAGGTGGATTATTCTCAAGGGGGGTGGACTCCGCTCCTCATTCACGAGAAAATGGCTGGTAACCGGGATGCCTAGTCCAATGATCAAAAAGATCAAAGCAAATCAAAATTATCAAACAAAACTCCCCCAGGATTGTTGTTAGTTGGAGGCACTCGTTGTTTCGAGCAAGTCATGGATTGATGTTTGTTGGTGGTGGGGGATTACAAACTTTACCATTCTGTTTGGGAACCGCCTATAATGTATGTAGCATGGAAGATATCGAGATCTCATAGTTGTTATGTTGATAGTGAAAGTATACCTCTCAAAATGTTATTTATCTCTCTATTTCAAACTTGAGCTCTAGCACCTCTACAAATCCCTGCTTCCCTCTGCGAAGGGCCTATCTATTTACTTTTATGTTGAGTCATCATCTTCTTATTAAAAAGCATCTGCTGGAGAGCACACTGTCATTTGCGTGCATTACTATTAGTTTATATCGGGTATGACTTCACTTGATCTCTTTTACCATGAATTACAATGCTTAGTCAGTCCTTGATCTTTAAAGGTGCTTTGCATTTATGTTTTGCGGTCTCAGAAAGGGCTAGCGAGATACCATCTTGTTATATCATATTATGATTGTTTTGAGAAAGTGTTGTCATCCGAGTTTTATTATTATTGCTCGCTAGCTGATTATGCCATTAATATCAGTAAACATGAGACCTAAGTGTTATTGTGAATGTGGTTAGTTATGATCTTTGATGAAAACTTGAATGCTGGCTTTACATATTTACAACAACAAGAGCAAATAGAGTTTGTAAAAGTTTTTCTTTATCACTTTCAGTTTGTCAACTGAATTGCTTGAGGACAAGCAAAGGTTTAAGCTTGGGGGAGTTGATACGTCTCCAATGTATCTACTTTTCCAAACACTTTTGCCCTTGTTTTGGACTCTAATTTGCATGATTTGAATGGAACTAACCCGGACTGACGCTGTTTTCAGCAGAACTGCCATGGAGTTATTTTTGTGCAGAAATAAAAGTTCTCGGAATGACCTGCAAATCCACGGAGATAACTCTTGGAAAATATTAAAAATATTGGCGAAAGAATCAAGGCCAGGGGCCCACACCCTGTCCACGAGGGTGGGGGTTGCGCCCCCTCCCCCTGGGTGCGCCCCCTGTCTCATGGGCCCCCTAATGCTCCACCGACCTCAACTCCAACTCCATATATTCCATTTCGTGGAGAAAAAAATCAGAGAGGAAGTTTCATCGCGTTTTATGATACGGAGCCGCCGCTAAGCCCTAAAACTTCTCAGGAGGGCTGATCTAGAGTCCGTTCGAGGCTCCGAAGAGGGGGATTCATCGCCGTCGTCATCATCAACCATCCTCCATCACCAATTTCATGATGCTCACCGCCATGCGTGAGTAATTCCATCATAGGCTTGCTGGACGGTGATGGGTTGGATGAGATTTACCATGTAATCAAGTTAGTTTGGTTAGGGTTTGATCCCTAGTATCCACTATGTTCTGAGATTGATGTTGCTATGACTTTGCTACGCTTAATGCTTGTCACTAGGGCCCGAGTGCCATGATTTCAGATCTGAACCTATTATGTTTTCATGAATATATGCGAGTTCTTGATCCTATCTTGCAAGTCTATAGTCACCTATTATGTGTTATGATCCGACAACACCGAAGTGATAATAATCGGGATACTTCTCGGTGATGACCGTAGTTTGAGGAGTTCATGTATTCACTATGTGTTAATGCTTTGGTCCGGTACTCTATTAAAAGGAGGTCTTAATATCCCTTAGTTTCCATTAGGACCCCGCTGCCACGGGAGGGTAGGACAAAAGATGTCATGCAAGTTCTTTTCCATAAGCACATATGACTATATTCGGAATACATGCCTACATTACATTGATGAACTGGAGCTAGTTCTGTGTCACCCTATGTTATAACTATTACATGATGAATTCC
This sequence comes from Triticum aestivum, assembly GCF_018294505.1. Taxonomy (NCBI): domain Eukaryota; kingdom Viridiplantae; phylum Streptophyta; class Magnoliopsida; order Poales; family Poaceae; genus Triticum; species Triticum aestivum. The sequence goes on from NC_057801.1 coordinate 145,369,767, forward strand.
ATCCGACATAATTATCCATCACTGATCCATTGCCTACGAGCTTTTCACATATTGTGCTTTGCTTATTTACTTTTCTATTGCTACTGTTACAATTAATACAAAACTGCTATTGTTACTTTTGCCACTGCTACCATTACTATCATACTACTTTGCTAATAAATACTTTGCTGCAGATACTAAGTTATCCAGGTGTGGTTGAATTGAGAACTCAACTTCTAATACTTGAGAATATTCTTTGGCTCCCCTTGTGTCGAATCAATAAATTTGGGTTGAATACTCTATCCTCGAAAACTGTTGCGATCCCCTATACTTGTGGGTTGTCAGGCCTTTCTTTTACTTTATGCAATTTTTATTTTTGAAATTGAATCTCCATCTTCTCTTATAAAAGCACCAACGAGGAGGCAATATGATCGTACTTAAGTATTGGGTGTAGCTAATATTCGAGTGTGTTTCATGAATGGATCAATGTTTGAGCATGATGGGCTAGGGATAACTTATTTTAGCGTTGATATTTGGAAAGACATGGTTGCTTGTTGATATACTTGAGTATCTAAATTATTATGTCAAAACTAGACTATTGATTTGAATCACATAAAAGTCCAAATGTCCATGCTATAAAGAAAAGGATATGATATGACATGATAAACAGCACTCCACATCAAAAAATTTGTTTTTATCACTTACCTACTCGAGGACGAACAAGAGTTAAGCTTGGGGATGCTGACACGTCTCCAATGTATCTATAATTTTTGATTGTTCCACGCTGTTATATTATCAATCTTGGATGTTTTATAATCATTTTATATCATTTTTTGGTACTAACCTATTGACATAATGCCAAGTGCCAGTTGCTGTTTTCTACATGTTTTTTACATCACAGGAAATCAATATCAGACGGAGTCCAAATGCCACGAAACTTTAATATTATTTTTTATGGACCAAAAGGAATAAGTTGGGCCCTGGTTGCACATGGGGGGACTCTCGAGGAGGGGACAACCCACCAGGGCGCGCCAGGAGGCCCAGGCGCGCCTTGGTGGGTTGTGCCCACCTCGGGTGCCTCCCGGACCGCTTCTTTGCTCTATAAATACCCCAATATTCCAAAAAACCTAGGGGAGTTGACAAAATATTCATCCAGCTGCCGCAGAGTCCAGAACCACCAGATCCAATCTAGACACCATCACGGAGGGGTTCACCACTTCCATTGGTGCCTCTCCGATGATGCGTGAGTAGTTCTTTGTATACCTTCGGGTCCGTAGTTAGTAGCTAGATGGCTTTCTCTCTCTCTCGCTGAATTCTCAATACAATGGTCTCTTGGAGATCCATATGATGTAACTCTTTTTGTGGTGTGTTTGTTGGGATCCGATGAACTTCGAGTTTATGATCAATTATACATTTTTATATCCATGAAAGTTATTTGAGTTTCTTTTATCTCTTATTGCCTCATATTTCTTCTCCAATATTTCGTTTTTGTTTGGACAACTTGATCTATTTATCTTGCAATGGGAAGAGGTACCTGGTAGTGGGTTCGATCTTATGGTGCTTGATCCCAGTGATAGAAAGGGAGCCGGCACATATGTATCATTGCTACTAAGGATAAAAAGATGGGATCTATATCTACTCAATAGATAAACGGATCTTGTCTACATCATGTCATCGTTCTTATTGCATTACTCCATTTTCCATGAACTTAATACACTAGATGCATGCTGGATAGCGGTCGATATGTGGAGTAATAGTAGTAGATGCAGGCAGGAGTCGGTCTACTAATCTCGGATGTGATGCCTATGTAATGATCATTGCCTGCATATCGTCATAATTATTTGAAGTTCTATCAATTGCCCAACAGTAATTTGTTTACCCACCGTTTGCTATCTTTATCGAGAGAAGCCACTAGTGAAACCTATGGCCCCCAGGTCTTCTTTCTCATATATTTGCCTTGAGATCTACTTTTTCCTTGAGTTTATTCTACTAGGGGTTTAGGATTCTCTGACACTCTTAGTTTCGATGGCACAAATTTTGATGTTTGGGTAATTCGCATGCTTAATCTCTTTAGGGTCATGGACCCAAATTTAGAGCGAATTGTAGATATGGGTTTTTCTCCTCCAAAGGATCCCCAAAGATTATCTTTAGAGGAGGAGAAAAACTCTTATCTCAATGCTCAAGCTTATAATGTGCTTTTCGATGCTTTGAGCAATGTAGTTATATTTCAACTCATGCCGTTCCAGGATGCTCATGAGTTGTGGACAAAGCTTCAAGATGAATAAGGCGTGTCCAAGTTTTGTGGGGATGATTGTTCTCCCTCCACCTCCGGTCGTGTTGTGTTCTCAACTTCTTCTACTTAACCTACATGTGGTTTGCCACAAGGTAATGACATGGTGAGTAGTGGTGTTCATTGCAATGATGATAGTGGGCTTATTGCTGATAATCCTTCATCACTTTCTTATTGCAATGCTTCATCTTTGGACTTTAGCACTTCGAGCACTCCAAATGTTTCACATGCTTGTGTTGATAGTCCTTGCATATCATGTAGAAATTGCTTGACTAAATCTCATGATGATATGCTTACTATGTCTTGTTTCCATGATAAAAATGCATCTATTTCCTCGAATTGTTGTGCTAAGAATGTAGAGGAAACCAAACACCCCATGGAACAAGATGTGGTCTTGAATGGTGCTTCAAGGGATCCTACATCATCATCTATTGCAGTTTGCCTTATGGCTAGGGCTTCAAAGGTATCTCCCACTTTGAATCCCAATATATCTTGTGATGATATTGATTATGGCAAGAATGATGATGATGTTGATGATGATGAAGAGAACGATAATGTTGCCTCCTTAAAAATTAAGGGGGAAATGATTTTTAAAGCTCTTCTTAAGAATAAAATTGCTCATTCCAACTTCAAGGAAATCATGTCTATTGCTATTGAGGGCAAGAAATATATTTATGAGTTGGAATCTCGTCTTGAGGAGCATGAGGTCACCATTGATAAAATGGAAGGTCATGAGCGTGATTACGCTAATGAGAATGCAGACCTCTCCCGAGCTCTCAAACTTGAACAAACCACCAAGGAATCTCTTGAGGAGACTTTTTCTCTAGAATTATTTAGAGTGAAGGAATCTCATGATAGAGCTCTTGAGGTGGCCAATATTTTTGGAACTAAAAATGAGAAGCTTGAAGTTGCGCATGCTAAACTCCTTGAGGACTTTGGGCACCTCGAAAATGGCTCAAGGGTCATTAAGAGTGAGCTCATCAAACTCACCGAGTCTCATGCTCAACTTAAAGCTTCATATTCTAAAGAGCTTTCCAAGTTGCCTTCTCCTCTTGCTACTATTGATGATGCTCGTGCTACTAGCTCTATTTCTAGTGAAGCATCCATTTTGAAGGAGAATGTTGAGCTAAGGGCTCAACTTGAGTTGCTGTCTAGCAATTATGAGAAATAGGAAGAAAGTCATGTAAAGCTCACAAGCTCTCATGATGATCTTCTAGTATCCCATAATGTGCTAAAGATAGCTCACGAGGCTATGATTATCAAGGTAACATCTAATGAGTCTCATGTGGATACTAGCACTAATTCAAGTCAAAATGCTATCTTGCCATGTGCTAGTCCTCGTAATTCATCTATGCATAACATTGGTACATCTTATGATAAATTGCTTTCCTTGCCTTGTTGATCTAACAATGAATCTTATACTTCCTCTAGCACTTTTGTTGATACTAACCATGTAGAGGAAATCAAAGAGCTCAAGGACCAAGTCACCTCTTTGAAGAAAGAGTTGGAAATGTGTCATGAAGGGAAGTCCACACTCAACAAAATCTTGAGTGTGCAAAAATCGCCCAATGAAAAAGGTGGACTTGTATTCAACTCCAATAGGAAGAAAAAGTCCAAGAGAAACAAGAAGAAGGGCCAAGAACAACTCAAGAATTTGGCCAAGATTGTTTGCTTCAAGTGCAAAATTGAAGGGCATCATGTTATATCTTGCCCATTGAAGAAGAAGGCAATTTGTGACAAGCAACAAGGGAAGAGGCCACAAGTTCAATCTCATGCTCAACCTCAAGTTGAAGAAAGGCCACTTCCCAAGAAGACTCAAGTTAATGCTTCTGTTGAAAAATCAAGTGAGAAGAAAATGAAGAGTAGACATTGCTACGTATGTCGTAAGAAAGGTCACGTCGCTTTTTCATGCACTAGTGGTAACTTATCCAACTCAACTATTATTGATAATATCTATTCTCTTCGGAAGGATAAGGTTGGCAATGAGTTTGCCAAGTTTGTTGGTACTCAAAGTGGTGTGAAGAAAATAACCATTTGGGTTGCCAATCCTATTGTTACTAACCTCTTAGGACCCAACTTGGTTGGGGACCAACAAGCTCAAACTTGATCAATAGGTGTTGTTGGAGGGAATTGGAGACTTGGCTATATTATTAATAATTAAGGGGACTTCATCATTCTTATTGTCTCAAGCCAAGTCAATTGGGTTATCAAGTTTATATACTATATCCAATGTGCCTCCTTCCGGTAACTTGTACTTAAAATGTTTACATTGAAAGTTACTTGCCCCTTTGCATGTTTTGGTTTTGTTCCTTGAATGTGTTTGCATATGTTGTCTCTCCAAATTTCTTATCTTGAGTAATCAAGTATGTGTATGTTGGTTTGCACATCATGTACACGTGTGTCGTACGTTGAGCCTTTGTGCATCTTGTTTGTATCTTAGTTGGCTCTTTGAGAGATTAATGGAATATTCCATTGTGGGGGAGTGATGTGCTTTGTGCACCTCACAATCCTATAAATGTGTGTACATGAGGAATACCGTCTAGTATTGATATTACAACATTATCTAGTCGCTATGTGGTATGTCTTCTCATGAGAAATTCAAATTCTAAATAGTCCATTAATTATCTCTTGTTGGATCCTCTTATTGCCTCTTATTAAGTTTTTATTGGTATCACGTTATGGGAGAGTAATATGCTATGTGCATATTACAAGCCTAGAATATGTGTACATTTGAGATATTGTCACCTGGAATTGATATTGTAAATTATCTTGTTCCTAGGTGGCACGTCAGCTCTACAAGTTGCAATTTGCTTGTGTCTATTGTGAAGATGATGTTGGATATCCTTGCTATCTACCAACGGGAATTATTTCCAAATACTTCTTGTATTTTGACAATTTGTACTCACTTATGTGTGGTACAAATTATTGATCATCTTTACATTGGCCTTTGCTTTTTTTTGCCTTATCTCTTGCCCTAGGATTGTGTTAACTCCCATTGTATTCCATACCACTTGTGGATCTTGTTATTTCCTTGATCTTGTCTAGTGTTTGTATAAATATAGTGAAACTGGTGATCCCATCTTGTGCTTTTTGTATTCAAATGCAAATTCTCTATAATGCACAATGCTTGGGGGAGCTATCCTATTTTTCTTAGAATGCTCACCTTGTGATCCTTATCAAGTGTGTGTTGGCGGAATGCAAACCGTTTCTTTTTGGTACTTTGTGTCATCATGAAACTTTGTAGAGCACTTGGTTTGTTTGGAACCATTTTCTCTTTTGGGAGTTTGACATCTTTCTTTTTGCGTGTATCAATGGATATCTCATTCCTTGATGTATCTTTCAGTTGATATCCTCCAACTGTTGATTTATTCATTTGGCATCTTTTCTTCACTTGGTATTTCTTTGTCAATTGGTATCGGTTCTTGAAAGTATTGAGCATGCATATTAACTTCATGTAGTATATTTGGCATGCTTTCTTTCTTTGACCCAATATATAGGGGAAACTCCACCAACTCTCAAATTGGATGAGATGTGCATGAAATTCATTTTCATACCTATATGCACATATTTATGTGGAGTTTGTCCTATGTATTGTTGGTTCTCTAACCCTTTGGTCCCAATGAGGTTGGATACCATTTTGTTTGTGTTGTTGTTCTAGGAACAATTGGAGATACATTGGATGCTCGGCTCACTCACAAGGAAGGTGGTGTCACCGTGTGCTTATTGGATTCAAGCTAGGATGTTCAATGAACTACTATCTAATACCTTCAATAGGTATCTTCTCCATCCTTCCAATGCTATCTCGGTAACAAGTATCTATTCATGCTTTCCTCTCTTGCATTCAACCTTGTGTAGGTTGCATCTTGGCATGATATTCATTTCATATCTTGTGATACTTGTTTCCTTTCTCAAAGCATCCCAACGATGATCTCTTGTTGCTAGTTGTGATGTCTTTGATGGATGTGTGGTTGGACTTCATTTATATACCATAAGACCATATCTAGCCAAGTGATATGCTTTCAAGCAAATATCTTATTGGTATATTTATGACTTCCTTATGGATATCTTGTTCTTTCCTTTTTGTAACTATTTCGTGTGTACATCCCTCTTTGTGGATTGATATCATCATGATCGTCATCTACCTAGAATCTTATACACTTGAAAGAAGTTGCATATCTAGTTGATATCCCTTTCTTTCACATCCACCGTTTCTTTCTCATGTTATTTCTTTGGTGGATCCGTGAAAGTGTGTGCCATGAGTGCAGGTCATATCTCGTTGCATCTTGATGCACTCTTGTGTGGTGAAGATCTTTTTTGCTCATGCTTGTCTTGATGAGGCTTTTTGCCATCTTAATTGGTATCCCTCGTCTTGATGAGGCTTTCACTTTCTATCTTCACCATGGGTTGTCACAAGCTTGGTTGTTATTTCGTTTTTTTTTGTAAGCTTGTGTATCCATTTGCTTGTTGTGTGTGTGTGGGAAGGTCATGTCTTGCACATTGTATCTCATTTATCCAAGACTATGTTGATGCTTAATACTCATCCATATATGAGTCTTATCAAGTACTTTGCAATGTCTCACACACATCTTTTTGTTTGAGCTCAATCGTAAGTTGCCTCTTTTCTATGTTGCTCAACCATGTGCTTGTTGCAAGAGCTATGCCTTGTCTCGTTTTTAGCCCACTTGCACTTGTTGTCAGTTTCTACTGATTTTGGGGGAGTGATGATCCTATTTTGTGCACTTGGTATCCAAACGCAAATATTCTAGGGAGTGCACAAATCATGGGGAGCTTCTCTAGTTTCTCTCGAACACTCCTTTGATCTATCATAATATCTTTTATTCATGTGGCACGTAGGATCATTGGTCTAGTTGGTTCAATTGGTATTGTCGGAGTAATGGGCCATGGGTAGGCTAACCCAAGTCCCAGGACCTTTCAAGACATCGGGGCAGGCCGCGCCCCTCAAGCCGAGTCCCAGGAGCGACTCCAAGACAAGACGAGTCCCAGACGGCGACTCCGAGATAAGCCGACTCCGAGCTGGCAACCTCCAGAGAGGCCGACTATGGAGAGTCGGCCCATAACTCCTCCCTCATCTCGAAGTACGATGCAGGGTATGGTCACGGCGTGGCCGTTCCCCCCTGCTTACGAAGGGCCGGCATGGCTACAATGAGCCGTATCGCTGGAAGATCTCCGGCGAGGCGCGACACTGTTGTCATGCCTGCCCTGACCTCAGCCACAGTGCGCAACACACTGTGCCCACGACGCCGGCCTGTACAACCCCAAGGCGACGGGGCCGCCTGTCAGTGGGTGGGCCGAAGGCAGCCTGAGCGCCCCGAAGATGGACCTGTGGGAGTCGGCCGACTCCTCCCCAGGGCCCCACGAGCCATTAACCAGATAGGATGGGGAATGGCGACAGTGATCGCCCGATAGAGGGCGGCACTGTTGCCATGACCCAATGACCGAGCCTACGTCATCAGGAGTGCCGCAACAGTATCAAGCTTGTCCGCGGGACCCGCCAGTCGGCGGGCCCCAGAAGCCGGCAGGGAGGACAGCGGCTTGAGAGACAGACGACTGGGACCCACGTCCAGCCGGATTACTATTGTACCCCCGGGGGTCGGCCTATATAAACCCCCGGGGCACCCAGCCAAAGGGTTCGGACCTAGATAGAGATAGACCAGATAGCACAGGGAGGAGAGAGCTAGCCTTGCCCTCTCCTGCCTCCCGAAACAGCTCCAGGAGCACCATTGTAGTCACTTTGCCTTAGTGATCATGCGGAGACCCCGCAGAGCAGCAGTAGGGGTGTTATCTCCTAGGAGAGCCCTGAAGCTGGGTAAGTTCCGTCCGCGTGCATGTCTTCACCTCATCCCGCTTCCAGGCACCGGTGACGTTCTACTCGCTCCCACCATGATAAGCCATCCTTTGGCATATGTCGTATCCAACCCCCGACATTTGGCGCCCACTGTGGGGCGAGGTGCACTGTCGTCCGGAGATATGCAATGGACGGGAACCCTATTCCTCCCCGACGAGCACAGCCAGCCCGGCACGCCGGATGGCGTCTGTGCCGACGCGCTGCACGGCGCTGAGATCACCTGTGCGGCCAGCTGCCTCGCCGATCTTATCAGCAAGGTTCGCCTCTCCGATGAGCCTGCGTCCGACGCAAGCACGAGTGGCCCCGAGAGCCTCCTCGCGGGCCTCCTCGACCAACTCCACGTCGCTGGCGAGCCTGCCGCGGACCTGGAGTCCATAGGATCCACCGACCCGATGCTGGTCGTCTCCGACACCGCGTCGCTCAACGCGTTCCCCACCAACGTGGTGGTCTACGACGAGCCGCTCTCTTACGTGAGGAGCGGTGGAAGCACCGTCACTGAGGTCCTCGTCCTCGACCACGGCGAGCGCTCCGGCGAAGGAGCGCACGACCCGCTTGACGCGGCCCTACGAGACCTTGCAACGCCGATTCCGGAAGACGCCGACGCCGAGACGCTGGAGGCGCTCCGCCTTCAGCTTGTCGAGGGCGCGAAGAAGCTGGCAAGCATGAGGCGCTTGTCAGAAGCTTACCAACGCGAGATGCATCGCGCCATAGGCGGCTCGCCGGCTCCAACCGGGCCTAGCCGCCTAGGCGCGATCCGATAGCGCGGCGTGGCAATCGCCAACCTCTTCGGGGCTGATCGCCCTGTGTATGCCACGCCCGCAGAGAATATCCGTGCCGCCCAGGCGGCGGCAGACGAGCTCGACAACTTCGAAGGCGAAGAGCGCCGCATAATGACGGAGCGAGTTCAGCAGCTCCTCGACGCAGCTGCCGTGCAGAATGATGCCGGCTGCCGCACCAACGCACCGCAGCGCAAAAACGACGACCCACCGCCTCGCCGAGACCAAGGTGCGATGTCTCGGACGCCGACTGGCGGGGCCCGTGGGAAGAAGGACAAGGAGCCGGCTGTCAGCCACAGTCGGACTCACATCACCATCGAGCGTGACCAAGACGGCCGCCCCAAAGCGGTGGAACGGCGAGACGACTACCTGCCTCCCCCTCCTCGCAGAGAAAGGCGAGTCTCCCCGCCGCCCGTGGAACATCCGACTCTCGGCGACCGCCTTGGCCGCCGAGAGGGAGTCGGAGAGAACGACGCCCGCCACCGGATCGACCGACTCCACCAATCCCTGGCACTGGAAGAAGAAGACGAGTTGGGTCCCCCCTGCTTTGGACCCCGCATCTGAGATGAGCCCTTCCCCAAAGGGTTCACGCTCCCCCGAGACACGCCCAAATATACCGGCACCGTGAAGCCGGAAGATTGGCTGATCGACTACTCCACAGCCGTCAACATAGCGAACGGCAACAAGCGTGTTGCCGTGAGATACGTCCTGCTCATGCTCCAGGGCTCGGCCCGGACGTGGTTGAACAGTCTGAAGCCTCGCAGCATCAACAGCTGGGTCGACTTCACTGAGGCTTTCGTCCGCAACTTCACGAGCACGTACAAGTGACCTCCCAAGCCACGCCAACTCTCCTTGTGCGTGCAAGGCCCTAACGAGTCTACTCGCGACTACCTCACGCGCTGGGGTGAACTCCGAAACTCCTGCGAGGGCGTGCACGAGGTGCAGGCCATCGAGTACTTTACTGCCGGGTGCAGAGAAGGCACCCTCCTCAAGCACAAGCTCCTCTGCGACGAGCCGGAGACCCTCGATGAGCTGCTGATCACGGCGGACAAGTACGCCACGGCCGACTCCTCCATGAAGGCGGAGATTCGGGTCAGCACAACTGGCAAAGTCGCCCCTCAGGCTCCAAGAACTCCGACCGGAGACACCAGTCGGCGGCAACAGCAGAATGACCAGAAGCGCAAAGCCCCGCTGCCGACTTCCAGCAGTCGGCAAGTGGCAACAGCAGAGGACCAACAGTTGGAGGGACCGCCTCCGGTGAAGCGACAGAAGGGCGACAAGCCCAACTGGCTGCCGGCTTTCTCCTATGAGCAGACTCTAGATGGTCCCTGCAAGTTCCACAGCGGCGCAAAGCCGTCAAACCACACCACCAGGAAATGCCACTGGCTGACCAGAATCGCCAAGGGGGACGGCCTGCTCCCTCCCCCTCCTGCTGGGCCGCCTCCTCCACTGCCGCCCCAGTAGCCGGCCGTCAGGCCAGTCGGCGCGATACAAGACGAGTTCCTGGATGAGCATGGAGCCTATGTGGTGTTCACCAGTGTAGCGGATGACCGACGCAGCAGGCGCCAACAGCAGCAAGAAGTGAATGCGGTTGCATCAAGTACTCCAGAGTTCATGCATTGGTCCAAAAAGCCTATCAGTTGGAGCAGAGCTGATCACCCAGAGGTGATGCCGAGTCCAGGGTCTTATGCCTTGGTCTTAGGCGCCACACTCGCCACAGATAGGCGGGCCGCTCGCTTCTCGCGAGTACTGATAGATGGAGGCAGCAGTATCAACATCCTGTACAAGGATACAATGGAGAAATTAGGAATCAAGCGAAGACAGCTTCAGAGCAGCCGGACTGTGTTCCACGGAATCGTCCCTGGCCTTTCCTGCTCACCAATCGGCAAGATCCTGATGGATGTCCTCTTCGGAGACAAGGATCATTTCCGCCGAGAGCCAATTTTGTTTGAGGTGGTGGACCTTGAAAGCCCATATCATGCATTTCTTGGCCGACCCACCTTGGCCAAGTTCATGGCGGTCCCCCACTACGCCTACCTCAAGATGAAGATGCCGAGTTCCAAGGGAATCCTAACCGTGTCTGGCGACTACAGGAAGTCGTCCGCTTGCACGGCCGAAAGCAGTCAGCTGGCCGAGTCCTTGGTGATCGCGGCTGAGAAACGGCTTCTTGATCGGGTCGTGGCGATGGCCGCCAAGCAGCCCGAGTTATCGCCCGACCCCAAGGAGTCGGAAGCAGAAGGATCATTCAAGCCAGCCAAAGAAACAAAGAAGATACCGTTGGACCCGGAGCACCCGGAGAGGTACGCTGTCATGGGCACAGGCCTTGACAGCAAATAGGAGGGCGAGCTCGTCGATTTCCTCCGTGAGAATCGCGACATCTTCGCATGGTCCCCCAAGGACATGCCTGGTGTCCCGACGGAATTCGCCGAGCACAAATTACACGTCCGAGCTGATATGAAGCCCGTCAGGCAGCCCTTGCGCCGCCTGTCAGAAGAAAAAAGAAGAGTTGTTGGAGAAGAAATAGCCCGGCTCCTGGCAGCCGGCTTCATCATGGAAGTGTTTTTTCCAGAGTGGCTGGCAAACCCAGTACTGGTGCTGAAGAAGAACAAGCAGTGACAGATGTGCATTGATTACACGAGCCTCAACAAAGCTTGCCCCAAGGACCCATTTGCTCTGCCGAGAATCGATCAGGTGATAGACTCCACAGCCGGATGCGAGCTGTTGAGTTTCCTAGACGCATATTCAGGATATCACTAGATCAAGCTGAACCCGGCTGACAGACTGAAGACCGCCTTCATCACACCGTTTGGAGCCTTCTGCTACCTGACCATGATGTTCGGCTTAAGAAACACCGGCGCCACCTTTCAGTGTTGCATGCAGAAGTGCCTCCTGAAGCAACTCGGCAGAAATGCCCACGTCTATGTGGATGATGTAGTGGTGAAGACGGAGAAGCGTGGAACCTTGCTGGAGGACCTCAAGGAAACCTTTGAGAATCTGCGCCGATTCCAGATCAAGCTCAACCCAGAGAAGTGCGTTTTTGGAGTACCAGTCAGCCAGCTCCTCGGTTTCCTGGTCTCCGAACGCGGCATAGAGTGCAATCCTGTGAAGATCAAGGCCATCAAGAGGATGGAAGCACCCAGACGACTGTTAGATGTGCAGAAGTTCACCGGCTGTTTGGCATCCATCAGCCGATTCATCAGTCGGCTGGGCGAGAAGGCTCTCCCCTTGTATCAGCTCATGAAGAAGACGACCTTCTTTGAGTGGACTCCCAAGGCGGACGAGGCTTTTCTCCAACTAAAGAAGATGTTGACTACTCCCCCTGTGCTGGCGGCTCCGACTCCCAAAGAGCCCATGCTCCTATACATTGCCGCCACCAGCCGAGTAGTCAGCACAGTCATTGTAGTCGAGCGCAAGGAGGAAGGCAAGGCGCTACCTGTCCAGAGACCGGTATATTACTTGAGCGAGGTACTGTCGGCCTCCAAGCAGAACTACCCCCATTACCAGAAGATGTGCTACGGCGTGCATTTTGCCGCCAAGAAATTGAAGCCTTACTTCCAGGAGCATCCAATCACTGTGGTCTGCACAGCTCCACTGGCCGAGATCATCGGAAGCCGAGATGCTTCTGGCCGAGTGGCCAAATGGGCCATCGACCTGGCCCCCTACACCATCTACTACGAGCCCCGCACCGCCATCAAGTCGCAAGCACTGGCCGACTTCCTCGTCGACTGGGCCGAGACCCAGTATCTGCCGCCAGCGCCCGGCTCCACCCATTGGCGGATGCACTTCGACGGCTCCAAGATGCGCACCGGCTTGGGAGTCGGCATCGTCCTCACTTCCCCCAAGGGCGACAAGCTCAGATATGCGCTGCAGATCCACTTCGCTGCCTCCAACAACGTGGCCGAGTACGAGGCGCTCATCCACGGGCTCCGGCTTGCCAAAGAACTCGGCATTCGCCGGATCCTGTGTTATGGCGACTCTGACTTGGTGGTCGAGCGATCATCTGGCGATTGGGACGCCAAGGACGCAAATATGGCGAGCTACCGTTTCCTCGTCCAGCAACTCAGCGGATACTTCGAGGGGTGCGAGTTCCTCCACGTGCCAAGGAACGACAACGACCAAGCAGACACCTTGGCACGAATCGGCTCCACCCGCCAGGCAATACCATCTGGTGTCGCCCTCCGGCGCCTCCTCAAGCCTTCTATCAAGCCGTCACCAGAATCAGATTCAATCTTTGTGCCGGCTCCGCCTGAGGAAGACGGATCCGACTCCAAGAAACACACAGTCGAAGCCAGCCCGGGGACTTCACAACCCGGCCCGGGGACTGCAGTGGCAAGATTGAAGACTCCAGAGCTCGGCCCGGGGACTGCTCGAGTCGGCCCCGGGACTTTGTCAACTTAGCAAGCGGATGCGGACTCCAACCCGCCGCCTCCCAACCCGGCCGCCCTTGTCCAAGTCGCACTAGTGGCAGTTGAAGAAATAGCAGCACCTTCATGGGCCCAGCCCATCCTCAGGTTCTTAGTAAACAGAGAGCTGCCAACTGATGAAATCTTGGCTCGGCAAGTGCAACGCCGAGCAGCAGCCTACACCATAGTCAACAGAGAGCTGGTCAGGCACAGCGTTACCGGCGTCTTCCAATGCTGCGTCGAGGCAGAACAAGGCCAATCAATCCTCAGAGACATCCATGAAGGCGAGTGCGGTCACCATGCAGCCTCCAGAGCACTCGTCGCCAAAGCCTTCCGGCACGGTTTCTTCTGGCCAACCGCCCTGGAAGAGGCCAAAGAGTTAGTCCAAAAGTGCAAGGGGTGCCAGATTTTCCGTTCCAAGCCACTTCAGCCAGCTTCCGCACTCAAGACTATCCCCATCGCCTGGCCCTTTGCAGTCTGGGGCCTGGACATGGTGGGACCATTCAAGACGGCACGAGGTGGCTTGACTCACCTACTTGTCGCAGTGGACAAGTTCACCAAGTGGGTGGAGGTGAAACCCATCAAGAAGTTGAATGGTCCGACTACAGTGACCTTCATCGCTGACATCACAACTCGGTACGGCATCCCACACAGCATCATCAACGACAATGGCACAAATTTTGCCAAAGGCGCCTTGGCCCGTTTCTGCGCGAACAAGGGCATCCGACTGGACTTAGCGTCCGTTGCCCATCCGCAGTCAAACGGCCAGGTGGAGCGAGCGAACGGCCTCATCTTATCCAGCATCAAGCCTCGACTCGTCGTACCGCTGGAGCGATCTGCCGGCTGTTGGCTTGAGGAGCTGCCAGCCGTCCTCTGGAGTCTGCGCACGACTCCAAACAAGTCAACCGGCTTCACACCCTTCTTCCTCGTCTATGGTGCCAAAGCCGTCATCCCAACGGACATAGAGTTCGACTCCCCGCGAGTCACCATGTACACTGAGGAAGAAGCAGAAGAAGCACGTCAAGACGGCGTCGATCTGCTGGAAGAGGGCCAGCTGTTGGCACTCAGCCGGTCCAGCATCTACCAGCAGAGTCTGCGTCGATACTACAACAGGAAGGTCAGGCCAAGATCTTTCCAAGAAGGCGACCTTGTGCTCCGGCTGATCCAGCGAACAGCCGGCCAGCACAAGCTGTCGGCACCTTGGGAAGGCCCCTTTATCATCAGCAAGGTGCTAGGGAACGACGCCTACTATCTGATCGACGCTCAGAAGCCCCGAGCGCGCAAGAGGGACGACTCCGGCAAAGAGATAGAGCGCCCATGGAATGCAAATCTTCTTCGAAGATTTTACAGTTGATGCAGTATGTATCACACTACCCCTTTGTATTAAAGTACTAAGACTTTGGGCCCCCCGAGACGAGCTCGGGGACTGCCCTTTTTTGTTATCTGTATGATGAGAATTATGCCTCCGAGTACATTACTTTCATTACAAGCCGCTTGGCACCGGGCCAGACTAGTCGGCCTGGGGACTCGCCGCCTTGCGCTATGAGGAGCTTCCTGCAGTCGGACAAGTAGTGTGCGGTGCCCAATCCGCCTCCTAGCAAAGCCGCAGCTCGCAGAGCGACTGTGAGGCAGGCAGGAGTGAGGAAGAACGGGCGCCCACACGAAAAATGGCTAAGGACCTAAAGCACGAACATAGCGTAAGACGGCCTCCAGCATTTCTAAAGTAGAAAGCCGACTCATGAGTAGCCGGCTCGCCGTCTTTATTAGCCCCTATCAAGGACGGCCGACTCTTGGGTAGTCGGCCTATCGCTTTCTATCCGACTTGCTAAAGAAACTCTAAACGGCCAAGTACTTGCCTTCCCGAAGTAGCCAAGCACTTGACCCGGCGACAGTCCCCAGAGAGGCTGTCCGACTGGCAAGGCAGCGACTAAAGGAAGGCGGTAAAGGGAAAAGCCTACAGAGCAGTAAGCAAGGAAAGACGGAAATCGGATAAATATTTACATAGGCCCTTGGCCGAATCTTCGAATAGAAGTTCAAGATACACCCCGCGGGTGGAATTGTTCGAATCTAACAAAGTTTTCAAAAGATTACTAAGACAGACCAACAGAGGCGAAAAAGGCAGCCTAGGAGGCGGCATCTGGGATCGGAGGATCGGAGGAGATGGCGGTGTCAGGCGCCGGGGCAGTCGGCTGGGCGGCCTCAGTTTGATCGCCTCTGGTGGCAGTCGCCTTCTCTCGACGCGGCTCATTGCTGGAGGCACGGTCGAGCTGAGGCTGGCCGCCTGCTTCGTCTTCTGGCACCTCTGCCTCGCCTTCGTCCTCTGCCTTGTCCTCCTCCTCGGTGCTAGAGTCGATCACCTCCGCCGAGTCCTCGCCATACTCCGGGTTCATCCCGAACCACTCTGGCGGCACTTCCTCGCCGCCTTCAGCCCGCTCGGGGACGAAGACACTGGTGTCCATGTACTCGGCGATGGCCGCCGCCCGCTCGATAAGGGCGCCCTCCATGGCCTCCAGCTCGGCCTGGGCTTCTGACCGAAATGCGGCCAGACGGTCCCGGTCCAGCCCTGGATACCACGCCTTGACGAACTCCAAGGCCCGGCATGCTCCGGCCCGGGCCGAGGAGCCCTTCCAGGCCTCAAGACGGCTAGTAGCGACCTCCAGCCAGTCGGCAGTTCGGCTGGCGGTGCGCAGAGCCGGCATGCCTGGCCACAGGGCGGCAACCGCCTGGGCGCCGGCACGCTGAAGCCGGCGCATTAGCCGGTGAGCCAGACGAAGACGGGCTTCAATGCTCAGAAGCTGCTCATCGATGGTTCGGAGGGCATTAGCGGCGATCTCCTCACCGTTTGCCCTTCGCGCCTCACGAGCAGCCTCGATGGCCAGAGGGACTGCCTGCGAGTGACCAGGGAAGAAGTCTGCCAAGACAAAAAAGAAGCAAGTCGAAAAATCAGAAGTCGGCCTGACACATAGTCGGAAGCCCGAAGAAACAAAAGAAACTTACCATCAACGATATCCTCGATCTCGTGGAAGCCGGAGGTCAGCATCGCCTCCCTGTCAGTCCAGGAGGAGCGCTCGCTCTCGAACTCGGCCAGGAGAGCGGCCTCCTTCTTCTTGGCCTCGTCCTGCGCCTTCTTGAGCAGCTCCTTCTGCTCGGCCACCTGCACCGCCAGCAGGTCACGCTCCACGGCAAGCTTGCCACACTCCTCCTCCTTGGCACGCCGGGCAGTATTGGCCTCGCCCAGCTGCTCCTGGAGAGCGGCGTTGGCTCCTGAAGAACGAAAGAAGAGACAAATAAGTCGTCAGCAAAGAAGATCGCCGGGAAGATCCGGCCCGACTGCTTAGCAGTCGGCCCGAATCTCGGGGACTACAGCCCGCGGGTGCGCCAGCGCGCCCCGCAAAGAAGAAGAACTTACTCCGGCTTTCCGACAAGTCGGCAGCCCACTTGCTCAACTCCTCAACATTGCGGTTGAAGGCAGTGGCGTGGAGGTTGTGATACTCCTCCAATAAGTCATTGAAGACAAAGTTAGTATTTGGAACTCGCCAGAGGGAGTTCCAAACCGCCTGCTCAGCAGCCGGCCCGGAACTTGGGGACTACACCCAGTGGGTGCGCTGGCGCGCCCCCACAGAGAAAAACAAGAATCAAAAAGAAGAAGGAAATGTACTCGGACGGCCGTCCGCGCTGCCAAATGCGCCCTGGTGCAAGTTTGAAGAGCGTCGCCTTCAGCGCGCAGCTTCGCCTGAACGTCCAGAAGTGCTTGATTCAGCGGCCCCGTGCCGCCTCCGTGCAACCACCCGGTGGGCGCGGCGCTTGTGGCCTCGGCGTCTAGGGTTGCCGAGCTGGCAGCGCCGGTCTCCCGAGGTCGCAGCGCCGAGGTCGCCCTCTCAAGATGGCGGCGCATCGGCGAGGCGACTTGGAGAAGCAGCCGCGCCTCGGCCTCGTCCGTGACCAGCGGCTCCGACGGACCCACCGGCTGTTTGCCGTGCGGTCTCCCAGACCGCGGTGGAGGCGGCGGTGGCGGCACGAGAGTGTCCGACATAGAAGCCTCGACGCTCTCCTTCTCCACGACGGGGTTCTCGGTGCCGGCCTCTCCGGTCTGCCCCGTGAACTCCGGAGGCGGCGGTGCAGACGATAGTGGGGGGACGAGCATCGCCGATCGGCGACGCGCGGCCTCCTCGGCACGCCGTCTCGCCGCAAGGGCGGCTTCGGCATCCTCCAGCTTCTTCTGGGCGGAGGCGGCCGCCCTGTTGGCCTCCGCCTTCTCCAGACGTTCGGCCTCCTCCTCCTCACGCTTCTCCCGCGCATTTCGCTCCGTCGCCTCCCGGAGGTCGGCGGCGGGGTCGGCCCGCCGAGTATTGGCGGACGTCTCTGCCGACACCATGACGGAGGGGACGGCGACTCTCTCAAGGGAAAGAGGGGCCCTGAAGAAGAATGGAGGGAGTATAAAAGAAGACTCGGACAAGATTCAACGAAGGAAAATAAAGAAGTGTAAAGACTAGCGGCAGCCTTCTCACTTCCCCTTCGGAAGCGGTTGGCCTTCGCGGCCGCCTCCTCCCGTTTGGTCGCGGCTGCCGCCCCCTTTATCTTCTTCAACTTGCCGCCGAGCGCACTCAGCCCGGCGTGACGCCTCTTCAAACCGCCTTGGCCGGCGGAGGAACCGACCTTCGACTGGTGGCGCGGGGCGACCTTCCCTTCGGCATCGTCATTAGGCCAGTCGGCGAAGGTGGCCGAGGGCCTGAAGTCGCGTTCTGCTCCTTCTCCCCCGCCTTCGGCATCGGCTTCCATCGCTGCCGCCCCCAAGTCGGGGTCGTCGACGTCGCTCTCCGCACGATCGAGAACATACTCGCGGGGCTGTCTCGTGGCGCCGGCTGCAGGCTGCATAAGGGGATTCTAGCTAAGAAGAAACCGACAAGAGTCAGAAGCCGGAGTCGGCCGCAAAGAAGACAAAACAATAGGGGGACGCGACTTACAACTGGTGGGGGGTTGTCGCGCGAGTACGGCTCCTTGCCGAACTGCCAGTCCTCCTCGAACTCGCAGTGCGCGATATGGTTCACCAAGTTCACCACCTCCCTGCGGGGCATCTCCTTGGTGCTCATCTGACTTGGGTCTCGGAGGCCGCTCATCTGACAGATCAGGTGAGGCCAGCCTTGGAGCGGGAGAACTCGGCGCGCCACGAAGGCGGCCAGCAAGTCGGCCCCGACGAGACCCTCCGACTGCGTCAAGACTCGGAGTTGCGCTACGGCGGCGGCTCCGGCGGGAGTCAGCGTCTTGACTCGGTGAGACCAGCTGGGGAGCCTCCCAGTTAGGGGGGCGGCATTGTAAGGCGGCAGGTTGACTCAGTCGCCGTCGGAGGCGAGGTTCTTCATGTAGAAGTATGAGCGCTGCCACATCTTCACCGACTTGATCAGCGTGATGGGAGGAAAGGGGTTGTCGGCCGTCGAGCACCGCACCGCGATGTAGGCACCGCACTGAGCTGGCACGCCGGCAACGTGCGTGCCGAGCTTAGAAGAGAAGAATTCTCCCCACTGCTTGATGGTGGGGAGAACGCCGAGGAAACCTTCGCACAGAGTGGCGAAGGCGGAGAGCAACACCACCGTATTCGGAGTGAGGTGGTGCGGTTGAAGGCTGTGGAACTCCAAGAACGAGCGGAAGAAGCCGCTCGCCGGCAGCCCCAGGCCGCGCATGAGGTGCGAGCGGAAGATGACCCACTCGCCCTCCTCCGGCGCCGGCCGGATCTCCCCCTCCGGCGCGGCGCGAGCACGCATGAGGTCCGTGCTGGGGAGACGGCGTGTCCGGCGGAGGAACTCGATGTGTTCCTGTTCTACCTCCGAGCCGTCCAACACGCCGGAGCACACGGCGGGGGCCACGGCGGAGGAAGAGCTCATCGCCGTGGTGTGGAGTGCTCTTGCTCAACGGCGGAGGCAGGAGGGAGAGAAGGCAAGATGAGGCGGGGGAGCGGGGAAGAAGGGCGCACGTGCTGTGCCGCTCCGCTCCCCCTGCCTACTTATAGCCCTGTGGGCTGAGAAGCCGAGGGGGCGGGCATGGGATTAACTGCGCACGATGCCCCACGCTGCCCCACGATTTACCCCACGAAGTTACTGCATGCAGTAACGACGTGGGAAAACCAACCGTCCACGACCGCAACGGATCCGTTCGTATGCCTAGGCACGGTAGTGGCGGGCCCCGCCTGACGGCCCGTCCCGTCGCGCGCGTGGGCAGGCAGACTGTCCTCTCCACGTGGCGCCACGCGATAGGACCGCCCTGATGGCTACGGGGAAGCGTATCAGGCACGCCGCCTGGTTTCCCGCCGCGACTTTCGAGCTGCGGCTCTTCACTAAAAACATCCGACTCTCGACAGTCGGCCCAAGGGAAGACGGCAGCCGAGTTCCAGAGTCCGCTCCTGGAAGGTTGAAACTGTTGAAGCCCCACAATGCAGCATCCGCAGGGCTTCACCAGCTTCGGGGACTACTGTCGGAGTAATGGGCCACGGGTAGGCTAACCCGAGTCCCAGGACCTTTCAAGACATCGGGGCAGGCCGCGCCCCTCAAGCCGAGTCCCAGGAGCGACTCCAAGACAAGCCGAGTCCCAGACGGCGACTCCGAGATAAGCCGACTCCGAGCTGGCGACCTCCAGAGAGGCCGACTATGGAGAGTCGGCCCATGACTCCTCCCTCATCTCGAAGTAGATGCGGGGTACGGTCACGGCGTGGCCGTTCCCCCCTGCTTACGAAGGGCCGGCATGGCTACAGTGAGCCGTATCGCTGGAAGATCTCCGGCGAGGCGCGGCACTGTTGCCATGTCTGCCCTGACCTCAGCCACAGTGCGCAACACACTGTGCCCACGACGCCGGCATGTACGACCCGAAGGCGATGGGGCCGCCTGTCAGTGGGTGGGCCGAAGGCAGCCTGAGCGCCCCGAAGACGAACCTGTGGGAGTCGGCCTCCCAGGAGTCGGCCGACTCCTCCCCAGGGCCCCACGAGCCATTAACCAGATAGGATGGGGAATGGCGACAGTGATCGCCCGATAGAGGACGGCACTGTTGCCACGACCCAATGACCGAGCCTGCATCATCAGGAGTGCCGCAACAGTATCAAGCCTATCCGCGGGACCCGCCAGTCGGCGGGCCCAGAAGCCGGCAAGGAGGACGGCGGCCTGAGAGACAGACGGCTGGGACCCGCATCCAGCCGGATTACTATTGTACCCCCGGGGGGTAGGCCTATATAAACCCCCCGGGGCACCCAGGCAAAGGGTTCGGACCTAGATAGAGATAGACCAGATAGCACAGGGAGGAGAGAGCTAGCCTTGCCCTCTCCTGCCTCCCGAAACAGCTCCAGGAGCACCATTGTAGTCACTTTGCCTTAGTGATCATGCGGAGACCCCGCAGAGCAGCAGTAGGGGTGTTATCTCCTAGGAGAGCCCTGAAGCTGGGTAAGTTCCGCCGGCGTGCATGTCTTCGCCTCATCCCGCTTCCAGGCACCTGCGACGTTCTACTCGCTCCCACCATGATAAGCCATCCTTTGGCATATGTCGTATCCAACCCCCGACAGGTATCTTTTGATAGCTTGCTTCAATTGGTATCTTTTGATTGCTTGATTGCTTGTTTCTCTCTTTGTTATGTCTTTGTGGCATATCATTCTTTTGCAATCTTTGGGCCTCAATATAGTTTGTCTTCCTCCAAGTATTTACCTTCGGTTTTGTGTATTGATTTCCACTCTCTTGTTGAGAAATACACAATTTATGGAGGACCACAATTTATATTGGCCTTCTAAGCTTTTCACCCATTTTGGCAATCAATGCCAATGGGGGAGAAGTTTCAGAGAGTTTTATGGAGAAGTTTTCAGAGTTTCTCCTTGCTTTGATTTTGTTCCTAAGCATTTGCATCTCATTCTCACACATCATTGGTTGTTGCATTGCATGGTGATGCATATTTCCTTATATAAACTCTTGAAAGTGATTGTCATCAATTACCAAAATGGGGGAGATTGAAAGGACATGTGGTGCCCCCATGTGTGGTTTTGGTAATTGATGACATTCTCCATGGACTAGTGGTTGCATTGAGTTATATTAGAAGGATTTGTCCATAGGCTTTTCTTGAAGTCCATGTGTTGGTTTCAAGGAGTTTATGAGTTGACCAAGGTGCTATTAAGGAATTATATAAAGATTGGTCATGCAAGTATTGAGCTTATTACAAGCATGTCTTGAAGAAGAAGAGTGTGTGATCATTCATGTCTACCTCCAAGACATCATCAAATGAAGAGAGTTGGAAAGATTCAAGGTTGATCAAGACTAAGTCAAGAGTGAATCAAGTTGATCAACACACAAAGAGTATAAGATGTACCGAGGGATCAAGTGATCCCATGGTATGGTAAGCATTGTCCATTATGCTTTGTGTACTAACCCATGGTATTCATGCGAGTACTTTGTGGGGTTAGGTTGCAGTGTGCAAGTTCAAGTGGAGCATCATGAAGAGATCATCCTTGAAGCTTGCAGTCCATTGTGGTGTCAATGGACTTGAGAATATGTGCCCAAAGAGTGGCTCACCCATAGTAGAGTATGGGGGAGCAAACATCTGGTCTTCATCGAGCCAACGCAATCAAGAAAGATGGTCCAACTTGACGGAGTCAAGATCGTCATCATCTAGCTCAAGTGGACTATGTGCAAAGGAAAGGTTTGGCCCTGATAGGTTCTCTATTTTACCGGTCTCATGGTGGTAGTTTGGATACCGGGTTATAGGTCGACTGTCGTACTATCAAGGAGGGCTCTCAAGTGAGTAGCTTGATCAAATAGTTCGTAGAGAGCTCAAACCATTGCATGCTTGCATCATCTTTCTTGGTTCTTGTTTGGTTTTCTCCTAGTGAGATTTGGAGCTTATGGTCATCTTCTTGACAAGCTCGAGTTTATCGAAAACGGAGTTCACATGCTTCTTCTACTGCGCTTTCGATGTTGGAGGTTTTACCGGTCTTATTCAAGGAAGGGTTCTCACCATTTTCTTATGGGCCTCTTCTAATTTGCTTCTTATTTTTATTTCTATCAAGATTGTGTTATCCCTTGTCGCTAGCTTTCCAACAAACTTGGTTTCATTGATTTCGGAGTTCGTTTGCAGAAGTTGTGTCATTTATGGTGTCCTTAAAAAAGCTGCAGCGGTACTACCGCTCGTGGGAGTGGTACTACTGATACGTCCATTTTGCATCATGCTTTTATATCAATATTTATTGCATTATGAGCTATTATTTCACGTTATGTCACAATACTTATGGCTATTCTCTCTTATTTTACAAGGTTTACCATGAAGAGGGGGAATGCCGGCAGCTGGGATTCTAGCTGGAAAAGGAGCAAATATTGGAAACCTATTCTGCACAGCTCCAAAAGTCCCGTAACTCCATGAAAGTTAGTTTTGGATTTAATAAGAAATTATGAGCAAAGAAAGTACCTGAGGGGGCCCACACCCTGGCTAGTAGGGGGCGCGCCCCCTGTCTCCTGGGCCCCCTGGTGGCCCTCCGTTTCCCATCTTCTGCTATATGAGGTCTCTTACCCTGGAAAAAATCATAAGGAAGCTCATGGGACGAAACTTCGCCGCCACGAGGCAGAACCTTGGCAGAACCAATCTAGGGCTCCGGCGGAGCTGTTCTGCCGGGGAAACTTCCCTCCAGGAGGGGGAAATCATCACCAACAATCCTCTCATCGGGAGGAGGTCAATCTCCATCAACATCTTCACCAGCACAATCTCCTCTCAAACCCTAGTTCATCTCTTGAATCCAATCTTGTATCCAAAACCACAAATTGGTACATGTGGGTTGCTAGTAGTGTTGATTACTCCTTGTAGTTGATGCTAATTGGTTTACTTGGTGGAAGATCATGTGTTCAGATCCTTTATGCATATTAATACTCCTCTGATTATGAACATGAATATGCTTTGTGAGTAGTTCTGTTTGTTCCTGAGGACATGGGTGAAGTCTTGCTATTAGTAGTCATGTGAATTTGGTATTCGTTCGATATTTTGATGAGATGTATGTTGACTCTACTCTAGTGGTGTTATGTGAACGTTGACTACATGACACTTCACCATTATTTGGGCCTAGAGGAAGGCATTGGGAAGTAATAAGTAGATGATGGGTTGCTAGAGTGATAGAAGCTTAAACCCTAGTTTATGCGTTGCTTCGTAAGGGGCTGATTTGGATCCATATGTTTCATGCTATGGTTAGGTTTACCTTAATACTTCTTTTGTAGTTGAGGATGCTTGCAATATGGGTTAATCATAAGTGGGATGCTTGTCCAAGTAAGGGCAGTACCCAAGCACCGGTCCACCCACATATCAAACTATCAAAGTACCGAACGCGAATCATATGAGCGTGATGAAACTAGGTTGATGATAATTCCCATGTGTCCTCGGGAGAGCTTTTCTCATTATAAGAAATTGTCCAGGCTTGTCCTTCGATACAAAAAGGATTGGGCCACCTTGCTGGACCTTATGTACTTTCATTGCTTGTTACCCATTACAAATTATCTTATCACAAAACTATCTGTCACCTACAATTTCAGTGCTTGCGAAAAATACCTTACTGGAAACCGCTTGTCATTTCCTTCTGCTCCTTGTTGGGTTCGACACTCTTACTTATCAAAAGGACTACGATAGATCCCCTATACTTGTGGGTCATCAAGACTCTTTTCTGGCGCCGTTGCTGGGGAGCGAAGCGCCTTTGGTGAGTGGAACTTGGTAAGGAAACATTTATATGGTGTGCTGAAATTTTCTGTCACTTGTTACTATGGAAACTAATCCTTTGAGGGGCTTGTTCGAGGTATATTCACCCCAACCAGTAGAGCAAAGATTTGCTCCTCAACCTACTGAACCTACTGAAAATGTTTACTTTGAAATTCCTTCGGGTATGATAGAAAAACTGCTAGCTAATCCCTTTGCAGGAGATGGAACATTGCATCCCGATTTACACGTTATCTTTGTGGATGAAGTTTGTGGATTATTTAAGCTTGCATGTATTCCCGATGATGTTGTCAAGAGGAAGATTTTCCCTTTATCTTTGAAGGGAGATGCATTGACATGGTATAGGCTATGTGATACGGGATCTTGGAATTATAAACGATTGAAGTTGGAATTTCACCAGAAGTTATATCCTATGCATCTTGTTCACCGTGATCTACATATATAATTTCTGGCCTTGTGAAGGAGAAAGCATCTCTCAAGCTTGGGGGAGGCTTAAGTCAATGTTATATTCATGCCCCAATCATGAGCTCTCCAGAGAAATGATTATTCAAAAAAATTATGCTCGGCTTTCTCTCAATGATCGCACCATGCTCGATACTTCCTGTGCTGGTTCTTATATGCTGAAGACTACTGGATTCAAGTGGGACTTGTTGGAAAGAATTAAACACAACTCTGAAGACTGGGGTTTCGACGATGGTAAGGATTCATGTATAACACCTAAGTTTGATTGTGTTAAATCTTTTATGGATACTGATGCTTTTCGTGGATTTAGCGCTAAATATGGACTTGACTCTGAGATAGTAGCTTCTTTTTGTGAATCTTTTGCTTCTGACATTGATCTACCTAAGGAGAAGTGGTTTAAATATAATCCTCCCATTGAAGTAAAAGTAGTTGCACCTATTAGAGCTGAAGAAAATACTATCACTTATAATGATCCTACTGTTCCTACTACTTATGTTGAGAAACCACCTTTTCCTGTTAGAATGAAGGATCATGCTAAAGCTTCAACTGTTGTTCATAAGAGTAATACTAGAACTTATACACCTCCTGAGCAAATTAAAGTTGAACATAGTATTGCTATGGTTAAAGATCTCTTGGATGATAATATAGATGGGCATGTTATTTATTTCTGTGATGAAGCTGCTAATATTGCTAGACCAGATGCTAAGATACATAGACCTGTTGTAGGCATGCCTATTATTTCTGTTAAAATAGGAGATCATTGTTATCATGGCTTATGTGATATGGGGGCTAGTTCTAGTGCAATACCTATTTCCTTATACCAAGAAATTATGCATGATATTGCACCCGCTGAAATAGAAGGTATTGATGTTACTATTAAGCTTGCCAATAGAGATACTATTTCTCCAGTTGGGATTGTTAGAGATGTTGAAGTCTTGTGTGGGAAAGTTAAATACCCTGCTGATTTCCTTGTTCTGGTTTCCCCACAAGATGACTTTTGTCCCATTATATTTGGTAGACCCTTCTTGAACACTGTTAATGCTAAGATTGATTGCAAAAAGGATGTTGTTAAGATTGGCTTGGATGATATGACTCGTGAGTTTAATTTTGCTAAATTTCGTAGACAACACCGTGATAAAGAATTACCTTGTAAAGATGAAATAATTGGTCTTGCTTCTATTGCCGTGCCTCCTACTGATACGTTAGAACAATATTTGCTAGACCATGAAAATGATATGTTTATGAATGAAAGAAGGGAAATAGATGAAGTATTCCTTCAGCAGGTTCCTATCTTGAAACACAACTTACCTGTTGAAATCCTAGGGGATTCTCCTCCACCCAAGGGTGATCCCGTGTTTGAGCTTAAACTGTTACCTGATAATTTTAAATATGCTTATCTTGATGAAAAGAAGATATATCCTGTTATTATTAGTGCTAACCTTTCAGAGCAGGAAGAGGAAAGATTATTGAAAACTCTGAAGAAGCACCGTGCGGCTATTGGATATACTCTGGATGATCTTAAGTGCATCAGTTCCACTCTATGCCAACACAAAATTAAAGTGGAGAAAGATGCCAAACCATTTAGAGATCCTCGACGACGATTAAACCCTAAGATGAAATAAGTGGTAAGAAAGGAGATACTAAAGCTCCTTAAGGCAGGTATAATTTATCCCGTTGCAGATAGTGAATGGGTAAGCCCTGTCCATTGTGTCCCAAAAAAGGGAGGTACTACTGTTGTTCCTAATGATAAATATGAATTGATTCCGCAAAGAATTATTACAGGTTATAGGATGGTAATTGATTTCCGTAAATTAAATAAACCTACCAAGAAAGATCATTACCCTTTACCTTTTATTGATCAAATGCTAGAAAGACTATCCAAAACGTACACATTTCTTCTTTCTAGATGGTTATTATGGTTTCTCTCAAATACCTATGTCAGCGGAAGATCAATCAAAAACTACTTTTACTTGCCCTTTCGGTACTTTTGCTTATAGACGTATGCCTTTTGGTTTATGTAATGCACCTGCTACCTTTCAAAGATGCATGATGGCTATATTCTCTGACTTTTGTGAAAAGATTTGTGAGGTATTCATGGATGACTTCCCAGTCTATGGATCTTCTTTTAATGATTGCTTGAGCAACCTTGATCGAGTTTTGTAGAGATGTGAAGACACTAGTCTTGTCCTGAATTGGGAAAAGTGTCACTTTATGGTTAATGAAGGCATTGTCTTGGGGCATAAAATTTCTGAAAGAGGTATTGAAGTTGATAAAGCTAAAGTTGATGCTATTGAAAAGATGCCATGTCCCAAGGACATTAAAGGTATAATAAGTTTTCTTGGTCATGCCGGTTTTTATAGGAGGTTCATTAAGGATTTTTCTAAAATCTCTAGGTCTCTGACTAATTTATTGCAAAAAGATATTCCTTTTGTCTTTGATGATGATTGTGTAGAAGCATTTGAAATACTTAAGAAAGCTTTGATCACTACACCCATTGTTCAGCCACCCGATTGGAATTGACCCTTTGAAATTATGTGTGATGCTAGTGATTATGCTATAGGTGCTGTTCTAGGGCAGAGAGTCGATAAGAAATTAAATGTTATTCAATATGCTAGCAAGACTCTTGATACTGCCCAGAGAAATTATGCTACTACTGAAAAAGAATTCTTAGCAGTTGTATTTGCATGTGATAAGTTCAGACCTTACATTGTTGATTCTAACGTTACTATTCACACTGATCATGCTGCTATTAAAAATCTTATGGAAAAGAAAGATGCTAAACCTAGACTTATTAGATGGGTCCTCTTGCTTCAAGAATTTGATTTACATATTATTGATAGAAAGGGAGCTAAGAACCCCGTTGCAGACAACTTGTCTAGGCTAGAGAATGTTCTTGATGACCCACTACCTATTGATGATAACTTTCCTGATGAACAATTAGCGGTCATTAATGCTTCTCGTACTGCTCCATGGTATGCTGATTATGCTAATTACATTGTTGCTAAATTTATACCACCTAGTTTCACATACCAGCAAAACAAAAAGTTCTTTTATGATTTAAGACATTACTTCTGGGATGACCCACACCTTTATAAAGAAGGAGTAGAAGGTGTTATTAGACGTTGTGTACCTGAGCATGAATAGGAACAGATCCTACACAAGTGTCACTCCGAACCGTATGGAGGACACCACGCTGGAGATAGAACTGCACATAAGGTATTGCAATCCAGTTTTTATTGGCCTACTCTCTTCAAAGATGCCCGTAAGTTTGTCTTGTCTTGTGATGAATGTCAAAGAATTGGTAATATTAGTAGACGTCAAGAAATGCCTATGAATTATTCTCTTGTTATTGAACCATTTGATGTTTGGGGCTTTGATTATATGGGACCTTTTCCTGCCTCTAATCGATATACACATATTTTAGTTGCTGTTGATTACGTTACTAAGTGGGTAGAAGCTATTCCAATTAGTAGTGCTGATCATAACACCTCTATTAAGATGCTTAAAGAAGTTATTTTTCCGAGGTTTGGAGTCCCTAAATATCTTATGACTGATGGTGGTTCACATTTTATTCATGGTGCTTTCTGTAAAATGCTTGCTAAGTATGATGTTAATCACAGAATTGCATCTCCTTATCACCCAGAGTCTAGTGGTCAGGTAGAGTTGAGCAATAGAGAGCTCAAATTAATTTTGCAAAAGACTGTTAATAGATCTAGAAAGAATTGGTCCGAGAAACTTGATGACGCATTATGGGCTTATAGAACTGCATATAAAAATCCTATGGGTATGTCTCCGTATAAGATGGTTTATGGAAAAGCGTGTCACTTACCTCTTGAACTTGAAATAAGGAATATTGGGCCATTAAAGAGCTCAACTATGATTTCAAACTTGCTGGTGAGAAGAGGTAATTCGACATTAGCTCACTTGATGAATGGAGAACCCAGGCCTACGAGAATGCTAAATTGTTTAAAGAAAAAGTTAAAAGATGTCATGACAAAAGGATACAAAAGCGAGAATTTAACATAGGTGATTATGCGTTACTATTCAACTCTCGTTTAAGATTTTTTGCAGGAAAACTTCTTTGTAAATGGGAAGGCCCTTACGTTATTGAGGAGGTCTATTGTTCCGGTGCCATAAAAATCAACAACTTCGAAGGCACAAGTCCGAGGGTGGTGAACGGTCAAAGAATCAAACATTATATCTCAGGTAACCCTATTAATGTTGAAACTAATATTATTGAAACCGTAACCCCGGAGGAATACATATGGGACACTTTCCAAAATGTTTTAGACTCCGAAAAGGAATGGGTATGTGGTACGGTAAGTAAATCAACTCCAAAACAGTTCTAATGGCAATTTTTCTCCGTTTTGGAATATTTAAGAATTTTGGGAAGAAAGAAGTAATCCGGGAAGGACACGAGGCCTCCACGAGGGTGGAGGGTGCCCCCTGTCTCGTGGACACCTCGTGTGCCTCTCGGACTCTGTTTTCTTGCATATTACGTATTTTGGTTGGTAAAAATTCATTATATAATCTCTCGAAAGTTTTGACCACCGTATCACGCAAAAATCCTCTGTCTTTGTTTCGAGTTGCTCCTATTGCAGACTTAGAGCAAGATGTCTTCTCAAGAGTTAGTCGGGGAGAGTCGGGGAGAGTCAGGTGTCTCACCCGACACCAGGTCCAGGAGCAAAAAAGCGATGCTTATCACTTTGGATCATCAACGAAGGATGAGATGGAGGCTGACTTGAAAAGGATAGATGCCATGGAGGAAGATCAAGAAGTTACCTCCCGCTTCCAAGCAAGATTCATAATGGGGGAACTTCGGAGCTCGGCTGTTCCAAATTCGGTCATCCTTGCTGATACGTTCATTTTGCATCATGCTTTTATGATAATATTTATTGCATTATGGGCTATTATTTCACGTTATGTCACAATACTTATGGCTATTCTATCTTATTTTACAAGGTTTATATGAAGAGGGAGAAGGCCGGCAGCTGGAATTCTGGGCTGGAAAAGGAGCAAATATTGGAGGCCTATTCTACACAACTCCAAAAGTCCTGAAACTCCATGGAATACCCTAAAATAAATAAAGAAAAATCATCGCCAAAGATGAAGGCCAGGGGGCCCACACGCTGCTCACGAGGGTGGGGGGCGCCCCCCTGGGCGCGCCCCCCTACCTCGTGGGCCCCCTGGTGGCTCTCCGACGCCCATCTTCTCCTATATGAAGTCTTTCAATGAGAAAAAAAATAGAAGAAAACCTTTCGGGACGAGACTCCACCGCCATGAGGCGGAACCTTGGCAGAACCAATCTAGGGCTCTGGCGGAGCTGTTCTGCCGGGGACAATTCCCTCCAGGAGGGGGAAATCATCATCATCATCATCACCAATGCTCCTCTCATCGGGAGAGGGCAATCTCCATCAACATCTTCACCAGCACCATCTCATCTCCAAACCCTAGTTCATCTCTTGTATCCAATTCTTGTCTGCAAGTCCGGGATTGGTGCTAGTAGTTTGCTAGTAGTGTTAATTACTCCTTGTAGTTGATGCTAGTTGGTTTATTTGGTGGAAGATCATATGTTCAGATCCTTTATGCACTTTATTACCTCTCTGATTATGAACATGAATATGCTTTGTGAGTAATTACGTTTGTTCCTGAGGACAAGGGAAAAGTCTTGCTATTAGTAGTCATGTGAATTTGGTACTTGTTCGATATTTTGATGAGATGTATGTTGTCTAGCCTCTAGTGGTGTTATGTGAACGTCGACTACATAACACTTCACCAATATTTGGGCCTAGAGGAAGGCATTTGGAAGTAGTAAGTAGATGATGGGTTGCTAGAGTGACAGAAGCTTAAACCCTAGTTTATGCGTTGCCTCGTAAGGGGCTGATTTGGATCCATATGTTTCATGCTATGGTTAGGTTTACCTTAATACTTTTGTTGTAGTTGCGTATGCTTGCAATAGAGGTTAATCACAAGTGGGATGCTTGTCCAAGTAAGGGCAGTACCCAAGCACCGGCCCACCCACATGTCAAATTATCAAAGTACCGAACGCGAATCATATGAACGTGATGAAAACTAGCTTGACGATACTCCCATGTGTCCTTGGGAGCGCTTTTCCTATTATAAGAGTTTGTCCAGGCTTGTCCATTGCTACAAAAAGGATTGGGCCACCTTGCTGCACTTTATTTACTTTTGTTTCTTGTTACTTGTTACAATTTATCTTATCACAAAACTATCTATTACCACTTATTTCAGTACTTGCAGAGAACACCTTGCTGAAAACCGCTTATCATTTCCTTCTGCTCCTCGTTGGATTCGACACTCTTACTTATCGAAAGGACTACGATAGATCCCCTATACTTGTGGGTCATCAAGACTCTTTTCTAGCGCCGTTGCCGGGGAGTGAAGCGCCTTTGGTAGGTGGAATTTGGTAAGGAAAATTTTATTTAGTGTGCTGAAATTTTCTGTCACTTGTTACTATGGAAAGTAATTGTCCGAGGGGCTTGTTCGTGGTATCTTCACCCCATCCAGCAGAGCAAAGAGTTGCTCCTCAACCTACTCAACCTACTGAACCTATTGAAAATGAAACTCCTTTTGAGATTCCTTTGGGTTTGATGGAAAAACTGCTAGCTAACACTTTTACAGGAGATGGAACAAAGCATCCTGATGAACATGTACGCTATGTGGATGATGTTTGTGGACTATTTAAGCTTGCAGGTATACCCGATGATGTTGTTAAGAAGAAGGCTTTCCCTTTATCTTTGAAGGGAGACACATTGACATGGTATAGGCTATGTGATGATACGAGATCATGGAACTATAGAAGATTGAAATTGGAATTTCATCAAAATTATTACCCTATGCATCTTGTTCATCGTGATCGAAATTATATATATAATTTTTGGCCTCGCGAAGGAGAAAGAAGCACTCAAGCTTGGGGAGGCTTAAATCAATGTTATATTCAAGCCCCAATCATGAGCTCGCAAGAGAAGTAATTATGCAAAAAATTTATGCTCGGCTTTCTGATAACAATCGCACCATGCTCGATACTTCTTGTGTTGGCTCTTTTATGATGAAGACTATTGAATTCAGATGGAATTTATTGGATAGAATTAAACGCAACTTTGAATATTGGGACCTCGACGAAGGTAAGGAGTCAGGTATGGAACTTAAGTTTGATTGTGTTAAATCTTTTATGGATACCGATATTTTCCGTAAGTTTAGCACTAAATATGGACTTGACTCTGAGATAGTAGCTTCTTTCTGTGAATCTTTTGCTACTTATGTTGATCTCCCCAAGGAGAAGTGGTTTAAATATCATCCTCCCATAGAAGTAAAAGTAGCTGCACCTATTAAAGTTGAAGAAAAGATTGTCACTTATAATGATCCTATTGTTCCCACTTCTTATGTTGAGAAACCACCTTTCCCTGTTAGAATGAAGGATCATGCTAAAGCTTCAACTGTTGTTCATAAAAGCAATATTAGAACTTATACACCTCCTGAGCAAGTCAAAGTAGAACCTAATATTGCTATTATTAAAGATCACTTGTCTGATAATATCGATGGGCATGTTATTCAATTCCAGGGTGAAACTTCTAGAATTGCTAAACCTTGTGATAAAGATAAACATAGACCTGTGGTAGGCATGCCTGTTATTTCTGTTAAAATAGGACATCATTGTTATCATGGCTTGTGTGATATGGGTGCTAGTGCTAGTGTTATACCCATTGCCTTATACAAACAAATTGCCCATGATATTGCACCTGCTGAGATAGAAGCTATTGATGTTACAATTAAACTTGCCAATAGAGATACTATTTCTCCAGTGGGAATTGTTAGAGATGTTGAAGTCTTGTGTGGGAAAACCAAATACCCTGCTGATTTTCTTGTTCTTGGTTCTCCGCAAGATAGCTTTTGTCCCATTATATTTGGTAGACCCTTCTTGAATATTGTGAATGCTAAGATAGACTGCAAAAAGAATGTTGTTACTATTGGCTTGGATGATATGGTTCATGAGTTTAATTTCTCTAAATTTAGTAAACAACATCGTGAGGAAGAATTGCCTAGTAAGGATGAAATTATTGGTCTTGCTTCTATTGTTGTACCTCCTAGTGATCCTTTAGAGCATTATTTTCTAGACCATGAAAATGATATGTTCATGAATGAAAGAAGGGAAATAGATGATGTATTCTTTAAACAGGAACCTATTCTGCAACACAATTTGCCTGTTGAAATCCTAGGAGATCCTCCTCCACCCAAGGGTGATCCAGTGTTTGAGCTTAAATCGTTGCCCGATAATCTTAGATATGCTTATCTTGATGAAAGAAAATATATCCTGTCATTATTAGCACTAACCTTTCAGAGCATGAAGAAGAAAGATTTTTGAAAACTCTGAAGAAGCACCATGCCGCTATTGGATATACACTTGATGATCTTAAGGGCATTAGTCCCACTCTATGTCAACATAAAATAAATTTGGCAGCGGATGCCAAACCATTTTGTGATCCTCAACGACGTTTGAATCCTAAAATGAAATAAGTGGTAAGAAAGAAATACTCAAGCTTCTGGAGGCAGGTATAATTTATCCTGTTGTTGATAGTCAGTGGGTAAGTCCTGTCCATTGTGTCCCTAAGAAGGGAGGTATTACTGTTGTCCCTAATGATAAAGATGAATTGATTCCGCAAAGAATTATCACAGGCTATAGGATGGTAATTGATTTCTGTAAGTTAAATAAGGCTACTAAGAAAGATCATTACCCCTTACCTTTTATTGATCAAATTATAGAAAGATTATGCAAACATACACATTATTGCTTTCTAGATGGTTATTCCGGTTTCTCTCAAATACCTGTGTCGGCTAAAGATCAATCAAAGACTACTTTTACATGCCCTTTTGGTACTTTTGCTTATAGACATATGCCTTTCGGTTTATGTAATGCACCTGCTACCTTTCAAAGATGCATGATGGCTATATTCTCTGACTTTTGCGAAAAGATTTGTGAGGTTTTCATGGACGACTTTTCCGTCTATGGTTCCTCTTTTGATGATTTCTTGAGCAATCTTGCTCGAGTTTTGTAGAGATGTGAAGAAACTAATCTTGTCTTGAATTGGGAAAAGTGCCACTTTATGGTTAATGAAGGTATTTTCTTGGGGCACAAAGTTTCTGAAAGAGGTATTGAAGTTGATAAAGCCAAGGTTGATGCTACTGAAAAGATGCCATGTCCCAAGGACATCAAAGGTATAAGAAGTTTCCTTGGTCACACCAGATTTTATAGGAGGTTCATTAAGGACTTCTCAAAAATTTCTCGGCCTCTGACTAATTTATTACAAAAAGATGTACCATTTGTCTTTGATGATGACTGTGTAGAAGCATTTGAAATACTTAAGAAAGTGTTAGTCTCTGCACCTGTTGTTCAGCCATCTGATTGGAATTTACCCTTTGAAATTATGTGTGATGCCAGAAATTATGTTGTAGGTGTTGTTCTAGGGCAACGAGTTGATGATTGTGTAGAAGTATGTCTAGAGGGGGTGATTAGACTACTTGACCAATTAAAAACTTAACCTTTTCCCAATTTTAGAGTTAGGCAGATTTTAGCAATCTTTGGACAAGTCAAGAAATCATCACGCAATTAAAGCAAGCATGCAAAGAGTATATGAGCAGCGGAAATTAAAGCATGCAACTTGCAAGAATGTAAAGGGAAGGGTTTGGAGAATTCAAACGCAATTGGAGACACGGATGTTTTTGGCGTGGTTCCGATAGGTGGTGCTATCGTACATCCACGTTGATGGAGACTTCAACCCACGAAGGGTAACGGTTGCGCGAGTCGATGGAGGGCTCCACCCACGAAGGGTCCACGAAGAAGAAACCTTGTCTATCCCACCATGGCCGTTGCCCACGAAGGACTTGCCTCACTAGTGGTAGATCTTCACGAAGTAGGCGATCTCCTTGCCCTTACAAACTCCTTGGTTCAACTCCACAATCTTGTCGGAGGCTCCCAAGTGACACCTAGCCAATCTAGGAGACACCACTCTCCAAGAAGTAACAAATGGTGCGTTGATTATGAACTCCTTGCTCTTTTGCTTCAAATGATAGTCTCCCCAACACTCAACTCTCTCTCATAGGATTTGGATCTGGTGGAAAGAAGATTTGAGTGGAAAGCAACTTGGGGAAGGCTAGAGATCAAGATTCATATGGTAGGAACGGAATATCTTGGCCTCAACACATGAGTAGGTGGTTCTCTCTCAGAACTGGTAAGTTGGAAGTGTAGGTTTGTTCTGATGGCTCTCTCCACGAATGAAGAGGAGGTGGAGGGGTATATATAGCCTCCACACAAAATCTAACTGTTACACACAATTTACCAAACTCGGTGGGACCGATTCAACAGACTCGGTCGGACCGATTTAGTAAACCTAGTGACCATTAGGATTTTCGGTGGGACTGACATGCAACTCGGTAGGACCGATATGATTAGGGTTAGGGCATAATGTAATCTCAGTGAGACCGATTACACATTCTCGGTGAGACCGAATTTGGTAATTAGCTAACCAGAGAGTTGGCCAGGTAAACTCGGTGGGACCGATTCACTCTTTTCGGTGAGACCAAAATGTTACGAAGGGGAAACAGAGAGTTTACATTGCAATCTTGGTGGGACCGATCGCTCACTTTGGTTAGACCGAAACGTTACGAAGGGAAACAGAGAGATTACAATCCCATCTCGGTGAGACCGAGATCCCTATCGGTGAGACCGATTTGCCTACGGTTTGTGGCAATGGCTATTACATTTGAACTCGGTGACGCCGGACCGAAGGAATCGGTATGACCGATTTTGACTTTGGGTTTAGGTCATATGTGGATGTGAGAAAGTAGTGGAGGTTTTGGAGCATATTACTAAGCACATGAAGCAAGAGGCTCATTAAGCAACACCTCATCCCTCCTTGATAGTATTGGCTTTTCCTATAGACTCAGTGTGATCTTGGATCACTAAAATGTAAAATGTAGAGTCTTGAGCTTTTGAGCTTGAGCCAATCCTTTGTCCTTGATATTTTGAGGGATCCACTTTCATCATCCATGCCATGCCATTCATTGAGCTTTCCTGAAATAATTGTCTTGGAATAGCATTAGCTCAATGAGCTATATGGTGTTATGCATTACCAAAACCACCTAGGGATAGTTGCACTTTCAATCTCCCCCTTTTTGGTAATTGATGACAACATATAGATCAAAGCTTCGACAAATGATAATAACATTGAAAAACATCGTCGCTTTGAGAAGTATGTGATAAGCAAGAGCTCCCCCTAAGTTTGTGCATAGTTTAAGGTTTGCTTTGGACTGCAAATGCACAAGGAATTAGGCTCATGGGTTACTCTTCCATGTCACATACATCTTGGTGGAGCGCTCAAAATAATAAAGATTGAATACATGCACTTATCACCAAGCAAAAGTGAATGATCATATAAGGATAGGTAAGATAATAGCATATAACAACCATAAGTGTAGCTTATGATCAAACACATGATCATCAATGTCTCATAGGTAATTGCATAGTATCTCAAGCAATCAAAAGTAAACGAAGTTCAACCAAGAAGACAAGAGAGAACAAAAAACAACAAATCTCTCTCTCGAAGCCTATGATCTATACATTTTCCCCCTTTGGCAACAAGTTACCAAAAAGTACCTAGAAAATGCATAGGACTATGTTGTCTCTCAGGCTTGGTCTTCTGTTGGTGGCGTAGAGATGGCTCCTTGGACGAAGACTTCAATTGATGTGGTTGGAGCTGAAGGAGTTGGTGCTGGAGCTGGTTGCCCTGTAGCTATAGGAGCTGTAGCTGGTGCAGATGATGTGGCTCTAGTGTCTATCACTGGCTCTACAGCTGATCTCTAAGCTCTAGGCACTCTGGCAAATGCATCTATAGTTGTCCTGCCCTTCCTCTCCTGCATGTCATCCTGTAGCTGCTCCACAACTGACTAAATTTCAGTTACTTTGACATCAAGATCATAGAATTTTTGTTCCATGATTCTTTCCAGGCTCTCCTGATTTTGAGTCAGGGTGGCCAACCCCTTCTCAATCCTCAGTGATGATGCTAACAAGTAACCAAGCTGCTCCTGCTTGTTCTTCAGAAAGTACTCAGATGCCTCCTCTTGAGTTGGCATCTTGGCAGCCTTCTCTTTCCTTGCCTTCTCCTTCTTCTCTTGAGCTTGTACTGATGATGGTTCATTCTCATTCATGAAAACTTGATTGTCCTCAAAGTCTGGATAGAGAGCAAAGTGTTCCTTATCCATCTGATACTTTCCTATGCCCATCTTTGAGTTAATCAACTCCTGAATCTATGGAGCATATCCACAACTCCTTTTCTAGTCTGCTGCAGTCCTCTTGATAGTTTCAACCGTAAGGCTCATGACCTTGAATTTCTGGGGCACATCAAAAATGTGAAGCAAGTTAATTGCATGCCCTCTGATCATGTTGTGGTCACCTGATTTGGGTAAAAGAGTGTGCCTTAGGATCCAGTTGATCGTAGGCAGCCCTGACAGAAGAAAATGAACTGATCCAAACTTGAAGATCTCAAGAGCTTCATCTGGGATCTCCTTGTACATATGTGACATTGAGTTATGATCCATTTTCTTCTTGGCATAAATATCCAAGTCATCTTCACTCTCCTTTGGGGCATTGATCAGATTGGCCCATTCCTCAATGGTTGACTGGTACCTTGTACCTTCAGACATCCAAACTATCCTGCCATCTGGATAGAAATGTGTTGTGGAGTAGAATTGCATAATGAGTTCATCATTCCAGTTGGTGAGCTTCTGCCCAACAAAATCTGCAACTTCACAAGCAATGAAACTGTCTTGCACTCCAGGATCGTGTTCTTCATTTTCCTTCATGTAGGTCCAGTCAACTCACCTCATATCACACACTATGGGCTTCTTATCCAATAAGATGGTCTCATAGAAGTCCTGCTGCTCCTTGGTGTGGAACCTGTAATCAACAGCAGTTCTTCTTCTGATTGCATATGGATCAGACAATCTCCACTGCCTTAGCCCTGCATCCTTCCTGAGCTTCATATTCTCAGCCACTGGATGAGCATCATTGTGGTCTGGAATCTTGGGTTTGAGCTTCCTTAAGATCTGCCCTTCTTCATCTTCCTCAGCAGCAATATCAGGCATTGGGGCCTTGTTCTTCTCAGCTGCTGGTATACTCCTGGTATTCCTCTTTGGTGCAATCTTGGGCTTGAGGGCAGCTTTGGGTGCTTTTTTGGGCTTTGATGTTGCAGCCCCTGACTTTATGGCATCACCCATCAGCTTTTGTGCCTTAGGTGCTGGTGCAGCAACCTCTTCTTCTTCCTCTTCCTCCATCATAGAAGGTTGACCAACAACTCTGGCCATGGTGTTCTTGACCCTTTCCTTCCATTTCTTTCCTTCTGCAGTTGGCTCTTTGGGATCAGGCTTTTCAGGTACTCGAGTAGATCCTTTGGCTTTGGACATTGGTTGTCTACCTGCTGGCCTTTTGATCTTCATGCCTGGATTTATGTTCTTTGCTGAGCCATACTCCTTTTTGTGCACTACCTTCTTGGAAGTAGCCTCATCTTCTGCTGCCACATAATCCTCATCCTCTGAGTCTGAGGTTCTCTTCCTTCTTGCTCTTGTGGCAGCTTTGGGCAAATTGCTGGGAGTACTTCTGCTGCCTTCATCTGAGGAACTGGAGGGACTAGTGCCCTCACTCATGTGAATCTGCTCTTCTTCCCTGTTCTGACTGTCACTTTGGTCTGACATGCTGCAAATCACTGACTGCTGACCCTGTGAATAGTTATAAATGAGATAGAATGGATGAGCATCACAAAATGCAGAGATTTTTGCAAAAGAATGATTCAAAAAACTTAGTTTTAGTTTCCACAGAAAGCATTTCGGATCTACCGATTTTCAAACTCGGTGATACCGAAGCAGTTTTGGAACCTAAACTAGTGAACTCGGTTAGACTGAGTCACAGTTCGGTGGCACCGAGACTGCTAGGGTTTCACAAAGTTCTAAAATTGGTCACACCGATTTGTAATTCTCGGTCAGACCGAGACTTACTAGTGCAATGGCGTTACCAAATCGGTGGGACCGAGTTTTTCAACCCGGTGGGTCTGAGATGGTTTCGGCGGAAACCTAACCCTAAATTTTCGAATCGCATCTATTCTAAGGATCATATTGACTGGATAGGAGTGTTTCAATCATGGCAAGATGTATTACGAACACAATGTGCTGAGAATCAGACGAGAAAAGCACTGTGATCGAGTTCATACCCTAGTTCGGCGGTGAACTCGCTACGGCGGCAATGGCGAAGGAGAATTCCATTGACGGCGGCGGAGACCAGCGACAGGAGGTGGCTGGCGACGAAGTCGACGATCCATAGACCTAGTAGGCAGAGCGAGCTATGCGCGGGCGAGGAGTTTCAGAGAAAGTTTTCCAAAATTTCCCCGTGAGTATATATAGCCCGACACTGTCGGTGTGACCGAATTGAACAACTCGGTGGCACCGAGATACATAACTGTTGACAGTTACATCAACTTGGTGAGACCGAAAAGTTCGAATCGGTTGCACTGAGATAGAAAAGCTAGATCGACTTAGTGATCTCGGTAGGACCAAAATGGAGGAATCGGTCAGACCGAGAATCAGAAAGAAGTTTTGGAAGTTTAAGTCTATGACGAATCGGGGACTCCGAGTGCTCCTCACACAGAGTGGTTCGAATCTGACTTGATCAATTTTGTGATGTAGCATGAATAGAGTTTGAGGCGAGAAAAGCATAGATAGCTAGAGAAGGTTCTTAGGCATTCTTGTCCATCCACTTGGCCAAAGAAAAGGAAGCCAATCAATCAAAACAACAAGTGGATGTCCTCGAATGAGAAAAATATGCATTCAACATGCTCACACAATAGAATGACAAATGAAATATGTGACAAAGCATGCACAACCAATTCTAGCATCTATCAAACAATTGGCGATGACTAGGTCATCTATATATGAGTATATTGACTTAGGAGTCAAATGAGAACATTTGATCATAGGTCATACTCATCGTTTAAGCTCAAGTGGGGTTACCACTTTTACATAATGCATTGATATGTTCACACCATTAGAGTTGCTTTGACTCAATTCTTAGAGTTAAGCTCCCCCTTGATGTGAGATCCCCCCTGAGGGATAAACTAACCTTGGGTTTTGTCGATGATGACTTCATGTAGGTGTTGAAGATGTGGATGCTCAATGTTGATGTAGATATTTTGGAGCAATCCTTTAGAGTGAGTTTCACTTTCAATACCTACACGGGTTAGTCCCACAAGGAACAAACAAGAATATCCATAGACATAGAGTGATGCACACACAAAATGATGTCCATGAACACATTAAGTTACCTTGTCCCTTGCCTTACCAACATGAGGATTTGTGACTCCTTGAACTAGTGCAAGATGTGCAAGTTGATTGCACTTGTCCTTGCCATAATGATATGAGTGAAGAATGTTGGCGGAGTCACCCTCAAGAACTCTCTAGTTCTTCTTCTTCGGGATCCACATCATCTTGATGGGAATCCTTGGTGTAGTAGTTGTGCTTGATGAAGTAGAACATGACGTAGTCTTGGGAACCCACTTGACCAAGGCTTTAGGTGCTTTTTCAAATGCATCAATCTCCTCTTGAAGCTTGTCCTTGTCTTTGTTCTTGTGGTCTTGTGGTGGAAGATCATTTTGTGCTTGTGTTCCCTTGAAGGAAGTAGGATCATACTTCTCCAGTTGAGGAACAAACTTCGTCTTGGGGTATTGATCTTCTTCCCACTCAACTCCATTGGCATTGAACTTACATTCAAAACCAACACCTTGATTCTTCCGGTGCCTTCCTTGATTGCGTATAATTTCCTCGAATTGCTTACTCCCGGCAAGGCTTTTGTATACACATTTCTCTATAATTCCCTTCAATAAGTTGTTTTCTTGCTCAAGTGTAACTTGGCTAAGAGAATCATTAGTGGAATCAAGAGAACTACTAGAAGAAACAATGTTGGATTTAACATTGTTATTGTTACTACTAGAGGAAGAATCTTTCTTGTTCTTGTTACTAGACTTGACTTGAGGCATGTAAGTAGATAAGAGTAGACGCTTGGCAATATAAGAAGAACTTTTCTTACGGAGATCATCATTGATTGCTTTTAGGAACTCATGCTCTTGCTCAAGATTGAGCTTTTCAAA
The DNA here is from genome assembly GCF_018294505.1 of Triticum aestivum. Lineage (NCBI taxonomy): Eukaryota > Viridiplantae > Streptophyta > Magnoliopsida > Poales > Poaceae > Triticum > Triticum aestivum. Next base: position 145,410,458 of record NC_057801.1, read on the forward strand.
GCGTAACTTCTCATGAGCCCTTAAAAGTTCTCGATGATCTTCGAAGATAGTTTCATGAGCTAACTTAAGAGTGTTTAATTCTTTAGTTAGAAACTCAATCTTCTCCTTATCATTGTCATTCGTTTTATCTTGTTTAGCATGATTAATTTACGTTTCATCATAGTATTCATCACTAGAGTTGTCAATAAGTAAATCATCCTCACCTAACAAGTCATCTTCATCACTATTGAAATCTACATACTCGGGATGAGTTACCTTAGGACCTTTGGCCATGAAGCATCTTCCAATTCCTTCATTTGGTGATTCAAATATCTCGTAGGAGTTGGTTGACACAAGTGCTAGACCGGCAACACCTTCATCTTGAGTATGTTCAGAGTCGGAGTGATAGCTTCTCTCGGAGTGATGTTCAGAGTCGGAACCGGATACCCATTCACCAACATGAGCTTGATGTCTTCGTTTTGTGTAGCTCTTTGATGACTTGTCCTTCCTTTCCGAATCCTTGCTTCTCCGGGATGTTCTTCGTTCATAACGATCATCTCTACTCCTTCTCTCTCTTGATGGTGATTCTTCTCGTCTACTTCTTCTTTTAGGAGAATCTTCTCTTCTTTTGTAGGGTGCCATACACTCATTGGAATAGTGTCCGGGTCTCCCACAATTGTAGCAGTTGCGCTCTCGACTGGAAGATCTTTTGTCATTGTAGGACCTTGACTTAGAGCTTCTTTCTTTGCTTCTACTCTTGTAGAATTTGTTGAAATTCTTCACCATTAAGCTCAATTCTTCATTGAAGGTTTGTTTATCACTTGATGATGTAGGAGCTTCACATGAGGCTTTGTAAGCACCACTTGACTTGTTGTGAAGTTCCTCTTTATCCTTGAGTGACATCTCATGAGCAACAATTCTACCAATGACTTCCGTTGGCTTGAGATTCTTGTAGTTGGGCATCATTTGGATTGATGTGCACACGGTATCATACTTTCCATCCAATGCTCTTAGGATTTTCTTGATGATGAATCCGTCGGTCATATCTTCACTTCCTAAGCCGGCAATCTCATTTGTGATAAGAGCAAGCCTAGAGTACATTTCAGCGACACCTTCACCATCCTTCATTTTGAACTTGTCAAGCGAACTTTGGAGCACATCCGACTTGGATTCCTTGACAGAGTTTGTACCTTCATGCATATCAATCAAAGTGTCCCAAATTTACTTTGCATTCTCAAGACGGCTGATTTTGTTGAATTCTTCAGGGCATAAACCGTTGAAAAGGATATCACAAGCTTGAGCGTTGTATTGCAGCACCTTCAATTTTTCCGCACTAGCTTCACGGTTCGGTTCTCTCCCATCAAATAATTCACCTTGCAAGCCAATACAAACAATAGCCCAAACGGCGGGGTTATGTCCGAGAATATGCATTTTCATCTTATGCTTCCAACAAGCAAAATTAGTGCCATCAAAGTAAGGACCTCTACAGTGATAATTTCCCTCGCTAGACGTCATACTCTCCTAGGTTGTGAAACCAAGGCTATGACCACCAAAAGCTACGGAAAGCAAAGCAAATGGATACCAAAGCTCTAATACCACTTGTAGGACCTTGAAGTATGTCTAGAGGGGGGGTGATTAGACTACTTGACCAATTAAAAACTTAACATGTTCCCAATTTTAGAGTTTGGCAGATTTTAGCAATCTTTGGACAAGTCAAGCAATCATCACGCAATTCAAGCAAGCATGCAAAGAGTATATGAGCAGCGGAAATTAAAGCATGCAACTTGCAAGAATGTAAAGGGAAGGGTTTGGAGAATTCAAACGCAATTTGAGACACGGATGTTTTTGGCGTGGTTCCGATAGTTGGTGCTATCGTACATCCACGTTGATGGAGACTGCAACCCACGAAGGGTAACGGTTGTGCGAGTCCACGGAGGGCTCCACCCACGAAGGGTCCACGAAGAAGCAACCTTGTTTATCCCACCATGGTTGTCGCCCACGAAGGACTTGCCTCACTAGCGATAGATCTTCATGAAGTAGGCGATCTCCTTGCCCTTACAAACTCCTTGGTTCAACTCCACAATCTTGTCGGAGGCTCCCAAGTGACACCTAGCCAATCTAGGAGACACCACTGTCCAAGAAGTAACAAATGGTGCATTGATGATGAACTCCTTGATCTTGTGCTTCAAATGATAGTCTCCCCAACACTCAACTCTCTCTCATAGGATTTGGATCTGGTGCAAAGAAGATTTGAGTGGAAAGCAACTTGGGGAAGGCTAGAGATCAAGATTCATATGGTAGGAATGGGATATCTTGGCCTCACCACATGAGTAGGTGGTTCTCTCTCAGAACTGGTAAGTTGGAAGTGTAGGTTTGTTCTGATGGCTCTCTCCAGGAATGAAGAGTAGGTGGAGGGGTATATATAGCCTCCACACAAAATCTAACAGTTACACACAATTTACCAAACTCGTTGGGACCGATTCTACAGACTCGGTCGGACCGATTTAGTAAACCTAGTGACCATTAGGATTTTCGGTGGGACTGACATGCAACTCGGTTGGACCGATATGATTAGGGTTAGGGCATAACGTAATCTCGGTGAGACCGATTACACAAACTCGGTGAGACCGAATTTGGTAATTAGCTAACCAGAGACTTGGTCAGGTAAACTCGGTGGGACCGATTCGCTCTTTTCGGTGACACCGAAATGTTATGAAGGGGAAACAGAGAGTTTAAATTGCAATCTCGGTGGGACCGATCGCTCACTTCGGTTAGACCAAAACGTTACGAAGGGAAACAGAGAGATTACAATCCCATCTCGGTGAGACTGAGATCCCTATCGGTGAGACCGATTTTCCTAGGGTTTGTGGCAGTGGCTATGACATTTGAACTCGGTGACGCCGGACCGAAGGAATCGGTATGACCGATTTTGACTTTGGGTTTAGGTCATATGTGGATGTGAGAAAGTAGTGGAGGTTTTGGAGCATATCACTAAGCACATGAAGCAAGAGGCTCATTAAGCAACACCTCATCCCTCCTTGATAGTATTGGCTGTTCCTATAGACTCAATGTGATCTTGGATCACTAAATTGTAAAATGTAGAGTCTTGAGCTTTTGAGCTTGAGCCAATCCTTTGTCCTTGATATTTTGAGGGATCCACTTTCATCATCCATGCCATGCCATTCAATGAGATTTCCTGAAATAATTATATTGGAATAGCATTAGCTCAATGAGCTATATGTTGTTATGAATTACCAAAACCACCTAGGGATAGTTGCACTTTCAGTAAGACTCTAGACAATGCTCAAAGAAACTATGCTACTACCGAAAAGGAACTTTTAGCAGTTGTATTTGCTTGTGATAAATTCAGACCCTATTGTAGGACCTTGAAGTATGTCTAGAGGTGGGGTGATTAGACTACTTGACCAATTAAAAACTTAGCCTTTTCCCAATTTTAGAGTTTGGCAGATTTTAGCAATCTTTGGACAAGTCAAGCAATCATCACACAATTCAAGCAAGCATGCAAAGAGTGTATAAGCAGCGGAAATTAAAGCATGCAACTTGCAAGAATGTAAAGGGAAGGGTTTGGAGAATTCAAACGCAATTGGAGACACGGATGTTTTTGGCATGGTTCCGATAGGTGGTGCTATCGTACATCCACGTTGATGGAGACTTCAACCCATGAAGGGTAATGGTTGCGCGAGTCCACGAAGTGCTCCACCCACGAAGGGTCCACGAAGAAGCAACCTTGTCTATCCCACCATGGCCGTCACCCACGAAGGACTTGCCTCACTAGCGGTAGATCTTCACGAAGTAGGCGATCTCCTTGCCCTTAAAAACTCCTTGGTTCAACTCCACAATCTTGTCGGAGGCTCCCAAGTGACACCTAGCCAATCTAGGAGACACCACTCTCCAAGAAGTAACAAATGGTGCGTTGATGATGAACTCCTTTCTCTTGTGCTTCAAATGATAGTCTACCCAACACTCAACTCTCTCTCATAGGATTTGGATCTGGTGGAAAGAAGATTTGAGTGGAAAGCAACTTGGGGAAGGCTAGAGATCAAGATTCATATGGTAGGAATGGAATATCTTGGTCTCAACACATGAGTAGGTGGTTCTCTCTCAGAACTGGTTAGTTGGAAGTGTAGGTTTGTTCTTATGGCTCTCTCCATGAATGAAGAGGAGGTGGAGGGGTATATATAGCCTCCACACAAAATCTAACCGTTACACACAATTTACCAATCTCGGTGGGACCGAATCATCAAACTCGGTTGGACCGATTTAGTAAACCTAGTGACCGTTAGGACTTTTGGTGGGACCGAAATGCAACTCGGTAGGACCGATATGGTTAGGGTTAGGGCATAATGTAATCTCGGTGAGACCGATTACACAAACTCAGTGAGACCGATTTTGGTAATTAGCTAACCAGAGAGTTGGTCAGGTAAACTCGGTGGGACCGATTCGCTCTTTTCGGTGAGACTGAAATGTTACGGAAGGGAAACAGAGAGTTTACATTGCAATCTCGGTGGGACCGATCGCTCACTTCGGTTAGACCGAAACGTTACGAAGGGAAACAGAGAGATTACAATCCCATCTCGGTGAGACCGAGATCCCTATCGGTGAGACCGATTTTCCTAGGGTTTGTGGCAGTGGCTATGACATTTGAACTCGGTGGCGCCGGATAGAAAGAATCGGTATGACCGATTTTGACTTTAGGTTTAGGTCATATGAGGATGTGAGAAAGTAGTTGAGGGTATTTGGAGCATATCACTAAGCACATGAAGCAAGAGGCTCATTAAGCAACACCTCATCCCTCCTTGATAGTATTGGCTTTTCCTATAGAATTAATGCGATCTTGGATCACTAAAATATAAAATGTAGAGTCTTGAGCTTTTGAGCTTGAGCCAATCCTTTGTACTTGATATTTTGTGGGATCCACTTTCATCATCCATGCCATGCCATTCATTGAGCTTTCCTGAAATATTTGTCTTGGAATAGCATTAGCTCAATGAGCTATATGTTGTTATGAATTACCAAAACCACCTAGGGATAGTTGCACTTTCAATCTCCCCCTTTTTAGTAATTGACGACAACATATAGATCAAAGCTTCGACAAATGATAATAAGATTGAAAAACATCGTCACTTTGAGAAGTATGTGATAAGCAAGAGCTCCCCCTAAGTTTGTGCATAGTTTAAGATTTGCTTTGGACTGCAAATGCACAAGGAATTAGGCTCATGGGTTACTCTTCCATGTCACATACATCTTGGTGGAGCGCTCAAAATAATAAAAATTGAATACATGCACTCATCACCAAGCAAAGTGAATGATCATATAAGGATAGGTAAGATAATAGCATATAATCAAGCATAAGTGTAGCTTATGATCAAACACATGATCATCAATGTCTCACAGGTAATGCATAGTATCTCAAGCAATCAAAAGAAAAAGAAGTTCAACCAAGAAGACAAGAGAGAATAAAAAACAGCAAATCTCTCTCTCAAAGCCTATGATCTATACATTTTTCTCCCCCTTTGGCAACAAGTTACCAAAAAGTTCATAGAAAATGCATAGGACTATATCGTCTCTCAGGCTTGGTCTTCAGGTGGTGTAGAGATGGCTCCTTGGACGAAGACTTCAGTATATGTAGATGGAGCTGGAGGAGTTGGTGCTGGAGCTGGTTGCCCTGGAGCTATAGGAGCTGTAGCTGGTGCAGATGATGTGGCTCTGGTATCTGTCATAGGCACTGCAACTAATCTCTGAGCTCTAGGAACTCTGGCAAATGCATCAGTTGTTGTCTTGCCCTTCCTCTCCTGCATGTCATCATGTAGCTGCTCTACAACTGACTGAATCTTAGTTACTTTGACATCAAGATCATAGAATTTTTGTTCCATGATTCTTTCCAGGCTCTCCTGGTTTTGAGTTAGGGTGGCCAACCCCTTCTCAATCCTTAGTGATGATGCTATCAAGTAACCAAGTTGCTCCTGCTTGTTCTTCAAAAAGTACTCAGATGCCTCCTCTTGAGTTGGCATTTTGGTAGCCTTCTCTTTCCTTGCCTTCTCCTTCTTCTCCTGAGCTTGTACTGATGATGGTTCATTCTCATTCATGACAACTTGATTGTCCTCAAAGTCTAGATATAGAGCAAAATGTTCTTTATCCAACTGATATTTTCCTGTGCCCATCTTTGAGTTAATCAACTCCTGAATCTGTGGGGCATATCCACAACTCCTCTTCTGGTCTGCTGCAGTCCTCTTGATAGTTTCAACCATAAGGCTCATGACCTTGAATTTTTTAGGCACATCAAAAATATGTAGCAAGTTAATTGCATGCCCTCTAATCATGTTGTGATCACCTGATTTGGGCAAAAGAGTGTGCCTTAGGATCCAGTTGATCGTAGGCAGCCCCGACAGAAGAAAATGAACTGATCCAAACTTGAAAGTCTCAAGTGCTTCATCAGGGATCTCCTTGTACATATGTGACATTGAGTTATGATCCATTTTCTTCTTGGCATAAATCTCCAAGTCATCTTCACTCTCCTCTGGGGCATTGATCAGACTTGCCCCCTCCTCAATGGTTGACTGGTATCTCGTACCTTCAGACATCCAAACTATCCTGCCATCTAGATAGAAATGTGCTGTGGAGTAGAATTGCATAATGAGTTCATCATTCTAGTTTGTGTGCTTCTGCCCAACAAAATCTGCAACTCCACAAGCAACAAAACTGTCTTGCACTCCAGGATAGTGTTCCTCATTTTCCTTCATGTAGGTCCAGTCGACCCACCTCATATCACACACTATGGGCTTCTTATCCAACAAGATTGTCTCATAGAAGTCCTGCTGCTCCTTGGTGTGGAACCTGTAATCAACAGCAGTTCTTCTCCTGGTGGCATATGGATCTGACAATCTCCATAGCCTAAACCCTGCATCCTTCCTTAGCTTCATATTCTCAGTCACTGGATGAGCATCGTTGTGGTCTGGAATCTTGGGTTTGAGCTTCCTTAGGATCTGCCCTTCTTCATCTTCCTCGGCAGCAATATCAGGCATTGGGGCCTTGTTCTTCTCAGCTGCTGGTATACTCCTGGTATTCCTCTTTTGTGCAATCTTGGGCTTGGGGGCGGCTTTGGGTGCTTCCTTGGGCTTAGATGTTGCAGCCCTTGACCTTATAGCATCACCCATAAGCTTTTGTGCCTTGGGTGCTGGTTCAGCAACCTCTTCTCCCTCTTCCATCATGGAAGGTTGACCAACAACTCTGGCCATGGTCTTCTTGACCCTTCCCTTCCTTTTCTTTCCTTTTGCAGCTAGCTCTTTGGGATCAGGCTTTTCAGGTAATTGAGTTGATCCTCTGGCTTTGGACATTGGTTGTCTTCCTGCCAGCCTTTTGATCTTCATGCCTGGCTTTACTGTAGTTGAGCTGATCACCTTCTTGAGCACTACCTTCTTGGAAGTAGCCTCATCTTCAACAGCCACATAATCCTCATCCTCAGAATCTGAGGTTCTCTTCCTTCTTGCTCTTGTGGCTGCTTTGGGCAAATTGCTGGGAGTACTTCTGCTGCCTTCATCTGAAGTACTTAAGGGACTAGTGCCCTCACTCATGTGAATCTGCTCTTCTTCCCTGTTCTGACTATCACTTTGGTCTGACATGATGCAAATCACTGACTGTTGAACCTGTAAATAGTTATACATGAGATAGAGTGGATGAGCATCACAAAGTGCAGAGTTTTTGCAAAAGCATGATTCAAAAAACTTAGTTTTAGTTTCCACAGAAAGCATTTCGGATCTACCGATTTTCAAACTCGGTGATACCGAAGTAGTTTTGGAACCTAAACTAGCGAACTTGGTCAGACCGAGTCACAGTTCGATGGCGCCGATACTGCTAGGGTTTCACAAAGTTCTAAAATCGGTCACACCGATTTGTAATTCTCGGTCAGACCGAGACTTACTAGTGCAATGGCGTTAGCCAAATCGGTGGGACCGAGTTTTTCAACTCGGTGGGTCCGAGATGGTTTCAGCGGAAACCTAACCTTAAATTTTCGAATCACATCTATTCTAAGGATCATATTGACTGGATAGGAGTGTTTCAATCGTGGCAAGATGCATTACGAACACAATTTGATGAGAATCAGACGAGGAAAGCACTGTGATCGAGTTCATACCCTAGTTCGGTGGTGAACTCGCTACGGCGGCAACGGTGGAGGTGAATTCTGTTGACGGCGGCGGAGACCAGCGACTGGAGGCGGCTGGCGACGAAGTCGACGATCCATAGACCTAATAGGCAGAGCGAGCTATGCGCGGGCAAGGAGTTTCGGAGAAAGTTTTCCAAAATTTGCTCGTGAGTATATATAGCCCGACAATGTCGGTGTGACCGAGTTGAACAACTCGGTGGCACCGAGATGCATAACTGTTGACAGTTACAGCAACTCGGTGGGACCGAAAAGTTCGAATCGGTTGCACCGAGATTGAAAACCTAGATCGACTTAGTGATCTCGGTAGGACCAAAATGGAGGAATCGGTCAGACCGAGAATCACAAAGAAGTTTTGGAAGTTTAGGTCTATGAAGAATCGGGGACTCCAAGTGCTCCTCACACAGTGGTTCGAATCTGACTTGAACAAATTTTGTGATGCAGCATGAATAGAATTGGAGACTAGAAAAGCATAGATAGCTAGAGAAGGTTCTTAGGCATTCTTGTCCATCCACTTGGCCAAAGAAAAAGAAGCCAATCAATCAAAACAACAAGTGGATGTCCTCGAATGAGAAAAATATGCATTCAACATGCTCACACAATAAAATGACAAATGAAATATGTGACAAAGCATGCACAACCAATTCTAGCATCTATCAAACAATTGGCGATGACTAGGTCATCTATATATGAGTATATTGACTTAGGAATCAAATGAGAACATTTGATCATAGGTCATACTCATTGTTTAAGCTCAAGTGGGGTTACCACTTTTACATAATGCATTGATGTGTTCACACCATTAGAGTTGCTTTGACTCAATTCTTAGAGTTAAGCTCCCCCTAGATGTGAGATCCCCCCTTGGAGGGATAAACTAACCTTGGGTTTTGTCGATGATGACTTCATGTAGGTGTTGAAGATGTGGATGCTCCATGTTGATCTAGATCATTTGGAGCAATCCTTTGGAGTGAGTTGCACTTTCAATACCTACACGGGTTAGTCCCGCAAGGAACAAACAAGAATATCCATAGACATAGAGTGATGCACACACAAAATGATGTCCATGAAAACATTAGGTTACCTTGTCCCTTGCCTTACCAACATGAGGGTTTGTGACTCCTTGAACTAGTGCAAGATGTGTAAGTTGATTGCACTTGTCCTTGCCATAAAGATATGAGTGAAGAATGTTGGCGGAGTCACCCTCAAGAACTCTCTAGTTCTTCTTCTTCGGGATCCACATCATCTTGATGGGAATCCTTGGTGTAGTAGTTGTGCTTGATGAAGTAGAACTTGACGTAGTGTTGGGAACCCACTTGACCAAGGCCTTAGGTGCTTTTTCAAATGCATCAATCTCCTCTTTAAGCTTGTCCTTGCCTTTGTTCTCGTGGTCTTGTGGTGGAACATCATGTTGTGCTTGTGTTCCATTGAAGGAAGTAGGATCATACTTCTCTTTTTGAGGAACAAACTTAGTCTTGGGGTATTGATCTTCTTCCCACTCAACTCCATTGGCATTGAACTTTCGTTCAAAACCAACACCTTGATTCTTCCGCTGCCTTCCTTGCTTGCGTACAATTTCCTCGAATTGCTTACTCCTGGCAAGGCTCTTGTATAGACCTTTCTCTATAATTCCCTTCAATAAGCTATTTTCTTGCTCAAGTGTAACTTGGCTAAGAGAATCGTTAGTGGAATCAAGAGATCTACTAGAAGCAACAATGTTGGGTTTAGCATTGTTATTGTTACTACTAGAGGAAGAATCTTTCTTGTTCTTTTTACTAGACTTGACTTGAGGCATGTAAGTAGATAAGAGTAAACACTTGGCAATATAAGAAGAACTTTTCTTACAAAGATCATCATTGATTGCTTTTAAGAACTCATGCTCATTCTCAAGATTGAGCTTTTCAAAATGTAACTTCTCATGAGCCCTTAAAAGTTCTCGATGATCTTCGAAGATAGTTTCATGAGCTAACTTAAGAGTGTTTAGTTCTTTAGTTAGATGCTCAATCTTCTCCTTATCATTGTCATTCGTTTTCTCTTGATTAGCATGATTAATTGACGTTTCATCATAGTATTCATCACTAGAGTTGTCAATAAGTAAATCATCATCACCTAACAAGTCATCTTCATCACTATTAAAATCAACATACTTGGGATGAGTTACCTTAGGACCTTTGGCCATGAAGCATCTTCCAATTCCTTCATTTGGTGATTCAAATATGTCGTAGGAGTTGGTTGACACAAGTGCTAGACCGGCAACACCTTCATCTTGAGTATGTTCAGAGTCGGAGTGATAGCTTCTCTCGGAGTGATGTTCAGAGTCGGAACCGGATATCCATTCACCAACATGAGCTTGATGTCTTCATTTTGTGTAGCTCTTTGATGACTTGTCCTTTCTTTCTGAATCCTTGCTTCTCCGTGAGGTTCTTCGTTCATAACGATCATCTCTACTCCTCCTATCTCTTGGCGGTGATTCTTCTCTTCTACTTCTTCTTTTGGGAGAATCTTCTCTTTTTTTGTAGGGTTCCGTACACTCATTGTAATAGTGTCCGGGTCTCCCACAATTGTAGCAGTTGCGCTCTCGACTGGAAGATCTTTTGTCATTGTAGGACCTTGACTTAGAGCTTCTTTCTTTGCTTCTACTCTTGTAGAATTTGTTAAAATTCTTCACCATTAAGCTCAATTCTTCATTGAAGGTTTGTTTATCACTTGATGATGTAGGAGCTTCACATGAGGCTTTGTAAGCACCACTTGACTTGTTGTGAAGTTCCTCTTTATCCTTGAGTGACATCTCATGAGCAACAATTCTACCAATGACTTCTGTTGGCTTGAGATTCTTGTAATTGGGCATCATTTGAAGCAATGTGCACACGGTATCATACTTTCCATCCAATGGTCTCAGGATTTTCTTGATGATGAATCTATCGGTCATCTCTTCACTCCCTAAGCCGGCAATCTCATTTGTGATAAGAGCAAGCCTAGAGTACATTTCAGCAACACCTTCACCATCCTTCATTTTGAACTTGTCAAGCTGACTTTGGAGCACATCCAACTTGGATTCCTTGACGGAGTCGGTACCTTCATGCATATCAATCAAAGTATCCCAAATGTCCTTTGCATTCTCAAGGCGGCTAATTTTGTTGAATTCTTCGGGGCACAAGCCATTGAAGAGGATATCACAAGCTTGAGTGTTGTATTGCAACATCTTCAATTCTTCCGCGCTAGCTTCACGGTTCGGCTCATTCCCATCATAGAATTCACCTTGCAAGCCAATACAAACAATAGCCCAAACGGCGGGGTTTTGTCCGAGAATATGCATTTTCATCTTATGCTTTCAACTAGCAAAATTAGTTCCATCAAAGTAAGGACCTCTACAGTGATAATTTCCCTCGCTAGACGCCATACTCTCCTAGGCTATGAAACCAAGGCTATGACCACCAAAAGCTATGGAAATCAAAGCAAATGGGGACCAAAGATCTGATACCACTTGTAGGACCTTGAAGTATGTCTAGAGGGGGGTGATTAGACTACTTAACCAATTAAAAACTTAGCCTTTTCCCAATTTTAGAGTTTGGCAGATTTTAGCAATCTTTGGAAAAGTCAAGCAATCATCACACAATTCAAGCAAGCATGCAAAGAGTGTATAAGCAGCGGAAATTAAAGCATGCAACTTGCAAGAATGTAAAGGGAAGGGTTTGGAGAATTCAAATGCAATTGGAGACACGGATGTTTTTGGCGTGGTTCCGATAGGTGGTGCTATCGTACATCCACGTTGATGGAGACTTCAACCCACGAAGGGCAACGGTTGCGCGAGTCCACGGAGGGCTCCACCCACGAAGGGTCCACGAAGAAGCAACCTTCTCTATCCCACCATGGCCGTCACCCACGAAGGACTTGCCTCACTAGCGGTAGATCTTCATGAAGTAGGCAATCTCCTTGCCCTTACAAACTCCTTGGTTCAACTCCACAATCTTGTCAGAGGCTCCCAAGTGACACCTAGCCAATCTAGGAGACACCACTCTCCAAGAAGTAACAAATGGTGCATTGATGATGAACTCCTTGCTCTTGTGCTTCAAATGATAGTCTCCCCAACACTCAACTCTCTCTCATTGGATTTGGATTTGGTGGAAAGAAGATTTGAGTGGAAAGCAACTTCGGGAAGGCTAGAGATCAAGATTCATATGGTAGGAATGGAATATCTTGGTCTCAACACATGAGTAGGTGGTTCTCTCTCAGAACTGGTAAGTTGGAAGTTTAGGTTTGTTCTGATGGCTCTCTCCACGAATGAAGAGGAGGTAGAGGGGTATATATAGCCTCCACACAAAATCTAACCATTACACACAATTTACCAATCTCCGTGGGACCGAATCATCAAACTCGGTCGGACCGATTTAGTAAACCTAGTGACCGTTAGGACTTTCGGTGGGACCGAAATGCAACTCGGTAGGACCGATATGGTTAGGGTTAGGGCATAACGTAATCTTGGTGAGACCGATTACACAAACTCGGTGAGACCGATTTTGGTAATTAGCTAACCAGAGAGTTGGTCAAGTAAACTCGGTGGGACCGGTTCGCTCTTTTTGGTGAGACCGAAATGTTACGAAAGGGAAACAGAGAGTTTACATTGCAATCTCGGTGGGACCGATCGCTCACTTCGGTTAGACCGAAACATTACGAAGGGAAACAGAGAGATTACAATCCCATCTCGGTGAGACCGAGATCCCTATCGGTGAGACCGATTGGCCAAGGGTTTGTGGCAGTGGCTATGACATTTTAACTCGGTGGCGCCAGATAGAAAGAATCGGTATGACCGATTTTGACTTTAGGTTTAGGTCATATGAGGATGTGAGAAAGTAGTTGAGGGTATTTGGAGCATATCACTAAGCACATGAAGCAAGAGGCTCATGAAGCAACACCTCATCCCTCCTTGATATTATTGGCTTTTCCTATAGACTCAATGTGATCTTGGATCACTAAAATATAAAATGTAGAGTCTTGAGCTTTTGAGCTTGAGCCAATCCTTTGTACTTGATATTTTGAGGGATCCACTTTCATCATCCATGCCATGCCATTCATTGAGCTTTCCTGAAATATTTGTCTTGGAATAGCATTAGCTCAATGACCTCTATGTTGTTATGAATTACCAAAACCACATAGGGATAGTTGCACTTTCACCTATATTGTTGATTCTAAAGTAACTATTCACACTGATCATGCTGCTATTAAATATCTTATGGAAAAGAAGGATGCAAAACCTAGACTCATTAGATGGATTCTCTTGCTGCAAGAATATGATTTGCATATTGTTGATAGAAAAGGAGCTGAGAACCCCGTTGCAGATAACTTATCTAGGTTAGAGAATGTTCTTGATGACCCACTACCTATTCATGATAGCTTCCCTGATGAGCAACTAAATGTCATAAGCACTTCTCGTATCACTCCATGGTATGCTGATTATGCTAATTACATTGTTGCTAAATTTATACTACCTAGCTTCACATACCAACAAAAGAAAAAGTTTTTCTATGACTTGCGACATTACTTTTGGGATGACCCACATCTTTATAAAGGAGTAGATGGTGTCATTAGATGTTGTGTACCTGAGCATGAACAGGAACAGATCCTACGCAAGTGTCACTCCGAAGCTTATGGAGGACACCATGCTGGAGATAGAACTGCACATAAGGTATTGCAATCTGGTTTTTATTGGCCTACTCTCTTCAAGGATGCCTGTAAGTTTGTTTTTTCTTGCGATGAATGTCAAAGAATTGGTAATATTAGTAGACGTCAAGAAATGCCTATGAATTATTCACTTGTTATTGAGCCATTTGATGTTTGGGGCTTTGATTATATGGGACCTTTTCCTGCCTCTAATGGATACACACATATTTTAGTTGCTGTTGATTATGTTACTAAGTGGGTAGAAGATATTCCAACCAGTAGTGCTGATCATAACACTTCTATTAAAATGCTTAAGGAAGTTATTTTTTCGAGGTTTGGAGTCCCTAGATATTTAATGACTGATGGTGGTTCACACTTTATTCATGGTGCTTTCCGTAAGATGCTTGCTAAATACGATGTTAATCATAGGATTGCATCTCCTTATCACCCGCAGTCCAGTGGTCAAGTAGAGTTGAGCAATAGAGAGCTCAAATTAATTTTGCAAAAGACTGTTAATAGGTCTAGAAAGAATTGGTCTAAGAAACTTGATGATGCATTATGGGCCTACAGAACTGCATATAAAAATCCTATGGGTATGTCTCCGTACAAAATGGTCTATGGAAAAGCTTGCCACTTACCTCTCGAACTATAACATAAGGCATACTGGGCTATTAAAGAGCTCAACTATGATTTCAAACTTGCCGGTGAGAAGAGGTTATTTGATATTAGCTCACTTGATGAATGGAGAACCCAAGCTTATGAAAATGCCAAGTTGTTTAAAGAAAAAGTTAAAAGATGGCATGACAAAAGGATACAAAAGCGTGAGTTTAATGTAGGTGATTATGTATTGCTATACAACTCTCGTTTAAGATTTTTTGCAGGAAAACTTCTCTCCAAATGGGAAGATCCCTACGTTATCGAAGAGGTCTATCGTTCCAGTGCCATAAAAGTCAACAACTTCGCAGGCACAAATCCTAAGGTGGTAAACGGTCAAAGGATCAAACACTATATCTCAGGTAATCCTATAAATGTTGAAACTAATACTATTGAAACCGTAACCCCGGAGGAATACATAAGGGACACTTTCCAACCCGCTTCAGACTCCGAAAAGGAATAGGTATGTGGTACGGTAAGTAAACCGACTCCAAAACAATTTTTAAGGCAATATTTCTCCATTTTGGAATATTTAGAAAAATAGAAAAATGAGTAGCAGTCCGAGGAGGACACGACGCCTCCACGAGGGTGGAGGGCGCGCCCTACCCCCCTGGGCGCGCCCCCCTACCTCGTGAGCACCTCGTGTGCCCTCCGGACTCCGTTTCCTTGCACGATACGTATTTTGGTCGGTAAAAAATCATTATTTATACTCTCGAAGGTTTTGACCACCGTATGACGCAATTATCCTTTGTTTTCGTTTTGAGTTGTTACTGCTGCAGATTAAAGCAAGATGTCTTCTCAATAGTCCGTCGGGGAGAGCCGGGTATCTAACCCGACACATGAACCAAGGGCAAATAGCGACGCTGACCACTTTGGGCCGGCAACGGAGGAAGAGATGGAGGCTGATCTGATGAGAGTAGATGCCATGGAAGATCAAGAAGTCACCTCTCGCCTCCGAGCTGGGTTTACGATGGGGGAACTACAGAGCTCATCTATTCCAAACTTAGTTATTCCTGCCAATGTTAAATTTCTTTCCTATGAGAATATGAGGAGGAGTGTCTCTTGTTCTCCCGCAGCTATGCAACACCCTTGGGTGTAAGGAGCTTTAGCCGTTACAGGAAAGCTTCGCAAGGAGATAATAGACCTCAAGCAGCAAGTCAATAAGCTCGAAGAGGAGAACCGTATGCTAAGGGGAATCATCGCCAAGAACATTACTCCCACAACAAAGAAGGAGACATAATCACATGGGTATGGGCACTCCCCTTGGCAACTGCCAAGCTTGGGGGAGGTGCCCTAGTATTGTATCACCATCCCAACTCCTATCTTTACCGTTTTTCTTAGTTCGATCCTATTGGTAGTATCTTGATTTAGTAGAATAAAGTCATGGCATGATCTAGTTTTGAGTTTTGCTTTACAATCCTTCTTTGTAATCGAGTCCGTGAGCTATATAATAAAGATTAGTGTTGAGTCAAGGGCTTGATTATTATTCCATGATCTTGGGTGAATAGAAGAATAGAACAAAAAGAATCAAAGAGTTCATATTGATATTAGTGAAAGTAATGACTTCACATAGAAAGAGTATGATGATCAAAAGTTGTTGGGAGTTAGCAATTATAGCTTTGGTCATCGTTGCAATTAATAGGAAGTAATAAGGAAAGAGAGGTTTCACATATAGATATATTATCATTGATATCTTTTATGATTGGGAGCACTCATTAAAATATGACATGCTAAAGAGTTGAGGTTGGACAAGGAAGACAACATAATGAGTTATGTTTTCTTACATCCGAGATAAAGTATGCTGTCATGGATCCTCTACCGTGTTGAGCTTGCCTTTCCCCCTCTTGCTAGCCAAATTCTCAGCACCAAGTAGAAATACTACTTGTGCTTCCAAATACCCTTAAACCAGTTTTGCCGTGAGAGTCCACCATACCTACCTATGGATTGAGTAAGATCCTTCAAGTAAGTTGTCATCGGTGCAAGTAATAAAAATTGCTCTCTAAAAATGCATGACTTATTAGTGCAGAGAAATAATCTTTGTACGAACTTGTTGTGGACGCAATAAAAGCGACGGACTGCATAATAAAGGTTCACATACAAGGGGCAATATAAAGTGATGTTCTTTTGCATTAAGATTTTGTGCATCAACCCTACACGCGCATGACAACCTCTGCTTCCCTCTGCGAAGGGCCTATCTTTTCTTTTCTCTACCTTATGCAAGAGTCACGGTGATCTTCACCTTTCTTTTACATTTTATCCTTTGGCAAGCTCAGCATGTTGGAAAGAGTATGATATATATATATATCTAATTCGATGTAGGGGAGCATGAATTATTATTGTTGACATTACCCTTGAGGTAAGAGGTTGTGGGGCAAAACTATAAGCCCCTATCTTTCTCTGTGTCCGACTAAAACTCCGTAACCACAAGTACCGCGTGAGTGCTAGCAATTATGAAGGACTAAGTGATAGTTGAGTATGTGGACTTGCTTTTAAGCTCTGACATAGACTGTTTCCAATGTTATGATAAATTGCAATTGCTTCAATGACCAAGGGTATAACTTGTTGGTGCTCAATAAGGTTTCTGATTCATGCTTTGGCTTTGTGAAAATATCATCACTTGAACATGAGTAATCATATGACAAAATCTTTTTATGTTGCTATTATGAAATAATCATGATGCCTTCATGTCCGTATTTTATTTTTATCGACGCCTCTACCTCTAAACATGAGGACATATTTATTGTTATCGGCTTTTTGCTTGAGGACAAGCGAGGTCTAAGCTTGGGGGAGTTGATACATCCATTTTGCATCATGCTTTTATGATAATATTTATTGCATTATGGGCTGTTATTTCACGTTATGTCACAATACTTACGGCTATTCTCTCTTATTTTACAAGGTCTATATGAAGAGGGAGAAGGCCGGCAACTGGAATTCTGGGCTGGAAAAGGAGCAAATATTGGAGGCCTATTCTACACAACTCCAAAAGTCCTGAAACTCCACGGAATACCTTAAAATAAATAAAGAAACATCATCGCCAAAGATGAAGGCCAGGGGGCCCACACCCTGCTCACGAGGGTGGGGGGGGGCGCCCCCCACCTGTTGGGAAACGTAGCAGAAATTCAAAATTTTCCTACGTGTCACCAAGATCTATCTATGGAGAGACTAGCAACGAGAGAGAGGGGAGTGCATCTACATACCCTTGTAGATCGCTAAGCGGAAGCATTCAAGAGAACGAGGTTGAAGGAGTTGTACTCGTCGTGATCCAAATCACCGGAGATCCTAGTGCCGAATGGACGGCACCTCCGCGTTCAACACACATGCAGCCCGGTGACGTCTCCCATGCCTTGATCCAGCAAGGAGAGAGGGAGAGGTTGGGGAAGACTCCGTCCAGCAGCAGCACAACGGTGTGGTGGTGATGGAGGAGTGTGGCAATCCTACAGCGTTTCGCCAAGCACCGCGGGAGAGGAGGAGGGAGAGAGGTAGGGCTGCGCCAGGGAGAGGTCAAAACTCATGTGTTGGCAGCCCCAAAGACCTCAACTATATATAGGGGAGAGGGAGGGGGCTGCGCCCCCTCTAGGGTTCCCACCCCAAGGGGTGCGGCAGCCCCTAGATCCCATCTAGGGTGCGGCCAAAGGGGGGAGAGGGGGAAACTTGCCCCCCAAGTAAGGTGGGTGCGCCCCCTCCCCAATCCCTAGGCTCCATGGGCCCTTGTGGGGGGTGCACCAGCCCACCTGGGGCTGGTCCCCTCCCACACTTGGCCCATGCAGCCTTCTGGGGCCGGTGGCCCCACTTGGTGGACCCCCGGGACCCTCCCGGTGGTCCCGGTACATTACCGATAACACCCGAAACTTTTCCGGTGCCCAAAACGGGACTTCCCATATATAAATCTTTACCTTCGGACCATTCTAGAACTCCCCGTGACGTCCGGGATCTCATCCGGGACTCCGAACAACATTCGGTAACCACGTATATCTATTCCCTATAACCCTAGCATCACCGAACCTTAAGTGTGTAGACCCTACGGGTTCGGGAACCATGCAGACATGACCGAGATGTTCTCCGGTCAATAACCAACAGCGGGATCTAGATACCCATGTTGGCTCCCACATGTTCCACGATGATCTCATCGGATGAGCCACGATGTCGAGGATTCAATCAATCCCGTATTCAATTCCCTTTGTCCAGCGGTATTGTACTTGCCCGAGATTCGATCGTTGGTCTGCCGATACCTTGTTCAATCTCGTTACCGGTAAGTCTCTTTACTCGTTCCGTAACACATCATCCCGTGATCAACCCCTTGGTCACATTGTGCACATTATGATGATGTCCTACCGAGTGGGCCCAGAGATACCTCTCCATCACACGGAGTGACAAATCCTAGTCTCGATTCGTGCCAACCCAACAGACACTTTCAGAGATACCCGTAGTGCACCTTTATAGCCACCCAGTTACGTTGTGACGTTTGGTACACCCAAAGCATTCCTACGGTATCCGGGAGTTGCACAATCTCATGGTCTAAGGAAATGATACTTGACATTATAAAAGCTTTAGCATACGAACTACACGATCTTTGTGCTAGGCTTAGGATTGGGTCTTGTCCATCACATCATTCTCCTAATGATGTGATCCCGTTATCAACGACATCCAATGTCCATGGTCAGGAAACCGTAACCATCTATTGATCAACGAGCTAGTCAACTAGAGGCTTACTAGGGACATGGTGTTGTCTATGTACCCACACATGTATCTGAGTTTCCTATCAATACAATTATAGCATGGATAATAAACGATGATCATGAACAAGGAAATATAATAATAACTAATTTATTATTTCCTCTAGGGCATATTTCCAACAGTCTCCCACTTGAATTAGAGTCATAATCTAGTTCACATCGCCATGTGATTAACACTCACAGGTCACATCGCCATGTGACCAACATCCAAAGAGTTTACTAGTGTCACTAAACTAGTTCACATCATCATGTGATTAAGACTCAATGAGTTCTGGGGTTTGATCATGTTTTGCTTGTGAGAGAGGTTTTAGTCAACGGGTCTGCAACATTCAGATCCGTATGTACTTCGCAAATCTCTAGGTCATATTGTAAATGCTGCTCCCGCGCTCCACTTAGAGCTATTCCAAATGGTCACTCCACTATATGTATCCGGTTTGCTACTCAGAGTCACTCGGATAGGTGTTAAAGCTTGCATCAACGTAACCCTTTACACCGAACTCTTTATCACCTCCATAATCGAGAAACATGTCCTTATTTACTCCAAGGACAATTTTGACCGCTGTCCAATGATCCATTCCTGGATCACTCTTGTACCCCCTTGCTAGACTCATGGCAAGACACACTTTCGGTGCGGTACACAGTATAGCATACTACAGAGCCTATGTCTGAAGCATAGGGGACGACCTTCGTCCTTTCTCTCTCTTCTGCCGTGGTCAAGCTTTAAGTCTTAACTTCATACCTTACAACTCAGGCAAGAACACCTTCTTTGACTAATCCATCTTGAACACCTTCAAGATCATGTTAGGGTATGTGCTCATCTAAAAGTACCATTTAGCGTTTTGATCTATCCTCACAGATCTTAATGCTCAATGTTCAAGCAGCTTAATCCAGGTTTTCTATTGAAAAACACTTTTAAAATAACCCTATATGCTTTCCAGAAATTCTACATCATTTCTGATCAACAATACGTCAACAACATATACTCATCAGAAATTCTATAGTGCTCCCACTCACCTTTTTGGAAATACAAGTTTCTCATAAACTTTGTATAAACCCAAAATCTTTGATCATCTCATCAAAGCGTACATTCCAACTCCGAGATGCTTACTCCAGTCCTTAGAAGGATTTGCTGGAGCTTTGCATACTTGTTAGCATCATTCAGGATTGACAAAAGCTTCTGGTTGTATCACATACAACCTTTCCTCAAGGATATCGTCGAGGAAACAATGTTTTGACATTCTATCTGCAAGATTTCATAAATCATGCAATAATTGCTAATATAATTCCAACAGACTCTTAGCATCGCTACGAGTGAGAAAGTCTCATCGTAGTCAACTCCTTGAACTTGTTGGAAAACATCTTAACGACAAGTCGAGCCTTCTTAATGGTAATACTTACCATCATTGTCTGTCTTCCTTTTAAAATCCATCTGTACTCAACAGCCTTACGACCATCAAGTAGTTCTTCCAAAGTCTATATTTGTTTTCATACATGGATCCTTTCTCAGATTTTATGGCCTCGAGCCATTCGTCGGAACCCAGGCCAACCATCGCTTCTTCATAGCTCATAGGTTCATTGTTGTCTAGCAACATGACCTCCAAGACAGGATTACCGTACCACTCTGAAGTAGTACGCATCCTTGTCAACCTACGAGGTTTAGCAGTGACTTGATCCGAAGTTTCATGATCACTATCATAAGCTTCTACTTCAATTGGTGTAGGCGCCACAGGAACAACTTCCTGTTCCCTGCTACACACTAGTTGAAGTGATGGTTCAATAACCTTATCAAGTCTCCAACATCCTCCCACTCAATTCTTTCGAGAGAAACTTTTCCTTGACAAAGGACCCGTTTCTAGAAACAATCCTTTTGCTTACAGATCTGAAATAGGAGGTATACCCAACTGTTTTTGGGTGTCCTATGAAGATGCATTTTATCCGCTTTGGGTTCGAGCTTATCAACCTGAAACTTTTTCACATAAGCGTCGTAGCCCCAAACTTTTAAGAAACAGTAACTTAGGTTTCTCCAAACCATAGTTCAAATGGTGTCGTCTCAATGGAATTACGTGGTGCCCTATTAATGTGAGTGCGGTTGTCTCTAATGCCTAACCCATGAACGATAGTGGTAATTCGACAAGAGACATCATGGTATGCACCATATCCAATAGGGTGCAACTATGATGTTCGGACACACCATCAGACTATGGTGTTCCAGGCGGTGTTAATTGTGAAACAATTTCCAGAATGTCTTAATTGCATGCCAAAGCTCGTAACTCAGATACTCATATATATGATCATATCATAGACATTTTATCCTCTTGTCATGATGATCTCCAACTTCACTATGAAATTACTTAAACCATTTAATAATTCAGACTTGTGTTTCATCAAGCAAATATACAGTATCTACTCAAATCATCCGTGAAGTAAGAACATAACGATATCCACTGCGTGCCTCAACACTCATTGGACTGCACACATCAAAATGTATAACTTCCAACAAGTTGCTTTCTTGTTCCATCTTACTGAAAACGAGGCTTTTCAGTCATCTTGACCATGTGGTATGATTTGCATATCTCAAGTGATTCAAAATCAAGTGAGTCCAAACGATCCATCTGCATGGAGTTTCTTCATGCGTATACACCAATAGACATGGTTCGCATGTCTCAAACTTTTCAAAAAATGAGTGATTCCAAAGATCCATCAACATGGAGCTTCTTCATGCGTTTTACACCAATATGACTAACATGGCAGTGCCAAAAGTAAGTGGTACTATCATTACTATCTTATATCTTTTGGCATGAAAATGTGTATCACTACGATCGAGATTCAATAAACCATTCCTTTTAGGTGCAAGACCATTGAAGGTATTATTCAAATAAACAGAGTAACATTATTCTCCTTAAATGAATAACCATATTATGATAGACACAATCCAATCATGTCTATGCTCAACGCAAACACCAAATAACAATTATTTAGGTTTAACGCCAATCTCGATGGTAGAGGGAGCGTGCGATGCTTGATCACATCAACCTTGGAAACACTTCCAACACATATCATCAGCTCACCTTTAGCTAGTCTCCATTTATTCCGTAGCTTTTATTTCGAGTTACTAACACTTAGCAACCGAACCGGTATCTAATACCCTGGTGCTACTAGGAGTACTAGTAAAGTACACATTAACATAATGTATATCCAATATACTTCTATCGACCTTGCCAGCCTTCTCATCTACCAAGCATCTTGGGTAGTTCTGCTTCAGTGTCCGTTCCCTCATTACAGAAGCACTTAGTCTCGGGTTTGGGTTCAACCCTGGGTTTCTTCACTAGAGCAGCAACTGATTTGCGTTTCATGAAGTACCCCTTCTTGCCCTTGCCTTTCTTGAAACTAGTGGTTTCATTAACCATCAACAATTGCTGCTCCTTCTTGATTTCTACATTCACGATGTCGAACATTGCGAATAGCTCAAGGATCATCATATCTATCCCTGTTATGTTATAGTTCATCACGAAGCTCTAGTAGCTTGGTGGCAATGTCTTTGGAGAAACATCACTATCTCATCTGGAAGATAAACTCCCACTCGATTCAAGTGATTGTTGTACCCAGACAATCTGAGTATAAGCTCAACGATTGAGATCTTCTCCCTTAGTTTGTAGGCTAGAAAAACTCGTCGGAGGTCTCATACCTCTTGACGTGGGCACGAGCCTGAAATCCCAATTTCAGTTCTTGGAACATCTCATATGTTTTGCGACATTTCAAAAAAGTCTTTTGGTGCCTCAATTCTAAACCATTTAACATTACCGAACTATCATGTAGTCATCAAAACGTGTATGTCAGATGTCCGCAACATCCACAGACCACGTTTGAGGTCCAGCACACTGAGCGGTGCATTAAGAACATAAGCCTTCTACTGTTTGCATAATTGCTACTGTCAACTTTCAACTATATTTTCTCTAGGAACATATCTAAAACAGTAGAACTAAAGCGCGAGCTATGACATAATTTGCAAAGGGCTTTTGACTATGTTCAGGATAATTAAGTTCATCTAATGAACTCCCACTCAGATAGACATCCCTCTAGTCATCTAAGTGATTACATGATCCGAGTCAACTAGGCCGTGTCCGATCATCACGTGAGACGGACTAGTCATCATCGGTGAACATCTTCATGTTGATCGTATCTACTATACGACTCATGCTCGACCTTTCGGTCTCTTGTGTTCCGAGGCCATGTCTGTACATGCTAGGCTCGTCCAGTCAACCTAAGTGTCTTGCGTGTGTAAATCTGGCTTACACCCGTTGTATGTGAACGTTAGAATCTATCACATCCAATCATCACGTGGTGCTTCGAAACGACGAACTTTCGCAACGGTGCACAGTTAGGGGGAACACTTTCTTGAAATTTTAATGAGGGATCATCTTATTTACTACCGTCATTCTAAGCAAATAAGATGCATAAACATGATAAACATCACATGCAATCAAATAGTGACATGATATGGCCAATATCATTTTGCTCCTTTTGATCTCCATCTTCGGGGTTCCATGATCATCATCGTCACCGGCATGACACCATGATCTCCATCATCATGATCTCCATCATCGTGTCTCCATGAAGTTGTCTCGCCAACTATTAATTATACTACTATGGCTAACGGTTTAGCAATAAAGTAAAGTAATTACATGGCGTTGTTCAATGACACGCAGGTCATACAATAAATTAAGACAACTCCTATGGTTCCTGCCGGTTGTCATACTCATCGACATGCAAGTCGTGATTCCTATTACAAGAACATGATCAATCTCATACATCACATATATTTCATTCATCACATCCTTCTTGGCCATATCACATCACATAGCATACCCTGCAAAAACAAGTTAGATGTCCTCTAATTGTTGTTTGCATGTTTTACGTGGCTGCTATGGGTTTCTAGCAAGAACGTTTCTTACCTACGCAAAAGCCACAACGTGATATGCCAATTGCTATTTACCCTTCATAAGGACCCTTTTCATTGAATCCGATCCGACTAAAGTGGAAGAGACTGGAACCCGCTAGCCACCTTATGCAACAAGTGCATGTCAGTCGGTGGAACCTGTCTCACGTAAGAGTACGTGTAAGGTTGGTCCGGGCCGCTTCATCCCACAATACCGCCGAAACAAGATTGGACAAGTAACGGTAAGCATATTGAACAAAATCAACACCCACAACTACTTTGTGTTCTACTCGTGCAAAGAATCTACGCAATAGACCTAGATCTGAGCCACTGTTGGGGAATGTAGCAGAAATTCAAAATTTTCCTACGTGTCACCAAGATCTATCTATGGAGAGACTAGCAACGAGAGAGAGGGGAGTGCATCTACATACCCTTGTAGATCGCTAAGCAGAAGCGTTCAAGAGAACGAGGTTGAAGGAGTCGTACTCGTCGCAATCCAAATCACCGGAGATCCTAGTGCCGAACGGACGACACCTCCGCGTTCAACACACGTGCAGCCCGGTGACGTCTCCCATGCCTTGATCCAGCAAGGAGAGAGGGAGAGGTTGGGGAAGACTCCGTCCAGCAGCAGCACAATGGCATGGTGGTGATGAAGGAGCGTGGAAATCCTGCGGGGCTTCGTCATGCACCGCAGGAGAGGAGGAGGGAGAGAGGTAGGGCTGCGCCAGGGAGAGGTCAAAACTCATGCGTTGGCAGCCCCAAAGAACTCAACTATATATAGGTGAGAGGGAGGGGCTGCTCCCCCTCTAGGGTTCCCACCCCAAGGGGTGCGGCAGCCCCTAGATCCCATCTAGGGTGCGGCCAAAGGGGGGAGAGGGGGAAACTTGCCCCCCAAGTAAGGTGGGTGCGCCCCCTCCAAAATCCCTAGGCGCCTTGGGCCCTTGTGGGGGGCGCACCAGCCCACCTGGGGCTGGTCCCCTCCCACACTTGGACCATGCAGCCCTCTGGGGCCGGTGGCCCCACTTGGTGGACCCCCGGGACCCTCCTAGTGGTCCCGGTACGTTACCGATAACACCCGAAACTTTTCCGGTGCCCAAAACAGGACTTCCCATATATAAATCTTTGCCTCCGGACCATTCCGGAACTCCTCGTGACGTTCGGGATCTCATCCAAGACTCCGAACAACATTCGGTAACCACGTATATCTATTCCCTATAACCCTAGCATCACCGAACCTTAAGTGTGTAGACCCTACGGGTTCGGGAACCATGCAGACATGACCGAGACGTTCTCCGGTAAATAACCAACAGAGGGATCTGGATACCCATGTTGGCTCCCACAAATTCCATGACGATCTCATCGGATGAACCACGATGTCAAGGATTCAATCAATCCCGTATTCAATTCCCTTTGTCCAGCGGTATTGTACTTGCCCGAGATTCGATCGTCAGTATGTCGATACCTTGTTCAATCTCGTTACCAGTAAGTCTCTTTACTGGTTCCGTAACACATCATCCCGTGATCAACCCCTTGGTCACATTGTGCACATTATGATGATGTCCTACCGAATGGGCCCAGAGATACCTCTCCATCACACGGAGTGACAAATCCCAGTCTCGATTTGTGCCAACCCAACAGACACTTTTGGAGATACCAGTAGTGCACCTTTATAGCCACTCAGTTACGTTGTGATGTTTGGTACACCCAAAGCATTCCTACGGTATCCGGGAGTTGCACAATCTCATGGTCTAAGGAAATGATACTTGACATTATAAAAGCTTTAGCATACGAACTACACGATCTTTGTGCTAGGCTTAGGATTGGGTCTTGTCCATCACATCATTCTCCTAATGATGTGATCCCGTTATCAACGACATCCAATGTCCATGGTCAGGAAACCGTAACCATCTATTGATCAACGAGCTAGTCAACTAGAGGCTTACTAGGGACATGGTGTTGTCTATGTACCCACACATGTATCTGAGTTTCCTATCAATACAATTATAGCATGGATAATAAACAATTATCATGAACAAGGAAATATAATAATAACTAATTTATTATTGCCTCTAGCGCATATTTCCAACACCCCCCTGGGCGCGCCCCCTACCTCATGGGCCCCCTAGTGGCTCTCCGACACCCATCTTCTCCTATATGAAGTCTTTCGATGAGAAAAAAATAGAAGAAAACCTTTCGGGACGAGACTCCGCCGCCACGAGGCAGAACTAATCTAGGGCTCTGGCGGAGCTGTTCTGTCGGGGACAATTCCCTCTGGGAGGGGGAAATCATCATCATCGTCATCACCAACGCTCCTCTCATCAGGAGAGGGCAATCTCCATCAACATCTTCACCAGCACCATCTCATCTCAAAACCCTAGTTCATCTCTTGTATCCAATTCTTGTCTCCAATCCGGGATTGGTGCTAGTAGTTTGCTAGTAGTGTTAATTACTCCTTGTAGTTGATGCTAGTTGGTTTATTTGGTGGAAGATCATATGTTTAGATCCTTTATGTACTTTATTACCCCTCTGATTATGAACTTGAATATGCTTTGTGAGTAATTACGTTTGTTCCTGAGGACAAGGGAGAAGTCTTGCTATTAGTAGTCATGTGAATTTGGTATTCATTCGATATTTTGATGAGATGTATGTTGTCTAGCCTCTAGTGGTGTTATGTGAACGTCGACTACATAACACTTCACCATTATTTGGGCCTAGAGGAAGGCATTGGGAAGTAATAAGTAGATGATGGGTTGCTAGAGTGACAGAAGCTTAAACCTAGTTTATGTGTTGCTTCATAAGGGGCTGATTTGGATCCATATGTTTCATGCTATGTAGGTTTACCTTAATACTTTTGTTGTAGTTGCGGATGCTTGCAATAGAGGTTAATCATAAGTGGGATGCTTGTCCATGTAAGGGCAGTACCCAAGCACCGGTCCACCCACATGTCAAATTATCAAAGTACCGAATGCGAATCATATGAACGTGATGAAAACTAGCTTGACGATATTCCCATGTGTCCTCGGGAGCGCTTTTCCTATTATAAGAGTTTGTCCAGGCTTGTCCTTTGCTACAAAAAGGATTGGGCCACCTTGCTGCACTTTATTTACTTTTGTTTCTTGTTGCTCGTTACAATTTGTCTTATCACAAAACTATCTGTTACTACTTATTTCATTACTTGCAGAGAACACCTTGCTGAAAACCGCTTATCATTTCCTTCTGCTCCTCGTTGGGTTCGACACTCTTACTTATCGAAAGGACTACGATAGATCCCCTATACTTGTGGGTCATCACCTGCCAACGTTAAATTCCTTTCTTATGAAAATATGAAAAACAGTGTCACTTGTTCTCTAGAAGCTATGCAGCACCCTTGGGTAAAAGGAGCTTTAGCCATAACAGGAAAGCTTCGCAAGGAAAATATGAACCTCAAGCAACAAGTCAATAAGCTCGAGGAGGAGAATCGTATCCTGAGGGGAATTATTGCCAAGAAGATCACGACACCAACTTTGAAGAAGGAGACATAATCACATGGGTATGGGCACTCCCCTTGGCAACTGCCAAGCTTGGGGGAGGTGCCCCGGTATTGTATCACCATCACACTCCTATCTTTACCATTTTACTTAGTTCGAACCTTTTAGTAATATCTTGATATAGTAGATTGAAGTCTTGGTATGAATTAGTTTTGAGTTTTGCTTTGTGATCTCTATGTAATCGAGTCCGCGAATTATCTATAATAAAGATTAGTGTTGAGTCAAAGGGCTTTGCCATCTTGCTATGATCTTGAGAAAAAATAGAAAGAATAAAAATAATAAAAGAGTTCATATCGATCTTGTGGGTAGTAATGACTTCACACATAGAAAGTATGAGGCTTAAAAGTTGTTGAGAGTTGATAAATGTAGTTTTGGTCATCGTTGCAATTAATAAGAAGTAATAAGGAAAGAGAGGTTTTCACATATAAATATACTATCTTGGACATCTTTTATGACTGTGAGCACTCATTAAAGTATGACATGCTAAAGAGTTGATGTTGGACAAGGAAGACAACATAATGGTTTATGTTTTCTCACATCTTAGTTAAAGTACATTGTCATGGATCGTCCAACATGTTCAGCTTGCCTTTCCCCCTCATGCTAGCCAAAGTCCTTGCACTAAGTAGATATACTACTTGTCCTTCCAAATATCCTTCAACCCAGTTTTTCCATGAGAGTCCACCATATCTACCTATGGATTGAGTAAGATCCTTCAAGTAAGTTGTCATCGATGCAAGCAATAAAAATTGCTCTCTACATATGCATGACTTATTAGTGCGGAGCAAATAAGCTTAATACGATCTTGTTATGGAAGCAATAAAAGTGACGGACTGCATAATAAAGGTCCATATACAAGTGGCAATATAAAGTGACGTTCTTTCGCAGTAAGATTTTGTGTATCCAACCTTAAAAGTGCATGACAACCTCTGCTTCCCTCTGCGAAGGGCCTATCTTTTACTTTATGTCTTATACCTTATACTAGAGTCAAGGTGATCTCCACCTTTCCCTTTTTGTATTTTATCCTTTGGCAAGCACCTCGTGTTGGAAAGATCCAGATATATATATCCAATTGGATGTTCATTAACATGAACTATTATTGTTGACATCACCTAAAGGTGAATACGTTGGGAGGCAACATTATAAGCCCCTATCTTTCTCAGTGTCCGATTAAAACTCCATAACCATAAGTATTGCGTGAGTATTAGCAATTGTAGAAGACTACATGATAGTTGTGTATGTGGACTTGCTGAAAAGCTCTATTCTTGACACTTTCTGACGTTATGATAAATTGCAATTGCTTCAATGACTGAGATTATAGTTTGTTAGTTCCCAATGAAGTTTATGTTCCATACTTGACATTGTGAATAGATTGTTACTTGAGCATAAGGAATCATATGACAAAATCTCTGTATGTTGCTGTTATAAGAATGATCATGATGCCCTCATGTCCGTATTTTATTTTTATCGACACCTCTATCTCTGAGCATGTGGACATATTTTTCGATTTCGGCTTCCGCTTGAGGACAAGCGAGGTCTAAGCTTGGGGGAGTTGATACGTCCATTTTGCATCATGCTTTTATATCAATATTTATTGCATTATGGGATGTTATTTAACGTTATGTCACAATACTTATGGCTATTCTCTCTTATTTTACAAGGTTTACCATGAAGAGGGGGAATGCCGGCAGCTGGGATTCTGGCTGGAAAAGGAGCAAATATTGGAAACCTATTCTGCACAACTCCAAAAGTCCCGTAACTCCATGAAAGTTAATTTTGGATTTAATAAGAAATTATGAGCAAAGAAAGTACCTGAGGGGGCCCACACCCTGGTGAGGAGGGTGGGGGGCGCCCCCCCCCCTATTGGGAGCACCCCCTATCTCCTGGGCCCCTTGGTGGCCCTCCGGTGCCCATCTTATGCTATATGAGGTCTCTTACCCTGGAAAAAATCATAAGGAAGCTCACAGGACAAAACTCCGCCGCCACGAGGCGGAACCTTGGCAGAACCAATCTAGGGCTCCGGCGGAGCTGTTCTACCGGGCAAACTTCCCTCCGGGAGGGGGAAATCATCACCATCATCATCACCAACGATCCTCTCATCGGGAGGGGGTCAATATCCATCAACATCTTCACCAGCACCATCTCCTCTCAAACCCTAGTTCATCTCTTGTATCCAATCTTGTATCCAAAACCACAAATTGGTACTTGTGGGTTGCTAGTAGTGTTGATTACTCCTTGTAGTTGATGCTAATTGGTTTACTTGGTGGAAGATCATATGTTCAGATCCTTTATGCATATTAATACTCCTATGATTATGAACATGAATATGCTTTGTGAGTAGTTCCGTTTGTTCCTGAGGACATGGGTGAAGTCTTGCTATTAGTAGTCATGTGAATTTGGTATTCATTCAATATTTTGATGAGAAGTATGTTGACTCTCCTCTAGTGGTGTTATGTAAACATTGACTACATGACACTTCACCATTATTTGGGCCTAGAGGAAGGCATTGGGAAGTAATAAGTAGATGATGGGTTGCTAGAGTGACAGAAGCTTAAACCCTAGTTTATGCGTTGCTTCGTAAGGGGCTGATTTGGATCCATATGTTTCATGCTATGGTTAGGTTTACCTTAATACTTCTTTTGTAGTTGCGGATGCTTGCAATAGGTGGTAATCATAAGTGGGATGCTTGTCCAAGTAAGGGCAATACCCAAGCACCTGTCCACCCACATATCAAACTATCAAAGTACCGAACGCGAATCATATGAGCGTGATGAAACTAGCTTGATGATAATTCTCATGTGTCGTCGGGAGCGCTTTTCTCATTATAAGAAATTGTCTAGGCTTGTCCTTTGCTACAAAAAGGATTGGGCCACCTTGATGCACCTTATTTACTTTCATTGTTTGTTACCCATTACAAATTATCTTATCACAAAACTATCTGTCACCTACAATTTCAGTGCTTGCAGAAAATACCTTACTAGAAACCGCTTGTCATTTCCTTCTGCTCCTCGTTGGGTTCGACACTCTTACTTATCGAAAGGACTACGATAGATCCCCTATACTTGTGGGTCATCAACTACCGCTTGGAGGGGATGTACTTTTTTACTATCGCTCTTGGGAGCGGTACTACCGCATGGAGCGGTACTACTGCGGCTACTTCCGTGGTTACTTTCGCTCGGTACCAAAAACTCATCTCAAGTCCAACGGTGGTAGGCACAGGTGTATTTTTAGTACCGCTCACAAGAAGTAGTACTGCCATCCCTAGCGGTAATACCGTGAGGACGAGCGGTAGTACCGCTCTATGCGAGCTGTGAGCATAACGGTTGGATTTTTCCCCACCTATAAGAGGGGGTCTTCTTCCCCAATGAGCCTTATCCTTTGAGCTCGTGTTCTTACCCCATTGTTGACCTTATTCGAGCTTGCTATATCTCAATCCCTCCATGGATTCTTGCTAGTTTTGGTGGGAAAGAGAGAGGAGATCTAGATCCACATTTCCACCAATCACTTTCTCCTCTATGTGAGGGGAACCCTTGGATCTAGATCTTGGAGTTCTTGGTGTTCTCCATCTTGTTCTTCCTCTCATTTCCCTGCCTAGCATTAGTTGTTTTGGTGGGATTTGGGAGAGAAGGACTTGGGCACTCCGTGTGCCCTTGCCATTGCATTTGGTGCATATGTTTGAGTTCTCCACGGTGGTACGTGGAAGTTACAAGTTGAGAAGCTTATTACTCTTGGGTGCTTGGTACCCTTGAGCTTGTTCCTCTTGGGTGCTTGGGTGCCCTAGACGGTTGGTGGTGTTCGGAGCTCAATAATTGTGGTGTAAAGCTCCGGGCAGGCGTCGGGGTCTCCAATTAGGTCCCGAGCAATTTGACAGGTTCCGGTGACCACCCCCAAGGGTTTCCAAAGTGTACGGGTTCGGTGACCGCACCCAAGGGTTGCCATTTATATGGTTTCGGTGACCGCCCTGAAGGGTCCCTTAGTGGAATCACGGCATCTTGCATTGTGCAAGGGCGTGAGGAGATTACGGTGGCCCTAGCGGCTTCTTGGGGAGCACTGTGCATCCACACCGCTCCAAATGGAGATTAGCATCCGCAAGGGTGTGAACTTCGGGATACATCATCGTCTCCGCGTGCCTCAGTTATCTCTTACCCGAGCCCTTGTGCACTTTACTTTGTGATAGCCATATTGTTTCTTGTCATATATCTTGCTATCACTTAGTTGTTTATCTTGCTTAGCATAAGTTGTTGGTGCACATAGGTGAGCCTAGTTGTTGTAGGTTTTGTGCTTGACAAATTAACCGCTAGGTTTATTCCACATTTGTTCAAGCCTAAACCATAATTATTTTAAAGCGCCTATTCACCCCTCCTCTAGGCGACATCCTCGATCTTTCAACCACCAACTCTGTGCCTAACCTATAACATGAAGCACCGACATTTGATAAGCTCGTGAAAACAATGAAACTACAAGTTGGGCCCACCTGTCAGGCTGATGTGGCATGCTTACGTGGATAATATGTTGAGTTAGACGAGTGCCCCACCTTTTTATGACTCAACTGTTTATAATTTCTTTTTTCTTTTCTATTTCTTCCTTTTTTCCTACATGGGCATTTCAAAGAACATGTTGTGAGCACCCTTTACATCTTCCTTGTCTCTAGTCGAGCTCCGCCATTGCTGATTCTTCTCCATCGCCGAGCTTCTGTGTGCCACCGGGCAGCACATACATGAGATGGTCGGCGTTCGATGCCATCCTCGTCGGTTGTGTAGTTGAAGTGGAAGTGGCTACCTCCCTGGGTGTCATGCCACGAGACCAGGTTGCGTCCCAAGGCCACATCATGGAAGTGGCCGCCTCCCTCGACATCGCACAAGGCATGCCCGAGGATCCCCTGAAGCCACGCCTTCACTACTTGGAGCGTCGACATGCGCGATGTAGAGCTCTCCTGCACGCACCTCGGACGTGCCCGTCGTCGTTGTTCATAGGAGGAGGTGCGGTGCCGCGCGGCCCCTCCGTGCGCTCCTCGAGCATCTCCATGAGGTGGGCGCGACCAGATCACCTTGACCCACTCACCATGGCAGAGTTAAACCACGCGCGAGCTCCTCTGCGCGCATCCTAATGAGTCCAATTGATGTGATAATTTTACTAAGTATTTTGTGCCTACATAATAGGTTTTGTGAAATTTTGGCGGGTCTGCGCACCTCTTTTTGTTGATAATTCCTCAGGTAACGCTTTTTGGACCGTTTGGCATGCTATGAAAGAAATGCCCAAAAATGGTAGTGGAATCACGTATTTAAAGTGACAAACACCTACCATAAAAGAATCAAACAATGAGGCCTGATACATCTCCAACGTATCTGTAATTTTTGATTGTTCCATGCTGTTATATTATCATTCTTAGATGTTTTACAAGCATTTTATATCATTTTTTGGGACTAACCTATTGACATAGTGCCAAGTGTCGGTTGCTGTTTTCTGCATGTTTTTTACATCGCAGAAAATCAATATCAAACGGAGTCCAAATGCAGTGAAACTTTTTGGAGAATTTTTATGGACCAGAACACCCAGGATGGGCCAGAGTAGCACCTGGGGGTGCCCCGAGGGGGGCACAACCCACCAGGGCACGCCTGGGCCCACAGGCACGCCCAGGTGGGTTGTGCCCACCTCGGTGGCCTGCCGCACCCCCTCTTTGCCCTATAAAATCCCAAATATTCCAAAACCCTTTGGGGTAGCCCTAGATCAGAAGTTCCGCCGCCGCAAGGCTCTGTAGCCACCGAAAACCAATCTAGACCCTGTTCTGACACCCTGTCGGAGGGCGGAATCATCTCCGGTGGCCATCTTCATCATCCCGACAGCCACCACGATGAGGAAGGAGTAGTCCACCCTCGGGTCTGAGGGTTTGTACTAGTAGCTATGTGTTTAATCTCTCTCTCTCTCGTGTTCTTGAGATGTCATGATCTTGATGTATCGCGGGCTTTGTTAACATAGTCGGATCATATGGTGTTTTCCCCTCTCTATCTTGTTGTGATGAATTGAGTTTTTCCCTTTGAGATTTCGTTGTTATCGGATTGAATACTTTTATGGATATGAGAACACTTTATATATGTCTTGCAATTGAATACCCGTGGTGACAATGGGGTATCATATCGATTCACTTGATATATGTTTTGGCACTCAACTCGCGGATTCTCGAGGTGACATTGGGGTAATCTATGCATAGGGGTTGATGCACGTTCTTGTCTTTGTTTCCCCGGTAGAAATCTTGGGGCACTCTTTGAAGTTCTTAATGTTGGATTGAGTATTATGAATATGAATTTGCTTTGATGTTATTTTAGTACGAACTCTAGGATAGATCGAATGGAAAGAATAGCTTTGTGTTATTTCAGTACGAACTCTTGAATAGATCGAACAAAATGAATAGCTTTGAGGTGGTTTCATACCCTACAAACAATTTATTCTTATGTTCTCCGCTAGATAGGAACTTTGGAGTGATTCTTCGTTGCACTTTGAGCGGTGGTTATATGATCCAATTATATTAGCATTGTTGAGAGATTGCACTAGCGAAAGTACAGACCCTAGGCCTCATTTTCAAGCATTGCAATACCTTTTTTGTGCCCATTTACTATTTTCTACCTTGCTGTTTTTATTTATTCAGATTATAAAAATATATTTCTACCTTAAATATTACACTTTTATCACCATCTCTTCGCCGAACTAGTGCACCTATACAATTTGCCATTGTATTGGGTGTGTTGGGGACACAAGGGATTTCTTGTATTTGGTTGCAGGTTGTTCGAGAGAGACCATCTTCATCCTACACCTCCCACAGATTGATAAACCTTAGGTCATTCACTTGAGGGAAAATTGCTAATGTCCTACAGAACTCTGCACTTGGAGGACCAACACGAGTCAACAAGAATAAAGTTGCATAGTAGGCATCAAGCTCTTTTCTGGCGCCGTTGTCGGGGAGGTGAGTGCATGAAGGTATATCTTTAGATCTTGCAATTGAATCTTTTAGTTTCTTGTTTTATCACTAGTTTGGTTTATAAAAAGGAAATTACAAAAAATGGAATTGAGGGTGCATCATATTATTGATCATCTTTATAATATCTTTCGTGAAAATGATGGAAAGGAAAATTGTGCTCAGTTGATAGACGAAGAATTCAATAGAATGTTTGGTATAAATGATGAGCATGATTGCGAATATCCATGATGCTAATGATATGCAAAGCCATAAGCTTGGGGATGCTATGTTTGATGATTATGATATTTTTTGTCCCCCAAGTTTTGGTGAGAAAAATTATTATGATGATAGCATGCCACCTATTTATGATGATTATATTGATGAAAGTGGATTTGGAGAGGTCATGACTTTATTTAATGATGATTCCACTATTTTGGAGGAGGTTACAATTGATTATGAGAACAAAGTTCCTATCTGTGATGATTATGGTGATGACATGTATGCTATAAAGAATGAAAATCATGAAACTTGTGATCATGATTTTAATTTTCAATCACATGATAGTTATTTTGTTGAGTTTACTCCCACTACAATTCATGAGAATAAATTTGCTTATGTGGAGAGTAACAAAATTTCTATGCTTATGTATCATGAAAAGAATGCTTTATGTGATAGTTATATTGTTGATTTCATTCATGATGCTACTGAAAATTACTATGAGAGAGGAACATATGCTTTTACATGTTGCAATAATATCAAGTTTCCTCTCTATGTGTTGAAAATCTTGAAGTTATGTTTGTTTTGCCTTCCTATGCTAGTTGATTCTTGCTCCCAAAAGTTATTTGCTCACAAAATCCCTATGCATAGGAAGTGGGTTAGACTTAAATGTTCTTGCCATGTGATTCATGATGCTCTTGTTATGTTTCAATCCTTATCTTTTATGCGAGCATCATTGAACTCGTCATGCCTAGCTAAAAGGTATTAAAGAAAAGCGCTTGTTGGGAGACAACCCAACACTTTTACCTACTATTTTTGTGTGTTCACATGATTACGCTACTGTAGTAATCATGTTTTATTGCTTTTGTTTCAATAAAGTGTCAAGTAAAGCCTTTGGGATAGTGTGGATGATAGTTGACTTGAATCTTGCTGAAAAATAGAAACTTTTGCACTCATGAAAATAATTTTCATAAATCATAGAAACGTGATTTTGATCTGTTTCTTTCTGCATAATATTCATATACAAATTTACAATGTTTTCCTAATTTTTCAGAATTTTTGGAGTAGCAGAAGTATGGTTGGAGTACAGATTACTTCAAACTGTTCTGTTTTTGACAGATTCTGTTTTCAATGCATAGTTTGCTTGTTTTCTAGTTTCTATGGCTTATATTGCTCAATATAAATTGTGGAAATGATATGCTACAGTAGGAATTGTGTGGAAACAATTATGAATCTTGTCTTTGACAGTACCAAAGTGAAATGGTTTGCTCTTTATCATACTAACCTATCTCACGAAGTTCCGCCAAGTTTTGTGTGATTGAAGTTTCAAGTTTTTGGTGAGATATCAATATGATGAGAATAAGGAGTGACAAGACCCTAATCTTGGGTATTCCCAAGGCACCCCAAGGTAATATTCAAGGAAGATCCAAGCAACTAAGCTTGGGGATGCCCCGGAACGCATCCCCTCTTTTGTCTCCAACATTATCAGTAACCTCACTTGGAGCTATGTTTTCATTCGTCACATGCTATGTGTTTTACTTGGAGCATCAATTTATTTTGTTAGGATTTGCTTTATGTTATTTAGAATAATGTTTTGCATCTTTATTTTCAATAAAAATGTCAAGGATAGCCTTTACCATGCTTATTTTGCAAGACTATGTGTTGCTGTTTCAAAACAGATGTTGCAAACATTCCCTAGAAAAGTCAAAATGTGATAAAATGATAAAACTTTTTGCAAAATAATCTCTGATAAATTTTCTACAGTGTGGTAAATTTTCATAACATTTGGAGTTTAAGAAGTATTGATACTCTTGCATTCTTTACAAACTGTACTGTTTTGGCATATTGTTGTTATGTTTCAATTGTTTGTATATGTTTGCTTGTTTAATGATCCTATTTGAGGATAGGAGTATTAAATATGCAAAGGCATTTAGTATGAAATGTTGAATAATAATTTTAGTGATTTGCTACAGTAGAGAATGATAAGGTTTTCGCATTGGTTTATACTAACTTATCTCACGACTTGTTGTTGAGTTTTGTGTGGATGAAGCTTTTGAGATTTAGGAAAATCGTGATATGAGAAGAATTAAGGAGACACAAAAGCTCAAGCTTGGGGATGCCCAAGGCATCCCAAGATAATATTTCAAGAGGTCTCAAGCATCTAAGCTTGGGATGCCCCATTAGGCATCCCACCTTTCTTCTTCAACAATTATCAGTTAGTATCATTTGAGCCTAAGTTTTTGCTTCTTCACATGATGTGTGCTATTCTTGGAATGCCATCTTTTTGCTTGCTATTTTAATAAAATACTTAGATCTGAAAGTTTTTTAATAAGAGAGAGTCCTTAAATAGCTACCTATGTACTTAACTACTCGCTTGATCTTCACTTATATATTTTTTGGGAGTAGCTTGTCATTTGCTCTAGTACTTCACTTATATCTTTTTGAGCACGGCATGCTTTAGTATTTTTGAAGAAATTATGTCTTACTTCACTTAAATTAATTTGAGAGGAAGAAATATTATGCTCATGATCTTCACTTATATTTGTTTGAGCTTATCAAAAGCAACATATGAAAATTAGTTCCAAAGTGATAGATATCCAAGAAGGATATAATAAAAACTTTCATGAAGATCATTGGGAAAAATAAACTTGATTCATTGTAATAGTTTTGAGATATGATGATGTGATATGTGAGTCATGTTGATGAGTAATTATGCTTTAGTAAGAATATTGGTGTTCAGGTTTGTGATTCCCTATGCAAGCATGAAAGTCAATAGTCATGCAATGAAATTACATCCTACTTGTGGTGCAGTATTCAGTGTTAATTATGCTTAATGCTCGCTTATGATATTATTTGTTTCTTGGTTGGTCGCTTATCAATCTTTTGCTAGCCTTCATTTTGCACTAAGTATGATCACTACTTGTGCATCCAAAATCCTTTAAACCAGTTTTGCCACATGAGTCCACTATACCTACCTATATGCGGTATTCTTTTGTCGTTCTAAGCAAATTTGTATGTGCCATCTCTAATTTTCAAAATCAATTTCTCTTTTGTGTGCTCATACCGCTCGCGAGGTGGTGAGGGGTGGCCAATATTTTCCATGCTAGATGTGTTATTCTCATGATGAGTGTTTATTCACTTGTCATTGCACAAGAGTAAGGCAAAGGTATTAGGGATGCCTGTCGGTGTCAAAACCGGCGGATCTCGGGTAGGGGGTCCAGATCTGTGCGTTTGGGCTGATGGTAACAGGAAGCAAGGGACACAATGTTTACCCAGGTTCGGGCCCTCTCGATGGAGGTAAAACCCTACTTCCTGCTTGATTAATATTGAAGATATGAGTAGTACAAGAGTAGATCTACCACGAGATCGTAGATGCTAAGCCCTAAGAGCTAGCCTATGATGGTATGATTGTAATTGTGATCGGCCTTCTAAGAACCAACCTCTCCGGTTTATATAGACACCGGAGAGGGCTAGGGTTTACTTGGAGTCGGTTACAAGGAAGGAAATATAATATCCGAATCGCCAAGCTTGTCTTCCACGCAAAGGAGAGTCCCATACGGACACGGGCCGGAGTCTTGAGTCTTGTATCTTCATGCTTCAATAGTCCAGACGATGTATACAGTCTGGCAGTCTGGATACCCCTAATCCAGGACTCCCTTAGTAGTCCCTGAACCAGGCTTCAATGACGATGAGTCCAGCACGCAGTCTTGTCTTCGGTATTGCAAGGCGGGTTCCTTCTCCGAATACTCCAAAGTAATTATCGAACATGCAGACCGTGTCCAGATCCACAAGATGATTTAAACATTTCATTGTAGGGAACATAGCGTAAACCTGATCTGCTGGCAATCCTCGTACGCCGTGCCCTTGCATCATGGCCTGGTCCAACACGAACCGGCATTTCTCTCCCCACCTCGACTCGCGCTACGAGGCGGTCTTACTGGTACGTCCTACCAAAGCAGAGATCGTGTTCCTCTTATTACGGGATTTTCCATCAATATGGGCGTGCGTGACCCCACGACGACCGTCGGTATGACTCCGTGTATTTTTGGATAAGTCTCAAGCGGTCACGCTGAGGAATCTTGATATTCACCCCCTTTATAAAGGGATCGAGGCCTATGCCTCTTTTCCACCTCCCCTGCACCTTCTCGCACCTCGAGCTCCAACACCCAAGACCTAAGCTCCAACACCCCAGATCCTCCAATATATCCGGATCCAACCCTAAAGGCCAGTGGGTGGCCTCCTCGATCCAAGAGGAGGACATTACGTGACTTAGGGAGGTCGGATACCTGACCACCGATATCCGGCACAGACTTCCTGCTCCAGGGCAGGTTATCCCTACACCGGAGCCCAATGAGAGCGTTGTGCTTGTCCCTCACTTCCTCCGCGGCCTGGGCCTCACCCTCGACCCCTTTGTGAGGGGGCTCATGTTCTACTATAGGTTGGATTTTCATGATCTGGCTCCGGACGCTATCCTCCATATCTCGTCGTTCATTATTGTGTGTGAGGCTTTTCTCCACGTCGCCCCACACTTCGGCTTATGGCTCAAGACCTTCAATGTGAAGCTGAAGATGATCGAGGGGTGACATGCGGAGTGCGGAGGTGCCATAATAAGCAGGAACGCTGATGCCCCATGGCCAGAGGGTTCTTTCCCGGAAGTATCCGATGTGTGGCAACGGAGGTGGTTTTATGTTACAGCTCCCAGAGGCACAAAGTGGGTAGCCGCCCCCGAGTTCCGTTCGGGCCCTCCGTCACAGTTGGCGTCATGGACCGACGCATGATGGAATTGGGGGCTCGCTAGTGATGTTCCAATACTGTAGAGCCGTATCCGGGAGCTTATCGAGAGGGACATAAATCTTGTCATCATGATTCAAGTAATGCTAATCCAACGGATGTTGCCATGCAAACGTCAGCCTCTCCGGATGTGGGAGTTCAATCCGGAGGGTCCGCGGACTATTAAGCACTTCTTCGGCCTGAAGCTCGAAGGAATGTGTAAAATATTCTTTGGACCACAAGTAAAGTGTCCGGACACCACCGAGGATGCAGGCCTAAGCTGCAATCACCTAGATACCCAAGTAAGTAACCTTAAAGCCGGACACTCTGTTTATATTTTCCATAACCATTTTTCTGAAAAACCCTCCGTGGCCAGGAATGGCTCAACAAGGCAGAGAGAATCAGGTGTCTGGCGCCACTTCCTGAAGGCTCGCTGGGTCCAACCATTGCCAAGATGCTTGACCAAGTGCTTAGCAAAATTCCCTCAGGGAAAGGCGAAGGAAAGGGCAGCGAAGCCGGACTTCACACACTACGCATCCGGATCAGGGGAATCGATTTCTCCCCAAAGGAGGATAGTCGGGGAGGGGGATCTGAGGCCACCTCCCCGTGCGGCAAGAAAAGGGCCGCCTCCAAAGACTTGGAGATGGAGATGCCCTAACAGGGGAAGAAAGTGTCCCCGGGGGGCTCTGTCTTGACAGGCGTTCTCACCATGTCACGCCCGCCAACGGGCCATCCCTCGACCGAGCTGTAAGTTAATCACTATTTCGAGGGTACTGCGTTTCTCCGAGATTAATAACCAAGATTCATCTTTTGCAGTCTGGCTAGCAGCTCTCCTCAACAGAGTTTGTCTTCGGGGGATCTTCCTCCGGAGATGATGGAGAGCGAGACCCCACCCACCTCTCTGCCTTATGAAGCAGGCAACACTAAGGTGTCGTCACGGAGGAGTCCGGATCTGTCGAAGCCGGAGGCCAATACGTCCATCGCCCTAAGCCCGGAGCGTTTGGCTCCCACGGGGGGCGATGAGAAGGGTCCGGCACAGTTTGATGCTCGGCTGGAAGTACTGACAGGTCTTCTGGAGCGAGTTGCGCTCTCGGTGGAGCACCGCTCATTAATGAGCGCGGTGCTTAAGAATATTTCGTCCGCTACAAGCGGTTTGAATGAGGCATTTACGAGCCTG
Source organism: Triticum aestivum (assembly GCF_018294505.1). Classification (NCBI taxonomy): domain Eukaryota; kingdom Viridiplantae; phylum Streptophyta; class Magnoliopsida; order Poales; family Poaceae; genus Triticum; species Triticum aestivum. The sequence goes on from NC_057801.1 coordinate 145,451,236, forward strand.
CTCAGAGGCTTTGAGGTATGTAGTAAAAAATGCACTATTTTTTGGCTGTGAGGCACGCGCTAGGTGTGCTCCATATGGATAGTAGCCCCTGAGACTCTGGTTGCCCGCCATAGGCGGCAAATGGGGGATCATATAGTAATGGTTGTGTTGTACATGTGCGCAGGTATCTAAAGATCCGGTAGCCGACCAATCTGTTGAAGTTGCCGAACTAAGGAGGCAGATCGGATATGTCGATGCCGATATCACGCTGGTGAACAAACGGCTGGACGAGTCACAGGGTATGTGCTCTGCTTCCCTTGTTATGTTGTATAGGAAAAATTGAGAGGGGCATAATATTAATGCAATGTGTTTGTACTGCAGATGGTGTTGCTGCTATGGAGGCCCTGAGGGCGGAACTTGCTTAGGCCAAGGAACAAGCTCGGGCTAGCAATGCGGCTGCCCTAAAGGCGGCCGAAGAATTGAGAGCCGAACAGGCTGCTCATCGCCGAAGCGAGGAAAAGATAGCTGAAATGGCTGTGGAGTTAAAAAAATGCCGCCGACCGGTATGTGCTCCTTGAAAAGGAGAATAAGGCTAGATCGGCCGAGCTGGACAAGGCGCTTAATGCCACCAAGGAGATGCGGACCGAGATCTGGGGTATGCGGGAGGAGCTCCAACAGGCCAACAAAATCATGGCTGGGGGCTCCTACTTACTGCGGACGAAGTTTTTGGATCCAAAGTATGCTCCCCTGGATGGAAGCTGGAGTCCGGCCGACGCATATGCGGACTTGGCGAATAGTACGGCTAACGCTGCCAAGTTCTTCGAGGATCAAGGTGATAAGGAAGTGGAGAAGCTTTTCTGGTCGCAATTCAATGCTCCCACTCGCCCGCTGCCGTTAAATGAGAAGATGGCTGCTGTGGCGGAGCTTCACATGCTGTCCGGGCTTGCAATGCGGTCTGTAATAGACCATCTTTGGCCGAAGGGGCCTAAGCCGGATAGCTAGTTTGGTTTGGTGCAACAATTCCTTGGGGCCATGCCTCGAATCGATGCCATGAGGAGGTCGGCATGCATAAAGGGTGCACGAATGGCTCTTGCCCGCGTTAAAGCCTATTGGATGGATATGGAGGCCACCAGCGACCTAGGATCCGGTGGGAGGCCAATATCCGGCCGAGCACTACTTGGCGCAGGTCACAGAAGGTGCCTGGCTAATAGAGGCGCAGTGCTCGAAAAATGTCTTGTTCGAGTGATAAATCGGATCATTGTAAAACAATGTTTATTTTGATTATGAGGCTATATTTATACTTTTTGCCTGAAAAGATGATTGTGTCCCCTGTGTGGCCGGTTTTATATATGTATATAAGTAATCTGAAAGTTAGCAGTCGTTGGCTTCAGCACCCACGCATACAATGCGGGGGTGTTCGTGAAAAATATGCTTAATCACACTTGCTCCAACGTCTTGGTCCATTAAGGAGGTGATCGCACGTCGAACTAGACAACCGGACTATATAGCTGTAACACTTTCGCTTAGCTGTGGGAGTCTAAAGGTGGGTCTACTATGTAGCCCCTGGTACCCTCGCGTGCATCCGAATACGGGCGCGTATGTACATGGTCGGGGAACGGCCCTTTGTTAATGCAGAGGAATCCTAAAGATTCCGGTGAGTCTTCGAGTGGTTGAACAGTCTCTTGCTGCATCATGACAGTCAGTTTTCGGCTTTCTCTACTGAGGTGCTCATCCGGAATAACCAGGCACAATCACAGTAGTTCTCCTTTGGCCGCCTTAGCCGATAATAACGGAACAAAGGCGGCAAACCCAGGAGCCAGGCAAACCCAACATTTGACCAAAGACATGATTCGGAGTTGATGCATATAAGGCCAAACTCGTGACGCCGAACACTCCCGAAGGTATTCGAGCTTTATAACAAAAGATGGGCTCAAGAATGCCCATTCATTATAAACCCTGTGTTTCCAGGTACGTGCGGTAATCTGTCGTGGTGAAATGCCAATAACGACAGTATCCTCTATAGGTATGGAACCCATGGGATGGTTAAACAACAAGAGGCAATAGAAAAGGTTTACACAGGGGCTGAATCTAAAAAGAAACATGTTGAACGGGGCCCTGCTGCACGTCTGTGCCTTTGTCTCCGTTGTGCCGTATCCTGGAAGGGTATCGCGCGAACGTTGTCTGTGAAAAAAGGAAAACTCATAAGAGAGTACAATGTAAGTATGCGATGGATATTAAAAGTGTAAGACGTTGGCCTGCCAATAAGGTTGAGCCAAGTGTGGGGCTGTATTAAATATTTATAGCCCCTGGTGTCCGCCATGGGATTACATATACGGTGCCTTGGTTTAATTGTATCCGGGCTACCGGACTCGTCTAACCGTGTTTGTGGTCTTAATGACCAGTCATGTTTTCTGATATTGGAGGGCGCTTATAGTCCGGCCGCCAGGGCCGTCGCGTGTTCCTCTGCGCGTGAAGAGCGCTCTATGATTCCACTAACGGTGATGACGCCACGTGGACCGGGCATCTTGAGTGTAAGGTAGCCATAGTGCGGCAATGCAATGAAGCGGGCGAAGGCCGTTCTTCCAAGCAGTGCATGATAGCCGCTTCGGAAGGGTGCAATGGTGAAGAGTAGTTCTTCGCTTCTGGAGTTGCCTGGGGAGCCAAATGTTACCTCCAGTACGACGGAGCCCCTGCCGCAGGCTTCAATGCCTGGTATCACCCCTTCAAAGGTGGTGTTGCTTTGGCTAATTCTGGATGGGTTTATCCTCATCCTGCGGACAGTGTCCTCGTATATTATATTGAGACTACTGCCGCCGTCCATGAGGACACGGGTGAGACGGTATCCGTTGATTATTGGGTCAAGCACCAAGGCCTTTGATCCGCCGCGTTGAATACTAGTTCGGTCGTCCGTGTGATCGAAGGTGATCGGATAAGATGTCCAGTAGTTAGATGTGGGTACGATGGGCTCTATATCGTGCGCGTCTCTGAGCGCGCGTTCGTGCCCTATCGGGGATGTGTGAGTCACGTGGATCATGTTTACTGTTTTAACCTCTGGCAGGAATTTTTTCTGTCCCCCAGTGTTCGGCTGGCGAGGTTCATCCTCGTCTTCACTTGGAGTTTCCCTCCCCTTGTGTTTGGCTTTTAATTTGTCGGCCTGCTTGAAGACCCAGCATTCTCTATGCGTGTGGTTTGCAGGTTTCTCCAGGGTGCCATGAATTTGGCACAGTTTGTCCAGGACTCTGTTCAGACCGGACGGTCCCTCTTTACTGCCTTTAAATGGCTTCTTTTGCTGATCAGGTCGAGATCCCCTGAATCCGGCATTAACCGTTGTGTTGTCCGGGCTCTCTTCCTTGTTCTGGCGTCTGTGTTTATTACGTCGTGGCTTCCCATTGCCATCCCTTATTTCGGATGTGCTGGGGTCGCTGGTGCCTTTACAGGCTAGCCAGCTGTCTTCACCCGCGCAAAAGCGGGTCATAAGGCTTGTTAAGGCTGCCATTGTCCTTGGCTTTTCCTGGCCGAGGTGTCTGGCGAGCCATTCGTCACGGATGTTGTGTTTGAATGCCGCTAAGGCTTTGGCGTTCGGAAAATCGATAATTTGATTCTTCTTAGTGAGGAATCTATTCCAAAGCTTGCGGGCGGACTCTCCGGGATGTTGGATTATGTGACTTAGATCGTCCGCATCTGGAGGCCGAACATAAGTCCCTTGAAAATTGGCCCTGAAAGCGTTCTCGAGTTCCACTCAACTCCCAATTGAATTTTTGGGGAGGCTTTTCAACCAGTGTCGAGTTGGTCCCTTCAACTTGAGGGGAAGGTATTTGATGGCGTGGAGGTCATCCCCACGAGCCATGTGAATATGCAGGATAAAATCCTCGATCCAGACCCCTGGGTCTGTCGTTCCATCATATGCCTCTATGTTCACAGGTTTGAAACCTTGTGGGAATTCATGGTCCAGTACTTCTTTGGTGAAGCACAGAGGGTGAGCAGCCCCTCTGTATCTGGACGTGTTGTGGCATGTAGTTGGCTGTTGCTGTGTCCGGAGCTTATTCCGAACTGGTATTTGGTTTGTATGATCGTTCTGGTGACCATAGCCCCTCGCTGGGGTGTGTCCTTTAGATCCGTAGATGGACCTGGCCGCACCGGCTTGCTTATCCAGATGCTCACGTAGATCGTGCGCGGCGTCAGTAGCCATTCTATTGCGGTTGTGAAGCGGTACGTCTGGTCTCCTAGTCGTATTATTCTTTGGTGGAACGGCCTCGTCGTTGAATTCTGGCAGTAGCTTGCGTTTGGGATAGCTCTTTGTATGGCGATCATCGCCATATCTTTCTTCGGTGTCTAGCACTTTATTCCATCTGCGATTGAGCATTTCCTATGCGGCTTTGAGCCGTTGCTTCTGCTTCTTTAGACTTCTCGCTGTGGCCATAAGCTTTCTGTGGAGGTTATCTCGTTCCACACGTTCTTCCGGAATGATGAACGCATCATCGTCCGGACTGTGTTCTTGTCCTGGGGCGGTTTGATGGACTCGTCCCTCTGGATCAATGGGATCGGGCGTCTGCTCCGAACTCGGTTTGGCGTGACATGGCTCATCCTGTGTAACGCCCCGGATTCGATGCACCAGGTGTCTTCCAGTTATTCGCAATCGTTGCCATGTCATTTGCTTGCATGTTGCACTTTGCCATGTCATCATGTGCATCTCATTTTGCATACGTGTTCGTTTCATGCATCCGAGCATTTTCCCCGTTGTCCGTTTTGCAATCCGGCACTCCTATGTCCTCCGGCGTCCCCCTTTTGTCTCTCATTGTGAGCGGGTGTTAAATGTTCTCAGAATGGACCGAGTCTTGCCAAGCGGCCTTGGTACACCACCGGTAGACCACCTATCAAGTTTCGTGTCATTTGGAGTCTGTTTGATACTCCAACGGTTAACCGGAGAACCGTAAAAGGCCTCTTTTGTGTGCAGCCCAACACCCCTCCAAAGTGACCCAAAATCCATCCAAACCCCCCTCCATGCTCTCTGTCGTTCGATCACGATCGTGTGGGTGAAAACCGCACTCCATTTGGAGTCTCCTAGCTCACTCTACCTATAAAAATGCCTCCCCCTCTGAAATTCCGGGTCCAAACCCTAGAAACCTCCCTCTCGCATCCCCGGACATGTCCGCGTGCCGCCGGACGAATCCCGCCGCCACCCGCAGCCAACAGTAGTGCGCCACGTGTCCCGCAGCCGCTCCCCGCCGCCGCGGCCCGCCAGGCCCAGGCGCAGCCCGCGCGGGCCCAGATCTCGCCGCCTCCCGGCCCGTCCGGCTCCCGCCGTCGCGTCCCTCACCGAGATCCTCCGACCCCGCCGCCGTCCGGCGCCGCGCCGACGCCCTCCGGGGCTGCCTCCTCCCGCCGCAGCGTCACCGGAGCGCCCCGCGCCTCCTCATTGCCGCCGCCAACCTTCGCCACGCGCCTCCGCGCCTTCAGCGCCGGCGCCCCCTCGGCGTCCCGGCCGCGCCGCCCGTCTCCGCCTTGCCACGCCGGCCGCCGCCTCCGTCCGCCTCCACCGCGCCACCAGTCGTCCGACGCCCCTCCGCCGCGCCACCCGAGCCCCTCCACCGCCGTCCCCGCGCCGGATCCGGCGAGATCTAGCCGGAGGAGGTCGCCCCGGGCCCTTCCTCTCCATCTCTGGCGAAGATCCGGCGAGATCCGCCGCCGCCTCAAAATCCGTGCCGCGGTCAACCCTAGCCCGCGACGTGATTTTCTGCTAAGTCCCCGAATATTTAGACATTTTCATGCCATGTTCATCATGCCATAACTCTCTGCATACTGCTCCGTTTTGTGCCTGTAATATATCAAAATGTTCATCAGGAGATGCTCTACATTTAATTCCATTGTGACATTCTTGTTTGAGATCACATTGATGCCTGAATAATCGTTACAAGAGTGCTATATAATGTTGTCTACTGTCTGTTAACAGAACATGCTCATTTGACTTTTTTGTCATGTTTGATGTGTGCATCCTATGAGCATGAGCTCTACATGTATTGTGAATTACATCATGCCATCTTTACAGGAGTGCCATCCATGTATTTTTGTGAGTCTTGTAATGAGTTCATCAAGCTTGTTAAGTAGGGTACTTGCTGTTGCTGTTTTGCTAGGCTGAATCCGTTATTTTGTGATGCTCTGTAAACCTGCTGCTATAAGTCATTCTATGCATAATCTGGAGATGTTAACTAAGAATGTTTTGTTATACATGTCATTCTCTATCCATCCGTGCCCCTGGTTGCATTTATAGCCTGCTGTAGCTTGTTGTAATCTTGCTCCAAAGTTGCTAAATAATGTTGTTGTCAGCCTGTTAGCATTAAGTTCAGTTTTGCCATGAGCTTTGCTAGTGATCCATGCACCCTATGAACTTGCTATTGCCATGCTTAGCTTCACAAATATGGCATATTACTGTTGGTTGCCTTGTCATGCCATGTATTGCTCTTTGGTGAGTGGTACAAGCTCACCAACATGCCTGCTTATTGTTGTTCCTGCCATGTTTGAATCTGTCATATAATTTACCATGTTTACATGGGTGCCATCATATTTTATGTGCCCTTTTGGCTCATGGTCAGTAAAGGACTTTTGTTCTATGCATTTAGTAGTATCATGCCATGCCTTTGTTTGCCATGATAAGTTCCTGTAGCATGTTGTTTGATAGCTCTAAACATTGCAACCTGATGTTATTTCTGCTATGTCTGAAACTGATATTATTTGCAATCTTGCCATGTGTTTTGGAGCATGTTCTATTGATTTCTCGAGATAGCTCAGTGTTCATGTTTTGTTATGCTTTACCCGTATATCATGTCCATGCCTTTTGTTTTTATGTTGATATGTTGTAGCATGTCGTTTTCGTGCTTGCAATATGCCTAGTTGCTGTTTTGGACAGATTGTTGTCATATCTTGTATAGTGTGTGTGTGTTGAACCGTTGCTCCATTTTGAGTGTGCTCTATATGAAACTTGCTTAGAATTGCATGTAGTTTCATATTATCATGTTGCATCCATGTTTTGAGGTGTTTGCTTGATGTTTGTATGCATTTTGCATCAATGCCATGTTTAACTTGTTTTGCTCATATCTTCTAGACCGTAGCTCCGAATTAAATGAACTTTATATGTAATTTAACTAGACTCTCGTGTAGATCATCTTGGTCCATCTTAACTTGATGTTTAACAACTTGAACATAAGGTTTATTCAGATCTGGACCAATTTCGAAATTTGCATATGAGGACTTACCGGAATTGTTATATGTTGCTTCCGGCCTCATTTGAACTTGCCTTGATGTGTTGCTCTTGTTTGCATCATCTCTTGCCATGAGTAGCTTCATGTAGCCTTGTCATGCATCCTACTTGGTTGAGCATCATGTCTTGTATATGTGTGGTGTGTTTACCATGTTGTGTGCTTCTTCTCGATAGTTCCTGTTTCGTTGTGATCGTGAGGATTCGTTCGTCTATGCTTGGTTCGTCTTTGTGGCTTCATCTTCTTCATGGACTCGTTCTTCTTCCTAGCGGGATTTCAGGCAAGATGACTGTCACCCTGGATCTCACTACTATCATTGCTATGCTAGTTGCTTCGTTCTATCGCTTTGCTACGCTACCTATCACCTGTTTATCAAGCCTACCAATTGCCATGCCAGCCTCTAACCTTTTCACCCTTCCTAGAAAACCATTGCTTGGATATGTTACCGCTTTGCTCAGCCCTCTTATAGCGTTGCTAGTTGCAGGTGAAGTTGAGGATTGCTCCATGGTGGACAGGATTATGTTGGGATATCACAATATATCTTATTTAATTAATGCATCTATATTCTTGGTAAAGGGTGGAAGACTCGGCCTTATGCCTGGTGTTTTGTTCCACTCTTGCCGCCCTAGTTTCTGTCATATCGGTATTATGTTCCCGGATTTTGCGTTCCTTACACGGTTGGGTGATTTATGGAACCCCCTTGACAGTTCGCTTTGAATAAAACTCCTCCAACAAGGCCCAACCTTGGTTTTACCATTTGCCTCACCACCACCTACTTTTCCCTTGGGAGTCGCTCTCTCGAGGGTCATCTTTATTTTAGCCCCCCCCCCGGGCCAATGCTTGTCCATGTGTTGGTCCGAACCGAGCCGCCTACGCGGCCACCTCGAGGAAACTCGAAGTCTGGTTTTACTCGTAGCCTGTCTCATCCGGTGTTGCCCTGAGAACGAGATATGTGCAGCTCCTATCGGGATTGTCGGCGCATCGGGCGGTCTTGCTGGTCTTGTTTTACCATTGTCAAAATGTCTTGTAAACTGGGATTCTGAGTCTGATCGGGTCTTCCTAGGAGAAGGTATATCCTTCGTTGACCGTGAGAGCTTATCATGGGCTAAGTTGGGACACCCCTGCAGGGTATAAACTTTCGAAAGCCGTGCCCGTGGTTATGCGGCAGATGGGAATTTGTTAATGTCCGGTTGTAGATAACTTGACACCAGATCCAAATTAAAATGCATCAACCGCGTGTGTAGCCGTGATGATCTCTTTTCGGTGGAGTCCAGGAAGTGAACATGGTTTCTGGGTTATGTTTGACGTAAGTAGGAGTTCAGGATCACTTCTTGATCATTGCTAGCTTCACGACCGTTCCGCTTGCTCTCTTCTCGCTCTTATTTGCGTATGTTAGCCACCATATATGCTTAGTCATTGCTGCAGCCTCACCACTTTACCCCTTCCTTTCCCTTTAAGCCTTGCTAGTCTTGATACCCATGGTAATGGGATTGCTGAGTCCTCGTGGCTCACAGATTACTACAACAACAGTTGCAGGTACAGGTTTTGCGATGATCATGATGCAAGAGTGATGTTTGGTTGTTTTTGGAGTTCTTCTTCTGCTTCTTCTTCGATCAAGGGATAGGTTCCAGGTCGGTAGCCTGGGCTAGCAGGGTGGGTGTCGTTTGAGCTTCTGTTTGTGGTTCATCCGTAGTCAGATGTTGTTCTCATGTATGATATATTTTTGTATTCATGTGTCATTGGATGTATCCCCACTATTATCTAATGTTGATGTCATGATATCCACCTTGCAAAAGCGTCTTCAAGATGCGCTTCTATCCTTGGTGGGACCTTCGAGTTCCTTTAGGATAGGGTTGCATCTTGGGCGTGACAAGTTGGTATCAGAGCCTCGACCGACGCTAGGATCCCCCTTGATTGATCGTGTAGTTTGGCCAATGTTGAGTCTAGAAGAAAACTGTTTTCGGAGTCTAGTTATATCGGAGAGTAGGAATTCTTTTTACTCCTCAGCCCCTTCGTCGCTCTGGTAAGGAATCTTGACATAGGTGTTTTGAATTACTCCTCTTCCCATTCAAATTTTTTCTTTAGGTTCACGCAGTTGGTTTTTCGGTTGTTGGTCCTCAGTTGTTTTCATCCGGTGCATTTTCTCGTGAAGTGGACTCGACCCTCTTGGTGTTTTGCAGGATTAATCCTCAGTTGTTTTCTTTTCCCACTCGCCCACCCTTCTTCTTCTCGGAACCGGAGTCTGTAATCGAGTATCCATCCTACTCATGCGAAGCCTTTGCTTTCTTTCAACCGGGGTTTCCTCTTGAAGTCATTCATCGGTTTTCCCCCTTCCAAGTTGCCTTTGTTTTCCCGCCCTCCCACCCTCTTCTTCCCGGAGTCTGAGTCTGTTTCGACCATCAATTTCATTCATGCGGAGCCTCTTCAGTCTTTCCTCAATTATTTCAACCAGTGAATTCTCGTCTTGTTCGTCATTCTTCATCTCTTTTTCTTCTCCGATGGTTTCAATTCTAATTTTTGATAGTGATTACATTCTTTTCCTTGGTTCAAGTGTTCTCCTTGCTCGTTTGCCTCTCGCCATTCAATCATTCCGGAGTTGAAGACATCTCAGGAGATTCGTCTGTGTTCGAATTAATTCGAGGTTGTCACCTCATTCAAATATTTCAATTGTTTCGGTGCATCATCTATCTTTTCAACAATCATTTTCAACGGTGTTAGCTCTTCAGTGGGCCCTAACCCACAGGTCTTTTCCCAGGATCTTACCTGACTCTTCTAATTCCCCCGGACTTATTCTCAATTCTTTTCAAAGTGTGGCGTAAGAATGGATTTCATCAGTCACATGCCTTCTCCAAGATCGCTTTCAAATTCTTTTCATTGTTGGCTCAACCTCTTCGCTTTTCATTCTCCCGGAGTACCTCAGTAATTTTGGTGGTGTTTCTCGTCGTCATTTGAAGATCGAAGAAGAGTTTTTCCTCTCAATCTTGTCCGTTCTCCCGAAGATTCATGGTTCTAGCTTCGTGTTACCCTCTCGAATTATTTCGTTTGTCAGAAATTCCTTTTTCTAAACCATCCGGAGTATGCCAGAAGTTGTTTTTCCCGTTTCTTTTCACCGAAGGCCATCATTCTAGAAGAATTCTTCGCCCTCACATTTCAGCTACCGTTATCCAATTATCCCGGTGCTTCATTCAAGTGTTCTTTAATCAGCTCATGATCTGTTTGTTCTTTTGCATCTAAATCCCCCTCAAGCATATTGGTTCTTCTAATTATTCCTGTGATTATTTCTCTTTCGTCAGTCATTTCCGAATTCTAACAGTGGTTCGTTCAAGATTCTTTTTCTTTGATTTCCATATTAATTCATTCGTTCTTTCCAATCCTACCGGTGGTTCATGAAGACCTTCTCTAGTTTGTGATATGTCACTTCTCAATTCTTTTTCAACAAGAATAAGTAATATGCAAAATCCATTGTTTGTCATCAATTTAATTTGACGAGGATAAGCTTAACGTAATTCTTATTCTTATTTCATCCAAGTGAGTAATCCCTTCCTTCAGAGTTTGTTCTTGATGAATAAATTCGAGTTCCAAGTGTTTTCATCTTTTCTTTTCTGGAGTTCAAATTTCCTCGGCCATTTCGTAGGAACCTCCATCTAAGTCACCGCAAGTTTTAATCTTATTCTTTCATCCTTCACTCTATCTCATCATCCTTTTGTTACCGGAGTTCTCCATGGTGGTTCGTCATGATTTAATTCATTCTTCAAGTGTTCATCAACATTCTTGTTCAAGGAGTTCTAGTATCTCCCTTCTTGCATCTCAAAGTGCAATTAATTCTCCATATTCTATTGAAATGGAGTTTTGCATTTCTTCGTTCTTCTCAGCTATTTAATCTTTTCTGTTTGTGGTTAGTTGTCACCTCACAATTTTGAGATGTTTTCCTTAAATCCACAACAAGCTTATTCTTTCGTGTTGTATTTCTCAACAACTCCGTGCAAACCTTCCTTTTGAAGATGCTTTCAATTTCATTCGTGGCACAAGTTGCCATTTTCTTCTCCATTCTTTTCATTCAAATCTTTCAATTCTTTCCGGAGGTTTTGTGTCATGTCTTCATCAATTATCATTCCACCCTGTCAAGCTCGTGTTCTATTCCTCCATGTTTCAGCCAGAGTGCTACCTAAATCCTTTCAGTCTTATTCGTTTCTTATCTCGTTCTAACCGGAGTGGTTTCATAGTCTATCTGATTCCGTGAACTTTCGATTCTCGTCATTCTCGTTGTTCCTCTCTTCTTCTCGAGTGCTCTTGATTCTTTGCTTCTTCTCTTGAGTTCTTGTTTCACATCATCCCTTTTCCCTTCCGTCTCGGTCCTAAGATCTCGGGACGAGATCTCTTGTTTGTGGAGGAGTGTTGTAACGCCACGGATTCGATGCGCCAGGTGTCTGCCAGTTATTCACCATCATTGCCATGTCATTTGCTTGCGTGTTGCACTTTGCCATGTCATCATGTGCATCTCATTTTGCATACGTGTTCGTTTCATGCATCCGAGCATTTTCCCCGTTGTCCGTTTTGCAATCCGGCACTCCTATGTCCTCCGGCGTCCCCCTTTTGTCTCTTGTTGTGAGCAGGTGTTAAACGTTCTCGGAATTGACCGAGTCTTGCCAAGCAGCCTTGGTACACCACCGGTAGACCGCCTGTCAAGTTTCGTGTCATTTGGAGTCCGTTTGATACTCCAACGGTTAACCGGAGAACCGTAAAAGGCCTCTTTTGTGTGCAGCCCAACACCCCTCCAAAGTGGCCCAAAACCCATCCAAACTCCCCTCCATGCTCTCCGTCGTTCGATCACGATCATGTGGGCGAAAACCGCACTCCATTTGGAGTCTCCTAGCTCCCTCTACCTATAAAAATGCCTCCCCCTCCGAAATTCCGGGTCCAAACCCTAGAAACCTCCCTCTCGCGTCACAGGACATGTCCACGCGCCGCCGGACGAATCCCGCCGCCACCCACAGCCAACAGCAGTGCGCCACGTGTCCTGTAGCCGCTCCCTGCCGCCGCGGCCCGCTAGGCCCAGGTGCAGCCCGCGCGGGCCCAGATCCCGCCGCCTCCCGGCCCGTCCGGCTCCCGCCGTCGCGTCCCTCGCTGAGCTCCTCCGACCCCACCGCCGTCCAGCGCAGTGCCGACGCCCGCCGGCACCGCCTCCTCCCGTCGCAGCGTCACCGGAGCGCCCCGCGCCTCCTCGTCGCCTCTGCCAACCTTCGCCACGCGCCTTCGCGCCTTCAGCGCCGGCGCCCCCTCGGCGTCCCGGCCGCGCCGCCCGTCTCCGCCTCGCGACGCCGGCCGCCGCCTCCGTCCGCCTCCACCACGCCGCCCCGCCATCCGACGCCCCTCCGCCGCGCCACCCGAGCCCCTCCACCGCCGTCCCCGCGCCGCCCCGCGTCGGATCCGGCGAGATCCGGCCGGAGGAGGTCGCCCCGGGCCCTTCCTATCCATCTCCGGCGAAGATCCGGCGAGATCTGCTGCTGCCTCAAAATTCGTGCCGCGGTCAACCCTAGCCCGCGAGGTGATATTCTGCTAAGTTCCTGAATATTTAGACATTTTCTTGCCATGTTCATCATGCCATAACTCTTTGCATACTGCTCCGTTTTGTGCGTGTAATATATCAAAATGTTCATCAGGAGATGCTCTACATTTCATTCCATTGTCCATGCTTGTTTGATATCATCTTGATGCCCGAATCATCGTTGCAATACTGCTATATAATGTTGTCTGTTGTCTGTTAACAGAACATGCTCATTTGTCTTTTTTGCCTTGTTTGATGTGTGCATCCTATGAGCATGAGCTCTACATGTGTTTTGAACTACATCATGCCATATTTACAGGGGTGCCGTCCATGTATTTTTGTGAGTCTTGTAGTGAGTGCATCAAGCTTGTTAAGTAGGGTACTTGTTGTTGCTGTTTTGCTAGGGAGAATCTGTTATTTTGTGATGCTATATAAACCTGCTGCTACAAGTCATTCTGTGCATAATCTGGAGATGTTCACTAAGGATGTTTTGTTATACATGTCATGCTCTATCCATCCATGCCCCTGGTTGCATTTATATCCTGTTGTAGCTTGTTGTAATCTTGCTCCAAAGTTGCTAAATAATGTTGTTGTCAGCCTGTTAACATTTTCAGTTTTGCCATGAGCTTTGCTAGTGATCCATGCACCCTATGAACTTGCTATTGCCATGCTTAGCTTCATAAATATTCCATCTTACTGTTGGTTGCCTTGTCATGCCATTTATTGCTCTGTGGTGAGTGGTACAAGCTCACCAACATGCCTACTTATTGTTGTTCCTGCCATGTTTGAATCTGTCATATAAGTTGCCATGTTTACATGGGTGCCATCATATTTTCTGTGCCCTTTTGGCTCATGGTCAATAAAGGACTTTTGTTCTATGCATTTAGTAGTATCATTCCATGCCTTTGTTTGCCATGATAAGATCCTGTAGCATGTTGTTTGATAGCTCTAAACATTGCAACCTGATGTTATTTCTGCTAAGTCTGAAACTGATATTATTTGCAATCTTGCCATGTGTTTTGGAGCATGTTCTAGTGATTTCTGGGGATAGCTCAGTGTTCATGTTTTGTTATGCCTTACCTGTATATCATGTCCATGCCTTTTGTTTTTATGTTGAGATGTTGTAGCATGTCGTTTTGGTGCTTGCAATATGCCTAGTTGATGTTTTGGACCGATTGTTGTCATATCTTGTATAGTGTGTGTGTGTTGAACCGTTGCTCCGTTTTGAGTGTGCTCTATATGAAACTTGCTTAGAATTGCATTTAGTTTCATATTATCATGTTTCATCCATGTTTTGAGGTGTTTCCTTGATGTTTGTATGCATTTTGCATCAATGTCATGTTTAACTTGTTTTGCTCATATCTTCTAGACCGTAGCTCCGAATTAAATGAACTCTATATGTAATTTGACTAGAATCTCGTGTAGATCATCTTGGTGCATCTTAACTTGCTGTTTAACAACTTGAACATAAGGTTTATTCAGATCTGGACCAATTTCGAAATTTGCATATGAGGACTTACCGGAATTGTTATATGTTGCTTCAGGCCTCATTTAAACTTGCCTTGATGTGTTGCTCTTATTTGCATCATCGCTTGCCATGAGTAGATTCATGTAGCCTTGTCATGCATCATACTTGGTTGAGCATCATGTCTTGTATACGTGTGGTGTGTTTACCATGTTGTGTGCTTCTTCTCGATAGTTCCTGTTTTGTTGCGATCGTGAGGATTCGTTCGTCTACGCTTGGTTCGTCTTCGTGGCTTCATCTTCTTCATGGACTCATTCTTCTTCCTAGCAGGATTTCAGGCAATATGACCGTCACCCTGGATCTCACTACTATCATTGCTATGCTAGTTGCTTCATTCTATCGCTTTGCTGCGCTACCTATCACCTGTTTATCAAGCCTCCCAATTGCCATGCCAGCCTCTAACCTTTTCACCCTTCCTAGCAAACCATTGCTTGGCTATGTTACCGCTTTGCTCAGCCCTCTTATAGTGTTGCTAGTTGCAGGTGAAGTTGAAGATTGCTCCATGGTGGACAGGATTATGTTGGGATATCACAATATCTCTTACTTAATTAATGCATCTATATACTTGGTAAAGGGTGGAAGACTCGGCCTTATGCCTGGTGTTTTATTCCACTCTTGCCGCCCTAGTTTCTGTCATATCAGTATTATGTTCCCGGATTTTGCGTTCCTTACACGATTGGGTGATTTATGGGACCCCCTTGACAGTTCGCTTTGAATAAAACTCCTCCAGCAAGGCCCAACCTTGGTTTTACCATTTGCCTCGCAACCACCTACTTTTCCCTTGGGAGTCGCTCTCTCGAGGGTCATCTTTATTTTAGCCCCCCCCCCTTGGGCCAATGCTTGTCCAAGTGTTGGTCCGAACCGAGCCGCCTGCGGGGCCACCTCGAGGAAACTCGAAGTCTGGTTTTACTCGTAGCCTGTCTCATCCGGTGTTGCCCTGAGAACGAGATATGTGCAGCTCCTATCGGGATTGTTGGTGCATCGGGCGGTCTTGCTGGTCTTGTTTTACCATTGTTGAAATGTCTTGTAAACCGGGATTCTGAGTCTGATCGGGTCTTCCTGGGAGAAGGTATATCCTTCGTTGACCGTGAGAGCTTGTCATGGGCTAAGTTGGGACACCCCTGCAGGGTATAAACTTTCGAAAGCCGTGCCCGCGGTTATGCGGCAGATGGGAATTTGTTAATGTTCGATTGTAGATAACTTGACACCAGATCCGAATTAAAACGCATCAACCGCATGTGTAGTCGTGATGGTCTCTTTTCGGTGGAGTCCGAGAAGTGAACACGGTTTCTGGGTTATGTTTGACGTAACTAGGAGTTCAGGATCACTTCTTGATCATTGCTAGCTTCACGACCGTTCCGCTTGCTCTCTTCTCGCTCTTATTTGCGTATGTTAGCCACCATATATGCTTAGTCGCTGCTGCTGCCTCACCACTTTACCCCTTCCTTTCCCTTTAAGCTTTGCTAGTCTTGATACCCATGGTAATGGGATTGCTGAGTCCTCGTGGCTCACAGATTACTACAACAACAGTTGCAGGTACAGTTTTTGCGATGATCATGATGCGAGAGCGATGTTTGGTTGTTTTTGGAGTTCTTCTTCTGCTTCTTCTTCGATCAGGGGATAGGTTCCAGGTCGGCAGCCTGGGCTAGCAGGGTGGATGTCGTTTGAGCTTCTGTTTGTGGTTCATCCGTAGTCGGATGTTGTTCTCATGTATGATATATTGTTGTATTCATGTGGCATTGGATGTATTGGATGTATCCCCACTATTATGTAATGTTGATGTAATGATATCCACCTTGCAAAAGCGTCTTCAAGATGCCCTTCTATCCTTGGTGGGACCTTCGAGTTCCTTTAGGATAGGGTCGCATCTTGGGCGTGACAAGTTGGTATCAGAGCCTCGACCGACCCTAGGAGCCCCCTTAATTGATCGTGTAGTTTGGCCGATGTTGAGTCTAGAAGAAAACTATTTTCGGAGTCTAGTTATATCGGAGAGTAGGAATTCTTTTTACTCCTCAGCCCCTTCGTCGCTCTGGTAAGGAATCTTGACGTAGGTGTTTTGAATTACTCCTCTTCCCATTCAAATTTTTTCTTTAGGTTCCCGCAGTTGGTTTTTCGGTCGTTGGTCCTCAGCTCTTTTCATCTGGTGCATTTTCTCGTGAAGTTGACTCGACCCTCTTGGTGTTTTGCAAGATTAATCCTCAGTTGTTTTCTTTTCCCACCCGCCCACCCTTCTTCTTCTCGGAACCGGAGTCTGTAATCGAGTATCCATCCTACTCGTGTGAAGCCTTTGCTTTCTTTCAACCGTTGTTTCCTCTTGAAGTTATTCATCGGTTTTTCCCCTTCCAAGTTGCCTTTGTTTTCCCGCACTCCCAACCTCTTCTTCCCGGAGTCTGAGTCTGTTTCAACCATCAATTTCATTCATGCGGAGCCTCTTCAGTCTTTGCTCAATTATTTCAACCGGTGAATTCTCGTCTCGTTCGTCATTCTTCATCTCTTTTTCTTCTCCGGTGGTTTCAATTCTAATTTTTGATAGTGATTACATTCTTTTCCTTGGATCAAGTGTTCTCCTTGCTCGTTTGCCTCTCGCCATTCAATCATTCCGGAGTTCAAGACATCTTAGGAGATTCGTCTATGTTCGAATTAATTCGAGGTTGTCACCTCATTCAAATATTTCAATTGTTCCGGTGCATCATCTATCTTTTCAACAATCATTTTCAACAGTGTTAGCTCTTTAGTGGGCCCTAACCCACAGGTCTTTTCCCAGGATCTTACCTGACTCTTCTAATTCCCCCGGACTTATTCTCAATTCTTTTCAAAGTGTGGCGTAAGAATGGATTTCATCAGTCACATGCCTTCTCAAGATCGCTTTCAAATTCTTTTCATTGTTGGCTCAACCTATTCTCTTCTCATTCTCCTAGAGTACCTCGGTAATTTTGGTGGTGTTTCTCATCATCATTTGAAGATCGAAGAAGAGTTTTTCCTCTCAATCTTGTCCGTTCTCCCGAAGATTCGTGGTTTTAGCTTCGTGTTACCCTCTCGAATTATTTCGTTTGTCAGAAATTCCTTTTTCTCAACCATCCGGAGTATGTCAGAAGTTGTTTTTCCCATTTCTTTTCACCAAAGGCCATCGTTCCAGAAGAATTCTTCGCCCTCACATTTCAGCTACCGTTATCCAATTACCCCGGTGCTTCATTCAAGTGCTCTTTAATCAGCTCATGATCTATTTGTTCTTTTGCATCTAAATCCCCCTCAAGCATATTGGTTCTTCTAATTCTTCCGGTGATTATTTCTCTTTCGTCAGTCATTTCCGAATTTTAACGGTGGTTCGTTCGAGATTCTTTTTCTTTGATTTCCATATTAATTCATTCTTTCTTTCCAATCCTACCGGTGGTTCATGAAGACCTTCTCTAGTTTGTGATATGTCACTTCTCAATTCTTTTTCAACAAGAATAAGTAATATGTAAAATCCATTGTTTGTCATCAATTTAATTTGATGAGGATAAGCATAACATAATTATTATTCTTATTTCATCCAAGTGAGTAATCCCTTCCTTCAGAGTTTGTTCTTGATGAATAAATTCTAGTTCCATGTGTTTTCATCTTTTCTTTTCCGGAGTTCAAATTTCCTCGGCCATTTCATCGGAACCTCCATCTAAGTCACCGCAAGTTTTAATCTCATTCTTTCATCCTTCATTCTATCTCATCATCCTTTTATTACCGGAGTTCTCCATGGTGGTTCGTCATGATTTAATTCATTCTTCAAGTGTTCATCAACATTCTTGTTCAAGGAGTTCTAGTATCTCCCTTCTTGCATCTCAAAGTGCAATTAATTCTCCATATTCTATTGAAATGGAGTTTTGCATTTCTTCGTTCTTCTCAGCTATTTAATCTTTTCCGTTTGTGGTCAGTTGTCACCTCACAATTTTGAGATGTTTTCCTTAAATCCACAACAAGCTTATTCTTTCGTGTTGTTTTTCTCAACAACTCCGTGCAAACCTTCCTTCTAAAGATGCTTTCAATTTCATTCGTGGCACAAGTTGCCATTTTCTTCTCCATTCTTTTCATTCAACTCTTTCAATTCTTTCCGGAGGTTTTGTGTCATGTCTTCATCAATTATCATTCCACCCTCTCAAGCTCGTGTTCTATTCCTCCATGTTTCAGCCGGAGTGCTGCCAAAATCCTTTCAGTCTTATTCGTTTCTTATCTCGTTCTAACCAGAGTGGTTTCGTAGTCTATCTGATTCCATGGGCTTTCGATTCTCGTCATTCTCGTTGTTCCTCTCTTCTTCTCGAGTGCTCTCGATTCTTTGCTTCTTCTCTTGAGTTCTTGTTTCACCTCATCCCTTTTCCCTTCCGTCTCGGTCCTAAGATCTCGGGACGAGATCTCCTGTTAGTGGAGGAGTGTTGTAAAGCCCCGGATTCGATGCGCCAAGTGTCTGCCAGTTATTCGCCGTTGTTGCCATGTCATTTTCTTGCGTGTTGCACTTTGCCATGTCATCATGTGCATCTCATTTTGCATACGTGTTCGTTTCATGCATCCGAGCATTTTCCCCATTGTCCGTTTTGCAATCCGGCACTCCTATGTCCTCCGGCGTCCCCCTTTTGTCTCTCGTTGTGAGCGGGTGTTAAACGTTCTTGGAATGGACCGAGTCTTGCCAAGCGGCCTTGGTACACCACCGGTAGACCGCCTGTCAAGTTTCGTGTCATTTGGAGTCCGTTTGATACTCCAATGGTTAACCAGAGAACCGTAAAAGGCCTCTTTTGTGTGCAGCCCAACACCCCTCCAAAGTGGCCCAAAACCCATCCAAACCACCCTCCATGCTTTCCGTCGTTCGATCACAATCGTGTGGGTGAAAACCGCACTCCATTTGGAGTCTCCTAGCTCCCTCTACCTATAAAAATGCCTCCCCCTCCAAAATTCCGGGTCCAAACCCTAGAAAACTCCCTCTCACGTCGTCGGACATGTCCGCGCGCCGCCGGACGAATCCCGCCGCCACCCGCAGCCAACAGCAGTGCGGCACGTGTCCCGCAGCCGCTCCCCGCCGCCGCGGCCCACCGGGCCCAGGCGTAGCTCGCGCGGGCCCAGATCCCGCCGTCTCACGGCCCGTCCGGCTCCCGCCGTCGCGTCCCTCGCCGAGCTCCTCCGACCCCGCCGCCGTCCGGTTCCGCCTCCTCCCGCCGCAGCGTCACCGGAGCGCCCCGCGCCTCCTTGTCGCTGCCGCCAACCTTCGCCACGCGCCTCCGCGCCTTCAGCGCCGGCGCCCCCTCGGCGTCCCGGCCGCGCCGCCCGTCTTCGCCTCGCCACGCCGGCCGCCGCCTCCGTCCGCCTCCACTGCGCCGCCCCACCGTCCGACTCCCCTCCGCCGTGCCACCCGAGCCCCTCCACCGCCGCCCCCGCGCCGCCCCGCGCCGGATCCGGCGAGATCCGGCCGGAGGAGGTCACCCCGGGCCCTTCCTCTCCATCTCCGGCAAAGATCCGGCGAGATCCGCCGCCGCCTCGAAATCCGTGCCGCGGTGATCCCTAGCCCGCGAGGTGATTTTCTGCTAAGTCCCCAAATATTTAGACATTTTCATGCCCTGTTCATTATGCCATAACTCTCTACATACTGCTCCGTTTTGTGCGTGTAATATATCAAAATGTTCATCAGGAGATGCTCCACATTTCATTCCATTGTGCCATGCTTGTTTGATATAATTTTGATGCCCGAATCATCGTTGCAAGAGTGTTATATAATGTTTCCTGTTGTCTGTTAACAGAACATGCTCATTTGTCTTTTTTGCCATGTTTGATGTGTGGATCCTATGAGCATGAGCTCTACATGTGTTTTGAACTACATCATGCCATCTTTACAGGGGTGCCATCCATGTATTTTTGTGAGTACTGTAGTGAGTGCATCAAGCTTGTTAAGTAGGGTACTTGCTGTTGATGTTTTGCTAGGCTGAATCCGTTATTTTGTGATGCTATGTAAACCTGCTGCTGAAAGTCATTCTATGCATAATCTGGAGATGTTCACTAAGGATGTTTTGTTACACATGTCATGCTCTATCCATCCATGCCCCTGGTTGCATTTATAGCCTGTTGTAGCTTGTTGTAATCTTGCTCCAAAGTTGATAAATAATGTTGTTGTCAGCCTGTTAACATTAAGTTCAGTTTTGCCATGAGCTTTGCTAGTGATCCATGCACCCTATGAACTTGCTATTGCCATGCTTAGATTCATAAATATGCCATCTTACTGTTGGTTGCCTTGTCATGCCATGTGTTGCTCTGTGGTGAGTGGTACAAACTCACCAACATGCCTACTTATTATTGTTCCTGCCATGTTTCAATCTGTCATATAACTTGCCATGTTTACATGGGTGCCATCATATTTTCTGTGCCCTTTTGGCTCATGGTCAGTAAAGGACTTTTGTTCTATGCATTTAGTAGTATCACGCCATGCCTTTGTTTGCCATGATAAGTTCATGTAGCATGTTGTTTGATAGCTCTAAACATTGCAACCTGATGTTATTTCTGCTAAGTCTGAAACTGATATTATTTGCAATCTTGCCATGTGTTTTGGAGCATGTTCTAGTGATTTCTGGAGATAGCTCAGTGTTCATGTTTTGTTATGCTTTACATATACATCATGTACATGCCTTTTGTTTTTATGTTCAGATGTTGTAGCATGTCGTTTTGGTGCTTGCAATATGCCTACTTGCTGTTTTGGACATATTGGTGTCATATCTTGTATAGTGTGTCTGTGTTGAACTGTTGCTCCATTTTGAGTGTGCTCTATATGAAACTTGCTTAGAATTGCATGTAGTTTCATATTATCATGTTGCATCCATGTTTTGAGGTGTTCCCTTGATGTTTGTATGCATTTTGCATCAATGCCATGTTTAACTTGTTTTGCTCATATCTTCTAGACCGTAGCTCTGAATTAAATGAACTTTATATGTAATTTGACTAGAATCTCGTGTAGATCATCTTGGTGCATCTTAACTTGATGTTTAACAACTTGAACATAAGGTTTATTCAGATCTGGACCAATTTCGAAATTTGCATATGAGGACTTACCGGAATTGTTATATGTTGCTTCCGGCCTCATTTGAACTTGCCTTGATGTGTTGCTCTTGTTTGCATTATCTCTTGCCATGAGTAGCTTCATGTAGCCTTGTCATGCATCATACTTGGTTGAGCATCATGTCTTGTATATGTGTGGTGTGTTTACCATGTTGTGTGCTTCTTCTCGATAGTTCTTGTTTTGTTGCGATCGTGAGGATTCGTTTGTCTACGCTTGGTTCGTCTTCGTGGCTTCATCTTCTTCATGGACCCATTCTTCTTCCTAGCGGGATTTCAGGCAAGATGAACTTCACCCTGGATCTCACTACTATCATTGCTATGCTAGTTGCTTCGTTCTATCGCTTTGTTGCGCTACCTATCACCTGTTTATCAAGCCTCCCAATTGCCATGCCAGCCTCTAACCTTTTCACCCTTCCTAGCAAACCATTGCTTGGCTATGTTACCGCTTTTCTCAGCCCTCTTATAGCGTTGCTAGTTGCAGGTGAAGTTGAAGATTGCTCCATGGTGGACAGGATTATGTTGGGATATCACAATATCTCTTATTTAATTAATGCATCTATATACTTGGTAAAGGGTGGAAGACTCGGCCTTATTCCTGGTGTTTTGTTCCGCTCTTGTCGCCCTAGTTTTTGTCATATCGGTATTATGTTCCCGGATTTTGCGTTCCTTACACGGTTGGGTGATTTATGGGACCCCCTTGACAGTTCGCTTTGAATAAAACTCCTCCAGCAAGGCCCAACCTTCGTTTTACCATTTGCCTCACCACCACCTACTTTTCCCTTGGGAGTCGCTCTCTCGAGGGTCATCTTTATTTTAGCCCCCCCCCCCCCCCGGGGGCCAATGCTTGTCCAAGTGTTGGTCCGAACCGAGCCGCCTACGGGGCCACCTCGGGGAAACTCGAAGTCTGGTTTTACTCGTAGCCTCTCTCATCCGGTGTTGCCCTGAGAATGAGATATGTGCAGCTCCTATCGGGATTGTCGGCGCATCAGGCGGTCTTGCTGGTCTTGTTTTACCATTGTCGAAATGTCTTGTAAACCGGGATTCCGAGTCTGATCGGGTCTTCCTGGGAGAAGGTATATCCTTCATTGACTGTGAGAGCTTATCATGGGCTAAGTTGGGACACCCCTACAAGGTATAAACTTTCGAAAGTTGTGCCCGCGATTATGCGGCAGATCGGAATTTGTTAATGTCCGGTTGTAGATAACTTGACACCATATCCGAATTAAAATGCATCAACCGCGTGTGTAGCCGTGATGGTCTCTTTTCGGTGGAGTCCGGGAAGTGAACACGGTTTCTGGGTTATGTTTGACGTAAGGAGGAGTTTGGGATCACTTCTTGATCATTGCTAGCTTCACGACCGTTCCGCTTGCTCTCTTCTCGCTCTTATTTGTGTATGTTAGCCACCATATATGCTTAGTCGCTGCTGCAGCCTCACCACTTTACCCCTTCCTTTCCCTTTAAGCTTTGCTAGTCTTGATACCCATGGTAAGGGTGTTGGGGAATGTAGCAGAAATTCAAAATTTTCCTACGAGTCACCAAGATCTATCTATGGAGAGACTAGCAATGAGAGAGACAGGAGTGCATCTACATACCCTTGTAGATCGGTAAGCGGAAGCATTCAAGAGAGCGGGGTTGAGGGTGTCGTACTCATCATGATCCAAATCACCGGAGATCCTAATGCCGAACGGACGGCACCTCCACGTTCAACACACGTGTAGCCCGGTGACATTTCCCACGCCTTGATCCAGCAAGGAGAGAGGGACAGGTTGGGGAAGACTCCGTCCAGCAGCAGCACGATGGCGTGGTGGTGGTGGAGGAGCGTGGCTATCCTGCAGGGCTTCACCAAGCACCACGGGAGAGGAGGAGGACTTGGGAGAGGGGGAGGGCTCCGCCAGAACTTGGGTGCGGCTGCCCTCCCACCCCCCACATATATATAGGGGCAAGGGAGAGGGGGATCGGCCCCCTCAAATCCAATCTGAGGAGGGGGGCGGCCAGGGGGGTTGCCTTGCCCCCCAAGGCAAGGGGGTGCCCCCTTTTAGGGTTCCCCCCAAGCCCTAGGCGCCTTGGGCCCTAGTGGGGGGGCGCACCAGCCCACTTGGGGCTGGTCCCCTCCCACACTTAGCCCATGCAACCCTCTCGGGCCGGTGGCCCCACTTGGTAGACCCCCGGGACCTTCCCGGTGGTCCCGGTACGTTACCGATAGCACCCGAAACTTTTCCGGTGACCAAAACAGGACTCCCCATATATAAATCTTTACCTTCGGACCATTCCGGAACTCCTCGTGACGTCCGGGATCTTATTCGGGACTCCTAACAACATTTGGTAACCATATATATCTATTCCCTATAACCCTAGTGTCATCGAACCTTAAGTGTGTAGACCCTACGGGTTCGGGAACCATGCAGACATGACCGAGACGTTCTCCGGTCAATAACCAACAGCGGGATCTGGATACCCATGTTGGCTCCCACATGTTCCACGATGTTCTCATCGGATGAACCACGATGTCGAGGATTCGATCAATCCCGTATACAATTCCCTTTGTCTAGCGGTATTGTACTTGCCCGAGATTCGATCGTCGGCATGCCGATACCTTGTTCAATCTCGTTACCGGTAAGTCTCTTTACTCGTTCCGTAACACATCATCCCGTGATCAACCCCTTGGTCACATTGTGCACATTATGATGATGTCCTATCGAGTGGGCCCAGAGATACCTCTCCGTCACACGGAGTGACAAATCCCAGTCTCGATTCGTGCCAACCCAACAAACACTTTCGGAGATACCCATAGTGCACCTTTATAGCCACCCAGTTACGTTGTGACGTTTGGTACACCCAAAGCATTCCTACCATGTCCAGGAGTTGCACAATCTCATGGTCTAAGGAAATGATACTTGACATTATAAAAGCTTTAGCATACGAACTACACGATCTTTGTGCTAGGCTTAGGATTGGGTCTTGTCCATCACATCATTCTCCTGATGATGTGATCCCGTTATCAATGACATCCAATGTCCATGGTCAGGAAACCGTAACCATCTATTGATCAACGGGCTAGTCAACTAGAGGCTTACCAGGGACATGGTGTTGTCTATGTACCCACACATGTATATGATTTTCCTATCAATACAATTATAGCATGGATAATAAACGATTATCATGAACAAGGAAATATAATAATACCTAATTTATTATTGCCTCTAGGGCATATTTCCAACAGTCTCCCACTTGCACTAGAGTCAATAATCTAGTTCACATCGCCATGTGATTAGCATTGACAGGTCACATCGCCATGTGACCAACATCCAAAGAGTTTACTAGTGTCACTAAAGTAGTTCACATCATCATGTGATTAAGATTCAATGAGTTTTGGGGTTTGATCATGTTTTGCTTGTGAGAGAGGTTTTAGTCAACGGGTTTGCAATATTCAGATCCGTATGTACTTCGCAAATCTCTATGTCATATTGTAAATGTTGCTTCCATGCTCCACTTGGGGCTATTACAAATGATTGCTCCACTATATGTATCCGGTTTGCTACTCAGAGTCACTCGGATAGGTGTTAAAGCTTGCATCGACGTAACCCTTTATGCCGAACTCTTTATCACCTCCATAATCGAGAAACATGTCCTTATTTTCTCCAAGGACAATTTTGACCGCTGTCCAATGATCCATTCCTGGATCACTCTTGTACCCCCTTGCCAGACTCATGGCAAGGCACCCTTCCGGTGCGGTACACAGCATAGCATACTACAGAGCCTATGTCTAAAGCATAGGGGACGACCTTCGTCCTTTCTCTCTCTCTCTTCTGCCTTGGTCGAGCTTTAACTCTTAACTTCATACTTTATTACTCAGGCAAGAACTCCTTCTTTGACTGATCCATCTTGAACACCTTCAAGATCATGTCAAGGTATGTGCTCATTTGAAAGTACCATTGAGCGTTTTTGATCTATCCTCATAGATCTTGATGCTCAAT
Source organism: Triticum aestivum (assembly GCF_018294505.1). Lineage (NCBI taxonomy): Eukaryota > Viridiplantae > Streptophyta > Magnoliopsida > Poales > Poaceae > Triticum > Triticum aestivum. The sequence continues at coordinate 145,476,574 of NC_057801.1, forward strand.
GTTCAAGCAGCTTAATCCAGGTTTTCTATTGAAAAACACTTTTCAAATAACCCTATATGCTTTCCAGAAATTCTACATTATTTCTGATCAACAATATGTCAACAACATATACTCATCAGAAATTCTATAGTGCTCCCACTCACTTCTTTGGAAATACAAGTTTCTCATAAACTTTGTATAAACCCAAAATCTTTGATCATCTCATCAAAGCGTACATTCCAACTCTGAGATGCTTACTCCAGTCCTTAGAAGGATTGCTGGAGCTTTGCATACTTGTTAGCATCTTTCAGGATTGACAAAACCTTCTGGTTGTATCACATACAACCTTTCCTCAATGACATCGTCGAGGAAACAATGTTTTGACATTCTATCTGCAAGATTTCATAAATCATGCAGTAATTGCTAATATAATTCCAACAGACTCTTAGCATCGCTACAAGTGAGAAAGTCTCATCGTAGTCAACTCCTTGAACTTGTCAGAAAACATCTTAAGTCGAGCTTTCTTAATGGTAATACTTACCATCATTGTCTGTCTTCTTTTTAAAATCCATCTGTACCCAACAGCCTTACGACCATCAAGTAGTTCTTCCAAAGTCTACACTTTGTTTTCATACATGGATCCTCTCTCGGATTTAATGGCCTCAAGCCATTTGTCGGAATCCAGGCCCACCATCGCTTCTCCATAGCTCGTAGGTTCATTGTTGTCTAGCAACATGACCTCCAAGACAGGATTACCATACCACTCTGAAGTAGTACGCATCCTTGTCGACCTATGAGGTTTAGCAGTGACTTGATCCGAAGTTTCATGATCTATCATAAGCATCTACTTCAATTGGTGTAGGCACCACAGGAACAACTTCCTGTGACCTGCTATACACTAGTTGAAGTGATGGTTCAACAACCTCATCTAGTCTCCACCATCCTCCCACTCAATTATTTCAAGAGAAACTTTTCCTCGAGAAAGGACCCAATTTAAGAAACAATCCCTATTGCTTTCAGATCTGAATTAGGAGGTGTACCCAACTGTTTTGGGTGTCCTATGAAGATGCATTTTATCCGCTTTAGGTTCGAGCTTATCAACCTGAAACTTTTTCACATAAGCGTCGCAGCCCCAAACTTTTAAAGAAACGACAACTTAGGTTTCTCCAAACCATAGTTCAAACGGTGTCGTCTCAACGGAATTACATGGTGCCCTATTAACGTGAGTGCGGTTGTCTCTAATGCCTAACCCATGAACGATTGTGGTAATTTGATAAGAGTCATCATGGTACGCACCATATCCAATAGGGTGCAACTATGATGTTCGGACACACCATCACACAATGGTGTTCCAGGCGGTATTAATTGTGAAACAACTTCCACAATGTCTTAATTGCGTGCCAAAGCTTGTAACTCAGATACTCATCTCTATGATCACATCATAGACATTTTATCCTCTTGTCACGATGATCTTCAACTTCACTCTGAAAGAACCATTCAATAATTCAGACTTGTGTTTCATCAAATAAATATACTCAACATCTACTTGAATCATCTATGAAGTAACAACATAACGATATTCACTGCATGCCTCAGCACTCATTGGACTGCACACATCAAAATGTGTTACTTCCAACAAGTTGCTATCTTGTTCCATCTTACTGAAAATGAGGCTTTTCAGTCATCTTGCCCATGTGGTATGATTTGCATATCTCAAGTGATTCAAAATCAAGTGAGTCCAAACGATCCATCTACATGGAGTTTCTTCATGCGTATACACCAATAGACATGGTTCGCATGTCTCAAACTTTTCAAAAACGAGTGAGTCCAAAGATCAATCAACATGGAGCTTCTTCATGCGTTTTATACCAATATGACTTACATGGCAGTGCCACAAGTAGGTGGTACTATCTTATATCTTTTTGGCATGAACATGTGTATCACTACGATCGAGATTCAATAAACCGTGCAAGACCATTGAAGGTATTATTCAAATAAACAGAGTAACCATTATTCTCCTTAAATGAATAACCGTATTGCGATAGACATAATCCAATCATCTCTATGCTCAACGCAAACACCAAATAACAATTATTTAGGTTTAACACCAATCTCGATGGTAGAGGGAGCATGCGATGCTTGATCACATCAACCTTGGAAACACTTCCAACACATATCGTCAGCTCACCTTTAGCTAGTCTCTGTTTATTCCGTAGCTTTTATTTCGAGTTACTAACACTTAGCAACCGAACCGGTATCTAATACCCTGGTGCAACTAGGAGTACTAGTAAAGTACACATTAACATAATGTATATCCAATATACTTCTATCGACCTTGCCTGCCTTCTTATCTACCAAGTATCTAGGGTGGTTCTGCTTCAGTGTCCATTCCTCTCATTACAGAAGCACTTAGTCTCGGCTTTGGGTTCAACCTTGGGTTTCTTCACTAGAGCAGCAACTGATTTGCTGTTTCATGAAGTATCCCTTCTTGCCCTTGCCCTTCTTGAAACTAGTGGTTTCACTAACCATCAACAATTGATGCTCCTTCTTGATTTCTACATTCGCGGTGTCGAACATTGCGAATAGCTCAAGGATCATCATATCTATCCATGTTATGTTATAGTTCATCACAAAGCTCTAGTAGCTTGGTGGCAATGTCTTTGGAGAAACATTACTATCTCATCTGGAAGATTAACTCCCACTCGATTCAAGTGATTGTTGTACCCAGACAATCTGAGTACAAGCTCAAAGATTGAGATCTTCTCCCTTAGTTTGTAGGCTAGAAAACTCATCGGAAGTCTTATACCTCTTTGACATAGACACGAGCCTGAAATCCCAATTTCAGCCCTCAGAACATCTCATATGTTCCGTGACGTTTCAAAAAACGTCTTTGGTGCCTCAATTCTAAACCATTTAACATTCCCCACTGAACTATCATGTAGTCATCAAAACGTGTATGTCAGATGTTCGCAACATCCACAAACGACGTTCGCGGTTCAGCACACCGAGCGGTGCATTAAGGACATAAGCCTTCTACTGTTCGCATAATTGCTACTGTCAACTTTCAACTAAATTTTCTCTAGGAACATATCTAAAATAGTAGAACTAAGGCACGAGCTATGACATAATTTGCAAAGGGCTTTTGACTATGTTCAGGATAAATAAGTTCATCTAATGAACTCCCACTCAGATAGACATCCCTCTAGTCATCTAAGTGATTACATGATCCGAGTCAACTAGGCCGTGTCCGATCATCACGTGAGACGGACTAGTCATCATCGGTGAACATCTTCATGTTGATCGTATCTACTATACGACTCATGCTCGACCTTTCGGTCTCTTGTGTTCCGAGGCCATGTCTGTACATGCTAGGCTCGTCAAGTCAACCTAAGTGTTTCGCGTGTGTAAATCTGGCTTACACCTGTTGTATGTGAATGTTAGAATCTATCACACCTGATCATCACGTGGTGCTTCGAAGCGACGAACTTTCGCAACGGTGCACAATTAGGGGAACACTTTCTTGAAATTATTATGAGGGATCATCTTATTTACTACCATCGATCTAAGCAAATAAGATGCATAAACATGATAAACATCACATGCAATCAAAATAGTGACATGATATGGCCAATATCATTTTTCTCCTTTTGATCTCCATCTTCGGGGCTCCACGGTCATCATCGTCACCGGCATGACACCATGATCTCCATCATCATGATCTCCATCATCGTGTCTTCATGAAGTTTTCTCGCCAACTATTACTTCTACTACTATGGCTACCAGTTAGCAATAAAGTAAAGTAATTACACGGCGTTGTTCAATGACACGCAGGTCATACAATAAATTAAGACAACTCCTATGGCTCCTACCGGTTGTCATACTCATCGACATGCAAGTCGTGATTCCTATTACAAGAACATGATCAATCTCATACATCACATATCATTCATCACATTCTTTTTGCCATATCACATCACATAGCATACCCTGCAAAAACAAGTTAGACGTCCTCTAATTGTTGTTTGCATGTTTTACGTGGCTGCTATGGGTTTCTAGCAAGAACGTTTCTTACCTACGCAAAAGCCACAACATGATATGCCAATTGCTATTTACCCTTCATAAGGACCCTTTTCATCGAATCCGATCCGACTAAAGTGGGAGAGACTGGCACCCGCTAGCCACCTTATGCAACAAGTGCATGTCAATTGGTGGAACCTGTCTCACGTAAGTGTACGTGTAAGGTCGGTCCGGGCCGCTTCATCCCACAATACCGTCGAAACAAGATTGGACTAGTAACAGTAAGCATATTGAACAAAATCAACGCCCCCAACTACTTTGTGTTCTACTCGTGCAAAGAATCTACGCATAGACATAGCTCATGATGCCACTGTTGGGGAACGTAGCAGAAATTCAAAATTTTCCTACGAGTCACCAAGATCTATCTATGGAGAGACTAGCAACGAGAGAGAGGGGAGTGCATCTACATACCCTTGTAGATCGCTAAGAGGAAGCATTCAAGAGAACGAGGTTGAGGGAGTCGTACTCATCGTGATCCAAATCACAGGAGATCCTAGTGCCGAACGGACGACACCTCCGCGTTCAACACATGTGCAGCCCGGTGACGTCTCCCACGCCTTCATCCAGCAAGGAGAGAGGGAGAGGTTGGGGAAGACTCCGTCCAGCAGCAGCACGACGGTGTGGTGGTGGTGGAGGAGCGTGGCTATCCTGCAGGGCTTCACCAAGCACCGCGGGAGAGGAGGACGACTTGGGAGAGGGGGAGGGCTGCGCCAGAACTTGGGTGCGGCTGCCCTCCCACCCCCCACATATATATAGGGGCAAGGTAGAGGGGGCCGGGCCCCTCAGATCCAATCTAAGGAGGGGGCGGCGGCCAGGGGGGTTGCCTTGCCCCCCAAGGCAAGGGGGCGCCCCCTTTTAGGGTTCCCCCAAGCCCTAGGCGCCTTGGGCCCTGGTGGGGGGTGCACCAGCCTACCTGGGGCTGGTCCCCTCCCACACTTGGCCCATGCAGCCCGGTGAAGGAGAGTGCATCTACATACCCTTGTAGATTGCTAAGCGGAAGCGTTCAAGAGAACGGGGTTGAAGGAATCATACTCGTCGTGATCCAAATCACCGGAGATCCTAGTGCCGAACGGACGACACCTCCGCGTTCAACACACGTACAGCCCGGTGACGTCTCCCATGCCTTGATCCAGCAAGGAGAGAGGGAGAGGTTGAGGAAGACTCCATCCAGCAGCAGCACAACGGCGTGGTGGTGATGGAGGAGCGTGGTAGTCCAGCAGGGCTTCGCCAAGCACCGCGAGATATGAGGAGAAAGAGAGGTAGGGCTGCGCCAACAGGAGAAGAAGCTCATGTGTTGGGCTGCTCCAATGCCTCCACTATATATAGGGGGAGAGGGGGCTGCGCCCCCACCTAGGTTTCCACCCCTAGGGGCGGTGGCCAGCCCTAGATGGGACTTGGAGGGGGCGGCCAAGAGGGGCAGAGAGGGGGCGCGCCCTAGGGTGGGCCTATAGGCCCATCTGCGCCTAGGGTTTCCCCTCTCCCCTCCTAGCTGCGCCTTGGGCAAGGGTGGGAGGCGCACCAGCCCACTCTGGGGCTGGTCCCTTTCCACTCTAGGCCCATGCAAGCCTCTGGGGCCGGTGGCCCCACTTGGTGGACCCCCAGGACCCTCCCGGTGGTCCCGGTACGTTACCGATAGCACCCGAAACTTTTCCGGTGACCAAAACAGGACTTCCCATATATAAATCTTTACCTCCGGACCATTCCGGAACTCCTCGTGACATCTGGGATCTCATCCGGGACTCCGAACAACATTCGGTAACCACATGTATCTATTCCCTATAACCCTAGCGTCATCGAACCTTAAGTGTGTAAACCCTACGGGTTCGGGAACCATGCAGACATGACCGAGACGTTCTCCGGTCAATAACCAACAGCGGGATCTGGATACCCATGTTGTCTCCCACATGTTCCATGATGATCTCATCGGATGAACCACGATGTCGAGGATTCGATCAATCCCGTATACAATTCCCTTTGTCTAGCGGTATTGTACTTGCCCGATATTCGATCGTCGGTATGCCGATACCTTGTTCAATCTCGTTACCGGTAAGTCTCTTTACTCGTTCCGTAACACATCATCCCGTGATCAACCCCTTGGTCACATTGTGCACATTATGATGATGTCCTACCGAGTGGGCCCAGAGATACCTCTCCGTCACACGGAGTGACAAATCCCAGTCTCGATTCATGCCAACCCAACAAACACTTTCGGAGATACCCGTAGTGCACCTTTATAGCCGCCCAGTTACGTTGTGACATTTGGTACACCCAAAGCATTCCTACGGTATCCGGGAGTTGCACAATCTCATGGTCTAAGGAAATGATACTTGACATTATAAAAGCTTTAGCATACGAACTATACGATCTTTGTGCTAGGCTTAGGATTGGGTATTATCCATCACATCATTCTCCTAATGATGTGATCCCGTTATCAACGACATCCAATGTCCATGGTCAGGAAACCGTAACCATCTATTGATCAACGGGCTAGTCAACTAGTGGCTTACCAGGGACATGGTGTTGTCTAAGTACCCACACATGTATCTGAGTTTCCTATCTATACAATTATAGCATGGATATAAATGATTATCATGAACAAGGAAATATAATAATAACTAATTTATTATTGCCTCTAGGGCATATTTCCAACAATGGAATTGCTGAGTCCTCGTGGCTCACAGATTACTACAACAACAGTTGCAGGTACAGGTTTTGCGATGATCATGACACGAGAGCGATGTTTGGTTGTTTTTGGAATTCTTCTTCTGCTTCTTCTTTGATCAGGGGATAGGTTCCAGGTCGGCAGCCTGGGCTAGCAGGGTGGATGTCGTTTGAGCTTCTGTTTGTGGTTCATCTGTAGTCGGATGTTGTTCTCATGTATGATATATTGTGGTACTCATGTGTCATTGGATGTATTGGATGTATCCCCACTATTATGTAATGTTGATGTAATGATATCCACCTTGCAAAAGCGTCTTCAAGATGCGCTTCTATCCTTGGTGGGACCTTCGAGTTCCTTTAGGATAGGGTCGCATCTTGGGCGTGACATCCTGCTCCATCGCTGGGTCCATGTGGTCGTTATTGCCTTCGGAGTTTGCTGGTATGTCGATCCTTCTTGCACTCTTGTCGCTATTTTTACTGTTGCTGGACTTTGAGCGGCGTCTACGCCGCCGTTTTAGCTTTTGCCTAGGGGTTTTATCTTCCGAATTGTCGCTGTCGTCCTCCTTGGGCGTATCCACCATGTATATATCGTGTGACGAGGTGGCCGTCCACCGCCCTACGAGCGGTGGCTCCTTTACTTCTCCTGCATCATCGTCCATACCGTCGATGTCTTCGGAGTCGAAGTCAAGCACGTCGGTTAAATCATCGACCGGGTAGCAATGAAGTGGGTGGTGGGTGGGCAGCGAATTCCTTCGTCGCCTGCTTCCCACTCAAGCCGGACATAGTTCGGCCCAGAGCCTCCTGACAAAGAGAGAGACTTTAATGAGTTCAGCATGTCGCCAAATGGCGAGTGCTGGAAGACATCCGCAGCGGTAAACTCCACTACCGGAGCCCAACCTGGCCCGACTGGCTCGATGGTGTGCGGACCGGAACCAACAACCGGATACGAGTCTGGGGGCCTGGGGTTACAGGCCTCCAGAGAGGTGAAACCTGCATTCGGCTCCATCGCCGATGAGTGTGCGGCCTGCGGGGCGGGGTCCACCCCTCCGTCCTTAGGCAACGCAACCTACCCCGGATATAGATCCAGGCTATTACGGGGGTGATATCCCGAGCTTCGTCTGACAGCGGGTCTAAGCCGTGCTCATCGTGATTGTTCGGTGCTCCTGGCGCAGGCCCAAATCCATCAAAGATCAAGTCTCTGCGAATATCCGTTGTGTAGTTCAAGTTTCCGAACCTGACTTGGTGGCCAGGGGCGTAGGTATCGATCTGCTCAAGATGGCCAAGCGAATTGGCCTGCAGTGCGAAGCCGCCAAACACGAGGATCTGTCCAAGGAGAAAAGTCTCCCCTGGACCGTGTTGTTGACGATTGAAGGCGCCATCAGACCCTGCAGCAATGACAAAGAGGAACTCTCAATGAAAGCACCAATGTCGGTGTCAAAACCGGCGGATCTCGGGTAGGGGGTCCCGATCTGTGCATCTAGGTTGATGGTAACAGGAAGCATGGGAAACAATGTTTACCCAGGTTCGGGCCCTCTAGATGGAGGTAAAACCCTACTTCCTGCTTGATTAATATTGAAGATATGAGTAGTACAAGAGTAGATCTACCACGAGATCATAGAGGCTAAGCCCTAAGAGCTAGCCTATGATGGTATGATTATAATTGTGATCGGCCTTCTAAGGACCAACCTCTTCGGTTTATATAGACACCGGAGAGGGCTAGGGTTTACATGGAGTCGGATACAAGGAAGGAAATATAATATCCGAATCGCCAAGCTTGTCTTCCACGCAAAGGAGAATCCCATCCGGACACGGGCTAGAGTCTTGAGTCTTGTATCTTCACGCTTCAATAGTCCGGACGATGTATATAGTTCGGCAGTCTAGATACCCCCTAATCCAAGACTCCCTCAATGCCCAGTCCTGAAATGAAAAATGAATTTTACTTTATGTTGTCAAATAATAAATTCCTTGGGTATGGAGGGCAACCGTGGATTCGGCTAGCCATGGAAAGTGAAAGTATGGTGGAAAAAGGAATAAACTTTATTTTCTATTTGGGAACCGCCTATGATATATCTAGCATGGAAAGTGTTGGGAGCTCTAAGTCGTTTTCGTTGGTGGGAAAAGTATGTCTCTCAAAATGTTTTTATTTCTCAATTTTCGCTTTGAGCTTTGGCACCTCTACAAATCCCTACTTCCCTCTGCGAAGGGCCTTTCTTTTACTTTACGTAATTTTTATTTTGAGTCTCCATCTTTTCTTATAAAGCACCAACTAGGGGGCACTATGATCGTACTTGAGCATTGGGTGTAGTTAATATGCGAGTGTGTTTCATGAATGGATCAATGATTGAGCATGATGGGTTAGGGATAACTTATTTTATCTTTGATATTTTGGAAGACATGATTGCTTGTTGACACGCTTGAGTATTTAAGTCTCATGTCAAAACCAGATGATTGCTTTTAACCATATAAAAGTCCAAATGTCCATGCTATAAAGAAAATAATATGAGATGACATGTTAGGCAACATTCCACATCAGAAATTCTGTTTTTATCATTTACCTACTCGAGGACGAGCAGGAATTAAGCTTGGGGATGTTGATACGTCTCCAACGTATCTATAATTTTTGATTGTTCCATGTTGTTATATTCTCATTCTTGGATGTTTTACAAGAATTTTACAATCATTTTATATCATTTTTTGGGACTAACCTATTGACATAGTGCCAAGTGCCAGTTGTTGTTTTCTGGTTTTTTACATTGCAGAAAATCAATATCAAACGGAGTCCAAATGCAGCAAAACTTTTTGGAGAATTTTTATGGACCACAACACCCAGGATGGGCCAGAACAGCACCCGAGGGGTGCCCCGAGGGGGCACAACCCACCAGGGCGCGCCTGGACTCCAGGCACGCAGGTGGGTTGTGCCCACCTCGGTGGCCTCCTGCACCCCCTCTTTGCCCTATAAAACCCCAAATATTCCAAAACCCTTCGGGGTAGCCCTAGATTAGAAGTTCCACCGCCGCAAGGCTCTGTAGCCACAGAAAACTAATCTAGACCGTGTTCCGGCAACCTGTCAGAGGGGGGAATCATCTCTGGTGGCCATCTTTGTCATCCCGGTGGCCACCACAATGAGGAGGGAGTAGTCCACCCTCGGGGCTGAGGGTTTGTACCAGTAGCTATGTGTTTAATCTCTCTCTCTCTCTCTCTCTCATGTTCTTGAGATGTCACGATCTTGATGTATCATGGGTTTTGTTAATATAGTCGGATCATATGGTGTTTTTGTTGGGGAACGTAGTATTTCAAAAAAAATCCTACGATCACGCAAGATCTATCTAGGAGAAGCATAGCAACGAGCGGGGAGAGTGTGTCCATGTACCCTTGTAGACCGAAAGCGGAAGCGTTTAGTAATGCGGTTGATGTAGTCGAACGTCTTCACGATTGAACCGAGCAAGTACCAAACGCACGGCACCTCCATGATCTGCACATGTTCAGCTTGGTGACGTCCCTCGAACTCTTGATCCAGTTGAGGCCGAGGGAGAGTTTCGTCAGCACGACGGCGTGGTGACGGTGATGATGAAGTTACCGACGCAGGGCTTCGCCTAAGCACTACGACAATATGACTGACGTGGAAAACTATGGAGGGGGCACCGCACACGGCTAAAGATCAACTTGTGTGTCTATGGGGTGCCCCCCTCCCCCGTATATAAAGGAGGGGAGGAGGAAGCCGGCCGGCCACAAGGGGCGCGCCAAGGGGGAGGAATCCTACTCCTAGTAGGAGTAGGTTTCCCCATTTCCTAGTCCAAGAAGGAGAAGAAGGGAAAGAGGAGTGGAAAGAGGGAAGGAGGGGGGCACCCCCCTTCCCCTCATCCAATTTGGACTGGGCAAGGGGGGCGCCACCTCTGGTCGGCCCTCTCTCTTCTCCACTAAGGCCCATTAATCCCCGGGGGGTTCCGGTAAATACCCAAACGTCTCCGGAACCATTCCGGTGTCCGAATATAACCTTCCAATATATCAATCTTTATGTCTCGGCCATTTCAAGACTCCTCGTCATGTCCGTGATCTCATCCGGGACTCCGAACAACCTTCGGTACATCAAATCACATAAACTCATAAAACCAATCATCATCGAACGTTAAGTGTGCGGACCCTACGGGTTCGAGAACTATGTAGACATGACAGAGACACTTCTCCGGTCAATAACCAATAGCGGAACCTGGATGCTCATATTGGTTCCTACATATTCTATGAAGATCTTTATTGTTCAAACCGCACAACAACATGCGTTGTTCCCTATGTCATCGGTATGTTACTTGTCCGAAATTTGATCGTCGGTATCATCATACCTAGTTCAATCTCGTTACTGGCAAGTCTCTTTACTCGTTCTGTAATGCATCATCCCGTGACTAACTCATTAGTCACATTGCTTGTAAGTCTTATAGTGATGAGCATTACCAAGAGGGCCCAGAGATACCTCTCTGAAACACGGAGTGAAAAATCCTAATCTTGATATGCCAACCCAACAAACACCATCAGAGACACCTATAGAGTATCTTTATAATCACCCAGTTACGTTGTGACGTTTGATATCACAGTAAGTGTTCCTCTGTTATTCGGGAGTTGCATAATCTCATAGTCATAGGAACATGTATAAGTCATGAAGAAATCAATAGCAATAAACTAAACGATCATACTGCTAAGATAACGGATGGGTCTTGTCCATCACATCATTCTCTAATGATGTGATCACGTTCATCAAATGACAACATATGTCTATGGCTAGGAAACTTAACCATCTTTGATTAATGAGCTAGTCAAGTAGAGGCACACTAGGGACACTCTGTTTGTCTATGTATTCACACATGTACTAAGTTTCTGGTTAATAAAATTCTAGCATGAATAATAAACATTTATCATGATATAAGGAAATATAAATAGCAACTTTATTATTGCCTCTAGGGCATATTTCCTTTAGTCTCCCATTTGCGCTAGAGTCCGTAATCTAGATTACATTGTAATGATTCTAACACCCATGGAGTCTTGGTGTTGATCATGTTTTGCTCGTGAGAGAGGATTAGTCAATGGGTCTGCAACATTCAGATCCATATGTATCTTGCAAATCTCTATGTCCACTTCCAACACTTCATGATGGATGGAATTGAAGCGTCTCTTGATGTGCTTGGTTCTCTTGTGAAATCTGGATTCCTTCGCCAAGGCAATTTCTCCAGTATTGTCACAAAAGATTTTCATTGGACCCGGTGCACTAGGTATTACACCTAAATTGGATATTAACTCCTTCATCCAGACTCCTTCATTTGTTGCTTCTGAAGCAGCTATGTATTCCGCTTCACACATAGATCTCGCCATGATGCTTTGCTTAGAACTGCACCAACTGACAGCTCCACCGTTCAATATAAACACGTATCCGGTTTGTGACTTAGAGTCATCCGGATTAGTGTCAAAGCTTGCATCGACGTAACCATTTACGATGAGCTCTTTGTCAACTCCGTAAATGGGAAACATATCCTTAGTCCTTTTCAGGTATTTCAGGATGTTCTTGACCGCTGTCCAATGATCCACTCCTGGATTACTTTGGTACCTCCCTACTATACTTCTAGCAAGGCACACATCAGGTCTGGTACACAACATTGCATACATGATAGAACCTATGGCTGAAGCATAGGGAATGAATTTCATTTTCTCTCTATCTTCTGAAGTGATCGGCCATTGAGTCTCACTCAACTTCACACCTTGTAACACAGGCAAGAACCCTTTCTTTGACTGGTCCATTTTGAACTTCTTCAAAATCTTATCAAGGTATGTGCTTTGTGAAAGTCCAATTAAGCGTCTTGATCTATCTCTATAGATCTTGATGCCCAATATACAAGCAGCTTCACCGAGGTCTTTCATTGAAAAATTCTTATTCAAGTATCCTTTTATGTTATCCAGAAATACTATACCATTTCCAATCAACAATATATCATCCACATATAATATTATAAATGCTACAAAGCACCCACTCACTTTCTTGTAAATACAGGCTTCTCCAAAATTCTGTATAAAACCATATGCTTTGATCACACTACCTATCGTGGAATTAACACGGCAGATGTCCTTAGTGTGAGGACTTAGTCGCGAGGCCAACGCATCTATGTGGTAGCTTGAGAGGGGTTGAGCGGAATCGAGAGACGCAACACAAGATAGGGATTTAGACAGCTTCGGGCCCCGGGAAACATCATCCGGTAAAAACCCTACATGATGTTTGAGGCTAGGTCTCATTATCATCACGAGGGAGTCGCCATAAACCAGCTCTCCTCTAGTTGTGTCTAGACCTAGAGATTATTGATTGTTGTCTGTCCCTCTTTGGGGAGCCCTGCCCCTCCTTATATATGTCAAAGGGGCGGTTTACATGTGGAGTCCTATTAGGATTAGGACTAGTCTATCTCTAATACAAACCGGATACAAGTCCTGGTCTTAACTCCTTGTAAAATATTCCTCATGCCTTTCCTCTTAAACTGGCTCACCATAGTATGAACCGGCCTTCTGGGCCATGGGCCTCGTCATCCATCTGACCCGCCCGCCGGGTTACTAATGAACCGCCAAGACCGGGCGGGTAGCCGGTGAATCATCCAGTCCGGCCGGTTTATACTCCCGGTCGGTTTACGCCACGGGGTATATCCCCGACATTAGCCCCCAGTTTAATTTGGATTTATCCATGTTAAACTGATCCTGTAAAACAAATACAAGAACAAATTTGACAGACTATGCTCCGGGTTAAGAATTCTTGTAAACTGGCATCTGATCATTCTGAAGTCCTTGTCATTTCCTTCTTCTAGAAAATCCGGGATCAATAACCAGCTTCATACTCAAATTGTTGGTGTTGGCTCTTATAAAAAATATTGTGAAGAATAATCCACTTGAGTCGGCTTCCAGAGCGCCGATTTAAGAAATTTTGGTCTTGAAATACTCATCTGATATTCGGCCGGCTTTGAAGTGTAGAACTTGCTGGTTTATGATTACCACCATTGTCTGGTTATAAAAACTGATAATCCGGGTCATGATTTTCCCAACGCCGGTTCATGATTTGGTGAATGCCGGTTCATGATTATTGGATGACGCCGGGTTACAGACATAGGGTCATAATGATTGATGACGCCGGGTTAATCCAGTTTCTCAAAACAGAGAATTTGAAAATAGTTTCTTCGATAATATATAATACCTGTAGCCCCCAAGTCTTGAGCAGAACAAAGTGATGCTTAAGACTTGCTTCAATATAAATACTGCCACTTAAGAAAGAAATCCATGGTTGTTCATCCCAGTGACTAGTAAAACTGAATACTCCATACTATGTAGCCCCCAAGTGCCGCGTTATCATGCTTGCAGCAACCTGGGACTTGCAATTGTCTTATACTCATAAAACTTCAACCAGTGTAGCCCCCAAGGGCCGGGTCATTTATGCAATAATGAGCAGGGACTTTGTAAATATAATCATGCAGATTTGAGCAATGATGTGTAGCCCCCAAGGGCCGGCTCAGTAAGATAACATTGAGCTGGGACTTGATATATACTTCGATGAAAATAACATCATATGATGTAACCCCCATCATGGGCTTGAATCCACGTCCATAAGGTTAAGAGCCTTGTACTTTACCAACTGAGCATCGGACCCTTCAATATAATGGATTTAACTTGTGTACCTTGAGTTGTTGACAGGAGCAATTGGTAGCCCCCAAGGGCCGGCTCATTATAATGTGATGAGTCGGGTCTTCAATAATATGAGCAAAAAATGACTTTGCATTAGCCCCCAAGTGTCATGGTGCATGCTTGCAGCGACATGAGACTTGCATATTTGATGTAATCTCAACTTAAATAATGTAGCCCCCAAGTGTCGGGTTGTAAGCCTGCAGCAACTCGGGACTATTCCTTCAATTGTAGAATAAATTATATCCATTGATAATATGATAGCCATTGCGCTAAAGTGACTTTGAAAACCTTAATCATAATACTGGTTATTGATAACCATAACAAAAATCCAGCCAAGTTTGGCTATTTGAATAACATAACCCAATGACTTATAAGCGCATGATTCCAAGGATGCAATCCAAATATATACTGGCAACTTACAGTCCAAAGCCAGGTCGGTTTAATAAACGCCGGTGATTTATAATCATGTTTTATTCAACCTGTTTCTGCATACAACAAGTTTATAGTGTCCTGGCGGTTTACCGCCGGACGGGTCATAATGCCCAACATATAACCCGGGTTTATAACCAAGGCTGCACTTAAGAATAATTAAATATGAAATATATCATACCTGTGACATTGAATCACATTGCTGGTTTTACCAACTTTTTGTAGTAAGAGTGATAACCCCAATCTTGAGTAATGATAACTCCTTTCATACTGTGTCGGTTGATGATAAACCATACCGGGTTGTGATAAACACCGATTTAACCATATATAATACTGGCGACTCATAGTCAAACCAGACCGGGCTGATAGTCTCCGGATTATAACTTGATCCTGTATTGACAACTTGTAATTGAAAGTCAAGCCGGGTTGATGAACACCGGTTTACTCAATAATAGGATGGTAACAGGAAATCAGACCGGGCAGATAGTCTCCGGATTAAGATTTAACCGTACTCCACAATTTGTAATTGATAGTTGACCCGGATTAACAATGTTATCGGTTTAAAAAATGCAACAAAAATCAAATAACAGTTATGAAAAAATATGAAAGCAAAGGCAATGATAAGACCATTTGCAAAAAACATGCTTTACTGAGCTGATCAGATGGTGTTACCATGGTCGGACAGGACCAAACCCCCAATAGGAGTGACAATGGTTCAAGTCAGCCAGGTCCCCAACTGAAACCGTGGCATTATGCCGATCAAGTGGCGTGGCAATGGTTCGGGTTCGACCAAGCCCCCAAGTGACTCTGTGGCCTTAGGCCGATCAAGAGGCGTGACTATGGTTCAGACGTGACCACAAGTCCCCAAGTGATGCATTGGCATTACGCCGATCAAGAGGGGTGACGATGGTTCGGGTTCGACCAAAGCCCCCAAGTGATTCTGTGGCCTTAGGCCGACCAAGAGGCGTGACTGGTTCAGACTTGACCATGTCCCCAAATGATCTGGTGGCTTTTGCCTATCAAAAGGTGTTGCATTGGTTCGGACACGACCAAGCCCCCAAGTGATATGATATAAAGCTTTTGAAAAGCTAACTCGATGGGTAAACCGGAGGCCGCTTTAAGACAGAACCTCCGTGTAACCACGCATGATGTAAAAAGAACAGAGACCCCGCTTTATGAAGCAGAAGCCCCCATGTGATCAATAATATGTCAGGCCAATAAGGCAGGATACCCATGTTTGAACCGCGCATCATGGCAGCAGGTCCTCTTCGACAATTTTTAACTTTTTGCAAGAGATAAATTCTTCTTGAGCTGGTATTTTGACCCGGCTATCGAGAACTTCAAAGCTTGGTGGGAGATAACTTTCCCTTAAACCGGATATTAAACCAGAATCCTTCTTTTTAAGCCAGAAATTTTTTGACGGCCCTTAAATTTGCACCCATATGGCGGTTTAAGGTCCTGCATTTAGATAACCTTGCAAGCCAGAGTGATTGCTCTTTCTAAAGAAAGCAATACATAATATAAAAAATATAATGGATGGATTTCACCTGATATGTTAGGCCAGTTAATATCCATCGCGGGGTTATAAGCCAGCACAGACAAGAGAGTCGGCCGCGGCATTGTTGATGTAGTCTGGACTGCAGGGGCGGTGGTTTGTGTTCCGGTTCATCAGTGTGATGCACAGATGCCGGTGTAAAACAGCTAGCAGGCGCCGTCCGCAGTAGGGCATCACTTTTATAGTGAGCACTTGTCCTGTATAAAAAGATATAGGCCAGAGTAATTGTTCTTAAACAAAGTACATGCGGATAGGAGGGATAGCACCTGATTTGCCCGGACAACCGATAAATCGACCGTGGCATTGTAAGCCGGTGCGGACGGGCGAATCAATTGCAGGCGCATGACACCGCACGGACGGGCGAGTCAGCCGTGTCGTGTTGGTGTAGAGTGGCCCGCAGGAGCGGCGGCTTCCGCATGCCCGTTCAACAGTAAGCGGGCGCAGACGCCGGTGCGTGATGACGCTAATGCACATTCCATGGGCACGGCATGACTCCACCTTTATAATAAATCATTATCCTGATGTCTTTGAATGACTAATGATCTGTACATAGAATTCTTTCACAGAGTACTGGTAGTGCTCCACAATGCTTTTTGCATCATCTTATGACAGCCAACACAGATTGCTGGGACTCGTGCTCTGGTTGAATTGGCAGAGTGGCCTTCATGCATGCACTTCCTTTCCACGGGAATGCTCTAATGGAAAAAGACCTGTATTTGACCAGTATTGTTTTTTGCTTGGTTCTCCAAACAGCAATGAAGCCAGAATAACAATGATAATACTGATCTCTTTTGTTGTTGCTGGCGAGGACAGAAGCACAGATTTAATGCCACAATACTCAAGGATGTAGGTTTTGCTCTTGTGTTCTACCAACCGCAGCTTCTCTCTGGGATTCCATAAAAACACCTGCGACCACAGCAAAGGTAGGGGCAGCTCGTGGCTGCAACAGGCCGGGTCAATGGCAGCACGAGGGCGGCTCCAATGGCTGCGCGTGCAGCAGAAGAAAAGGCGGCGTCGAACCACGGCCGTGGGCGGCTTGGGGTCGAATCAGTGGGGCCCGACGACCTGAGGCGAACGCGGCAACTCAGAGCAGATGCTCAACGGCGCGACGGTGAAGGTGAGGCCAGCAAAGGCGGCTTGAGGTGACGGAGGCCGGTTCAAGGGTGCGGGGCGAACGACAATCAACAACCCGCCGTGCAGCCCGGCGCGTCAACAGAGCTGCGATTCGCTCATTTGGCGGTTTGACCACTGCGGCCAGTGACTTCTTGATCGGTGACCCTGCCACTGCGACCCAAAAGGCAAGAAGCGACCGGTAGCGGAGGCAATACAGGCAGGGGGAGGCTTCAGTAAACCGGAGCAAGGTATGGATGATCCGGCGAGTCGTTTGAAGTGCGTCCGCCACAACGGCAGTCTGGAGAGGCACAGGACGAACCGGGCATGGTGGTGAGCGTTCGTGACTCCAGCCAAGAGGAGGGGCAGGTCCAAACCGGCGTCGAGTTGGAGATACGCAGACGAACCGGCCACGGCGGTTTGGAGGTGCTGGTTCGGAGTAGTGGCAGGTAACAGGGCGGCGATTTAATCGCCCGGCAGTGCGGCGGCTCCCTGATGAGGGCGAGACAGAGGAGACGTCCGAAGCGAGACCTGGGTGACGGTTCACAGGCTGTAGGTGGCGCGGGGAGACCGGGCAGCGGCTCAACCAGAACGGCCCAAGGCAGTCAGTGAGGCGACTTTAGCGATGGCGTGAGGCCGCGATGGGTCGCGGTGCTGCAGAATTTAGGCGGCGATTCGGCCATGGAGCTGGTCAGCGGCATGAGGCCGGCTTAGCAGGGTGTGGAAGTCAGCTCGCAGACGGTGGATTACAACAAAGGGAAGGTCGGCCTGGCGCGTGACCATGGCGGTGAGGTCGGCTGGACTGCAGCTCACGTAGCGAGGCCATGGAGGAATCCAAACCACCCCCGGGTCCTCCTCGATGTCGCTGTTGGTTTTGACTTCCTCGTTTTCCATCCCAAGCGTGGCTATAGTAATCCAAAAGGGAAATATCCCAATATGTACTGGCCTTGGTTTACACTCAGCGTGCAGCTGGTTTTTATGCTTTCGTCTGTTGATGTCTTTTCTGTTTGATCCCGTCTCTTTTGGTTTTGGTCTTTGTTCCTGCATGCAGGCCGGCAGCGCTGGGCAGCTTTCTATGGCGGCGGCTCAACACGGAGACCGGCGGAGAAGTCAGTCAGCAAACACCAAACGGCGGAGCGGGGCCGGAGAATAAGCCAATACGGAGGCATTCAGGAAGAGGCCCAGCGGTTCTCAGCTGAAAATAAGGCCGATCTGATGCCGCGGGGGCGAGTAGATGCTGGCGACTCTGGTCAAACCTGCTGCCGGCGAATCCGGGTTGTTAATCATAGGTATCTCCGTTCCGTGTCATGGCCTTATTTTTTTTTAACCTAAGACGAAAACTGATCGAAGTTGACTGCGGAGATCCGGTGGTTAGCCCAGTTATACACGGGTAAATTTGGACTATTGCTGATCACCTCATCACGTCTAACTTTCTCGGGCCCTGGCAGATCTGGCCGTAACTTTGGAACAATCTGAACGCATACACGCGGCGGATCAACTCCTTGTCGACCTCGGACTGGGTATAGAAACGGTTTTGACGGATTGCTTCGTCACATCCGGCGGCGCGGACGACAGAACCCTAACTCCTTGATCTCAAATTTCGCGCTGTAAACTTCAAAGTTAGTCATGGTTCTCATCATCAAACCATCTTTCCTCATCTGACCAATCATGAACTTCTCAATCCCTGAAGAGATCCCTCCAAGAACTCATCACCACCGTGCGCAGGATCCACGGTGGGCGCCAACTGTCGTGGAATTAACACGGCAGATGTCCTTAGTGTGAGGACTTAGTCGCGAGGCCAACGCATCTATGTGGTAGCTTGAGAGGGGTTGAGCGGAATCGAGAGACGCAACACAAGACAGGGATTTAGACAGCTTCGGGCCCCGGGAAACATCATCCGGTAAAAACCCTACATGCTATTTGAGGCTAGGTCTCATTATCATCACGAGGGAGTCGCTGTAAGCCGGCTCTCCTCTAGTTGTGTCTAGACCTAGAGATTATTGATTGTTGTATGTCCCTCTTTGGGGAGCCCTGCCCCTCCTTATATATGTCGAAGGGGCGGTTTACATGTGGAGTCCTATTAGGATTAGGACTAGTCTATCTCTAATACAAACCGGATACAAGTCCTGGTCTTAACTCCTTGTAAAATATTCCTCATGCCTTTCCTCTTAAACCGGCCCACCATAGTATGAACCGGCCTTCTGGGCCATGGGCCTCGTCATCCATCTGACCCGCCCGCCGGGTTACTAATGAACCGCCAAGACTGGGCAGGTAGCCGGTGAATCATCCAGTCCGGCCGGTTTATACTCCCGGTCGGTGAATCATCCAGTCCGGCCGGTTTATACTCCCGGCCAAATTTCATAATCATAAAATGCAGCAATTGCTAACATAATTCGGACAAACTTAAGCATCGCTACGGGTGAGAAAGTCTCATCATAGTCAACTCCTTGAACTTGTCAAAAACATTTCGCAACAAGTTGAGCTTTGTAGACAGTAACATTACCGTCAGCGTCAGTCTTCTTCTTGAAGATACATTTATTCTCGATGGCCTGCCGATCTGATGAAGCACAAACTAGCGAGATGCTAATTCGCGCGTGTAGATGGCCCGATCTTTCACGGCGATGCTTGTTCAACTGTTCTTCCACCTGGTCCCTCAACCTCCAATAATAAGATTCACCCGTGTACGAAAATACACGAACAAAAATAACGATCCCCTCGGATCAGCACGTAGGCGCCGATATGATGATCAACCCTCCGTCGCTAGTGGATTTTCTCGATGAAACAAATCACAGAAAATACTCACAATTGGGTCGTCCGAAACATGGACGTTTTCTGACTTTTTTCATAACTCACCGATAAACAAAAACTGCCCTAGTTACATGAACGCAAGGCCTTTTATATGGCCGATCCTCACGTGCACGTACATGACCTAATGGTCAAACGACCTGGACTCCTATGTACGTACTACTAGTACGATTAGTACAAAGAACTAGGAAAGTAATTTAAAAGCTCACGTTCAACTACCTAAAAAGATAAAGATAATCTATTAAATATATAAAAAAAAGAATTTATCCCTTGACAGATCCTCTCTTGTACGCATGCAGTTTTAAATGGAAGCTGCCGATTTTGATATATTCTGGAGGTGTACGGAAGGTAGGAACCACCTTGATGGGCGCTGGATTCTGCCAGATTGTTCGGTTATTTCCATGATAAGTGGCAGATATTTCTGGTGAGATTTTATGTAGTTCACCTCCAGCTCTACGGTCACATAATTCATGTACACGCATCACACTTGGGTATATATGATTATGTTTCAAGTTGTCTCCTTGATTTGCCACGCTCACAAAACCAGGTCCACATACCATGCGCATTTTTCCATCTCTACATCGTCGCAAATTAGGCAACTGAACACCAGTCTTCTCGGCAATAATGTTACTGATGCCCGCCTTCATCTGCATCGCGCCCATGACACGTTTTGCAACAAAATAACCTGACTTGGAAATTAAATTGGCGTCCGCTTCTTTGACATCTTTAGCTCGAACCATGACCGTATCATCCTCTCTCCCTTGAAGAGAAACCGTCCTCGGTTTCGAATCCAATTTCTGTCCAAGCGTTCTTTCCAAAACTGGCTTATCTCTGGCGATTGCACTATTCGGCATCGGCTTTAGCACGTATTTCCTCCCATCATGCATAAATGTGTATGTGTTCGATCTTCCAGCATGTACTGCATCATGATCGAATTGCCAAGGTCTTCCTAATAGCAAATGACACGCATCCATAGGCACAACGTCACAATCCACCTTGTCAATGTAATTTCCAACAGCAAATGTCACACGTACTTTATGTGTAATCTTTAGTTTTCCAGAGTTGTATAGCCACTTCACATGGTGCGGCTGAGGATGCCGCCACATAGACAAACCCAATTCTTGCACAAGATCTTTGCTAATGGCGTTGGTAAAACTGCCACCGTCAATTACCATCTTGCATGCACGGTCCTTGATCTTGCACTGTGTTTTAAAAACACTCCACCGCTGTCCCTTTGCACCACAATCATCTTTCACCTTCTCCACCAAAAGATTTAGCCCCTTCATCGGTGCATCAACTTCTTTTATTTCTTCTACCTCTTCTCTTCTTTCTCGCAAACGATCTTTCCAATCAGCAGCGAACACATCTGTTGGCATGGGAATAAAACAAAATTGTTTGCCCTTCCGTGATAAAGAATAACTATTTTTCTTGACATCCCGAACAGCCCCAACACGCTTGCACCATGGGTGCCCAAGTAGTAGATGGCACGACACCATGGACACAGGACAAACATGAAAAAATTCCGCACAACAATATTTTCCCAGATCAAAAATTAGCAAAATCTGATGCGTAATTTTGATTTCACCTTTGAACCACTTCAGCATGTACGGTCTTTCAAGAGGCGCCATCTTCAGCCCCAATTTTTCCACCACCTCGATGCTCACCATATTGACTGCGGTACTCTCATCGATTGTCAGATTGACACGTCGTTCGTTCACGACGCAACGAGTGTGAAAAAGAGTGACCTCGCCAATGCCTTCCTCCTCCATCAATATGTTCCTGCTCAACATGTTGATGCTTGACTCCGCAGATGATATTACAAACTGAATCGCCGTGACTAACCTTTGCTCTGAATACCACTTGATGAAGCACAAACTAGCGAGATGCTAATTCGCGCGTGTAGATGGCCCGATCTTTCACGGCGATGCTTGTTCAACTGTTCTTCCACCTGGTCCCTCAACCTCCAATAATAAGATTCACCCGTGTACGAAAATACACGAACAAAAATAACGATCCCCTCGGATCAGCACGTAGGCGCCGATATGATGATCAACCCTCCGTCGCTAGTGGATTTTCTCGATGAAACAAATCACAGAAAATACTCACAATTGGGTCGTCCGAAACATGGACGTTTTCTGACTTTTTTCATAACTCACCGATAAACAAAAACTGCCCTAGTTACATGAACGCAAGGCCTTTTATATGGCCGATCCTCACGTGCACGTACATGACCTAATGGTCAAACGACCTGGACTCCTATGTACGTACTACTAGTACGATTAGTACAAAGAACTAGGAAAGTAATTTAAAAGCTCACGTTCAACTACCTAAAAAGATAAAGATAATCTATTAAATATATAAAAAAAGAATTTATCCCTTGACAGATCCTCTCTTGTACGCATGCAGTTTTAAATGGAAGCTGCCGATTTTGATATATTCTGGAGGTGTACGGAAGGTAGGAACCACCTTGATGGGCGCTGGATTCTGCCAGATTGTTCGGTTATTTCCATGATAAGTGGCAGATATTTCTGGTGAGATTTTATGTAGTTCACCTCCAGCTCTACGGTCACATAATTCATGTACACGCATCACACTTGGGTATATATGATTATGTTTCAAGTTGTCTCCTTGATTTGCCACGCTCACAAAACCAGGTCCACA
Source organism: Triticum aestivum (assembly GCF_018294505.1). Lineage (NCBI taxonomy): Eukaryota > Viridiplantae > Streptophyta > Magnoliopsida > Poales > Poaceae > Triticum > Triticum aestivum. Next base: position 145,499,546 of record NC_057801.1, read on the forward strand.
TACCATGCGCATTTTTCCATCTCTACATCGTCGCAAATTAGGCAACTGAACACCAGTCTTCTCGGCAATAATGTTACTGATGCCCGCCTTCATCTGCATCGCGCCCATGACACGTTTTGCAACAAAATAACCTGACTTGGAAATTAAATTGGCGTCCGCTTCTTTGACATCTTTAGCTCGAACCATGACCGTATCACGATCCTCGGGCAAGTCAACCAAAGTCCACACTTTGTTCTCATACATGGATCCCATCTCAGATTTCATGGCCTCAAGCCATTTTGCGGAATCTGGGCTCATCATCGCTTCCTCATAGTTCATAGGTTCGTTATGGTCTAGTAATATGACGTCCAAAACAGGATTACCGTGCCACTCTAGTGCCGATCTTACTCTGATTGACCTATGAGGTTCAGTAGTAACTTCATCAGAAGTTTCATGATCATCATCATTAGCTTCCTCACTAATTGGTGTAGGAATCACTGGAACTGATTTTTGTGATGAACTACTTTCCAATAAGGGAGCAGGTACAATTACCTCATCAAGTTCTACTTTCCTCCCACTCACTTCTTTCGAGAGAAACTCCTTCTCTAGAAAGGATCCATTCTTAGCAACGAATATTTTGCCTTCAGATCTGTGATAGAAGGTGTACCCAACAGTCTCCTTTGGGTATCCTATGAAGACACATTTCTCCGATTTGGGTTCGAGCTTATCAGGTTGAAGCTTTTTCGCATAAGCATTGAAGCCCCAAACTTTAAGAAACGACAACTTGGGTTTCTTGCCAAACCACAATTCATAAGGTGTCATCTCAACGGGTTTAGATGGTGCCCTATTTAACGTGAATGTAACCATCTCTAAAGCATAACCCCAAAATGATAGCGGTAAATCAGTAAGAGACATCATAGATCGCACCATATCTAATAAAGTACAGTTACGACGTTCGGACACACCATTACGCTGTGGTGTTACACTTGGCGTGAGTTGCGAAATTATTCCATATTGTTTCAAATGAAGACGAAACTCGTCACTCAAATATTCTACTCCACGATCAGATCGTAGAAACTTTATTTTCTTGTTACGATGATTTTCCACTTCATTCTGAAATTCTTTGAACTTTTCAAATGTTTCAGACTTATGTTTCATCAAGTAGATATACTCATATCTGCTCAAATCATCTGTGAAGGTTAGGAAATAACGATACCCGCCGCGAGCATCAACACTCATTGGAACACATACATCAGTATGTATTATTTCCAATAAGTCTGTTGCTCGCTCCATTGTTCCGAAGAACGGAGTCTTAGTCATCTTTCCCATGAGGCATGGTTCACAAGTATCAAGTGATTCCAAAAGTCCACCAACATGGAGTTTCTTCATGCGCTTTACACCAATCTGACCTAAACAGCAGTGCCACAAATAAGTTGCACTATCATTATTAAACTTATATCTTTTGGCTTCAATACTATGAATATTGTGTATCACTACTATCGAGATTCAACAAAAATAGACCACTCATCAAGGGTGCATGACCATAAAAGGTATTACTCATATAAATAGAACAACCATTATTCTATGATTTAAATGAATAACCATCTCGCATCAAACAAGATCCAGATATAATATTCATGCTTAACTCTGGCACCAAATAACAATTATTCAGGTCTAAAATTAATCCCGAAGGTAGATGTAGAGGTAGCGTGCCGACCACGATCACATCGACTTTGGAACCATTTCCCACACGCATCGTCACCTCGTCCTTAGCCAATTTTCTCTTAATCTGTAGCCCTTGTTTCGAGTCGCAAATATGAGCAACAAAACCAGTATCAAATACCCATGCGCTACTGCGAGCATTAGTAAGGTACACATCAATAACATGTATATCAAATATACCTTTCACTTTGCCATCCTTCTTATCCGCCAAATACTTGGGGCAGTTCCGCTTCCAGTGACTAGTCCCTTTGCAGTACAAGCACTCACTCTCAGGCTTAGGTCTAGACTTGGGCTTCTTCACTTGAGCAGCAACTTGCTTGCTGTTCTTCTTGAAGTTCCCCTTCTTCCCTTTACCCTTTTTCTTGAAACTAGTGGTCTTGTTAACCATCAAAACTTGATGCTCCTTCTTGGTTTCTACCTCCGCAGCTTTTAGCATCGCGAAGAGCTCGGGAATTTTCTTATCCATCCCTTGCATATTATAGTAAGGTATACATCACGAAGCCTTTATAGCTTGGTGGCAGTGATTGAAGAACTCTGTCAATGACACTATCATCAGGAAGATTAACTCCCAGTTGAGTCAAGTGGTTGTGGTACCCATACATTCTGAGTATATGTTCACTAACAAAACTATTCTCCTCCATGTTGCAGCTATAGAACTTATCGGAGACTTCATATCTCTCAATCCGGGCATTTGCTTGAAATATTAACTTCAACTCCTGGAACATCTCATATGCTCCATGACGTTCAAAACATCATTGAAGTCCCGGTTCTAAGCCGTAAAGCATGGCACACTGAACTATCGAGTAGTCATCAGCTTTGCTCTGCCACATGTTCTTAACGTCATCATTAGCATATGCAGCAGGCCTAGCACCTAGCGGTGCTTCCAGGACGTAATTCTTCTGTGCAACAATGAGGATAATCCTCAAGTTACGCACCCAGTCCGTGTAGTTGCTACCATCATCTTTCAACTTAGCTTTCTCTAGGAAGGCATTAAAAATCAACGGAACAGTAGCACGGGCCATTTATCTACAACAACATAGACATGCAAAGTACTATCATGTACTAAGTTCATGATAAATTAAAGTTCAATTAATCATATTACTTAAGAACTCCCACTTAGATAGACATCTCTCTAATCATCTAAGTGATCACGTGATCCATATCAACTAAACCATGTTCGATCATCACGTGAGATGGAGTAGTTTTCAATGGTGAACATCACTATGTTGATCATATCTACTATATGGTTCACGCTCGACCTTTCGGTCTCAGTGTTCCTAGACCATATCTGCATATGCTAGGCTCGTCAAGTTTAACCCGAGTATTCTGCGTGTGCAAAGCTGGCTTGCACCCATTGTATGTGAATGTAGAGCTTATCACACCCGATCATCACGTGGTGGCTCGACACGACGAAATATAGCAATGATGCATACTCAGGGAGAACACTTATACCTTTAAATTTAGTGAGAGATCATCGTATAATGCTACCGCCGTACTAAGCAAAATAAGATGCATAAAGGATAAACATCACATGCAATCAATATAAGTGATATGATATGGCCATCATCATCTTGTGCCTTTGATCTCCATCTCCAAAGCACCGTCATGATCACCATCATTACCAGCTTGACAACTTGATCTCCATCATAGCATCATTGTCTTCTCGCCAACTATTGCTTCTACGACTATCGCTACCGCTTAGTGATAAAGTAAAGAAATTACATCGCGATTGCATTTCGTACAATAAAGCAACAACCATATGGCTCCTGCCAGTTGCGGATAACTGTTACAAAACATGATCATCCCATACAACAATTTATATATCATCACGTTTTGACCATATCAAAGCACAGCAAGCCCTGCAAAAACAAGCTAGACGTCCTCTACTTTGTTGTTGCAAATTTTACGTGGCTTCTACTGGCTTTGCAAGAACTGTTCTTACCTACGCATCAAAACCACAATGATTTTTCGTCAAGTGTGTTGTTTTAACCTTCAACAAGGACTGGGCATAGTCACACTCGATTCAACTAAAGCCGGAGAAACAGACACTCACTAGCCACCTGTGTGCAAAGCACAGCGGTAGAACCAGTCTCATGAACGCGGTCATGTAATGTCGGTCTGGGCCGCTTCATCCAACAATACCGCCAAATCAAATTATGACATGCGGGTAAGCAGTATGACTATTATCACCCACAACTCTTTGTGTTCTATTCGTGCATATAACATCTACTCATAGACCTGGCTCGGGTACGATTGTTGGGGAACAGAGTATTTCAAAAAAATTCCTACGATCATGCAAGATCTATCTAGGAGAAGCATAGCAACAAGCGGGGAGAGTGTGTCCACGTACCCTCATAGACCGAAAGTGGAAGTGTTTAGTAAAGCGGTTGATGTAGTCGAACGTCTTCGCGATCCAACCGATCAAGTACCAAACACACGGCACCTCCGCGATCTGCACACGTTCAGCTTGGTGACGTCCCTCGAACTCTTGATCCAGTTGAGGCCAAGGGAGAGTTTCATCAGCACGACGGCGTGGTGACGGTAATGATGAAGTTACCCAGATAGGGCTTCGCCCAAGCACTGCGACAATATGACCGAGGTGGCAAACTGTAGAGGGGGCACCGAACACGGCTAAAGATCAACTTGTGTGTCTATGGGGTGCCCCCTCCCCCATATATAAAGGAGGGGAGGAGGAGTCCGGCCGGCCACAAGGGGCGTGATGACCCACAAGTATAGGGGATCTATCGTAGTCCTTTCGATAAGTAAGAGTGTCGAACCCAACGAGGAGCAGAAGGAAATGACAAGCGGTTTTCAGTAAGGTATTCTCTGCAAGCACTGAAATTGTAGGTAATAGATAGTTTTGTGATAAGATAATTTGTAACAGGTAACAAGCAATGAAAGTAAATAAGGTGCAGCAAGGCGGCCCAATCCTTTTTGTAGCAAAGGACAAGCCTGGACAATTTCTTATAATGAGAAAAGCGCTCCCGAGGACACAGGGGAATTATCGTCAAGCTAGTTTCATCACCAGTGGCGGATCTAGGATTTGAAACCAGGGTGGTCCTCCAAAAAAATTTGACAACAAACATGTTATGTGGATGTTCGAAATAATTACCAATACCACATATAAATAGATCAATATGGTCTTACAATCTTACTAAAATTCTTAGTTTTGCAGCTATTCTGCAATATGAATTTATTTCAATCAATAAGGCTAATTGGAGCACACATGACGTGCAAAATTATGTATGTGTTTGGTTCATATACCGGATAGCACATAGCATAGCAAAAAAAACCCTAAATCAAAAATTGGGAATGGAAAATTGGGTATTCCGGTAACTTAAATCAGGTTAACTGGGGCAGGACCTCAGGTTACTGATTTGCTGCCGCCGGACTAGTGACTGGGCAGCTGCCACCGGCTTTGTAGGGGCGCCAGGTGGCCAGGGGTACGGGCGCAGCCGTTCAGGGCAGGGTCGCCGCAGCTCGTAGGGGGCACAGATGTCCGGGCGGGCGGGAAGGAGAGGCGGGAGCGGGGAGCCTCCTGGGTGGCTGGGCTCCCGGTGGCGACCGGTGACCGACGACGAACGACGAGGCAGCGGGGATGGGGCGGCTGAGCGGCTAGGTGTCGGGAAGACGGGGATGCGAACCAACTAGGAATAACTATGTGGTATGTGCACCGTACTAGGTCAAATATGTTGTTGGGCTTATTTTTTTTTCAGGCCATCTGAACATGCCTAGGTATATAGCCCAGTCCGAAATTCCAGGGTGGGTCGCGGCCCACCCTGTCCACCCTCTGCCTCCGCCCCTGTTCATCACGCTCATATGCTTCGCGTTCGTTACTTTGATAATTTGATATGTGGGTGGACCGGTGCTTGGGTACTGCCCTTTCTTGGACAAGCATCCCACTTATGATTAACCCCTATTGCAAGCATCCACAACTACAAAAGAAGTATTAAGGTAAACCTAACCATACCATGAAACTAGTGGATCCAAATCAGCCCCTTACGAAGCAACGCATAAACTAGGGTTTAAGCTTCTGTCACTCTAGCAACCCATCATCTACTTATTACTTCCCAATGCCTCCCTCTAGGCACAAATAATGGTGAAGTGTCATGTAGTCAACGTTCACATAACACCACTAGAGGAGAGACAACATACATCTCATCAAAATATCGAATGAATACCAAATTCACATGACTACTAATAGCAAGACTTCACCCATGTCCTCAGGAACAAACGGAACTACTCATAAAGCATATTCATGCTCATAATCAGAGGAGTATTAATATGCATAAAGGATATGAACATATGATCTTCCACCACCACCACCGCCACCAATAACAACAACAAAGCCTTTAGTCCCAAACAAGTTGGGGTAGGCTAGAGGTGAAACCCATAAGATCTCGCAACCAACTCATGGCTCTGGCACATGGATAGCAAGCTTCCACGCACCCCTGTCCATAGCTAGCTCTTTGTCGATACTCCAATCCTTCAGGTCTCTCTTAACGGACTCCTCCCATGTCAAATTCGGTCGACCCCGCCCTCTCTTGACATTTTGCGCACGCTTTAGCCGTCCGCTATGCACTGGAGCTTCTGGAGGCATGCGCTGAATATGCCCAAACCATCTCAAACGATGTTGGACAAGCTTCTCCTCAATTGGTGCTACCCCAGCTCTATCTTGTATATCATCATTCTAGACTCGATCCTTCCTCGTGTGGCCACACATCCATCTCAACATATGCATCTCCGCCACACCTAACTGTTGAACATGTCGCCTTTTAGTCGGCCAACACTCCGTGCCATACAACATTGCGGGTCGAACCGCCGTCCTGTAGAACTTGCCTTTTAGCTTTTATGGCACTCTCTTGTCATAGAGAATGCCAGAAGCTTGGCGCCACTTCATCCATCCGGCTTTGATTTGATGGTTCACATCTTCATCAATACCCCCATCCTCCTGCAACATTGACCCCAAATACCGAAAGGTGTCCTTCTGAGGTACCACCTGGCCATCAAGGCTAACCTCCTCCTCCTCACACCTAGTAGTAATGAAATCGCACATCATGTACTCGGTTTTAGTTCTACTAAGCCTAAACCCTTTCGATTCCAAGGTTTGTCTCCATAACTCTAACTTCCTATTTACCCCCGTCTGACTATCGTCAACTAGCACCACATCATCCGCAAAGAGCATACACCATGGGATATCTCCTTGTATACCCCTTGTGACCTCATCCATCACCAATGCAAAAAGATAAGGGCTCAAAGCTGACCCCTGATGCAGTCCTATCTTAATCGGGAAGTCATCGGTGCCGACATCACTTGTTCGAAGACTTGTCACAACATTATTGTACATGTCCTTGATGTGGGTAATGTACTTTGCTGGGACTTTGTGTTTCTCCAAGGCCCACCACATGACATTCCGCGGTATCTTATAATAGGCCTTCTCCAAGTCAATGAACACCATATGCAAGTCCTTCTTTTGCTCCCTATATCTCTCCATAAGTTGTCGTACCAAGAAAATGGCTTCCATGGTCGACCTCCCAGGCATGAAACCAAACTGATTTTTGGTCACGCTTTTCATTCTTCTTAAGCGGTGCTCAATGACTCTCTCCCATAGCTTCATTGTATGGCTCATCAGCTTAATTCCACGGTAATTAGTACAACTCTGAACATCCCCCTTGTTCTTGAAGATTGGTACTAATATACTCAGTCTCCATTCTTCTGGCATCTTGTTTGCCCAAAAAATGAGGTTGAAAAGCTTGGTTAGCCATACTATCGCTATGTCCCCAAGACCTTTCCACACCTCAATGGGGATACAATCAGGGCCCATCGCCTTGCCTCCTTTCATCCTTTTTACAGCCTCCTTCACCTTAGACTCCTGGATGCGCCACACAAAACGCATGCTGATCTTCCACCAAGTAAACCAATTAGCATCAACTACAAGGAGTAATCAACACTACTAGCAACCCACATGTACCAATTTGTGGTTTTGGATACAAGATTAGATACAAGAGATGAACTAGAGTTTGAGAGGAGATGGTGCTGGTGAAGATGTTGATGGAGATTGACCCCCTCCCGATGAGAGGATAGTTGATGATGATGATGGTGATGATTTCCCCCTCCCAGAGGGAAGTTTCCCCGGCAGAACAGCTCCGTCGGAGCCCTAGATTGGTTCCGCCAACGTTCCGCCTCGTGGAGGCGGAGTTTCGTCTCGTGAGTGTGCTTGTAATGTTTTCCAGGGTAAAAGACCTCATATAGCAAAAGATGGACACCGGAGGGCCACCAGGGGGCCAGGAGATAGGGGGCGCGCCCAGTAGGGGGGAGGGCGCCCCCATCCTCGTGGCCAGGGTGTGGGCCCCCTCCGGTACTTTCTTTGCTGAATAATTCTTATTAAATCCAAAAATGACTTGCGCAGAGTTGCAGGTCTTTTGGAGCTGTGCAGAATAGGTTTCCAATATTTGCTCATTTTCCAGCCAGAATCCCAGCTGCCGGCATCCTCCCTCTTCATGATAAACCTTGTAAAATAAGATAGAATAGCCATAAGTATTGTGATATAACGTGTAATAACAGCCCATAATGCAATAAATATCGATATAAAAGCATGATGCAAAATGGACGTATCAACTCCCCCAAGCTTAGACCTCGCTTGTCCTCAAGCGGAAGCCGATATCGAGAAATATGTACACATGTTTAGAGATAGAGGTGTCAATAAAAATAAAATACGGACATGAGGGCATCATGATCATTCTTATAACAACAACATATATACATTTTATCATATGATTTCTTATTCTCAAGTAACAATCTGTTCACAATATCAAGTATGGTTCAGAAACTTCATTGAAAACTAACAACCTATAATCTCAGTCATTGAAGCAATTACAATTTATCATAACATCAGAAAGAGTCAAGAATAGAGCTTTTCAGCAAGTCCACATACTCAACTATCATATAGGCTTTCACAATTGCTAACACTCATGCAATATTTATGGTTATGGAGTTTTAATAGGACACTGAGAAAGATAGGGGCTTATAATGTTGCCTCCCAACGTATTCACCTTTGGGTGATGTCAACAATAGTAGTTCATGCTAAAGAACATCCAATTGGATATATGTATCAGGATCTTTCCAACACGAGGTGATTGCCAAAGGATAAAATGAAAAAGGGAAAGGTGGAGATCACCTCGACTCTTGCATAAAGTAAAAGACATAAAGTAAAAGATAGGCCCTTCACAGAGGGAAGCAGAGGTTGTCATGCGCTTTTATGGTTGGATGCACAAAATCTTAATGAAAAAGAATGTCACTTTATATTGCCACTTGTATATGGACCTTTATTATGTGGTTCGTCGCTTTTATTGCTTCCATAACAAGATCGTATAAAGCTTATTTTCTCCGCACTAATAAGTCATGCATATTTAGAGAGAAATTTTTATTGCTTGCACCAATGACAACTTACTTGAAGGATCTTACTCAATCCATAGGTAGATATGGTGGACTCTCATGGCAAAACTGGGTTTAAGGATATTTGGAAGCACAAGTAGTATCTATACTTGGTGCTCAGAATTTTTGGCTAGCATGAGGGGGAAAGTCAAGCTCAACATGTTGGACGATTCATGACAATATACTTTAACTGAGATGTGAGAAAACATAAACCATTATGTTGTCTTCCTTGTCCAACATCAACTCTTTAGCATGTCATAACTTAATGAGTGATCACAATCATAGAAGATGTCCAAGATAGTATATTTATATGTGAAAACCTCTCTTTCTTTATTACTTCCTATTAATTGCGACGATGACCAAAACTATGTTTGCCAACTCTCAACAACTTTTAAGCCTCATACTTCCTATATGTGAAGTCATTACTATCCATAAGATCAATATGAACTCTTTTATTTCTTTTTATTTCTTAAGATCATGGCAAGATAGCAAAGCCCTTGAATCAACACTAATCTTTATTATATAACTCATGGACTCGATTACAGAGAAGGATCGCAAAGCAAAACTCAAAACTAATTCAAACCAAGACTTCATTCTACTAGATCTAGATATTACCAAAAGGATCGAACTAAGAAAAACTATAAAGATAGGAGTGTGATGGTGATACGATATCGGGGCACCTCCCCCAAGCTTGGCAGTTGCCAAGGGGAGTGCCATACTCATGTGATTATGTCCTCGGAGGTAGTGAAGAAGGAGTTATTGATGATGTAGGCTTGCTTCTCAGCTTGCGCTTGAGAATGGAATTCTGCTCCTTTAGATCATCGATCTCCCACTCAAGGTTTAATATTCTTTTGCACAATTCCTGTTTGTTTTCCTGCAAGAGACAAAAAGGGATAAATTCGATCTTGGGCTTCTTTGCTCTATCAGGAAGGCTTGACTTTTTGAACTCCACGTGCATATCCCCCGGTTTAGGTAACGGGACTTCGTCTTCGTCTGAGCTTGTCTCCTCCTTTCCCTTAGGCTCATAGTCTTCTTCTTCCTCAGTGGTCCAGCCACAATGATCCAAATCCCTGTAGACTTTAGGGTCTGCAAGGTAATCAGCCACAAAGCTTTCTCCCTCCGAATCCTGGGATGACATGTTGCTCAAATCTGTGACAGAAACAGCTCGAAACGAAAACAGAAGATTTTTGCGTGATACAGTGGTCAAAACTTTTGGGAGATTATATAATGAATTTTTACCGACTAAAAGAAGTAATGTACAAGAAAATGGAGTCCAGGAGGCACACAAGGTGCCCACGAGGCAGGGGGCGCGCCCAGTAAGGGTGGGCGTGCCCTCCACCCTCGTGGAGGCCTCGTGTCCTTCCCGGATTACTTCTTGCTTCCATAAATTTTTAAATATTCCAAAACGGAGGGAAATTGCCATTAGAACTCTTTTGGAGTCGGTTTACTTACCGTACCACATACCTATTCCTTCTCGGAGTCTGAAACGTTCTGGAAAGTGTCCCTTATGTATTCCTCCAGGGTTACGGTTTCAATAATATTAGTTTCAACATTTATAGGATTACCTGAGATATAATGTTTCATTCTTTGACCGTTCACCACCCTCGGACTTGTGCCTTCAAAGTTGTTGATTTTTATGGCACTGGAACGATGTACCTCTTTGACAATGTAAGGACCTTCCCATTTAGAGAGAAGTTTTCCTGCAAAAAATCTTAAACGAGAGTTGAATAGCAACACATAATCACCTACGTTCAACTCACGCTTTTGTATCCTTTTGTCATGACATCTTTTAACTTTTTCTTTAAACGGGTTGGCATTCTCATAGGCTTGGGTTCTCCATTCATCAAGTGAGATAATGTCAAATAACCTCTTCTTACCGGCAAGTTTGAAATCATAGTTGAGCTCTTTAATGGCCTAATATGCCTTATGATCAAGTTCAAGAGGTAAGTGACATGCTTTTCCATAAACCATCTTATATGGAGACATACCCATAGGATTTTTATATGCAGTTCTATAGGCCCATAATGCATCATCAAGTTTCTTGGACCAATTCTTTCTAGATCTATTAACAGTCTTTTGCAAAATTAATTTGAGCTCTTTATTGCTCAATTCTACTTGACCACTAGACTGTGGGTGATAAGGAGATGCAACTCTATGATTAACATCATACTTAGCAAGCATCTGACGGAAAGCACCATGAATAAAATGTGAACCACCATCAGTCATGAGATATCTAGGGACTCCAAACCTCGGAAAAATAACTTCTTTAAGCATCTTAATAGAGGTGTTATGATCAGCACTACTAGTTGGAATAGCTTCTACCCACTTAGTAACGTAATCAACAGCAACTAAAATATGTGTGTATCCATTAGAGGCAGGAAAAGGTCCCATATAATCAAAGCCCCAAACATCAAATAGTTCAATAACAAGAGAATAATTCATAGGCATTTCTTGACGTCTACTAATATTACCAATTCTTTCACATTCATCACAAGACAAGACAAACTTACGGGCATCTTTGAAGAGAGTAGGCCAATAAAAAGTGGATTGCAATACCTTATGTGCAGTTCTATCTCCAGCGTGGTGTCCTCCATACGGTTCGGAGTGACACTTGAGTAGGATCTGTTCCTGTTCATGCTCAGGTACACAACGTCTGATAACACCACCTACTCCTTCTTTATAAAGGTGTGGGTCATCCCAAGAGTAATGTCTTAAATCATAAAAGAACTTTTTTCTTTTGCTGCTATGTGAAACTAGGTGGTATAAATTTAGCAACAATGTAATTAGCATAATCAGCATACCATGGAGCAGTACGAGAAGCATTAATGACCGCTAATTGTTCATCAGGGAAGCTATCATCAATAGGTAGTGGGTCATCAAGAACATTCTCTAACCTAGACAAGTTGTCTGCAACGGGGTTCTCAGCTCCCTTTCTATCAATAATATGCAAATCAAATTCTTGGAGCAAGAGGACCCATCTAATAAGTCTAGGTTTAGCATCTTTCTTTTCCATAAGATATTTAATAGCAGCATGATTAGTGTGAATAGTTACTTTAGAATCAACAATATAAGGTCTGAACTTATCACATGCAAATACAACTGTTAAGAATTCTTTTTCAGTAGTAGCATAATTTCTCTGGGCGGTATCAAGAGTTTTACAAGCATACTGGATAACATTTAATTTCTTATCAACTCTTTGCCCTAGAACAGCACCTACAGCATAATCACTAGCATTACACATAATTTCAAAGGGTAAATTCCAATCAGGTGATTGAACGATAGGTGCAGTGATCAAAGCTTTCTTAAGTATTTCAAATGCTTCTACACTATCATCATCAAAGACGAAAGGGATATCTTTTTGCAATAAATTAGTCAGAGGCCTAGAGATTTTAGAGAAGTCCTTAATGAACCTCCTATAAAAACCGGCATGACCAAGGAAACTTCTTATACCTTTAATGTCCTTGGGGCATGCCATCTTTTCAATAGCATCAACTTTAGCTTTATCAACTTCAATACCTTTTTCAGAAATTTTATGCCCCAAGACAATGCCTTCATTAACCATAAAGTGGCACTTTTCCCAATTCAAGACGAGGCTAGTGTCTTCACATCTCTGCAAAACTCGATCAAGGTTGCTCAAGTAATCATCAAAAGAGGATCCATAAATGGAGAACTCATCCATGAATACCTCACAAGTCTTTTCACAAGAGTCAGAGAAAATAACCATCATGCATCTTTGAAAGATAGCAGGTGCATTACATAAACCAAAAGGCATATGTCTATAAGCAAAGGTACCGAAAGGGCAAGTAAAAATAGTTTTTGATTGATCTTCCGCTAACACAGGTATTTGAGAGAAACTAGAATAACCATCTAGAAAGCAGAAATGTGTATGTTTGGATAGTCTTTATAGCATTTGATCAATAAAAGGTAAAGGATAATGATCTCTCTTAGTAGCTTTATTTAATTTACGGAAATCAATTACCATCTTATAACCTGTAATAATTCTTTGCGGAATCAATTCATCTTTATCATTAGGAACAACAGTAATACCTCCCTTCTTAGGAACGCAATGGACAGGACTTACCCATTCACTGTCAGCAACGGGATAAATTATACCTGTCTCAAGGAGCTTTAGTATCTCCTTTCTTACCACTTCTTTCATCATAGGATTTAATCGTCGTTGATGATCTCTAACTGGTTTGGAACCATCGTCCAATTTAATTTTATGTTGGCATAGAGTGGGACTAATGCCCTTAAGATCATCCAGAGTATATCCAATAATAGCATAGTGCTTCTTCAGAGTTTTCAATAATCTTTCCTCTTCCTGCTCTGAAAGGTTAGCACTAATAATAACATGATATATCTTCTTTTCATCAAGATAAGCATATTTAAGATTACTAGGTAAAGGTTTTAGCTCAAACACGGGATCACCCTTGGGTGGAGGGGGATCCCCTAGGATTTCAAGAGGTAAGTTGTGTTTCAAAATAGGACCCTGTTGAAGGAACACTTTATCTATTTCCCTTCTTTCATTCATAAACATATCATTTTCATGGTCTAGCAAGTATTGTTCTAACAGATCAGTAGGAGGCACGGCAATAGAAGCAAGACCAATAATTTCATCCTTACTAGACAAATCTTTATCACGGGGTTGTCTACGAAATTTAGCAAAATTAAACTCAAGAGTCATATCATCCAAGCCAATCGTGACAACATCCTTTTCGCAATCGATCTTGGAATTAATAGTATTCAAGAAGGGTCTACCAAATATAATGGGACAAAAGTCATCTTGTGGGGAACCAAGAACGAGAAAATCAGCAGGGTATTTAACTTTCCCACACAAGACTTCAACATCTCTAACAATCCCAACTGGTGAAATAGTATCTCTATTGGCGAGCTTAATTGTAACATCAATACCTTCTAACTCAGCGAGTGCAATATCATGCATAATTTCTTGGTATAAGGAAATAGGTATTCCACTAGCACTAGCACCCATATCGCATAAGCCATGATAACAATGATCTCCTATTTTAACAGAAATAACAGGCATGCCTACAACTGGTCTATGTATCTTAGCATCAGGTCTAGCAATATTAGCAGCTTCATCACAGAAGTAAATAACATGCCCATCTATATTATCATTCAAGAGATCTTTAACCATAGTAATACTAGGTTCAACTTTAATTTGCTCATGAGGTGTATAAGTTCTAGTATTACTCTTACGAACAACAGTTGAAGCTTTAGCATGATCCTTTATTCTAACAGGAAAAGGTGGTTTCTCAACATAAGTGGTAGGAACAATAGGATCATTATAAGTGATAGTCTTTTCCTCAACTGTAACAGGTGTAGCTACTTTTACTTCAATGGGAGGATTATATTTAAACCACTTCTCCTTAGGGAGATCAATATGAGTAGCAAAAGATTCACAGAAAGAAGCTACTATCTCAGAGTCAAGTCCATATTTAGCGCTAAATCCACGAAAAGCATCGGTATCCATAAAAGATTTAACACAATCAGACTTAGGTGACATACCTGACTCCTTACCATCGTCGGAACCCCAATCTTCTGAGTTGCGTTTAATTCTTTCCAATAAATCCCACTTGAATTCAGTAGTCTTCAACATATAAGAACCAGCACAGGAAGTATCGAGCATGGTGCGGTCATTGAGAGAAAGCCGAGCATAAATTTTTTGAATAATCATTTCTCTTGAGAGCTCATGATTGGGGCATGAATATAACATTGACTTAAGCCTCCCCCAAGCTTGAGCGATGCTTTCTCTTTCGCGAGGCCAGAAATTATATATGTAATTACGATCATGATGAACAAGATGCATAGGATAGAACTTCTGGTGAAATTCCAACTTCAATCGTTTATAATTCCAAGATCCCGTATCATCACATAGCCTATACCATGTCAATGCGTCTCCCTTCAAAGATAAAGGGAAGACCTTCCTATTAATAACATCATCGGGAATACCTGCAAGCTTAAATAATCCACAAACTTCATCCACAAAGATAAGGTGTAAATCGGGATGCAATGTTCCATCTCCTGCAAATGAATTAGCTAGCAGTTTCTCTATCATACCCGAAGGAATTTCAAAGTGAACATTTTCAGTAGGTTCAGTAGGTTGAGGAGCAACACTTTGCTCTACTGGTCGGGGCGAAGATGCCCCGAACAAGCCCCTCAAAGGATTAGTTTCCATAGTGACAAGTAACAGAAAATTTCAGCACACTATATAAATGTTTCCTTACCAAGTTCCACTCACCAAAAGCACTACACTCCCCGACAATGGCGCCAGAAAAGAGTCTTGATGACCCACAATTGTAGGGGATCTATCATAGTCCTTTCGATAAGTAAGAGTGTCAAACCCAACGAGGAGCAGAAGGAAATGATAATCGGTATTCAGTAAGGTTTTCTCTGCAAGCACTGAAATTGTAGGAGATAGATAGTTTTGTAATAAGATAAATTGTAAAGAGTAACAAGCAATGATAGTAAATAAGGTGCAGCAAGGTGGCCCAATCCTTTTTGTAGCAAAGGACAAGCCTGGACAATTTCTTATAATGAGAAAAGCGCTCCCGAGGACACATGGGAATTATCGTCAAGCTAGTTTCATCACGCTCATATGATTCGCATTCGTTACTTTGATAATTTGATATGTGGGTGGACCGGTGCTTGGGTACTGCCCTTTCTTGGACAAGCATCCCACTTATTATTAACCCCTATTGCAAGCATCCGCAACTAAAAAGAAGTATTAAGGTAAACCTAACCATAGCATGAAACTAGTGGTCCAAATCAACCCCTTACGAAGCAACGCATAAACTAGGGTTAAGCTTCTGTCACTCTAGAAACCCATCATCTACTTATTACTTCCCAATGCCTCCCTCTAGGCCCAAATAATGGTGAAGTGTCATGTAGTCGATGTTCACATAACACCACTAGAGGATAGACAACATACATCTCATCAAAATATCGAACGAATACCAAATTCACATGACTACTAATAGCAAGACTTCACCCATGTCCTCATGAACAAATGGAACTACTCACAAAGCATATTCATGTTCATAATCAGAGGAGTATTAATATGCATAAAGGATCTAAACATATGATCTTCCACCAAGTTAACCAATTACATCAACTAGAAGGAGTAATCAACACTACTAGCAACCCACGGGTACCAATTTGCGGTTTTGGATACAAGATTGGATACAAGAGATGAACTAGGGTTTGAGAGGAGATGGTGCTGGTGAAGATGTTGATGTAGATTTACCCCCTCCCGATGAGAGGATCGTTGGTGATGACGATGGTGATGATTTCCCCCTCCCGGAGGGAAGTTTCCCCGGCAGAACAGCTCCGCCGGAGCCCTAGATTGGTTCCGCCAAGGTTCCGCCTCGTGGCGGCGGAGTTTCGTCTCGTGAGCGTGCTTATGATTTTTTCCAGGGTAAAAGACCTCATATAATAGAAGATGGGCACCGGAGGGCCACCAGTGGGCCCAGGAGACAGGGGGCGCCCCCCACCCTCGTGGCCAGGATGTGGGCCCCCTCCATTACTTTCTTTGCTGAATAGTTCTTATTAAATCCAAAAATGACTTTCGTGGAGTTGCAGGTCTTTTGGAGCTGTGCAGAATAGGTTACCAATATTTGCTCCTTTTCCAGCAAGAATCCCAGCTGTCGGCATCCTCCCTCTTCATGATAAACCTTGTAAAATAAGAGAGAATAGCCATAAGTATTGTGACATAACGTGTAATAACAGCCCATAATGCAATAAATATCAATATAAAAGCATGATGCAAAATGGACGTATCGGGGCGCGCCAAGGGGGAGGAATCCTACTCCTAGTAGGAGTAGGTTCCCCCCTTTCCTAGTCCAAGAAGGAGAAGAAGGGAAAGAGGAGAGAAGAGAAGGAAGGAGGGGGCGTCCCTCTTCCCCTCGTCCAACTCGGACTGGGCAAGGGGGGGGGCGCCACCTCTGTTCGGCCCTCTCTCTTCTCCACTAAAGCCCACTAAGGCCCATTAATCCCCCGGGGGGTTCCGATAACCTCCTCGTACTCCGGAAAATACCTGAACATCTTCGGAACCATTCCTGTGTCCGAATATAGCCTTCCAATATATCAATCTTTTTGCCTCGACCATTTTGAGACGCCTCGTCATGTCCGTGATCTCATCCGAGACTCCGAACAACCTTCGGTACATCAAATCACAGAAACTCATAATACCAATTGTCATCAAACGTTAGGCGTGCGGATCCTACAGGTTCGAGAACTATGTAGACATGACCAAGACACTTCTTCGGTCAATAAACAATAGCATGATGCTCATATTGGTTCCTACATATTCTACGAAGATCTTTATCGGTCAAACCGCATAACAACATATGTTGTTCCCTTTGTCATCGATATGTTACTTGTCCGAGATTCGATCGTCGGTATCATCATACCTAGTTCAATCTCTTTACGTGCAAGTCTCTTTACTCGTTTCGTGATGCATCATCCCGTGACTAACTCATTAATCACATTGCTTGCAAGGCTTATTGTGATGAGCATTATGATACGTCTCCAACGTATCTATAATTTTTGATTGTTCCATGCTATTATATTACCTGTTTTGGATGTTTATGGGCTTTACTTTACACTTTATATCATTTTTTGGGACTAACCTACTAACCGGAGGCCCAGCCCGAATTGCTGTTTTTTTGGCCTATTTTAGTATATATCAAAGGAAAGGAATATCAAATGGAGTCCAAACAGAATGAAACCTTCAGGAGCGATCTTTTTGGAACAAACGCAATCCAGGAGACTTGGAGTGGACGTCAAGAAGCAGCTGAGGTGGCCACGAGGGTGGCCGGCGCGCCCAGTAAGGGTGGTGCTACGTCTTGAGCTTGCGTTGGTTTTCCTTGAAGAGGAAAGGGTGATGCAGCAATAGTAGCGTAAGTATTTCCCTCAGTTTTTGAGAACCAAGGTATCAATCCAGTAGGAGGCTCCTCAACAAGTCCCACGAACCTACACAAACAAACAAAGAACTCACAACCAACGCAATAAAGGGGTTGTCAATCCCTTCACGGCCACTTGCAAAAGTGAGATCTAATAGATATAATAAGATACGATAAATATATTTTTGGTATTTTATAATATAGATGCAGAAAATAAAAGATGCAAATAAAAGTAAATTGGAAGCAAATATGATAAGAGATAGACCCGGGGGCCATAGGTTTCACTAGTGGCTTCTCTCAAGATAGCATAAGTATTACGGTGGGTGAACAAATTACTGTCGAGCAATTGATAGAAAAGCGAATAATTATGACATCATCTAGGCATGATCATGTATATAGGCATCACGTCCGCAATAAGTAGAACGACTCCTGCCTGCATATACTACTATTACTCCACACATCGACCGCTATCCAGCATGCATCTAGAGTATTAAGTTCATAAGAACAGAGTAACGCATTAAGCAAGATGACATGATGTAGAGGGATAAACTCAAGCAATATGATATAAACCCCATCTTTTTAACCTCGATGGCAACAATACAATACGTGTCTTGCAACCCTTTCTGCCACTGGGTAAGAACACCGCAAGATTGAACCCAAAGCTAAGCACTTCTCCCATGGCAAGAAAGATCAATCTAGTAGGCCAAACCAAACCGATAATTCGAAGAGACTTGCAAAGATAACTCAATCATATAAAAGAATTCAGAGAAGATTCAATTATTGTCCATAGATAAACTTGATCATAAACCCACGATTCATCGGATCTCGACAAACACATCGCAAAAAGAGATTACATCGAATAGATCTCCACAAGAGAGGGGGAGAACATTGTATTGAGATCAAAAAAGAGAGAAGAAGCCATCTAGCTAATAACTATGGACCCGAAGGTCTGTGGTAAACTACTCACAACTCATCAGAAGGGCTATGGTGTTGATGTAGAAGCCCTCCATGGTGGAATCCCCCTTCGGTAGAACGCCGGCGACGGCTCCAAGACGGGATCTCACGGATACAGAAGGTTACGATAGCGGAAATATTTCTTTGGTGGCTCCCTGGATGTTTTCGGGGTATGTAGCCTTATATAGGAGGAAGAAGTACATTGGTGGCCGCCCGAGGGGACCACGAGACAGGTGGCGCGCCCTATAGGGGGGCGCCCTACCCTCTCGTGGCCGCCTCAGCTGCTTCTTGACTTGCACTCCAAGTCCTCTGGATCATATTTGTTCCAAAAATCACGCTTCCAAAGGTTTTATTCCGTTTGGACTCGGTTTGATATTCCTTTTCTTCTAAATACTGATATAGGCAAAAAAACAGCAATACGGGTTGGGCCTCCGGTTAGTAGGTTAGTCCCAAAAATGATAATAATGTGTAAAATAAAGCCCACATACATCCAAAACAAGTAATATGATAGCATGGAACAATAAAAAATTATAGATACGTTGGAGACGTATCAAGCATCCCCAAGCTTAATTCCTGCTCGTCCTTGAGTAGGTAAATGATAAAAACAGAATTTTTGATGTGGAATGCTACCTAGCATAATTCTCAATGTAATTTTCTTTAATGTAGCATGAATGTTCAGATCCAAATTTCTCAAGATAAAAGCTTATAAAACATAAAAATAATAATGCTTCAAAGCATACTAAGAAATAATCATGTCCTATCAAAATAACATAGCCAAAGAAAGCTTATCCCTACAAAATCATATAGTTAGGCCATGCTTCATTTTCATTACACAAAATACTCCCATCATGCACAACCCCGATGACGAGCCGAGCAATTGGTTCATACTTTTTAACGCGCTTCAGCTTTTCAACTCTTACGCAATACATGAGCGCAAGCCATGGACATAGCACTATGGTGGTCTAATGTGGTGGTTGTGAGGACAAAAAGTGGGAGAAGATAGTCTCACATCAACTAGGCGTATCAACGGGCTATGGAGATGCCCATCAATAGATATCAATGTGAGTGAGTAGGGATTGCCATGCAACGGATGCACTAGAGCTATAAATATATGAAAGCTCAACAAAAGAAACTAAGTGGGTGTGCATCCAACTTGCTTGCTCACGAAGACCTAGGGCATTTTGAGGAAGCCCATAATTGGAATATACAAGCCAAGTTCTATAATGAAAAATTTCCACTAGTATATGAAAGTGACAACATATGAGACTCTTCATCATGAAGATCATGGTGCTATTTTTGAAGCACAAGTGTGGAAAAAGAGATAGTAGCAATTGTCCCTTCTCTCTTTTTCTCTCATCCCCCCCCCCTTTTTTCCCTTTTTTTTCTTTCCTTTTTTTCTTTCTCTTTTTTTTCTTTTTGGTGGGATTCTTTGGCCTTTTTTATTTTTATAAAGTCCAAAGTCCCATCACGACTTGTGGGGGATAGTCTTCATCATCCTTTCCTCACTGGGACAATGCTCTAATAATGAAGATCATCACACTTTTATGGATTTACAACTCAAGAGTTACAACTCAAAGCTAGAACAAAATATGACTTTATATGAATGCCTCCAGCGGTGTACCGGGATATGCAATGAATCAAGAGTGACATGTATGAAAATTATGAAGGTGGCCTTGCCACAAATACGATGTCAACTACATGATCATGCAAAGAGCAATATGACAATGATGAAACATGTCATAATAAACGGAACGGTGGAAAGTTGCATGGCAATATATCTCGGAATGGCTATGGAAATGCCATAATACGTAGGTATGGTGGCTGTTTTGAGGAAGGTAAATAATGGGTTTATGATACCGGCAAAAATTGCGCGGTATAATAGAGGCTAGCTAAGTGGAAGGATGAGTGTGCGTATATCCATGGACTCACATTAGTCATAAAGAACTCATATACTTATTGCAAAAATCTACTTAGCCCTCGAAGCAAAGTACTACTACGCATGCCCCAAGAGGGATAGATTGGTAGGAAAAATCCATCGCTCGTCCCCGACTGCCACTCATAAGGAAGACACTCAAAAGAGCACCTCATGCAACAAATTTGTCACACAACTTTTACCATACGTGCATGCTACGGGACTTGCCAACTTCAACAAAAGTATTTCTCAATTTCATAATTATCCACTAGCATGACCCTAACATTACTACCTTTATATCTCAAAACAATTATCAAGCATCAAATTGATCCTAGCATCCAATTCACTTTCTATGATAGTTTTTATTATACCCAACTTGGATGCTCATCATTCTAGGACCAAATTCATAACCAAAGCAAATACCATGCTGTTCTAAGAGACTCTCAAAATAATATAAGTGAAGCATGAGAGACTAGCAATTTCTTCAAAATTAATCCACCGCCATGCTCTAAAAGATATAAGTGAAGTACTAGAGCAAAAACTATCAAGCTCAAAAGATATAAGTGAAGCACATAGAGTATTCTAGCAAATTCTAATCAAATAGGCTTCTCCCAAAAGGTGTGTACAGTAAGGACGATTGTGGTAAACTAAAAAGCAAAGACTAATATAATACACGACGCTCCAAGCAAAACACATATCATGTGGCGAATAAAAATATAGCTCCAAGTAAAGTTACCAATGAACGAAGACGAAAGAGGGGATGCCTTCCCGGGGCATCCCCAAGCTTAGGCTTTTGGCATCCTTGAATATCTTGGGGTGCCTTGGGCATCCCCAAGATTAGGCTTTTGCCACCCTTTATTCCATAGTCCATAAAAGCTTTACCCAAAACTTGAAAACTTCACAACACAAAACTCAACAGGAAATCTTATAAGCTCTGTTAGTGAAAGAAAACAAAACCACCACATAAGGTACTGTAATCAACTCATTCTTTATTTATTTTTGTGTTAAACCTAATGTATTCCAAGTTCTCTATGGTTCATACCCTTACATACTAGCCATAGATGCATCGAAATAAGCAAACAACACACGAAAAACAGAATCTGTCAAAAACAGAACAGTCTGTAGCAATCTGTAACTAACATAAACTTCTGGAACCTTAAAAATCCTACCAAAATAGGAAGTCCTAAAAAATTTGTTTATTGATCATCAGAAAAAAGAATCAATGCAAAATATCGTTCCTGTGATTTATTGAATTTTTTCTCGTGAGCGAAAAGTTTCTGTTTTTCAGCAGAATCAAATCAACTATCATCATAGGTTATCCTATAGGTTCTACTTGGCACAAACACTAATTAAAAGATAAAAACACATCTAAACAGAAAGTAGAAGCAAAATTTAACACTAAACAGGAACAAAAACAAAGAACATAAAGAAAATTGGGTTGCCTCCCAACTAGCGCTATCGTTTAACGCCCCTAGCTAGGCATAAAAGCGAAGATAGATCTAAGTAGTGCCATCTTTGGCACTTGGCTCATAGGTAGCTCGCATGATAGATTCATAAGGTAATTTGACTTTATTTCTTGGAAAGTGCTCCATGCCTTTCTTTAATGGAAATTGGAATCTAATATTCCCTTCCTTCATATCAATAATCGCACCAATCGTTCTAAGGAAAGGTCTACCAAGAATAATAGGGCAAGAAAGATTGCAATCTATATCAAGAACGATAAAATCAACGGGCACCAAATTTCTATTTGCAACAATAAGGACATCATTGATCCTTCCTATTGGCTTTTTAATGGTGGAATCCGCAAGGTGCAAATTTAAAGAGCAATCATCAAGATCATGGAAACCTAGAATATCACATAAAGTTTTTGGAATCGTGGAAACACTAGCACCCAAATCACACAAAGCAAAACACTCATAATCTTTAATTCTAATATTTATAGTAGGTTCCCACTCATCATTAAGTTTTCTAGGTATAGAAACTTCCAAATTAAGTTTTTCATCAAAAGATTGCATCAAGGCATCAACGATATGTTTGGTAAAAGCTTTATTTTGACTATAAGCATGTGGAGAATTAACAACGGATTGCAACAAGGAAATACAACTTTCTAAAGAACAATTATCATAATCAAATTCCTTGAAATCCGAGATAGTGGGTTCAATGCTATTTAAAGTCATGACCTCTCCAATCCCACTTTTACCAAATTTAGCATCAAGATCTAAAAACTCCGAATTTTTGGGACGCCTTTTAGGTAAAGTTGACTCATCTTCAGTCCCATAATTTTCAAGATTCATATTGCAAAACAAAGATCTAATAGGGGACACATCAATAACTTTAAGATCTTCATCATTATTTTCATGGAAACTAGAAGAACACGCTTTTATAAAGCTATCTTTCTTAGCACGCAATCTAGCGGTTCTTTCCTTGCACTCGTCAATGGAAATTCTCATTACTTTGAGAGACTCATTGATATCATGCTTAGGGGGAGAAGATCTAAGTTTAAGAGAATCAACATCAAGCGAAAGTCTATCAACGTTCCTAGCCAAATCATCAACTTTGAGCAATTTTTCTTCAAGCAAAGCATTAAAATTCTTTTGAGAAATCATAAATTCTTTCACACTATTCTCAAAATCAGAGGGCATCTTATTAAAATTACCATAAGAATTATAGTAGGAATTTCCATAATTATTAGAGGAATTACTAGGGAACGGTCTAGAATTAAAGTTTCCTCTATAAGCATTGTTTCCAAAACTATTCCTACCAACAAAATTCACATCCATAGATTCATTATTATTCTCAATCAAAGTAGACAAAGGCATATCATTGGGATCAAGAGGAGTATTTTTAGTAGCAAACATTTTCATAAGTTCATCCATCTTTCCACTCAAAACATTGATTTCTTCTATAGCATGCACTTTTTTACTAGTAGATCGTTCGGTGTGCCATTGAGAATAATTTGCCATAATATTATCAAGAAGTTTTGTAGCATCTCCTAACGTGATTTCCATAAACGTGCCTCCCGCGGCCGAATCTAAGAGATTCCTAGAAGCAAAGTTCAAACCGGCATAAAATTTTTGTATGATCATCCATAAATTCAAACCATGAGTAGGGCAATTGCGAATCATCAATTTCATTCTTTCCCAAGATTGGGCAACATGCTCATGATCAAGTTGTTTAAAATTCATAATATTGTTCCTAAGAGTGATGATCTTAGCTGGAGGAAAATACTTAGAGATAAAAGCATCTTTGCACTTGTTCCAAGAATCAATACTATTTTTAGGCAAAGACGAAAACCAAACTTTAGCATGATCTCTAAGCAAAAACGGAAATAACTTCAATTTAACAATATCATTATCCGTATCTTTTTTCTTTTTCATATCACACAAATCAACAAAGTTGTTTAGATGAGTAGCGGCATCTTCACTAGGAAGGCCGGCGAATTGATCTTTCATAACAAGATTCAGCAAAGCGGTATTGATTTCACAAGACTCAACATCATTAAGAGGAGCAATCGGAGTACTAAGGAAATCATTATTATTGGTATTCGAGAAATCACACAATTTGGTATTATCTTGCACCATGGCAACAAGTAATCCAACACACAAGCAAACAGAAAAAGGCAACAAAAGAGAGAGGAGATTGGGAAAGAGAGGGCGAATAAAACGGCAAGGGTGAAGTGGGGGAGAGGAAAACGAGAGGCAAATGACAAATAATGTAAATGCGAGGGAGATGAGTTTGTGATGGGTACTTGGTATGTCTTGACTTGAGTGAAGACCTCCCCGGCAATGGCGCCAGAAATCATTCTTGTTATGTCTTGAGCTTGCGTTGGTTTTCCTTGAAGAGGAAAGGGTGATGCAGCAATAGTAGCGTAAGTATTTCCCTCAGTTTTTGAGAACCAAGGTATCAATCCAGTAGGAGGCTCCTCAACAAGTCCCACGAACCTACACAAACAAACAAAGAACTCGCAACCAACGCAATAAAGGGGTTGTCAATCCCTTCACGGCCACTTTGCGAAAGTGATATCTAATAGAGATAATAAGATAAGATAAATATATTTTTGGTATTTTATAATATAGATGCAGAAAATAAAGATGCAAATAAAAGTAAATTGGAAGCAAATATGATAAGAGATAGACCCTGGGGCCATAGGTTTCACTAGTGGCTTCTCTCAAGATAGCATAAGTATTACGGTGGGTGAACAAATTACTGTCGAGCAATTGATAGAAAAGCGAATAATTATGACGTCATCTAGGCATGATCATGTATATAGGCATCACGTCTGCAACAAGTAGACCGACTCCTGCCTGCATCTACTACTATTACTCCAAACATCGACCGCTATCCAGCATGCATCTAGAGTATTAAGTTCATAAGAACAGAGTAACGCATTAAGCAAGATGACATGATGTAGAGGGATAAACTCAAGCAATATGATATAAACCCCATCTTTTTATCCTCGATGGCAACAATACAATACGTGTCTTGCAACCCTTTCTGTCACTGGGTAAGAACACCGCAAGATTGAACCCAAAGCTAAGCACTTCTCCCATTGCAAGAAAGATCAATCTAGTAGGCCAAACCAAACCAATAATTCGAAGAGACTTGCAAAGATAACTCAATCATATAAAAGAATTCAGAGAAGATTCGATTATTATCCATAGATAAACTTGATCATAAACCCACAATTCATCGGATCTCGACAAACACACTGCAAAAAGAGATTACATCAAATAGATCTCCACAAGAGAGGGGGAGAACATTGTATTGAGATCCAAAAAGAGAGAAGAAGCCATCTAGCTTATAACTATGGACCCGAAGGTCTGTGGTAAACTACTCACAACTCATCGGAAAGGGATATGGTGTTGATGTAGAAGCCCTCCATGGTGGAATCACCCTCCGGCAGAACGCCAGCGACGGCTCCAAGATGGGATCTCGCGGATACAGAAGGTTACGGTGGCGGAAATATTTCTTTGGTGGCTCCCTGGATGTTTTCGGGGTATGCAGGCTTATATAGGAGGAAGAAGTACGTCAGTGGCTGCCCGAGGGGCCCACGAGACAGGGGGCACGCCCTATAGGGGGGGCACCCTACCCTCTCGTGGCTGCCTCGGCTGCTTCTTGACTTGCACTCCGAGTCCTCCGGATCACGTTCGTTCCAAAAATCACGCTTCCGAAGGTTTTATTCCGTTTGGACTCTGTTTGATATTGCTTTTCTTCGAAATACTGATATAGGCAAAAAACAGCAACACGGGCTGGGCCTCCGGTTAGTAGGTTAGTCCCAAAAATGATAATAATGTGTAAAATAAAGCCCATAAACATCCAAACAGGTAATATAATAGCATGGAACAATAAAAAATTATAGATACGTTGGAGACATATCAGGTGGGCGCGCCCCCTGCCTCGTGGGCCCCTCGTGTCTCCCTTGACCGACTTCCTTCGCCTATATATATCTACATACCCTGAAAACATCCAGGAGCACCACGAGAAATTATTTCCACCGCCGCAACCTTCTGTATCCGCGAGATCCCATCTTGGAGCCTTCGTCGGTACTCCACCGGAGGGGGAATTGACCATGGAGGGCCTCTCCATCACCACCAAGGCCTCTCCGATGAGTTGTGAGTAGTTTACCATAGACCTTCGGGTCCATAGTTATTAGCTAGATGTCTTCTTCTCTCTCTTTGAATCTCAATAGAAAGTTCTCCTTCCTCTTCTTGGAGATCTATTCGATGTAACTCTTTTTGCGGTGTGTTTGTCGAGATCCGATGAATTATGGGTTTATGATCAAGTTTATCTATGAGAAATATTTGAATCTCCTCTGAATTCTTTTATGTATGATTGGTTATTTTTGCAAGTCTCTTTGAATTATCAGTTTGGTTTGGCCTACTAGATTGATCTTTCTTTCCATGGGAGAAGTGCTTAGCTTTGGGTTCAATCTTGCGGTGTCCTTTCCCAGTGACAATAGGGGCAACAAGGCACATATTATATTATTGCCATTGAGGATAAAAAGATGGGGTTTATATCATATTGCTTGAATGTATCCCTCTACATCATGTCATCTTGCTTAATACGTTACTCTGTTCTTATGAACTTAAAACTCTAGATGAAGGCAGGAGTCGGTTGATGTGTGGAGTAATAGTAGTAGATGCAGGCAGGAGTCGGTCTACTTGTTGTGGACGTGATTCCTATATACATGATCATGCCTGGATATTCTCATAACTATGCACTTTTCTATCAATTGCTCGACAGTAATTTGTTCAACCACCGTAATACTTATGCTATCTTGAGAGAAGCCACTAGTGAAACCTATGGCCCCCGGGTCTATCTTTTATCATATAAGTTTTTCATCTACTTTTATTTGCATCTTTTACTTTCCAATCTATATCATAAAAATACCAAAAATATTTATCTTATCGTATTATCTCTATCAGATCTCACTTTTGCAAGTTACCGTGAAAGGATTGACAACCCCTTTATCACGTTGGTTGCGAGGTTCTTGTTTGTTTGTGTAGGTGCATGGGACTTTTGAGGAGCCTTTGTAACACCCACGATGTGGCTATATCTCCCACGTGTTGAAGCACGACTTAGAGGCATAACCGTATTGTGGTTTTGTCGCAAGAAGGGTCATCTTCACACAATCCCATGTAATGAACAAGACTGGGATAAAGAGTTGGCTTACAATCGCCACTTCACACAATGAACATAAATAAATCATACATCATTCAGAGTACACACATAAGTCCGACTACGGACGAAGCCAAAAGAAAAGAAGATAACCCAACTGCTAGATCCCCGATCGTCCCAACTGGGCTCCACTACTAATCAACATGAAACGATACATAGCATCAACCAAGGTCTTCGTTGAGCTCCCATCTGAGCTCGGTTGCATCATCTGCACTGGTATCATCGGAACCTGCAACTGTTGTGATAGTATCTGGTGAGTCACGAGGACTCAGCAATCTCAAAACCCGCAAGATCAAGACTACTTAAGCTTATGGATAGGAAATGGTAATGAGGTGGAGTTGCAGCAAGCACTAAGCAAATATGGTGGCTAACATACGCAAATAAGAGCGAGAAGAGAAGCAACGGAACGGTCGTGAAGCTAGCAATGATCAAGAAGTGATCCTGAACTCCTACTTACGTCAAACATAACCCAAAAACGTGTTCACTTCCCGGACTCCGCCGAAAAGAGACCATCACGGCTACACACGCGGTTGATGCGTTTTAATTCGGATCTGGTGTCAAGTTCTCTACAACCGGACATTAACAAATTCCCATCTGCCACATAACCGCGGGCACGGCTTTCGAAAGTTTATACCCTGCAGGGGTGTCCCAACTTAGCCCATCACAAGCTCTCACAGTCAACGAAGGATATTCCTTCTCCCAGGAAGACCCGATCAGACTCGGAATCCCGGTTTACAAGACATTTCGAAAATGGTAAAAGAAGACCAGCAAAACCGCCCGATGTGCCGACAAATCCCGATAGGAGCTGCACATATCTCGTTCTCAGGGCACAACGGATAGGTCAGCCTACGAGTAAAACCAGCCCTCGAGTTGCCCCGTGGTGGCCCCGCAGTCTGCCCGTTTCGGACCAACACTCGAAGGAGCACTGGCCCGGGGGGGTTAAAATAAAGATGACCCTTGAGTCTGCAGAACCCAAGGGAAAAAGGCTTAGGTGGCAAATGTTAAAACCAAGGTTGGGCCTTGCTGGAGGAGTTTTATTCAAAGCGAACTGTCAAGGGGGTCCCATAAATCACCCAACCGTGTAAGGAACGCAAAATCAAGGAACGTAACACCGGTATGACGAAAACTAGGGCGGCAAGAGTGGAACAAAACACCAGGCATAAGGCCGAGTCTTCCACCCTTTACCAAATATATAGATGCATTAATTAAATAAGAGATATTGTGATATCCCAACATAATCATGTCCATCATGGAGCAATCTTCAACTTCACCTGCAACTAACAATGCTATAAGAGGGGCTGAGCAAAAGCGGGTAACATAGCCAAACAACGGTTTGCTAGGAAGGATGAAAAGGTTAGAGTCTAGCATGGCAATGTGGGAGGCATGGTAAACAAGTGATAGGTAGCGCAGCATAGCAATAGAACGAAGCAACTAGCAAGCAAAGATAGAAGTGATATCGAGGGTAATGGTCATCTTGCCTGAGATCCCGCAAGGAAGAAGAACGAGTCCATGAAGAAGACAAACAGACGTAGTCGAACGAATCCTTACAACTCCGGAATGAAACCGAAGCTAACGAGAGAAGCAAACCAGAAAGAAGCAAACAATATGGTAAACACACAAGCATAAACATGACATGATGCACAATCAAGTATGATGCATGTCCGGTTTAATGAGGCATGGCATGGCAAAGTGCAACAAACAACTACAAATTAAGTGGAACTCAATATGCAACGAGTTGCATATTGACGAAACACCACATCAATTATTTAGTTCTCTCTCGTATAGGAACACAACAATATTAAATATTATTAAACATGGAAAGAGGTGAAACATAAATAAACTAACTATTTAGGCAAGTTTAAATGAGGCCGGAAACAATAAACAACAATTCCGGAAAATCCCCATATGTCATTTAGCAATTTAATGCAAACACAATTTCAAACATTTAAATGTTGTTAACATGATGCGGATGACATATACAAGTTTATGCAATTTTTATGAAAATGTTGACATGAGCATGTTATGAAGCATTTGGTCACCATGGCGGAACAAAAGGGTGCCACGGCAACGAATCCGAAAATGATGCCACGGCAACATATCGGTTCCGGTAGCTCACGGAGATACGGTGCAAAAGGAAGTGGGTGTGAGCATGTCATGTAAGGATGGTGGGGTGCTCCCGGATTCCGGATTCCCACAGGACGGCGGCATGGCAAACGAGGAATGTGCAAAAACAACTCGGACACAGTGCAAACATATGGTACATCTCATACATGCAAGGGCATCTCATCGCGGTCGTCTCGGGTTATACCTTTGAAGCGTGCGTTCTCGGGCAGAACAAGTTCGATGCGGTGTAGATGGAAGTAGACGTTCTCGGGACGGTCGTAGTGGAAGTAGTCATTCACGGGTCATCGTGGGAAGTAGTGGTACTCGCGGTCTTGGCGACGGTAGTCGTACACGACTCGTAGTCGTCCGGGGTCGTCGGTAGAGGTACACACGTTGTCGGGGTACTTGTCGGTCCGGTCTTGGTGTAGATGTACATGGCAAACGTAGTGGTACTAAGCGCCGGTCGTCGAGGGACTTGCCAAAATCCACAGAGCCGGTGTGCTTGTTCAGGCGTCGGTCTTGCTAGAGGGGGGTACTTGGCGAATCTGCATAGTCGCACACGGGTCATAGTGGTACTTGGCAAAATCCACAGGGTGGTCTTGGCGTGCAGCGAACAACGGTACAGGAAGGCAAAGGCATGGCCGAAGATGAGATTGCAGCGGCCTTGGGCGCAAAGGTGGTTGTAGCCACGAAAGGCCGTTGGAGAGGAAGCAGGGGCGCGAGGAGGGCCATGGCGGGCACGGGGCAAGGTGGTGGTGGTGGTGGATGCGGGCCGGCTCGATCCGGCCAGATCCGAGGCCAGGGAGGTGACTTGGGGAGGCGGACGAGCTCCAGGACACGTGCGTGGAGCAGAGGAGCAGCGATGCAGGTCTCATGCAGGAGATGGGGTCGTGGTCGCAGCGCATAGGGCTCGGGGACGAAGCACCGAGGACGAGGCAGGAACGGAAGGAGAGGGCGCGCGGGTTCTGTTGGAACTGCAGGTCATCGACGAGGAGGCTGGGGACGAGCTCCCGGCGACGAGACGCTGGTGCAAAAGCGGAGGCGGAGGCGCGGTGCGACATGGCCATGGCCGAAGCAAGTCAGGCAGGGCGGCGCGGCCTGGACTCGCCGACCGGAGGGGTGACGGGGCATGGTTTCAGGTGCTAGATCGAGGAGGAGGGAGGCGAGGGGATCGGGCGCAGGTTTTCCTGGCACTGGCAGCGGCCGTGCGTGTGTGTGGCGGGGGAGGGGGAACGAGGGGAGATGAGGAACGAGCAGATGAGGATCGAGAGATGCTCGCTAGGGTTAGAAAAGGCACGGCTGGGCCAAGATGCAAATGGGTCGGCCTGGTTGCTGGGCTGCAATGCTGCTGGGCTTCTTCTCTCCCTCTACCCTTTTATTTTCCAAAACAGAAAATACCAAAGAGGAAAAGAAGAGGAAAGGAAGAGTTTGGGATAGCATTTACGCATGGGGGTAATTTTCCCGGACTCACAAAATTGAGCTTGATCCAAGAAAAATAGAAAAGAGGCACGAATGCAAGATTTAAATTCAAACTTATTTGAATTTAATTCAAATGGTTTGAACTAGAACAAGGTTTTAGAAGTGTCCAAAAATGTTGAGGATTTCGGTGGGGCTCCAGAAAATGACGAAATAATTTATTGGACAAAGTATGAGGTCAAGAAGTGAGATAACAAAGGCATTGGGAATTATTTTGCAAGTGTGTCAAACATAATTCCACATCAATGGAATATTTTATATTAGCTCCCTAATATTGGAAGGATATGTTATAAAGAGAAGTCACCATTCCCTCGATTTAAATGGATCGAAGATCCATACAATTTATTTAGATGAGTTTTAAAATTAATGATATGATGGCATGATGACATGATGCAATGCAAATGAAGCTAAGAAGAATGCAACAAACAAATACATCGCACGGCGAAACTCGGAATATCTGGAAGTCTTCTGGAGCGTCAGTCTCGGGGCGTTACAACACTCCACCACTACAAGAGGATCTCGTCCCGAGATCTAGAATGGCACCGGAGAGAAAACAGAAGAGGAAGAGAAGAGCTAAAGCTAAGTTGCTTCTTCGACAAAAGAGTGAAACCAAAGAACCTTGAGAGGTTGAAAAGTTGAAAGAAAGAACACAATGGAGTTGAACTCAATTGAGATCAGTGTTGCAGAAAATAGAAACAAGGAACACCATGTTAACCTTGGAGGTTGCAAAGCTATGAATGACGAGTACAATTGACAAGGAGGAATTGGAACCACTCGGGTTGAAACGAGATAAACAAGGAACAAGGAAGAACAAATTCGGACAGCACTCTGGTTGAAAAGAGATGCAAGACTTGATAAGATGAAAAGAACTTAGCAGATAACATAACACTCCAGTTAAATGGATAAGCAAGAAAATAACATGAACTTGACAAAATGACGTGATGGGTGAAGAGCACAACATCACAATGCCTCCGGAAGAAATGAAAAAAATGGAATGGAATGAACGGAGGAAAACTTGATCTTGAAAGAGCACGCTAACAGGAATTGCTAGGACGGAGTTGTTGGATTATCAACAACAAAAGGATAAGCTTGTTGTGGGCTTATGGAAAACTTCTCGAAATTGAGGCGAAATTCTGCCACTATGGGAACAAATAATATCATTGATAACACCAACGAGATGAAAAACTCCTTCCACCAAGATGATAGAGAGATAACTTATATCATTGATAAGCACCACACTAGCAACAATCCTTAGGGAAGGCTTTAGGTGAAATATAACCCAAGATAACTCCAAGGAAGAAAGTGATGGGTTTAAAATACCTCATTCTTGACCACATGTGAATCACGAAACATGAATAGAAATTGTCAAGAATGATATAACACCACCTCAAAAGATAAGATAGAGAGAATTGCACTTCGGAATGCAAGATGAAGAATGCTTGAACTCCTCTGAAAAGAATCTCGATGAACACTTCGAGAAGGAATTAAATCCTTGATGAACCATCATGTAGAGCCTCCATGGAGAACTCCGGTAATAAAAGGATGATAAAAAGAAAGGGAAGTTGAAAACACAAGGTGAAGCCTTGCGGTGATTTAGATGAAGCTTCGCGACGATATAACCGAGAAAACTTGGAACTCCAGAAAATGAAAAGATGAAACACTAGAGCCAAGAATTACTTCATCATGAACAATCTCCAGAAGAAAAGAATTGAATCACCTAGAGGAAATAAGAATAAGATTTATTGTATGCTTATCCTTCATCAAATTAAATTGATGACAAGCAATGGATTTGGCATACTACTTATTCCCGTAGAAAGGATTAAGAGAGATATAGCATAAACTTCAGAAGGTATTGATGGAACCACCTGTGGGATTTGGAAACAACGAATATTTGATATGATAACGAAGGAAGTGAAATCTTGAACGAACCACCGTAAGAATTGAAAATGGAAGTAGCAAAAGCACAAATCACCGGGAAGAATTGGAAAACGAATGAAGATACTTGAGGGGATTTAGATACAAGAGAACAAAGAGATCATGAACTGATTAGAGGGTATTTGAATGATTCACCGGTAAGATTTGGAGAACAAGAGCTACACGCTGAGAATGAAGAATTATGACATCATGGCCTTCGGAGGAAAGAAATGGAAACAACTCATGAAATGCTCCGGATGGGTGAAAAGAATTTTCACAATCAAAACAATTATGAAAGGATGGCATCAAGCTAGAACCATGAATGTTGAAGAGAATGGAGCAAGATTTAAGAGAAATCCTTCTTCGGTCTTCAAATGTTGAGAATGATGATGAGAACCACCATGAATTGTTGAGATACTCCGGGAGAATGAGAAACAAAAAGGTTGAGCCAACAAGGAAAAATAATTTGAAACCGATCTTGGAAAACATCTGACTGATGAGATTCATTGTTACGACAAACTTTGAAAGAATTTGAGAATCACTCCGGATAAGAACATTGACGGAAAAGAATGGAGAGACTTCATATCCATAAGATGGATACTTGATTAAGATATCTGAGTCCTTGAAGAAAAAGGGTGGGAGGGCGGGAAAACAAAGACAACTTGGGACGGATGAAACAAACAGCGTTGAGAAAACTTAGAATTGATCTTGCGAATGTTGAAATGATTGGATCCACTTGAAGAGAAGCACACTGGTTGGAAACAAAATTAACATGACAACCTCAATGATCGAAAGGATTAGTATTCACATAGCAATATGAGAACACCGTTTAGGAAAGGTATGGATTCAACATTTGACTTCGAAGCAACTTGAATAACACAAAGAAAACAAAAGAAAGGATTTGACTTGCAGAATAAGCCGGAACAAACATATGATAGAGATTTCATCCGAAGTTTTCGTGGTGGGGCCCACACGGGCTCGATTGTACAGCACCATCATGTACAAGGCAGTGCACATGACATACGAAGTGTCCCCGAACCAGCATAGCCAAGGGTTCTTTAAGACACAACGAGACCACTGTAAAAACGACGTGGAAAGGCGGACCACTAGACGTCAAACCCCAATCTCATATCATGCATCTGTCGAAAAGATATTCTAGGAGCTACTTGAATTCCCACCTATAAAACTCCCGAAACTTTCTGGTTATGCAATCTGGTGTTGGGGATACAGGGGAAGCAATATATATCTCACCCAAAACTAACAATCCCTACATCCAAGCTGTATCCATCCGTCAACACATAACCAAGAAAACTTCGGAAATCATGTACCTCAACCTTCGAAAAGCATCCGTTATACAAGCTATGGCAATACTCCCGAACTCCTGCCCCAGTACTGGGTGGCGTCGAGGTTATCTCACCAACAACTGCATAAAAGAGATTTTCGATGTCGGCAAAATTCAGGTATTCCAGAACTGCAACGATAAAATTGTGACGACAACACCTCGGAGCTCAACTCCCCAGGTCACTGCCACATAAAAGATAGGAGGCACCAAGAACAATGTTCTCATCACAAAACCATCGGAACGATTCCAAGATACCCGCGTGATCCTAAAAATAAATTAGTGAAATTTGAGGAGAGGAAAGTCAAAACATCTACGTCAGGAGACCTCACCAGAGCGACGAAGGGACTGAGGAGTAAAAAGAATCCTACTCTCCGATATATATAATCCTAAAACTCAAAACATTTTTTTTCAAGACTCAACAACGCCAGCAAACAATCAAGCAGGGGGCTCCTAAGTCGGGGATGGCTCTGATTACCAACTTGTAACACCCACGATGCGGCTATATCTCCCACGTGTCGAAGCACGACTTAGAGGCATAACCGTATTGTGGTTTTGTCGCAAGAAGGGTCATCTTCACACAATCCCATGTAATGAACAAGACTGGGATAAAGAGTTGGCTTACAATCGCCACTTCACACAATGAACATAAATAAATCATACATCATTCAGAGTACACACATAAGTCCGACTACGGACGAAGCCAAAAGAAAAGAAGATAACCCAACTGCTAGATCCCCGATCGTCCCAACTGGGCTCCACTACTAATCAACATGAAACGATACATAGCAACAACCAAGGTCTTTGTTGAGCTCCCATCTGAGCTCGGTTGCATCATCTGCACTGGTATCATCGGAACCTGCAACTGTTGTGATAGTATCTGGTGAGTCACGAGGACTCAGCAATCTCAAAACCCGCGAGATCAAGACTATTTAAGCTTATGGATAGGAAATGGTAATGAGGTGGAGTTGCAGCAAAGCACTAAGCAAATATGGTGGCTAACATACGCAAATAAGAGCGAGAAGAGAAGCAACGGAACGGTCATGAAGCTAGCAATGATCAAGAAGTGATCCTGAACTCCTACTTACGTCAAACATAACCCAAAACCGTGTTCACTTCCCGAACTCCGCCGAAAAGAGACCATCACGGCTACACACGCGGTTGATGCGTTTTAATTCGGATCTGGTGTCAAGTTCTCTACAACCGGACATTAACAAATTCCCATCTGCCACATAACCGCGGGCACGACTTTCGAAAGTTTATACCCTGCAGGGGTGTCCCCACTTAGCCCATCACAAGCTCTCACGGTCAACGAAGGATATTTCTTCTCCCAGGAAGACCCGATCAGACTCGGAATCCCGGTTTACAAGACATTTCGACAATGGTAAAAGAAGACCAGCAAAACCGCCCGATGTGCCGACAAATCCCGATAGGAGCTGCACATATCTCGTTCTCAGGGCACAACGGATAGGTCAGCCTACGAGTAAAACCAGCCCTCGAGTTGCCCCGTGGTGGCCCCGCAGTCTGCCCGTTTCGGACCAACACTCAAAGGAGCACTGGCCCGGGGGGGTTAAAATAAAGATGACCCTTGAGTCTGTAGAACCCAAGGGAAAAAGGCTTAGGTGGCAAATGTTAAAACCAAGGTTGGGCCTTGCTGGAGGAGTTTTATTCAAAGCGAAGTGTCAAGGGGGTCCCATAAATCACCCAACCGTGTAAGGAACGCAAAATCAAGGAACATAACACCGGTATGACGAAAACTAGGGCGGCAAGAGTGGAACAAAACACCAGGCATAAGGCCGAGTCTTCCACCCTTTACCAAATATATAGATGCATTAATTAAATAAGAGATATTGTGATATCCCAACATAATCATGTCCATCATGGAGCAATCTTCAACTTCACCTGCAACTAACAATGTTATAAGAGGGGCTGAGCAAAAGCGGGTAACATAGCCAAACAACGGTTTGCTAGGAAGGATGAAAAGGTTAAAGTCTAGCATGGCAATGTGGGAGGCATGGTAAACAAGTGATAGGTAGCGCAGCATAGCAATAGAACGAAGCAACTAGCAAGCAAAGATAGAAGTGATATCGAGGGTAATGGTCATCTTGCCTGAGATCCCGCAAGGAAGAAGAACGAGTCCATGAAGAAGACAAACAGACGTAGTCGAACGAATCCTTACAACTCCGGAATGAAACCGAAGCTAACGAGAGAAGCAAACCAGAAAGAAGCAAACAATATGGTAAACACACAAGCATAAACATGACATGATGCACAATCAAGTATGATGCATGTCCGGTTTAATGAGGCATGGCATGGCAAAGTGCAACAAACAACTACAAATTAAGTGGAACTCAATATGCAACGAGTTGCATATTGACGAAACACCACATCAATTATTTAGTTCTCTCTCATATAGGAACACAACAATATTAAATATTATTAAACATGGCAAGAGGTGAAACATAAATAAACTAACTATTTAGGCAAGTTTAAATGAGGCCGGAAACAATAAACAACAATTCCGGAAAATCCCCATATGTCATTTAGCAATTTAATGCAAACACAATTTCAAACATTTAAATGTTGTTAACATGATGCGGATGACATATACAAGTTTATGCAATTTTTATGAAAATGTTGACATGAGCATGTTATGAAGCATTTGGTCACCATGGCGGAACAAAAGGTTGCCACGGCAACGAATCCGAAAATGATGCCACGGCAACATATCGGTTCCGGTAGCTCACGGAGATACGGTGCAAAAGGAAGTGGGTGTGAGCATGTCATGTAAGGATGGTGGGGTGCTCCCGGATTCCGGATTCCCACAAGACGGCGGCATGACAAACGAGGAATGTGCAAAAACAACTCGGACACAGTGCAAACATATGGTACATCTCATACATGCAAGGGCATCTCATCGCGGTCGTCTCGGGTTATACCTTTGAAGCGTGCGTTCTCGGGCAGAACAAGTTCGATGCGGTGTAGATGGAAGTAGACGTTCTCGGGACGGTCGTAGTGGAAGTAGTCATTCACGGGTCATCGTGGGAAGTAGTGGTACTCGCGGTCTTGGCGACGGTAGTCGTACACGACTCGTAGTCGTCCGGGGTCGTCGGTAGAGGTACACACGTTGTTGGGGTACTTGTCGGTCCGGTCTTGGTGTAGATGTACATGGCAAACATAGTGGTACTAAGCGCCGGTCGTCGAGGGACTTGCCGAAATCCACAGAGCCGGTGTGCTTGTTCAGGCGTCGGTCTTGCTAGAGGGGGGTACTTGGCGAATCCGCATAGTCGCACACGGGTCATAGTGGTACTTGGCAAAATCCACAGGGTGGTCTTGGCGTGCAGCGAACAACGGTACAGGAAGGCAAAGGCATGGCCGAAGGTGAGATTTCAGCGGCCTTGGGCGCAAAGGTGGTTGTAGCCACGAAAGGCCGTTGGAGAGGAAGCAGGGGCGCGAGGAGGGCCATGGCGGGCACGGGGCAAGGTGGTGGTGGTGGTGGATGCGGGCCGGCTCGATCCGGCCAGATCCGAGGCCAGGGAGGTGACTTGGGGAGGCGGACGAGCTCCAGGACGGGCGCCTGGAGCAGAGGAGCAGCGATGCAGGTCTCATGCAGGAGATGGGGTCGTGGTCGCGGCGCGTAGGGCTCGGGGACGAAGCACCGAGGACGAGGCAGGAAGGGAAGGAGAGGGCGCGCGGGTTCTGCTGGAACTGCAGGTCACCGGCGAGGAGGCTGGGGACGAGCTCCCGGCGACGAGGCGCTGGCGCAAAAGCGGAGGCGGAGGCGCGGTGCGACATGGCCATGGCCGAAGCAAGTCAGGCAAGGCGGCGCGGCCTGGACTCGCCGACCGGAGGGGCGACGGGGCATGGTTTCGGGCCTAGATCGAGGAGGAGGGAGGCGAGGGGATCGGGCGCTGGTTTTCCTGGCACTGGCAGCGGGCGTGCGTGTGTGTGGCGGCGGAGGGGGAACGAGGGGAGATGAGGAACGAGCAGATGAGGATCGAGAGATGCTCGCTAGGGTTAGAAAAGGCACGGCTGGGCCAAGATGCAAATGGGCCGGCCTGGTTGCTGGGCTGCAAGGCTGCTGGGCTTCTTCTCTGCCTCTACTCTTTTATTTTCCAAAACAGAAAATAC
Organism: Triticum aestivum; assembly: GCF_018294505.1. Taxonomy (NCBI): domain Eukaryota; kingdom Viridiplantae; phylum Streptophyta; class Magnoliopsida; order Poales; family Poaceae; genus Triticum; species Triticum aestivum. The sequence goes on from NC_057801.1 coordinate 145,538,109, forward strand.
CAAAGAGGAAAAGAAGAGGAAAGGAAGAGTTTGGGATAGCATTTACGCATGGGGGTAATTTTCCCGAACTCACAAAATTGAGCTTGATCCAAGAAAAATAGAAAAGAGGCACGAATGCAAGATTTAAATTCAAACTTATTTGAATTTAATTCAAATGGTTTGAACTAGAACAAGGTTTTAGAAGTGTCCAAAAATGTTGAGGATTTCGGTGGGGCTCCGGACAATGACGAAATAATTTATTGGACAAAGTTTGAGGTCAAGAAGTGAGATAACAAAGGCATGGGGAATTATTTTGCAAGTGTGTCAAACGTAATTCCACATCAATCGAATATTTTATATTAGCTCCCTAATATTGGAAGGATATGTTATAAAGAGAAGTCACCATTCCCTCGATTTAAATGGATCGAAGATCCATAAAATTTATTTAGATGAGTTTTAAAATTAATGATATGATGGCATGATGACATGATGCAATGCAAAAGAAGCTAAGAAGAATGCAACAAACAAATACATCGCACGGCGAAACTCGAAATATCTGGAAGTCTTTCGGAGCGTCAGTCTCGGGGCGTTACAGCCTCCTACTGGATTGATACCTTGGTTCTCAAAACTGAGGGAAATACTTACGCTACTTTGCTGCATCACCCTTTCCTCTTCAAGGGAATAACTAACGCATGCTCAAGAGGAAGCAAGAAGGATTTCTGGCACCATTGCCGGGGAGGTCTTCGCTCAAGTCAAGACATACCAAGTACCCATCACAAACTCATCTCCCTCGCATTACATTATTTGCCATTTGCCTCTCGTTTTCTTCTCCGGCACTTCACCCTTGCCGTTTTATTCGCCCTCTCTTTCCCGTTCTCCTCTCTCTTTCGATTGCCTTTTGTGTGCTCGCATGTTAAGTATTTATCTCGTTATCATGGCTAGTTCGGTCTTTACCCCTTTGTCTCCCGACTTTGAAGTCCTTCACTTCAAGCAAAGACAAGGAGAAAACTTGAAAGATGCTTGGTTTAGGATGCTAGAATCTTATCGTAGTTGCAATATAGAAGGAGATTTCAAGATTTTACTTCGTAATTTTTATGTCGGATTAACCTTATCCCATAGACAACTTCTTGATTTTGCCGCCAAAGGGAGTTTTGTTGAAATTGATCCTAGTTTTGCTTATGAAATTATAGAGGGGATAGTGGGAGTACTTCCCCTACAAAAAAGACCACCCTTCACTCAAGAAGGAACCCAAATTCTAGAAAAATTATGTGAATTGCAAAAAAATTTGAACCCCTTAAAAATATCGGTGGGAATATCAACCGCATGAATAATTTGATTACTCTTTGAAATAAGCGGTTGGATGCTTTAGATCAAAAGATCTCTGAGCATGAAGGGAAACACAAGGAGTCTCCCAGATCCGAGAATAACTCCACTAAAAAATTGAATGCCAAAGATGGCAATACTTAGACTTGCTTTTATGCCTAGCTAGGGGCGTTAAATGATAGCGCTTGTTGGGAGGCAACCCAATTTTATTTTCGTTCCTTGCTTTTTGTTCCTGTTTAGTAATAAATAATTTATTTAGTCTCTGGTTAGATGTTTTTTCATGTTTTAATTAGTGTTTGTGCCAAGTAGAACCTATAGGATAACCTTGGGTGAAAGTTAATTTGATTCTGTTGAAAAACAGAAACTTTGCGTGCACGAGAAAAAAATCAATAAATCACAGAAACATGATTTTGCGTTGATTTTTTTTGTAGATAAATAGACAAATTACCTAGGACGTCCTATTTTTGTAGGATTTCTGGAGTTTCATAAGTATTCGAAAGTTACAGATTGCTACAGACTCTGTTTTTGACAGATTCTGTTTTTCGTGTGTTGTTTGCTTATTTTGATGGATCTATGGCTACTATCAGGGGTATGAACCATAGAGAAGTTGGAATACAGTAGGGTTAACACCATTAGAAATAAATAATGAGTTCATCATAGTACCTTGTGTGGTGGTTTTTCTTTCTTGCACTAACAGAGCTTATGAGATTTCCTATTGAGTTTTGTGTTGTGAAGTTTTCAAGTTTTGGGTAAAGATTTGATGGACTATGGAATAAGGAGTGGCAAAAGCCTAAGCTTGGGGATGCCCATGGCACCCCAAGATATTCAAGGACAACCAAAAGCCTAACCTTGGGGATGCCCCGGAAGGCATCCCCTCTTTCATCTTCGTCTATCAGTAACTTTACTTGGAGCTATATTTTTATTTACCACATGATATGTGTTTTGCTTGGAGCGTCTTGTATGATATGAGTCTTTGATTTTTAGTTTAGCACAATCATCCTTCCTGTACACACCTTTTGGGAGAGACCCACATGATTTAAAAATTATTAGAATACTCTATGTGCTTCACTTATATCTTTTGAGCTAGATAGTTTTGCTCTATGTGCTTCACTTATATTTTCTAGAGCATGGTGGTGGCTTTATTTTGAAGAAATTGTTGATCTCTCATGTTTCACTTATATTATTTTGAGAGTCTTTCAGAACAACATGGTATTTGCTATGGTTATAAATTTAGTCCTAGAATGATGAGCACCCAAGTTGGGTATAATAAAAACTATCATAGAAAGTGCATTAAAAACTATGATCAATTTGATGCTTGATAATTGTTTTGAGATATAAAGGTAATAATGTTAGAGTCATGCTAGTTGGGTAATTATGAAATTGAGAAATACCTGTGTTGAAGTTGGCAAGTCCCGAAGCATGCATGTATGGTAAAAGTTGTGTGACAAATTTGTTGCATGGGGTGCTCTTTGAGTGCTTTCCTTATGAGTGGCAGTCGGGGATGAGCGATGGTCTTTTCCTACCAATCTATCCCTCTAGGGGCATGTGTAGTAGTACTTTGCTTCGAGGGCTAGTAATTTTTTGCAATAAGTATGTGAGTTCTTTATGACTAATGTGAGTCCATGGATATACGCACACTTACCCTTCCACTTTGCTAGCCTCTATTATGCCATGCAACTTTCGCTGGTATTAGGAACCCATTATTTACCTTCCTCAAAACAGCCACCGTACCTACCTATTATGGCATCTCCATAGCCATTCCGAGATATATTGCCATGCAACTTTCCACCGTTCCGTTTATTATGACACGCATCATCATTGTCATATTGCTCTTTGCATGATCATGTAGCTGACATCGTATTTGTGGCAAGGCCACCTTCATAATTTCATACATGTCACTCTTGATTCATTGCATATCCCGGTACACCGCCGGAGGCATTCACATAGAGTCATATTTTGTTCTAAGTATTGAGTTGTAATTCTTGAGTTGTAAATCAATAAAAGTGTGATGATCTTCATTATTAGAGCGTTGTTCCAAGTGAGGAAAGGATGATGAAGACTATGATTCCCCCACAAGTCGGGATGAGACTTCGGACTTTATAAAAATAAAAGAGGCCAAAGAAGCCCACCAAAAAAATGAGAGAAAAAGAGAGAAGGGACAATGCTACTATCCTTTTACCACACTTATGCTTCAAAGTAGCACCATGATCTTCATGATAGAGAGTCTCCTATGTTGTCACTTTCATATAATAGTGGGAAATTTTCATTATAGAACTTGGCTTGTATATTCCAATGACGGGCTTCCTCAAAACGCCCTAGGTCTTCGTGAGCAAGCAAGTTGGATGCACACCCACTTAGTTTGTTTTGTTGAGCTTTCATATATTTATAGCTCTAGTGCATCCGTTGCATGGCAATCCCTACTCACTCACATAGATATGTATTAATGGGCATCTCCATAGCCCGTTGATATGCCTAGTTGATGTGAGACTATCTTCTCCCTCCTTGTCTTCATAACCACCACCATATACCACACATATTGCTATGTCCATGGCTTGCGCTCATGTATTGCGTAAGAATTGAAAAGGCTGAAGCGCGTTAAAAAGTATGAACCAATTGCTCGGCTCATCATCAAGGTTATGCATAAGGGGAGTATTTTGTGTGATAGAGATGAAGCATGGCCTAACTATATGATTTTGTAGGGATGAGCTTTCTTTGGCTATGCTATTTTGATAGGACATGATTATTAGCTAGTATGCTTCAAAGTATTACTATTTTTATGTTTTATAAGCTTTTATCTTGAATCATTTGGATATGAACAATCATGCCACAATAAAGAGAATTACATTGAGAATTATGCTAGGCAGCATTCCACATCAAAAATTTTGTTTTTATCATTTACCTACTCGAGGACGAATAGGAATTAAGCTTGGAGATGCTTGATACGTCTCCAACGTATCTATAATTTTTGATTGTCCCATGCTATTATATTACTTGTTTGAGATGTTTATGGGCTTTACTTTACACTTTTATATCATTTTTCGGACTAACCTACTAACCGGAGGCCCAGCCCGAATTGCTATTTTTTTGCCTATTTCAGTATATCGAAGGAAAGGAATATCAAACAAAGTCCAATCGGAATGAAACCTTCGGGAGCGATCTTTCTGGAACAAACGCAATCCAGGAGACTTGGAGTGGACGTCAAGAAGCAGCCGAGGCGGCCACGAGGGTGGGCGCGCCCCTGCCTCGTGGGCCCCTCGTGGCTCCCTTGACCGACTTCCTTCGCCTATATATATCTACGTACCCCGAAAACATACAGGAGAACCACGAGAAATTATTTCCACCGCCGCAACCTTCTGTATCCGCGAGATCCCATCTTGGAGCCTTCGCCGGTGCTCCACCAGAGGGGGAATCGACCATGGAGGGCCTCTCCATTACCACCAAGGCCTCTCTGATGAGTTGTGAGTAGTTTACCACAGACCTTCGGGTCCATAATTATTAGCTAGATGTCTTCTTCTCTCTCTCTTTGAATCTCAATACAAAGTTCTCCTTCCTCTTCTTGGAGATCTATTCGATGTAACTCTTTTTGCGGTGTGTTTGTCGAGATCCGATGAATTGTGGGTTTATGATCAAGTTTATCTATGAGAAATATTTGAATCTCCTCTGAATTCTTTTATGTATGATTGGTTATCTTTGCAAGTCTCTTCGAATTATCAATTTGGTTTGGCCTACTAGATTTATCTTTCTTGCCATGGGAGAAGTGCTTAGCTTTGGGTTCAATCTTGCGGTGTCCTTTCCCAGTGACAGCAGGGGCAGCAAGACACGTATTGTATTGTTGCCATCGAAGATAAAAAGATGGGGTTTATATCATATTGCATGAGTTTATCCCTCTACATCATGTCATCTTTCTTAATGTGTTACTCTGTTCTTCATGAACTTAATACTCTAGATGCAGGCAGGAGTCGGTCGATGTGTAGAGTAATAGTAGTAGATGCAGAATCGTTTTGATCTACTTGTCATGGACGTGATGCCTATATACATGATCATGCCTAGATATTCTCATAACTGTGCACTTTTCTATCAATTGCTCGATAGTAATTTGTTCACCCACCGTAATACTTATGCTATCTTGAGAGAAGCCACTAGTGAAACCTATGGCCCCCTGGTCTATCTTTTATCATATAAGTTTTCATCTATCTTTTATTTGCATCTTTTACTTTCCAATCTATATCATAAAAATACCAAAAATATTTATCTTATCATATTATCTCTATCAGATCTCACTTTTGCAAGTTACCGTGAAGGGATTGACAACCCCTTTATCGCGTTGGTTGCGAGGTTCTTGTTTGTTTGTGTAGGTGTGTGGGACTTTTGAGGAGCCTCCTACTGGATTGATACCTTGGTTCTCAAAACCAAGGGAAATATACGCTACTTTGCTGCATCACCCTTTCCTCTTCAAGGGAAAAACCAACGCATGCTCAAGAGGTAGCACATTACCGAGAGGGCCCAGAGATGCCTCTCCGAAACACGGAGTGAAAAATCCTAATCTCTATCTATACCAACCCAACAAACACCATCTGAGACACCTGTAGAGCATCTTTATAATCACCCAGTTATGTTGTGACGTTTGATAGCACCGTAAGTGTTCCTCCGTTATTCGGGAGTTGCATAATCTCATAGTCATAGGAACATGTATAAGTCATGAAGAAAGCAATAGCAATAAACTAAACGATCATAGTGCTAAGCTAACAGATGGGTCTTGTCCATCACATCATTCTCTAATGATGTGATCCCGTTCATCAAATGACAACATATGTCTATGGCTAGGAAACTTAACCATCTTTGATTAACGAGCTAGTCAAGTAGAGGCATACTAGGGACACTCTGTTTGTCTATGTATTCACACAAGTACTAAGTTTCCGGTTAATACAATTCTAGCATGAATAAACATTTATTATGATATAAGGAAATATAAATAACAACTTTATTTTTGCCTCTAGGGCATATTTCCTTTAGTTTTCCCCTCTCTATCTTGTTGTGATGAATTGAGTTTTTCCCTTTGATATTTCGTTGTTATCGGATTGAATACTTTTATGGATTTGAGAACACTTGATATATGTCTTGCAATTGAATACTCATGGTGATAGCGAGGTATCATATTGATTCACTTGATATATGTTTTGGAACTCAACTCGCAGTTTCCCGAGGTGACATTGGGGTAATCTATGCATAGGGGTTGATGCACGTTCTTGTCTTTGTTTCTCCGGTAGAAATCTTGGAGCACTCTTTGAAGTTCTTTGTGTTGGATTGAGTATTATGAACATGAATTTGCTTTGGTTTTATTTTAGTACGAACTCGAGGATATATCGAACGGAAAGAATAGCTTTCTGTTATTTTAGTATGAACTCTTGAATAGATCGAACGGAAAGAATAGCTTTGAGGTGGTTTCGTACCCTACAAACTATTTATAACTACTAGGGAAAAGCCTAGTAGTAGCACGGGTTTTAGGTATATCAGTAGCGCGGGTGCCCGCGCTACTGATATGACGCTACAGCTAACTGGTAGTAGTAGCGCGGGTGCCACCCGCACTACTACTACGTCAGTTAGTAGTAGCGTGGATACCACCTGCGCTGCTGCTAACTAATTATGAATTAAAAAAATAAATTCCAGCCATGGCTGCTGCTGCTAGCTAGGCGTCATCGTCCTCTTCATCCATGGTCGATGCTGATCCTGGAGGGGATGAAGTCGTCCATGGTGATGGTGCTTCCCCATCCAACTCTTCTCCACACCTCTCCTTTGTTGCTGCTACAAAAAAAGAGATAAGGATTAGAAGAGGAAGAAAGAGATATAGAGGAGTAGATGCCGAAACCCTAGATGATGCCATGGGTTGCGTTCATCAGAGATCTAGCCATCGTCTTGTGCGACGCTCTGTTGGATCTTCCTCTCCTTCCAGCAACGGAGGAGTAGGAGGAGGAAGGAGGGGCAGCAGAGGAGGAGGAAGAAGAGGAGGAGGAGGAAGGAGGGGCAGCAGAGGAGGAGGAGGAGGAGGAGGAGGAGGAGGAGGAGGAGGAGGAAGGAGGGGCTCCGGTGGAAGAGGAGGTCGCCGGATTTGAGGGAGACGTCGAGGTGCGAGGCCGGCAATTGTGGTGCGCGAGGAAGGGCGTCGCGGGTGGGAGGGAGAAGTGAAATCGAGAGAGGGTGTGGGTCTAGGATTGGGCCTCCGTGCGCTATGTTTATACATGTGTCGGTGGGTTGATAGTAGTAGTGTTGGGTTTATACCCACGCTACTACTATGGCATGTCCCAGGGTGCACGGTGGAGACCACTTAGTAGTAGAGTGGGGTTTATAACCCGCGCTACTACTATCAACTTAGTAGTAGCGTGTGTTGATAACCCGCGCTACTACTACGGCTGGTCCCGGGAGGCACGGTGGACATCACTTAGTAGTAGCGAGGGGTAAAAACCCGTGCTACTACTATCAACTTAGTAGTAGCGAGGGTTAAAAACCCGCGCTACTAGTAAGTAGCAGTAGCGAGGGGTATAAACCCACGCTACTAGTAAGCGTCTGCCTATAAGCTTTTCCCTAGTAGTGTATTCTTATGTTCTCCGCTAGATAGGAACTTTGGAGTAATTCTTCGTTGCACTTTGAGGGGTGGTTATATGATCCTTATATTAGCATCGTTGAGAGAGTGCACTAGCGAAATTACGGACCCTAAGCCTCATTTTCAAGCATTGCAATACCGTTTTTGTGCCCGTTTAATATTTGCCACCTTGCTATTTTATTTCTACCTTCAATATTACACTTTTATCACCATCTCTTCGCCGAACTAGTGCACCTATACAATTTGCCATTGTATTGGGTGTGTTGGGGACACAAGGGATTTCTTGTATTTGGTTGAAGGGTTGTTCGAGAGAGACCATCTTCATCCTACACCTCCCACGGATTGATAAACCTTAGGTCATCCACTTGAGGAAAAATTGCTACTGTCCTACAAAACTCTACGCCTGGAGGCCCAACACGAGTCTAGAAGAATAAAGTTGCATAGTAGACATCAAGGCCACATAAGAAATCGTCCTTGCACCTCTAGTGTAAAAGACAACATTCCATACGACCACGCCTGCTCGTATTGGTGGTCGTATGGAGTGCCACCGCCACCAGATCAACTATTTCCACCCCGTGAAATCGAATCATGGATCAGATGCCCAGAGAGACCAGAAACTCGTCTAGACGTCAACACCCTTGCCTCCGGAGTTCATTTGGAGGAGGGAATGGCAAGGAGAAGAGGGATATCTTCCTCACCACGCACAAGGACACTACTAGGAAAAACCCTATACACAGAACTTTAGCAGTATCGTGGGTCAGAAAAGCATGCTGGTGCTAATTAGCAGTAGCGCGCCTGTGGTAACCGCGCTGCAGATAAAGATCTAGCAGCAGCGCGTCTTGCTGTACACACGTTACTACTAAAATTCCCACGACTTAGCCCATAGGCTACACATAGTAGTAGCGATCTATGACGAACCGCGCTACCGCTACGTTGTTTGTAGCAGCGCGTTTTAATATAAACTCGTTGCTGCTAAAGGTTATAAAATTAAATGGAAAGAGAATGGAAAGGTAATTGAAAATGAAAGAAATAGAATAAGGTGAAAGGAAACAAATAAAATGTGAAGAAAACTAAATGGAAAAGGGAAAAAAGAGAAAGGAGTAGCAGTAGCGTGTATCAGAGAACGCGCTGTAGCTAAGATAGCAGCAACGCTTTTCCCTGAACGCGCTACTGCTACTTCTGACTTAACCACGGGGTTCGTCCTTCCCCACGCCACTTTCCCCCAAATCCAACTCTCTCCACTCTCGCCGCCGCCGTCGCCCGTCGGCCGCCGCGCGCTCTCCGCGCCCTCTACGCCGCCCCGACCCCCGACCTCAACGCAGCCCCCGCCCCCGACCTCAACGCTGCCCCGGACGCCGCCCTGCCCCTCCCTCATCGCAGTCACCCGAGGTGAGCACGCCCGCTCCTCCCTCTCCCCTACCTTTGCCTAGGGTTTCTTTATATTTTAGTTGCATATTAAGTTTATTTTTATTTATAGTAAGTTTATTTTAGTTGCATATTAAGAACTAGGTACTAATTAGGTAGTAGAATGTTTTTATTTTTATTAAGTTTATTTTTAGTAAGAACTAGTTAGTAAGAACTTGTTTCTATTTTTTAGTTAAAGCAATTTTTCCCGCCTCGACGTGGACGATGCCTATCCCGCATCCTCGTCGTCGAGTCGGCGGAGGACGACACCTGCTTGACCAGATCGGCCATGTCCGGGACTGGGCTCCGCCGGGGTGGTACTGGGAGGCGCTACCTACCGGGGGGCGCAGGTTGGTGAGGAGCCAGCCTGTCATTGACCCGAACCTTCTTTGGTGGCGGTCGCGTGGGCCAGTGACAATCGAGAGGCTCGAGGACTCCGCGGAGGTGGTGCGTCACCGTGTCAGTGAGGAGGACACGCACGTTCGTCGCTACTTGTTTGCGTTGGAGCACATGTCGTTCTCCAATACCTGGCAGGTTCTCCGGGGATCTCACTGGAGCTATGATCCCGTGATGGTTCCTTCTCTGTGGGTGTCCACCGCCCGCGCCGATACCCATCGTGTGCTAGGGTTTTAGTTGTATTAGTGATGTTATATGTATGACACTATTCGTGATGTATTAGTGATAATATTCGACGATGTACAGACGTATGAGATGATTTACTTTTGCTTATTGAATGCATGCTAATTTGAGTCCTATAAGATATTTTGAAATGTATATCTTGTGTTGCTCAATATCCAAGTGGCCCGTCATGTTTGCAGGTTACACCTCCGAGTGGCCTATGTTTTGACGAAGTGTTGATTCATTTCTGTTCCGGCAAATTTCAGGCGCTCGATATGTCCTATTTTAGCAAAGGTCATGCCGGATTTTTCCATGAATTTTGGCATGACTTGTGCCAGAATATGTAGGAAATATCGAGTGCCCCGGATTTGTGTGTTGAGTATCTTGGTAGTTGTCTTCGATCGATTTTCAATTAATGTTTTAACTATGAACATAGGAAATGTCTCACGACGAAAAGGATTTCGATATTTGCAAATACTGCGAAGACGAGCGCGGCCTGTGCGACGGAATCTTCCTAGATGATGATAGGCGCTTCAGCATCAAGCTGGACGAGAACTTCGAAGTAGATAAAGTAAGTCACAGCGACAAGTCTTTTTTCGTAATTAACCATGACATCTGCTTCATTTGCTTCCACTTATATTTTTTATTACTATTCTACTAGCGTATCCCCTGCCATGCAAGAGTTTTTGTATTGGATAAGATAGATTTCAGTCATAGTATGGAGGAAAAGAAAGTTTACTTGAAGACCGAGCATGGTTATATTTTCCCTGCAAAATTGTACAATTCAGACAACTACACCTATTTTGGATGCAAAACATGGCGAGCACTATGCAAGACTTATGCATTTGAGCCTGATATGGTTATCACCTTTGATATTCGTCCGGAAGATGATATTGAAGGTAATACTGACATCTGGGTCGATGTGCAGACGCCTCCAGTTATACCATTATGTAAGTTTCTTAACCATATTTATGTCTTTGATCGATATTGTTTATTCAAAAATAGTTGACAACTAATTTGTATTGTCAGCTTATTTCGGTGCAAGCAAACATGTTCAGCGCTTGGTAGCAGGACCGTATACTGTCCTGGGGCTGAACTCAACTGCGAGGAGCTCAGTCATTATGTTTCATGGCTTGAGGATCTTGATACTGTCAAGACAAATTTTCTTCCTGCATTTAGAAATGTTAGTACTGAAAATGTGCGACCAATAGTGTTCGTAATGAACTACGGTCACATCTATTTAGGAAGGATGGTAAGATTTTTACTATTTGTCATCAGTGCATCTTTTCCATACATTATTTTTGAAACTAAACTTCATTGCTAAGTATGTTAACATACGATGTTCTTCAACAGGGACTCCCGATGAATGTTGTGCCTTATGGGATCGAGACTAAAGGTACCATGAGTATTATTAGCTTACGGCCAAGATATCCTACAGATTACTTTAGTGCATTCAAGATTAGCGACGGATGCTTAATAGTGCAAGACTGGGCCAAATATGTGATGGGGGAGCGCAGAGAAGTACTAGGGGGCAGCAAACAGATGTGCTACCTACGATTAGGAGACATGTTCATCTGCATGCTCCAGCTTGATCAAGGAGGAGAGCTATACATGTTTTATGTTATTTTACCTAAGAGAGAGCAGCATGAGTGATTAGCTAGCTAGAAATGAGTTTCAGGATGATGATGTGCTACACTATATTACTATGATGATAAAATAGCTAGTGTTGGTGGTAATGACTATGATGATTATTATTAGCGAGTGTTAGTGGTGATTAAATAAATACTTTTTTTAGACAGAAATAAATACTGTTGGTGGTAATGACTATGAGGATGATTAAATAGTTTGTGCTGGCGGATTAGATTCAAGTGGAGGCAACATGTGGTGCACATCGAAAGTACTACTAGTCCAAACTAGATCAAGTTTGGATTAGTAGTATACTTTTGACATGCACCACATATTGCCTCCACTTGAACCTAATCCACCTTCATTTGACACACTGTTATGGACATAATGATGTAAACCTCATAACTGGTATTGTATCAATATTTGTACAATGGCGCATAAATACACTAAAAATAAAAAAGAAAAAAAAAGTATTAGTAACGATGGACAGAAAACACGCTGCAAGTAGTTACCTTAGCAGCAACGTGGTACCGAACAAACGCTGCAGCTATTTGTCCTAGCAGTAGCGCGGGCAGGCACGCGCTGCTGCTAAGCAATAGCTGTAGCGCCTTATTAGTAGCGCGCCCTCCCGCGCTACTAGTGAGCACAAAACCCGCGCTACTGCTAGGGTTTTCCCTAGTAGTGGGAAGCTACAACATCATCACCACTGTCATCATCATCGTCATCCACACTATCATCATCATCATCATCATCCACATCCTTATCATTCGTAACATCAAGAAACCTAAGGGATCATCTTGTGTGTTATATGAAGCATTCATCCATGTATGTCGTTGCTCTTGCCATGATGTTTGTTGTCTCCATGTGTGGGTAGAACCCTACTTCTCGGGGATATGGATGAACGTTGGTATGTGTAGAATCTAAAACATTTTTTTGGATACAAGATTCCCTGTTGAATGCTTAGTTTAATAACTTCGTGAATGTTGTGAAGGGGCCCCACTCAGCATTTGTGCCTTATGGACACGAAGTATATCACTGTCGTTGTGAAGGGCTAGGATGTGAAGGTAATTCGAGGCGACAGTAAAAGCCTATTGCTCCTAACCTATGCAATTGATAGGGGAATTACGGAGAACCCTTAGAGAGGTTGCATCCACAGGGTAAACCCTTAATTATCATGAGTTGTAACCCTATGGGGGAGACTATGATGGGCGTGCGTGGCACGAAGTCTACTTTGAGTAAACGTGTACTATACCCGGCTCCGCCCAACATAATCGTCAACATTGCCTCAAGTATCCATCCTATGCTATGTCTGTGCATAGGTGCGCTAGAAAGATACCAATGAGGATTCCGGACTCCCTGAGAACGCTTTACTCCTCCATTGTTTCATCAATCACTTTACTCATTTCTCTTTATTTACTTTATGGTTATTTTCTTCAAAGTTTGTTCACTACTCCATCACAAATTATTACCACCCTCACTTTGCTTTAAATCTACAATTATCTGCAGGCACAAAAATAAGTAATTCACCACAAGAGACAAAAGTTGGATTCCTGTGCTCCCTGTGGGATCGGTACTCTTACTTTGAAAAAGTTACAACTAAACCATGTGCACTTGCAAGCCATCACATCCGTCGTTTGCAGCGTCGCCGCCGGCTCTGGTCATGCACACCATCACGTTCGACGAGCCGGACAAGCCTGCCATCCCACGCTGGCGGAAGGGCGCCGAAGCATTCTAGCCGAGCCGTCGTGGTCGTCCGCTTGCGTTGGGAGTCCGACACGCTACGCGCCGGGGCATATATATCCTCTCGCTGGATCCGAGCGGGACAAGGGTTGGAGGTGCGGTTGAGATTGGATCCCATGCACGCGGGGCAGTGGATTGTGGCGACAAATGGTAGGTGGCTCGGGCGGGGGGGGGGGGGCTCTCCGGTGGTGAGGTGGCTCACCGAGGTAATGCTTCGATGGTGGTGCGGGATATGGCTGCGTGTGGTCAGGGTTGGTGGGGTAGAAGGTGGCTTGGTGGGAGAGAGAGAGAGGGGGGAATAAGATAGAGGCCGACAGGTAGGGCCTTCGGCCACATAGCAAATTATCCAAGTAGGCACGCCACATCGGCCTGACAAGTGGGCCCAGTCGGTCAGATCCATTGTTTTCGCGAGCAAATAGGCCAATCAATGCTCTAATTAGTCCTTAGGCACAAAGTTGATGGTTGTTTGTGCCCTAACACAAATGTGGTATCAAGTCGTTATCTTAACCTTAATCATGGTTGTTTTGGATAAATAACTTGTTAAAAGACGGTATGGGCCAATGTGATGGACCTGGACCCCCCTACTTTGCTCCTTGATTCGGCGCCGCGCTAAGGCATTTCAGATATTTTGACATGGGTCCGTGTTGGTGGCCCATGTCGGATGCTTTAAGCACTTTAAATGAGAGCAAGGATACGCGTTAGAGATGCCCTTATGTTACGCGCCAACGGATGTGGATTTATAAAGCTCAGGTTTTCGAACACCTCTTATCCTTACCGTTCAATGTTGCTTTGAGATCTGTGATACACAACTAACTTACTACATGAAATTTTCTCTTTTTTGTTTCTTCAAAACAAAACAAATATAAACTTTAAACTTTCTAGGACAACAAAACATTTTTACAACAAAACAAAACTTTCAGATTTTTTTCGTAAGTTAAAATGTTTTGTTGTCTTTTAAAATTTGAAGTTGATATGTTGAAAGAAACAAAAAATATAAAAGTGCTTGCACGAACCGCAATGCAAAAATGGATGACTAGATAAGATGGTGTACCAAAGTCTATGCTTTCTCAAATGTTAACAACGCGCAAACACCGACTATGATTGGACTGCCAACTCAGAACAAGACAGACATGCGTATACCGCCTCAAATCAAAATCCAACAAACATTCATCAAATTTCCAAAATCCAACACCGCTAGCTGCACTAGAATAACCTCTGCCTGCTCTGAACAAGCAATCCGCGAATTCCGCTCAAACAAAATCCAACAAAGGTTCATCAAAATTCCAAAATGACCTGAAGAAAAATTCCCCAAGTGCCAAGTTCAATATTCCAACAAAATGCTAACCAGGTAACGCCGTCCATAACGAACTGGGAATGAAAAATAACTAGACGCCGCATGCTTACTATGATCGATTCTACCCTGATCAGAAGTTGCACAGAGATCAAATGCGAGCATTAAGTTCTTGCCATGAAATCAGTTCGCCAAGCGCCATAATTTGGCCTTCACCGTACCCAAATTTCTAAGTAAGGATTGGGAGCCCGCAATATACAAGAACCATGAGAGTAACTCACTTCGCAGCCCCGCCGCAGGAGTTGTTCACGTCCGCCGCACTTCCCTTGGCGCCCAGGATCTCAACCCCGGCGGAGGCCGGAACCCCGTCGGTGGGCTTGTTGACGCTCGCGATCGCAGACCTGGAGGAGGACTCGTTCACGTCGGCTGGAGTGGCCTCCGCGTCGCCCACGAGCGCAACCATCGCGTTGGAGGACTCCGTGTCATGCCCTGATAGGATCTGGACCTAGTAAGCTTGACGAACTAGGTTTTGAGGTCTGATTGGGGATCGAATTTGGCCAAGCCAAGAGGAATTGTATATATTACAGAGTGTGGTAGCTGTAAAGTATAGGAGTAAAGTGATTTAGATCACCAGACAAAAATGACATGCCCACGCAGGAGCTGGGAGTGGCTGTTATATAGCCCTGGTTACAGTCAATGAATTACTACAGTACCCCTAAAACTACGGCGAGCACGCGAGCCGTTGAATCCACTTGTCTCCGCTCCTAGCCGTCCGATAACTGAAAGAGTCTTGCACTTCAGATACCTGACACTGCCTCCTCGTTGAAAACCACCTTGTCCTCAAGGTGGGCCGTGCTTCCGCCAGCTCTCCACCGTTTGCTTGAAGAATCCCGGAAATGTGTGTTTGATAAAATCAGCATCTTCCCAGGAAGCATCTTCAGGTGGTAAGTTCTCCCACTGAACGAGCCACTGCACCACAGCAACATTGTTCCGTGGTATTTGACGAATTTCCAAGACAAGTACTGGTTCAGTCCTTATCTGTCCATTTGGTCCAATTAAGGGTAGATCCGTGCAAGGAACTGCTGTTGGGCCAATATGCTTTTTAAGTTGACTAATGTGGAATACCGGATGGATTTGGGAATCTGCTGGCAAGAACAGCTTATAAGCCACATTACCAACTTTGCTCAACACTCGAAAGGGTCCATAATACTTGCTTTGCAGCTTGATATGGTGTCGGATACCGAAAGCATTGAGCCTGTAGGGTTGCAGTTTCAGATAAACCATATCTCCAGGAGCTAGTACTCGTTCAGTTCTCTTCTTATCTGCAAACTTGACCATTCGAGCCTGAGCTGCTTGCAAATTCTGTCTGAGCTGTCCCATGAGAGCTTGCCTATCCACTGTAGGGCCAGCAGGGCCAACTTCTAGAGATCCAGGTAAAGAGAACTCACTGATATTGGGAGGATCATACCCATATAATGCTTGAAAAGGAGTTTTCTGCAGAGAAGAATGGAAGGAAGTATTGTACCAGTACTCAGCCATTGGAAGATGATATACCCACTTTTTTGGCTCTGCCGATGCCATGCATCTTAAATAATTTTCAATGCATTGATTTACACGTTCTGTCTGTCCATCAGACTGAGGATGATAAGCAGAACTGTATCTGAGTTCTATTTTCATTGCAGCAAAGATTTCCTTCCACAAGTGACTTGTAAAAATTTTATCTCTGTCTGACACAATGGCTATAGGAGGTCCATGCAATCTGATCACATTATCTATAAATGCAGTAGCCACCGACTGGACTGTGTAAGGGTGAGACATGGCAATGAAATGAGCAAATTTAGTCAGCCTATCAACTATGACAAAAATAATTTCTTTGCCATTGGATTTAGGGAGTCCCTCCACAAAATCCATACTCAAATGTGTCCATGCCATGTCAGGTATGTGCAAGGGATCCAACAACCCAGGGTAGTGACAGTGTTCCCCTTTGTTTTTCTGACACACAGGGCAAATTGCCACGAAATCTTCTATTTCTTTTTTCATTCCAGGCCAATAAAATATGTTTTTAACCCTCTGATATGTTGCTTTCATTCCACTGTGACCCCCTAAAGCAGAAGAGTGCAAGGCAGTTAATAATCTCTGTTTTAATGCCTTATCATTGCCCACATAAATTCTGCCTTTGTGTCTGATGATGCCCCCTTGCAGAGAATTATTATTAAGCTCATGACCGGGCAAAACCAGCAATTCTTCCAATATTTTCTTGCAAGCAGGATCGTTTTCATAGGAATGTTCTATATCATCTGTCCATTTAGGAGTGACAAGAGATATAGCCATAAGCTGACATTTCCGAGATAATGCATCTGCTGCCACATTCTCCTTCCCTTTTTTATACTGAATTTGGAAATCAAACTCCAATAATTTTAACATCAGCTTCTGTTGTATTTTCCCAGTTACTTTTTGATCTGTCATGAATTTCAGACTTTGGTGATCAGTTTTAATGATCAGCTGATGCCCCACTAAATAATGCCTCCATTTTTTTAAAGCTTCAATCATAGCCAATGCTTCCTTCTCATAAGTGGATAACAAGCAATTCTTGGGACAAAGCACTGAGCTGTAATAAGCTATAGGTTTTCCCTGCTGCATTAACACAGCTCCAATCCCTTGCCCTGAAGCATCTGTTTCTAACACAAAAGGAGCATTGAAATTGGGCAAAGCCAGAACAGGAGCCGAAGTCATGGCTTGCTTTAATTGTTGGAAAGCTACATCTTGTGATGTAGTCCAATGGAAATTAGCTTGCTTCAACATATCATGCAGAGGCCTTGCAATTAATCCAAAGTGTTGAACAAATCTTCTGTAGTACCCGCATAAACCTAGAAATCCTCTTAGTTGAGTTGCTGTGGTAGGAGTGGGCCAATCCTTAACCGCACTAACTTTTTCCGGATCTGTAGACACCCCATGTTCATTAATGATGTGCCCCAGATAATCCACTTGCTGAACAGCAAATAAGCACTTGGACAAATTTACTCTCAATTGATGTTCTTTAAGAAGATCAAGCACCACTTTCAAATGTTCCAAGTGTTCCTCCAGAGTATGACTAAAGATCAATATATCATCAAAGAACACCAATATGAATTTTCTCAAGTACTTGCCAAATATTGCATTCATTAAAGCTTGAAAGGTGCTGGGAGCATTAGAGAGACCAAAGGGCATCACTAGATATTCAAAATGACCAAAATGAGTTCTGAATGCAGTCTTTGGTATATCCTCCTTATTCATCCTGATCTGATGATATCCTGACCGCAAATCAAATTTAGTGAAAAACTTTGCTCCATGCAGCTCATCAAGCAGGTCTTCAATTACAGGAATAGGAAACTTGTCCTTGACAGTGATAGAATTTAAGTCCCTGAAATCAGTGCATAACCTCCATGTGGCATCTTTCTTAGGAACTACTATCACTGGAGAAGCATAGGGACTCTGACTAGGTCTAATAACCTTAGATTTCAACAATTGTTGTACTTGCTTTTCCACTTCATCCCTGTGCTTATGAGGAATTCTATATTGCCTAATATTAGGTGGGGCAGACCCAGGTTTCAGTGGGATTTTATGATCACAACTCCTTTCAGGTGGTAGTCCCTGTGGTTCTGCAAAGACTTCAAGATATTGCTGCAAAACCTGCTCCACTTCAGGAGGTGTTACATGCTGAGGAGGCTTTTTCA
Source organism: Triticum aestivum (assembly GCF_018294505.1). NCBI lineage: Eukaryota > Viridiplantae > Streptophyta > Magnoliopsida > Poales > Poaceae > Triticum > Triticum aestivum. Next base: position 145,556,401 of record NC_057801.1, read on the forward strand.
TTGAAACATCTCTGATTAGAAAAAGTGCATAACCACTAGTACCAGCTCCCAACATAGAAGCTAACTCTGTACTGGGAATTTCAGTTGCTGCAGCGAATGAATTGCAGGCTGGGATAGTGACTTGCTGAAGCTTGTCCTTTGTCAATATGACCTGCTTGTTCTCATAGTCAAAAGATACTGGGCTATGCTGAGCTAGAAGATCACAGCCAATTACTATATCATATCCAGGAAGATCCAACACTCTAAAAGGATGCTCAAATTGTTCCTTGCCCATTTGAAATTTGGTTGCAGGAATGTAAGCCCCTGACCACAGTACACCACCACCCGCAACAGCTACTGCTCTGGACGTATCCCTGACTATAGAACAGCTTGTTGTTAAAGCAAACTTGAGGTTCATGAAAGTGGAATTACTGCCTGAATCCACTAAAGCCACTGCCTGCTTACCCCCAATGTTCACCAGCACCGATAATGTACTTACTCTACTAGTACTCATGGCTTGCAAAGAAATGTGCATGCAATTCTCATCTACAGGCTGCTGCTCTGCTTGTTCAGTTTCGGTTATTTCCTCTTGTTCGGTAGAAGAGTCAGTTGGTTCCTCACCCGTAAGCAAATTAATAACGGGTGCTTGTTTGCACTTGTGCCCATGGAACCAGACATCCCCACACCTCCAACACTTTCCTGGTTCTCTTGCTCTCTGATTCACAGGAGGACCCTTACCATCAGTGTTCTTGTCGACAGTCATGCCCGGAGACTTGTAATTCTGAAATGAGAACTTGCTTTTGTCTGCAGTGAGAGCAGGATAAGGCTTTCTTGCAGGGGTTGCTTGCTCAATATCCACTGCAAGCCAATAAGCATCTGTCAGTGTTTGTGGCCTAAGTGGCCGGAGCTGGAACTTAATAGTAGCCCTCATCCCGTTAACATAACACTTTACAAACCACATCTCAGTCAGATTTGGGTTGTCTTCTTGAACTTCCGCCATTAATTCCTCAAACTGGTCAGTATACTCGGCAATGGACAAATTATTTTGCTTGAAAGCATTAAATCTGTCCACTAAATCATATGTGCTGGAGGCAGAGAATCTGTGCAAAATCTCTTCACAGAACTGTGCCCAATTATACTGTTTCTTGAGAATTCCTGCCCTTCTGAGCCACACATCTGCCCTGCCCACAAAATACATCTGAGCCAAAGAAACCTTGTATTCTGATGGTGCCCCAGCCATTTGAAAATACTTCTCCGCTTGCCGAATCCAACCCCCAGGATTTGTACCATCAAACCGTGGGAATTCCATCTTTGGTCCCTTGGTCATGGATTTAAGAAATTGAGCTCTCATATCTTTCTCATATGCTTTTGGGTAATCATCCCACTGGAGGCGATTAGATTGCTGCTGCATCTGAGTGAAAGCAGGAGTTCGAGCAGTTCGAGCCACTTGGCCGGGAGAGACCTGACCTGACTGTAACCCATGATTACCAACAGTCGTTAATCCTGGTGGAGTTGGACGACGACCAGTGTTAATAGGAGGAATATCAGAATTTAGTAACTCTGCATACTGCCGGGTTTTCTCCTGTTCAAGAGCAAAGCGCTTGCGTAATTCTTCTGTAAAAGGTCTATTTTCCTCTGCAGATTCCTTGGCAATTTCAACCTCAGGGGATTTCTCCCGTTGCTGCTCTTGGGTATTTGGAAGAGGACGCTGATTAGCAGATGTGGAAGCTCCATTCGTGTTCAGAGATTTGAGCACATCCGTAATTGCAGATAACTGACCACTTAATGCTGATATTGCAGTTTGGACGTCAGTAATTACCTTGCACATCGAATCCTGTTTGGAGTTGGTGGATTGAACCTCTTTCCGTAACAGATCCACTTCCTCACGCAAGCCCGTGGTCTCCTCACGATTTGCCAGCACCTCCTCCTTGAGATGGATTAATTCCGCCGGATCCAACTCTTCCATGACCGGCTTCGATCGCCCCATGATACTGCGCTGTGGAGAGGAATTTTACCACCGATGCGTCGGCAACCCGAACCACAGACAGATCCTGCCGCCGCCTGCGACGAACGCCACCAAGCAGCACCACTCGCGCGTGGATCTGGAATTTTACCACCGAGACAGGAAGTCTCAGCAACCAATCCCGCCCTGCAAGTTGCCGCCGAATTTCGCACCGCCGCCACGCGCCGCCGGCACCCCGCCTCCAACGCCGCCGGAAAAAAAGGGTGGGAAAAAGAGGGTGGGAACGAACTAGCGCACCATCGCGCGCTCCCGACGCCGAGAGATCGCCTGGCTCATGATACCATTTGTCATGCCCTGATAGGACCTGGACCTAGTAAGCTTGACGAACTAGGTTTTGAGGTCTGATTGGGGATCGAATTTGGCCAAGCCAAGAGGAATTGTATATATTACAGAGTGTGGTAGCTGTAAAGTATAGGAGTAAAGTGATTTAGATCACCAGACAAAAATGACATGCCCACGCAGGAGCTGGGAGTGGCTGTTATATAGCCCTGGTTACAGTCAATGAATTACTACAGTACCCCTAAAACTACGGCGAGCACGCGAGCCGTTGAATCCACTTGTCTCCGCTCCTAGCCGTCCGATAACTGAAAGAGTCTTGCACTTCATATACCTGACACTCCGCCACTTGGCCGGAGGAGGAGGAGGAGTCGTTCACGTCCGCTGGAGTGGCCTTCGCGTCGCCCACGAGCGCAACCATCGCGTCGGAGGACTCCGCCACTTGGCCGTAGGAGGAGGAGGAGTCGCTGACGTCCGCTGGAGTGGCCTTCGCGTCGCCCACGAGCGCAACCATCGCGTCGGAGGACTCCGCCACTTGGCCGGAGGAGGAGGAGGGGGTCGTAGTGGCGCGGTCGAGGGAGCGCAGCCGACCCGCTCGCTGCAGGAAGTCGAACTCGAGAGAGGAGCGCGGCAGGCCGTAGAAGTCGGCGGCCAAGGAGGCCCCGATGCCTGGCGCCCGGGCGGTGTCGGTGGTGCTCGCCTTGCCTGCTTCGAGGGCGCGCAGGCGCAGCGCCAGGTTGTCCCTCCGCCCGACGTCCACCACGACGGACGGGCGCGGCAGGCCGAGCTGATCGGCGACGATGGAGGCGCCCTGCCCTGCCGCCCCGATGTCCACCACCTTCTTCGCCCCCCCGCTCGTGCTCCCCTTGTGCAGGGCGCGCAGAGCCGGCCCGCCTCGCCGGCCTGCCATGAAGGCGGCCCCGGCGGCTGCCGACCCGACGCCCGCGGCTGCCGACTCCCCTCCCGCTGCCGGCTCGGGAGTGACCAGCCTCAGCGCGTCACGGAGGTAGCGATCATACTCTTCCCCGTACTGCTCCCTCAGGATTCTCTCGATCTGCTGCGCGATGTCGCCAGCGTAGTGTTTCTCAATGTGCGCAATAATATTGCGGAGGATTTTCTCCCACGGCCCTGACATGGCTACGGTGGCCTAGGGCTCCGACTACGACCTGCGGTCTGCGGTGTGAAGAGAGAGAGGAGAGTAAATGGGAAGGGAGGCGTCGTGGAGTGAGTGAAACGAGATCTGTTTTTCTGTGGACTAAAATCTGAAATGGGCTGAAGAGCGATGGGCCTCCGGGGCGTTTGGGGCCTTGGGGGTGGGGGCACGCGAGTGGGACCCAGCTCTCGCCCCGCCTCTTTCCTCTTCCGTCCAGTTGTCATCTTCCTTGGCCCTAACCCTAAGGTAGCGGCGGTGTTCTCGGCGCTAGGTTTGCCGCCGCAGTTTTCTCCTGGAGGGAGAGCTGCGCCGCCGTGGTCTCCGTCCTCCGGCCCGTCTGCTCGGTTGGTGGAGGGGTTCGGGGCTGGTTGCTGGACTCCGTCAGGCTGCTCACCTTTCTGCGCTCCGTAAAGGTTGATTTCGTGTCTCTTTGTTTTTACGTCCTAATCTCCTAATTGTTTTGGTTGATTCTGTTATGGGGTATGGCTGTGGGGGATTGCGATTGGGGTTTTGTGTGGGGGGAGGGGCGGAGGGACGAATGCTTGGTCGACGATTTGGGGTCCGTTTTGGTGGTGCCCCTCTTGTGTTCGGCGGCGGGATTGTTTGGTTGCTGTTCTGGTGGCACGGCAAGAACTATTGTTTGTGTAATGATGGCAATGGGAGCAGGAGGTGGTGATTTAATTCTGCTTATTTGTTAGCTACGCCGTTCCTAGAAAAATCTTAGGACCAAATTGTTGTATATTCTCTTTCCATGTCATTTTTGTTTAGTCGATGAAATACGGTAGTTGTTCCATGATTATTTGGATCACTGAAATGGTTAATTACTTCATGAATATGATTTATTTTGCTGGTCTGATATAATCCCCTACTCTGTTTCAGATTTCTTTGGGAGAGAGGGCCTGGTGGATGTGTGCTATTTTGCGGATGTAGGCTGAAGTTGAGATATCCTTATCGATCATGTCATCTTTCTTATTCTTACCCCTCGGTTTCTAAGCTTCGTGGTTCCAATGCGTGTGTGTTGCAGGTGGGAGTTGTATCTGCCACTGTTGGGGTGGAACAGATTGACTTTATTTTCTGGATTTCGTGATCGGGGTCACCCGATCTGCTGCATAAGAATTTATGGTCCATTCTCTTCTCTTAGCTGTTTCTCCTTCAGAGTCTATGCAGGTCGAATCTTTTCTCCTCCCTGTTATATTACTTATGTGCACCTTTTCCTCTGTATCCTTTGAGAGGGAGTATCACAAGTAAACAAATGTCAGCTTATTTTTCTTATGAAGTAACGAACAATTGTGTGTTGTGCCATGCCTGCAAGAAATATTTTCAGTTAGTTTCTCCGGTCTGTGCCTGTGCCTTTATGGCCAGTAGGCTAAACTCTTTCTACTGATAACCTCTTCGCTGCTAGGTACAGAGTTATAGTTTAATTGAAATGGGATAACAGAGAGCCGTAGGTTCAATTTTCACTTATGCTAAGGTTTGCTGCAGTGTGGTAAGAAAATCTGAGAGCTGGGCTCAAACTGATTCTATAGTTACAAGGTGTTTCTTGTGTGCACATTTTGTTGCATTTATTTTGTTAAGAGGGAGTATCCTTTAGAGAACAGAGAGTTGAAAATAAATACCAGGTTCTTTTATGAAATATAAAGATATGGCTGCTTTTAATGAGCTTTAACTGAAGAGTGAAAGTATGATGTGATAGCGTAACCTCCACAGATGTAGAACCAAGATCCACTAATCTGCCTTCATCTGCCTGACACACTTTAATCAGGATATTGATGAGAGGCCTCCTGATTGGTGTAAGATTTAAAGGTTAAAGTCTTTTTTAGTGTATTTATTCACCAGCTGATCTGGCTTGGAGATGCGTCTTTCTTTATGCTCAATCATCTGCTTAGCCATCTAATCATGAAAATAGATTGTTGAAGTTTTTCTACCAGAGATTGTGCCTTGTTCAAAGCGCCATATATTCTGGAACGAAAGGAGTAATTTGGTAGATGTTTACTGATGACATGGCCTGTGTTTCGCAGGGAATGTTGAGTGAATTCATCGTGCCTGAAGGTAAAGACCAGAGCTTACTGATATATACAATTCCAATGGGCATGTATTAACAGTCTACTTGGAGTCATCTTTTCAATGGGACTGCTCTATACTACATTAAGGAGCAGAAGTGCAAGGTCATCGCTCTATGGAACTGGTTTGTCATATTTCCCTGTATACATTTTGATTACCCAATCGTCTCCACGTACAAACTATTAATGCTCCAGGTAAAACCTTCGGAGTGGCAAAGGAGCTAATTGCTGACAGGTGTTCCACTGTGGTTATACAGTATACTGCATTGTCATATTCATTGCCCAGCAAGATACTTCAGGTGTTCATAGCAAGCCTATCCAAACTATGAATTAATATAGTGATATTCACACTTCTCAATCAGTATATCAAAAGCCATGAGCAAGAATGCTTTGTATCGGCTGTGCATCACAAGGAAAGAAAAAATATACCTTATAAATGCTTCAGGTTCGCATACCCACAAAATCAGATGCCATGAATCTTTTGATATATCTGAACTCTAGAGTATAAGATACATCTTCCTACTCTTCTAGCGATCTAGAACCGGTTACCTCATGACTATTTATTTGAGATATGCTAAAGTTACTTTAATAGTAGATGCAACTTGCAGCTATTGTGCACGGTCGTTAGTCTGTGGGAAGTTTTATCTCTTTCGTACAGTCAAAGCTATGTGCAATTCATTCTTATTAAATTGGAATCCATCCTTGGTCATTCTATCTTCCTTTTCATCAATGGTTTATGCTAATGACAATTTTAAATTTATTGGCGTAGAAGCAGAGCTTCAGGTCTGTATGTTGTTTATCGTCCAGTATGTCATTACAAGTAGCTTATGGTTCAGTATATCACTGCAAGTAGTTTATGGTTCAAAAGGATTGTCGTCGATGCTAATGAGGAGACACAAGTTTATGTGAAATTTGTGTCTGAGACATTTCTGTGATGTCACTCTTTCACCTTGGAGATCTGATGCATCACCCTCACTTATGTCTTATTTGCGTTCTCTTGGTACTTCTCTTTTAAAAAATATTTGGTTTTGGGTTTAAATGGCCTAGAGATGAGCTGATGATTGAGATTATTTCCCTATTGGTTTGATTGTCTGATCGTTCTCTTGTTTCCACACACAAAAAAGAGTTGTGTTTCTTATTACCTTGTCTTATCATTGTTTTCATAGTTGTCCTTGTTGCGTAATTTCATTTATTCAATAGATGATTATTATATTGCCAACTTGGTGGAATACGCACGATATTTTTATAAATATGATCTTGCAATGCATTTATTTTTCTCCAATTGCTCCTGCAGTTATTTTACTTATACTAGCTTAGATAAGATCGCCAACAGTCTGGGCAGTCAAACCACTGGTAATACTTCTTGCTATGCTTAGTTTGATTTGCCACATGTAACTTCCTACAATGTGGTTAAGTTGGCCTTTTTTTAACCAGGCTCTGGAAAAAATGGCTTGCAGAATGGGGATGACAGGGCTGAAGACAGGTATACTTCAGGTTTTTATGCATGCATATTTTAAGTCCTGAACATCGATATAAGCGTGTTAATGCAACTCGTGAACCAACTACGATTATATTGTTGGACCTTTCCGTAGGCACACTTTTTTTTCTACCTTAAGTTCTAAACACATGCTATTCTGCACCATATCTGCCGACATGTTGAAGTTGCGTGCTCACCCAATACCGACCATGTTTTCTTGTAAAGAACAAGGATATAACCTGGAAAGTCAAGCTTTATAGTTGTACCTTACGATGTTCCATACTCCAGTTCCAACACCTTGATCATATGATTTAGCATGTAATGTTGCGTGTGTACCATGTTCTACCTTTATCCCTGCAAAGTCATTTGCAGAGTTGCAGTTGGATTATATATGGTGTGAATTATTTAGGTCATAATAGTTTGTAGGCTCATCCATACAAGGCTTTCAAGCGATTGTTCTGTTTCTTATGTTCTTGTTTTTCTTGCTTTAAGAGGAGTGCTATCTGTGTACATAATGTATACGATATTTTGGTGCATAATATTCCCGCATTGAATTTTAAGATGGAATCAAAGTTCGATATGTGGAATACTGTTGGTATGTATTTTCTGGCTAATCCTGTAGGAATGATCTTCCTCTAGTCTTCAATAGCATTTGTGTTATTTTTTTCAACTTTTTGTACCCCCCCCCCCTCCCCCATTGTAGATTTTCCTTTTTCCTTAAAGAGTTTGTTAGTTCACTTGCCACTTAGGGCACCTACAACGCGGGGCGCTAGGTGTAGACTCTAGGATTAATATCCTTTCCGATCAGTAGTTAGGCTAACAAACACTGGCATCTAACTGGGGATGAACGCAAAAGGTGGAGGCGGGCTGCTTAGCTGTTTGTCCTTTGCCGCATGAGTAGGAACGGTGGGTCCAACGATCAATTTCTGGCCGTTTTCACGATTAGATAGTGTCTATCATTAGTGCTCAGCATTGTGTTACAAGGCGCTTCGTTGACTTTCTTTTTAGGATATTTATTTTTTCCTTCTTAAGCGCCTACATAAGGGCCTTGGAGTTGCCCTTATGTATTTACATTCATTTTTGTTGGTGTGTGTTTTTGTTCTGACTTTTTGTGTTTGTGAAGGCCTTTCTTCAAAAGGAGAGAAGGACACCTCTGAGGTACTTCCATACGCTTCATGAAGTAAAATATACTGGCAAGTTTCTAGTGATTAAGCTTTCGATTTGCAGGGCTCCTCTGCTACGTGTATAAGCAAAAAAAGCTAAAATGGAAGTTCACCAAGCTGGCCTTTCTCAAGCTACCACTTCCACTTGATGTCTACAAGGAGGTAAAGCTATCTTTCGTTATTTTCAGCATCCGGTAAGTAATAATTTCTCAATTGCTTCTTCTTGAACTGTCTATGAATGGTTATATGCGTTGCACCTTAATTTAGAAATTGCTGTTGGTGATTTCCTGACTCCTTTTTTTCTTATAAAACTATGATCATGTTTACATGCACTGTCTACTATGCAAGGGGACTTCGGTCCATTGATAAATGGATTGCAGGCTGGCCAAGCTAGTCACCTTTTCCTTTTTTTCCTTCTGTTCTTCTATTCTCTACCTCTCTATTTGTTTCCTCCCCTCCCTCCCTTCGCTCCTGTTTTGTACCCTGGTTTTGTAAGAACTATTGCCCCAGTAAGCATTTTGCTTATGGGTTCTTTATAAAAATCTGTTGGTAAGGGGTCTCCCCTCCCGATTTCCTTAAAGAAACTATGCAAGGGGAATTTATTATACTACAAGAACTGTGTAGCCACTTATGATGAAATAATTTTTTGTTTACTGTTGTTATTAAGAAGAATTGGTTTTATTTTCCAGTTATTATAAAAAAGCTTTAATTACCGATGTTAGTTGCGTATCTCGAGTGACAGTTTGTAATCTGCAGGTCCTTGCTACACTTCATCAGAATGTTATTCCTCCAATGTCAAACCCAGCCATCTTGTGGTAGGTTGTTTATGTCCATTTTGTTCAAATTTGTACTTTGTTTGACATGGTATCTCACGCCTTCATATTTTTTTTTCCTGTTGAAGTGATTTCTTGACTACATCATACGCCATTGGCAGTGTTATCAGTGTGATGGCCTTAAAGTGGTCTATTCATCCTTATGACACAACATTAGCTTTAATATCCAAAACTCTATAGCTCTATGCATTACTGACCTGTGCTGTGTATATGGCAAAGCATCGGTCATTGTTCTTGCATGTAAGTAGCTCTCAATAAATATAAGTGTTGTTCCATAAGCTAATTCCAGTGCTTTGGATTCTCTTTCAGGAAGTTGCTCAGGATGATGAAGCTTGTTGACCTAAGAAGATTGGCACTGACCCTTTTTTTTTGCAGGCTAATAGAGAGCTTTATTAATTAAAGGTATTCGCTGGGCAGTCCGCCGACAGGGCACTGACCAGGAATCCGGGAGTGTTATCGAGCCAACTATCGGTCCTCTCAATCGTGCAAGCATGTTTAGCACAGATGTGAGCAGGCCCATTAGCTGATCTTACAACGAAGAGACAGACCCTGCAAAGTCTGGCCAGTATCCAGCTCAGTTTTATCAGCTAACCAAGTGCTATTGTTGGTGTTTAAAAGAAAGATAAACCCCTAACCTGGCCACAGCTTTTTGTTTCAAAGGAGAAAGTGTTATTCCCCCTTGGCCTTCGGAGTAGTACTAACCGGATATAGGACATTGACTAGTCATGTGGATAGCCGAATCCAGAATGACTTGCGGGTAGCACCAGGCCTGAGTAGGCTACCTGAGTCAGTTGCCACCTGAGTCAGTTGCCAGAGTCCGGTGACTTCACAGCAGCCTCAACTCTAGTTTCTTCTTGTCGCCCCAAAGCTTTGAACATGAGCCCTACCTGGCCGCAACCTTTTGTTTTAAAGGAGAAAGCGTTGCTCCCGATTGGCCTACGGAGTAGAGATTAACCTGATATAGGAGACATTGACTAGTCCTGTGTAGCCGACACCAGTATGACTTGCGGGTGCCATGGCCAAGTCAGCTACCTGAGTCCGGTGACTCTACAATAGCCAGACATAACATAATCAAAACTTTAAATCATGATCTTAACTCAAGTTTCTTTTCGTTCATCCCAAAGCATACATTTTAAGATAACTGACTCGATGACAGATGGAGGATTTGAACATGATGAGGACACCTGGAGCAAAAATATCACCTAGGGCTTTCTGAAAAGAGGATTTTTTTTTATGACTATATAGTCTGGGTGTTGTTTTGTGCTAATATTGGTTAAGTTAGTATTCTTTGTTGAGTTCAGATAATTCAACCTATATTTTTACTTTACGGCTTTCACCTTAGGTCTGTACTTGGTTATCTGTAGAAAGAATATTGCATGCTGTCCTGGTTGTCATAATGTTTTGGTATCTTTGATATAGAAATAGAACTAGGGAGGAACTGATAACCTAGCTGTAACAGGTGGGTACTTGAATGAATTTGACAACCAGCTATACTGCTGTTTGGTTGCTACAGCAACTGGTCTGGACTGAACTAGATGGAAGTTTGCCTGATGAGCGATGATGGTGAGATAATGACAGTGGTTTCACTTGCCCATTCTTTCCTATTACAGCTTGAAGCAACTTGTAACTAGTTACTGGGCTTTTGTAACTAGTTACTGGGGGCCATTGCAATTCAACATGCAAGCTGCTATTTGTCTATTTCTCGTGGACAGTTTATTGCCTATCATGTTTATATATGGATTTGGTGGCTTTCATTGGTTGATTGACATGACGGATCCATAACAATAGTAAGAGAGTTGGGTTGTACGTGTAAATTAGTCATTTGACACGAGTTTCTGCCAAATGAGGCTTAAACCTGAACAGTAGTCGCTGTAGAAAGTACAAGAAAGCACTGGTGGCTTTGTGTTTTTCCGTTCTGACGACGTGTGAACCTTTGAGCCGGCCCATTTCAGGGCCTTATTTATATACCTGAAATTACTTAAAGTGAAAATTGCTGAGGGTTATATCATCTTTTTGCATATTCATATGGGGGTTCTCCTGCTTGATTACCAAGAGGTTGATCCAAGTTAACGCCTATGTTCTACTCCCTCTGTTCCTAAATATAAGTCTTTTCAGAGATTTCAATAAGGGACTACATACGGAGCAAAATGAGTGAATCTACACTATAAAATATGTCCATGTACATTTGTATGTAGTTTGTATTAAAATCTGTAGAAAGACTTGTATTTTGAAATGGAAGGTTTACATAACAGGATTTTCTACAGTGTTGGTATAATCAAAGTGAAAATCTATATGTGATATTTTTTCTTTGTGCTAAGACTCCATGTCACCAAAGTTACTTTGATACTGACTGGTGCTATGTTATAAAATTATGTTTCAGCCATATGTATTTACAATTTTAACGTTCTAGACCACCCGAGAAATCATACCGTAGCGTTAAACAGCGTTGAGAGCACATGTCCTTCGTCGGCCTGGTACGCCGCTTCCCACCCTTGCGAATATTCAACCATTGCTTTATCTTTTCACGTCCTCCTTTCTTCTCTATGGGTGTATTTGGTTGCCGTAGTGAATAGTAATTGCATTGCATACACATCTCAACCCAGTCTGGTTTTGAAAAAAGAGCCTCATATGCGACATCTGTGAGTTGTTTGGTTGCCTGCATCTAGGGTTCCTGCATTAGGTAGTACGCAAATGCGCTTTGTTTAGTTGCCTGCATTGGCCCAAGCGGCACATGAACTCAGTGTTTGGTTGCACGCATGAGGTATGATTAAGAGTTAGCAAAGGGAAGGGGAGAAGAAGTGCAGTGTGCGTCGGACAATGGCGACTACGGTGGATAGTGGCTGTGGCGCCGTGTCCGACAAGGCAAGCATGGAACCGTGGACGAGCGACCCCGTCGGCGGCACGGTGAGCGACACCGTTGGCGAACTAGTTGCGGTGCTCGCGCAAAGACAGTGGGCAAAGGAGGAGAATGCAGTGCTCGCGCCATACTATCGTCAGTGCAATGAACGAGAGAGGAGGCTAAGATGATTGACCCTGTCAGTGGCGCGGCGAACTGCAGTGTGCACGGAGGCAGAGGACACAAGAAAGCAGTGTGCGCGTCATTGAAGCGTCAGTGTAGTAGGAGGACGACAGAGAGTAGGCCGAGATGAGCGACGCCAGAAACGACTCTAGTGTAGTAGCACGCGGGCAAGGAGATCAAGGGGAAGGTCTTCGGCGTCGAGAGAGACGAATAGGAGGGCTCTGAGCAGAGGATAGAGGAGCTTGACATGGCGGCGCCAGTGCAGTAGACTGCTGCTCAAAAAGAGATGAAGCTATGATCGTCGAAACCAAAAACTTAACACACGAATGTTGTGAGGAACTGCGAGATTAGGTTGTTGGTCAAAGGAAATTTCAAATGATCCATCGTGCACGATGAATCTAACAAAGTTCGTCTAGAATAGCTCCAAACGGGAACACGAGATTAAGAACTTACGGCCGACTAAACTACGAACTGATCGCCTGAATGGAACCGTAGCATCGATGTGCATCTTTTTCGTGTAGAGCTTACCACGAATTGAAGCATGGCTGTGTAGATTAGAGGGGCATGGAAGAGAGGAGATAACACCTCGCATCCCTCTCGTTTCTCCTCGTGCAGGGGCCCGCTCGTTGCCCTTCCGCTCGGCCTGGCTCCAAAGAAACTGCCGATTCTTGCGTTTTCAACCAGCTAGGCCCAGAGGTGCTTTAAGAAGCGTGCGCTGCAGGCCCAATAGTGTATGCGGGCTACCAAATAGGCCTCTTACTTCCCACGCGGGCCTGGTTGGCCTCTATACGGGCAACCAAACACGCCCTATCTCTCTCTCTCTCTCTCTCTCTCGTTGCAGTACTAGATGCAGGCCGCGCTCGCGACTAGGTAGGTTGCCGCAAACAACCATGATGCCATACGGGAGGGCTATGTCGACGATCACTGTGCGGATGCATCATTCCTAGCGCAATAGTTGTGTTGCTGCAATCCCTCACTGCAGTAGGCGTCTTGTTGCAAGGCGAGGGCATCGTCCCTGTCACTATGTCATCCCTCATCATAGAAGCCTTCGTTCTTGCTAGCCGGGAGGGGCAAAGTCGTCCCCACTGTTGCATCCCCTCATTGCAACAGCCACATTGCGGCGAGCCGGTGACGCCAACCACTGCTGCCACAAGGTTCCGCCGTCGGTGGGTTTTGCACCTGTCACCATGGTCACCATGCTGCAAACGAAAGCGAGCCGACAATAACAACAACAACAACAACAACAACATTGCTGCAACCATCCCATTGCAGCAGCCGCAGGTTAGAGGTGAGCTACACGAGGGGAACACTGTTGCTAATAGAGGGCAGGGTCGATGTTGTAGAGTCATGATTTCGAGGTGCACAGAGATGATGCAAAGGCAGTGGCTCGTTGGGACGCGCTGCAATAAGGGCTATGCTTCAAACGACGGGAGATGCAGCTTGGAGCAGAGGAAATGACGTCGACGATAGCGTTGCAACAATGGCGACAACGCGTTGCATCATGGTATTTGCTTCAACGGCAGCGTGAGACGGTGGTCGTTGCAACACGCGACGATGGTAGCTTTTGCAACACGCTGGTGGATGCAGGGCACCATCCGTGTTAGTTTTGCAAGCGCATACTGTGAGGTGTCAGTGTGTCACTGGTGTTGCTCGCCGGAGCTGCATGGCGATGGTATGTATGGTGATGCTAAGGGGAGCGTCTACTACGAAGCACTGGCTGTGGGGGCTACTAAGCGTCGGTTGCGGGGGCTGCGATTGAGTTGCGGTGTGTGCTGCGAGGGATTTGGAGACAAGCGGACGGTCTGACCCATCTCATCCAACGGTGGAGAGGCGATTTATCTTTGGTTTGCATCAACCGGATTACGCCTAGCAGCCGTCTGGAAATTATGGGATAGCCATGTACCTACCTTAGATCATTGACTTATAACTATGAAGAAAAGGGCTGCTATGCAAACAACACTTGGTTAAAAAGGGGAACTCGTGCTACTTGGCGCAACGGGTTAGAGCCAAATATCACGAATAGTTAAGTCAAAGCTGATCCAAAAAGACAATGCAGGTACACACCTCACATAATATATGCACAACCAAAGACATAGGTCAAATTTACTTCCACACTAATCTTTTGTTCTTAGTCTAACTAACAACACATGTATGTATAGGATCTCTTGACAAAGTGGTACAACGAGATCATTGCTTGAAAAGCCATGCGATAACAGCCACACGATTGACCAGTGAAGCTACAATGAAAAAACATCTTAGAGAATCATCAAAGAAGTTTTGCTGCCATCTTTTCTTCTGACTTGGTAACTCTTTTGTTCAGCCCATGTCTCTATGTACTAAAGTTTACCGCACCCCTAAGGTAGAACGAACCTTCAACCTATCTTATCACATGCTATCTTAAGTCCAATTCATTATACGTGTTTACAGTTGTTCAAATCTAGTGTTTCAAAATATAATCTATGTGCCTAGCATTAATCATCCACAATTATTTTAAAAGTATTCTCTACAATGCTATGCCCCATTTTCAAATAACCACAGGTCTAGTTTGGGAGAGTATTTAACCAAAAACTACCACATTTCATGGAAACGTGTCCAGAAACTACCACTTTACGAATTTGTGCCGAAAACTACCACTTTTTTGTTAATCTATGACTAAAAACTACCATGTCGGGGAAGTGCCCGATTCGCCTCTTCTAAACGCCTTTCTGACAGGATGAGCCCACAAGTCGGGTTGACCGTTAACTTTGACCGTTATTACAAATGGGACCCACACGTTAACCCTCTTCTTCCTCCTCTCTCCCTCTCTTTGGCATTTCTACAAACACCTTGTGTGCACCTGCAGTTTGCCCGAGATCCTGACCGACGCGCCCTTCTCGAGCGAGCCGAGCGCGTGGCTCTGGATGCTGCTGCCGTCCCCGGCCTACTCCTCGAGCAGGTCTCCGACCAGGGCGCTGGCGGGGGAGGGCCAAGGTCGTCCTCGGCGTCGGCCCAGACGACGTCCTCGGCCTCGGTCGAAGCTAGCGTGCGCCATGGAGTTGCCGCTAAAAGCCGTCCAGTTCTGCCCGCCCTCCAGCATCACGTCCACCTCTGGCACTGAGTGCCCCGTCTGCGACGATAGCCGATAGCAGCTTCGTGGAGTCGTAGCAGAGCTCGAACGGTGCCACCGCCGGCGTGACCCTCCTCGCGCTCCTGCCCATGGCGCGGTCGAAGGCCGCGATCAAGGGGCGGTACACGTCGTGGCGAAGCTCCGTGTAGTGGACCGTGGAGAAGCCGACGATGGGCGCACCGGCGCTCGCGAATGCCACACACGCTCCGTCCATGGCGATGCCATTGCTGGCCGAGACGTAGTAGCCGGGGTCTCCGGCGAACGGGCGGCGCAGCGGGACCCCCTCGGACAGGAGCGTCGTGACTGCCGGCCGGTCAGCCCGGGGAGCGAGGAAGAAAGGGCCGCCACTGAAGATTGCCGCGCCCGCGCGGTCGCCATCGCCTGGGAGGCACAACGCGAACGAGCTGGCGACCCTCTGCGCGCTCGCGACCTGCGCCAGGAACGAGCGGGCGGAGCGTGCGAGCCCTGCGACGCCGACAGCGCCGCAGGAGGCAGCGACAGAGAAGGAGACTGGGAACAGCGGGCAGACAGCGTCACGCGCGTGGTCTGGCCGTGGTCGGCGCTGCACGGCGACGTGACGACCGGGACTGAGAGGTCGAGGACGACCGCGGCCGGCGTTGAGGGCCGCCACACACACGGGGTGTTTGTGGAAATGCCAAAGAAAAGGAAAGAGGAGGAAGAAGAGGGTTAACGTGTGGGTCTCATTTGTAATAACGGTCAAAGTTAACAGTCAACCTGACTTGTGGGCCCATCTTGTTAGAAAGGCGTTTAGAAGAGGCGAATCGGGCACTTTCCCGACATGGTAGTTTTTAGTCACAGATTAGCAAAAAAGTGGTAGTTTTCGGCACAAATTCGTAAAGTGGTAGTTTCTGGACACGTTTTCATGAAATGTGGTAGTTTTTGGTTAAATACTCAGTTTGGGACCTTGCTCAAAGTGGTCGACTAGAGGGGGGTGAATAGGAAAATTTTATGAATTCTTCAGTGAGGAATTTCAGGGTGAGGAAATTCCTAAGCGAAGAACTACTTGCACCGAAATAAGTACTCAGGTGTAAGCATAACAGAGCAACAACATAGTCATCATGATGAAATTAAAGACAAAACACAGAGTGCAGAAAGTGTAAACATAGGATAAGCAGGACGAAGACAAACCGACTGAAGAAATAAGATTGAGGAATTAAAGAAAGTCTCCAGTCAAAGTCTTCAAACAATAATGATCAGGTTCATCAATACATAACTGAGAAAATGAAAGGGTTGAGGAAATAGAACCAGTAGGCGTGGTGAACACAGTGATTTGGTAGACCAGTTCCAACTACTGTGACAGTTGTACGTTTGATTGGAGCGGCTGAGTATTTAAACTCGAGGACACACAGTCCTTACCATATTCTCCTTGAGCTAATTAAGATCACATAGACCTCGCCCAACAGTAGTGGTAAGTGAGTCTTCACAGGTGACTTCCAAACCTTCATAGACTAGGTCACTCGGCGATCCACAATTCCTCTTGGATGCTCAGACCATGATGCCTAACCGCCCGGAGGATACACAGTCCTCAAAGGTAACAAGCGTCGTTTCCACACAGGAACAATCTCTTCAGTGATGCTCAATCACTTTGGGTTTGTAGGTTTGGGTTTGGGATTTGGGTTTTCCTCACTTCATGATTTTCGCTCAAAGTCCTCGAAGGATGGGATGCTCTCAAATGACAAGTGTCAGTTTCTCTCGGAGCAGCCAACCAGCTAGTGGTTGTAGGGGGCGGCTATTTATAGCCTAGGGAGAAGCCCGACATGATAAGGCATAAATGCCCTTCAATGATAATGACCGTTAGGTGGTAGGATATTTTGGACAGCTGGCGTGTGGCGCAACAACGGTCGGATTTGAGGTTCGAATTCTTCAGGGCTATCATGTTCCTCACTGTGTAGGCAATCCACACTGGCGAATTCCTAACTCCTCAGTCGGAACGAATTTCTCAGAGACCAGAAGATCTTCGTCTCTCACTGAAGAAATTGACTGAACTGATATGAGATTTCCAATGACTTCACTCGAAAGGATTGGGTAGATGTAGGATTTTGAGATGAGCATCACTTGAAAATTAGTTTCCTTAGTATTACCTCGACCCTCTTTAACAGTACCGTGTTTCCTATGACTCAAGAAGAAGAAAATGAAACTACGAAAACAAAAGTCTTCACGCTTCATAGTCCTCGCATGAATATCCAAGTCTTCATGGTCATATCAATTTTTTCACTTTCAAAGTCTTCAGGAAAACCAAAGTCTCCAGCTGAAGACATTCATTTTTAGGGGTTGACTTTCACTGTAAATATTAAACTCCTCATCGACTTATAGAACCTGTGTACACTCACAATCATATTAGTCTCTTAACCTATAAGTCTTCAATACACCAAAATTACTAAGGGGCACTCGATGCGCTTACACTTGCGCCATTTACAAATGAGCTTATCCAAAAGGACATTACTAGGTAAAAAGCTTATAGGATAAAACCTCTACTTCCACGCCATTACTTGCTTCTTCATTTAACTGTTGGAACATCATTTATAGTATCTAGTACAAAGAGCTACAAGGAGGGCATTGCTTAGCACATCACACGACAACAACCATGACAATGGCGAGATAAGTTGTGAATCGGCAACTACGTTTGCAAAGAAAATCTTGCAAAACCACTAAAGAAGACCACCACGGTTTTCAATTCCCGCCGAAGAACTATTTTGTTTAGTTTATGTTTTTGTGTATTGAAGTTTACCAAACCCCTAAGAACCAAACCTTTAATCATGTCTTATTATGAGATATCTTAATTGCAATCTATCGGCTATGTTATTTTACCAGGAAAAGGCAGAAAGCAAAACCATTTCAAATAACTCTTGGTGTGAGATGGGACCATGCGTCATTTGGCGCAACGAGGCATCTAGTATCTACTCCATCCGTTCGAAAATAATTGTCATTAGATAAAAAGAGATGTACAAGTATTTTCGGACGGAGGGAGTATGAAAGAATATAATACTTTCATAGCTGCATTTTTCATGCCTTTCTTTGATTTCCAATAGATTTAGTGGAGCCTCTGTGTATTATTTCGAAAGCACCGTTTCTGACCTTGTGCGACTCTATCTTATCTTGTAGGAAGATGCGCCAATGATAGGCAACCATGAGGGAATATCCAGCACCCTCAATATATACTAAGTTTTTTTAGTGCCTGTAGTCGACCTTTTAGACGTTGAACCGTTGGAGCACTCGCATGCTGCAAGCATCGGATATTTTCTCCCACGGCAATGAACGTCGACCTGAATTTATGGATAGAGCGTAACCCTTGGTACATTAATCGTACGGTCCAAGGTTCATGCACGGGATCGAACAACAGAATTGCGCGAAGCATATCACCGTGCCGAGAAGATCAAATCGACTACGCCCCATCCGCTCAGGCTGTAAGTGGGACGTTACGTGAGAGGCCCACACCCAATCCACTTCTGCCACGTCGGGACCATGCGGTCCAGACGCGATTTACTATCCAATGCGGGTCTGTATCTGTTCGTCGGTCTGGCGTATTTTTTGGGCAAACCCTAGACAAACGAGGGGCTTTGCGGGACTCCGGACAACAACCACATAGGCCTCCGACACACCCGGTCCATCGAAAACCCTTCTCGGACCCCGCGCGTCCATCCTCCCCATTTTCTCTCCTTTCTTTGTACTCTCTTGCCTTCGCCGCCGCTCAACCGGCCCGGCCGCCACACCACCCCCTGCCAGAACTCTACGTCTTCGTCACCTCAAGCGTTCCACCCGGGCTCCACCCTGTTTCTCCTCCGTCATCGTTTCACCGCTCTTTTTGAACCACCCCGCCAGGTACCATACGGCAATTGTTCGGTGAATTGCCGGAGCTAAAAAACCTTCTTCTTTTGAGCAATGAATTCGGATTTAGAGTACATATATGAGCACTATGTTGAGTTGTTCGATGGCCCGTCCGACGACGAGGATTACACGGAGGAGACAACAATGATGCAAGCGGCCCTTGAAGACGTGGAGCGTGCAGAGGAGCATGTTCTCAGTTTCAAGGGTTCCACCAAGGGTCATCGAGTGCTCAACCGCAACAGGGCGCGAGACCATTTGATACTGATGGACGACTACTCTTGCCCCGTTGCACTCTTCCCTGACCATTTTTGCCGGTGTTTTCGGATGCGCAAGACTATCTTCGATCGTTTGTACCATGGCGTCCGGTCATATGATGACTACTTCATCTTGAAGGACTCCGTGGGAAGGATTGGGTTCTCTGGTTACCAAAAGTGCACGGTTGTACTGCGGATACTTGCATATGGCACGACCGCTGATTCGTGGGAAGAGTACCTACGGATGTCTGGGAGCACATGCGGAGTACCATGGTCAGGTTTGCAGCTGCCGTGGTCGAGGTGTTTGGGCCTTAGTACCTGAGAGAACCGACTGTGGCAGACACCAAGAGGCTCTTGGCAATCTCAGAAGTAAGAGGGCGGCCATGTTTGCTTGGATCTCTTGACTGCATGCATTAGAAATGCAAGAATTAGTTGCCCAAAAGCTTTACAAGGGCGATATCAGGATCATGTTAAGAAGACCACCATCATTCTTGAAGCAGTTGCATTACATGATCTTTGGATTTGGCACGTTTTCTTTGGCATGTCCGGGTCTCACAATGACATCAATGTGCTGCAGCGATTACCATTGTTTGCGAGGACTGATTGAAGAAAAAATCCTCCTTGCCACTATACCATCATTGGATATGAGTACAACATGAACTACTACCTGACTGATGGTATCTATTCTCTATGGGCTACCTTTGTCAACACTATCTCTAACTCAGTTGGACAGAAGAAGTCTCACCTTGCCCAAAAACAAGAAGCAACTAGAAAGGATGTCGAGAGGGCATTTGGAGTTCTGCAAGCCCGTTTTGCAGTCGGTTACGAACCTGCTAAACAATGGGATCCGAAGACCTTGTGGGAGGTGATGACATGTTGTGTGATCATGCATAACATGTTCGTGGATGATGAGGGTGAGGATGCTGCCGCATTTTTAGAATTTAAGAACATGGGTGATCCTATCAAAATTCTAGACCAGAATCCGGCCACATTTGAAGAGTTTATTCATATGCATCAACAAATTCGACATCAAGAAACTCACAAGCAGATGAAGGAATATCTGATTGAGCATCTGTGAGCGGTTAAAGGGGACAACAATGTTAGATTGTAATATTTTAACTTTTTTAAATTTGAAATACTGTTGCATGCGACTATTTGAACGTGTAGCAAGAGGGAAGGGATTTCCTTTTTAATTCCTACTTAATTAGATTGATACATCTACTCTCTTTATATAGAGAGGTTTACTTGACTTCCAAGCAAGGCTTACTTAATCCCTAAGCAAGCGACCCTTATCTCTAATTAACCCTAAGATAACGTGCCCATTAGGCCCATTACGTACTCTAACACTACACCCCACCTGGACATGCAACTTGTCCTCGGGCTGTAGCCTAACCAACTTATAACCATGACTCGACGCAACACAAACCTAACACCTAAAAACAAGCCTTTTATATCTCGGCTTGTTTTATTATTCTCAATCTGAAATGGACTAGGGCGCTTTATTTTGGACCACTTAATAAAAAGTGGACAACATCCGCACGTCGGACATGCACGTGTACAGCCACCTGGATTCCATGGACACCACCTGGACAAAAGGAGTGATCCCCGATGCAGCGGACGAGAGTGAGGTCCTTTGCGCAGCGAAGGGTAACTTGGAGGAGCGGCAACTGCAGACCACGCATCTCCCGCACACGCCGACGCGCTAGGAGGCCGCGCGCAGCAGCCTGCACCCTCACCACCGCCGACACGGGGCGGCCAGCGTTCCAAGACAGAAGCTGTGACGGCGACGGCGGGGACTTGATCTGCTGGATGTGGACGCCCTGGGATGGCGGCGACGCTGATGGGAACGAGGTCGTCGCAGTCCCGTCATAGGGCATCCCATACTGGGTGGCGGAGTTGACTGGCAGTGGCTATTGCAGCTGTAGCGGCTGCTGCGGTGTCGTGCCGGGCAGCAATAGCGGCTGCTGCGACGGAGCGCCAGGCACGGCGGAGGCCGCCAGGAGCGGCGGCTGCCACTGCAGTCAGGGCTGGGCGATGGTGGCGATGGATGGCAGCTGCAGTGACCCGGCGAGCGCGGCAAACGCCGCCTGGTGCGGCGGCTGGCATGGCAGCCACGGTGGCGCGGGGGCGGCGATGGGTGGCGCAGCCGGGTGCGGCCTGTAGGACCCAACCAATAACATGTGGATCTCCTGGACCGCCTGGGTTAGGTCCCGCAGCACCCCGAGCACCTCCTCCAAGGTGAGGACGGCGGGAGCGGGCGTGACGGAGGATCCTGGCACGGGCAGGAGCGGGGCGACGGTCGTGGTGGTCGCCGGAGGCGACGAGGTGACCGCCAGCGGAAGAGACGGGCCTGGCGGCGGTGAAGACATGATCGAACCGAAGCCAGTTGATACCAAATTGTTATGACGCTGCTAGAAGGAGGGCGCGAGAGGGCCGGTCGGGGGCCTTTTTACCCACGGCCGGGCAAGAGGGAAGGGATTTCCTTTTTAATTCTTACTTAATTAGATTGATACATCTACTCTCTTTATATAATAAAGAAGTTTACTTGACTTCCAAGCAAGGCTTACTTGACCTCTAAGCAAGCGATCCTTATCTCTAATTAACCCTAAAACTAACGGGCCCTTTAGACCCATTACATACTCTAATATAAATCTATGTATACGGCCATTTGAACTTGCACACTTTAAAAAGAATTTAGTGAGACCAAATGTATGCGGACAGCGTTGAATGACTAGATCTCACATCCGTGTCCATGGACTGATCCTCTAACCGCGGACGGAGGAGGAGGACTGTAGAGATGCACTTAGTGGGCATCCCATATAACCTCATGCATAAATACTGGCCTCAACTGAATTGCTGTACTCAATCGAAATAGTGCTACTGTCAACGTAAAGGTAAAGCGTGCGGGGTAGAGTGTGCCGCCGGCGAGATCGAGCTTGGTGTTGCGGGCACCCGATGGCCTTGATTCCGTCCATGGACTGGTATGCGTCCGAGTCGGTGTTGTCCTAGGGCTCGGGAAGGACCTATTCCGTCCATGGAAGCCACGAGGTCGTTGTCAGCGACGTTGGCGTCGACGGTGGAGGACGGGGAGGGGACGAGCTGGAGAGCATCGGCGAGCCGCTCATGGCTTCACGCGTCGGCGCGGCAGGTGACCGCGTCGGGCGCGTGCTTGCAGACCTCGTAGAGTCAGACACGCACGCGTTGTGGCCTACGCAGAGGTAGCCGTCGCCCGACCGGCAGTAGAGCCGCTCCGCTTCCACGGCACACGCGGCGCCTGGCGCCGAACGGAGCGAGGAGGATGACACTGTCGAGCAAGGTTTCGACGCCGGAGACCTCGCCGCATCCACCCCGTCAGGTATATCATCTCTTTGATATACCCAGCATCATCACCCAGACTGTGAATGAATTGTGATCCCCCTTTTTTTCTTCAGTTTCTCCTCATGCTCTGCTTCCTGTGTTCTAGGTTCTTTTGATGAATTCATGGTTTAGGAAAAGGAATGGTGCTACTTTGCTGACATTATTGTTTCTTGATAAATTAATATCTTCATGATTGGGCCGGTGTTTGTCCTATGGAAATCAATCCCTTTTCTTCTGGAGGTATGGTGAATAGGATCAGACCATTTATATAGACTGTAGTGTTATGTTGAAATGTGAAGCACTTTTGCCTGCTCAGCAAGTTTCTCGGAAATATCATGAGGTAAACAAAGGGGGATTTACACTTTTTTGGACAAAGGGTGGATTTTATTACTCAAAAAGTCAAATGAAGCATCAAGCGAATAGAATCAAAATGAGCACACACCCGACTGATTTACACTTATGTGGGCGTAATTGAATGGTCATATATTAAATATAACTTCCACTGATGTTTCATGGCAGTTGCACATATATACAACATTATTATGATCCATAGCATACATGAAATTAAAGTATAGTGAATGTAGAGAAGAAGAATAGGGACAATAGTATGTAGGACCGGAACACATATGAGGGGATTCAAGATTACTATGCAAGCGTAGTTCTGTTTTGTATGGACATTCAAAGCGTAACCAGTTTCTACAAATAATTAACACAACTTTACTGGGTATGCAGAAGCAAGGTTTTATCCTGGAGCTTTTATAATTCAGTTATCAGTCTCTTTTGTTATGCCTAAGTGTTTAAGATACCATCCCCATAATATATTATTTTTTCTCTATTTGTTGGTGCAAAATGGTAGGGTTTGTTTCAGAGCTACCCAGTCTTCCCCACACACATGGACCAAGAGAAATGCAGAAATAGAAGATAGGGTGTAGAAAAAAGAACACCTGTTTATTTCAGCGGCATTCATATACTAGCATTGTGATTTTGTTTAAAGATTCAGACTCTCATTTCGAGCATTAGGGATATGAGTGGACTCATTCTGAAAGGACAAACAATAGATACTGGTGTGCTGCAGATCTTCTCTCCATGTTTAATAATTATAGCCTTATACGACGTGATATGTTCCATAATTATTTACTCTAATGTTAATTGTTATCCACTCAAATGCAGTTCTTTGTGAGGTTGATTATGCCAACTTGTATCATGTAATATTTTTAATAACGAGTTCTATCCTACTTCTAAAGCAACCATGCATGTTCATAGAAGATTATCTATTGTAGATATTTTTCAATATGCTAATGTTGTTGCCTCTTTTTTCCTGCTATATATGTGCATGCACCTCAACTCATTGTCGATGTGTTATGGCCATGAAAGGTATTAACTTTTGTTCCTCTGGATGACGGTTCAACGCAAGATTTTGACCATTGATGTTCTCATGAACTGGGGATGGGAGAATTTACTTTTGGCCCCTCTGCACGCGCAACCTCGAGATGTCATCACACATCCTTTCGAAGTGCACGTGGACCCACAAGGTATGGGCAACCATCGCTGATATTACCAAGATGATGCAATTCCATCATGTATCCTGGCTGGCCAACTTGGATCCCCTGCAATGTTTTCCTTCATGCACGAGAGAGCCCCTCCATCAACAGTACATGGATCTTGGCGGATCCTGGCGGCGCGGCAGCGAAGATCTTGACGCCGGCGGGCCCATGGCGCGGCTGCAGATGGGTCGACGCCTAGCTGTGTGGAGGCTGTGTGCGGGTCTCCTCGTGGCGTCGGCCTTCGCCGGCGGCGGGGCGGCACATGCACGGCATCCGGCGAGGGGTGGGGACGCGGCCATGGTGGCTTCCCGTGCGAGTACGCGGAGAAGAGGCTGCGGCGTGTGTCCTCGGGGATGATGGCTATCCTCGCCCAGATCCGTCGGCGGCATGGCGGCGGAGGTCGCAGTGGCCGGTCGGCGGCGACGGAACAAGGCCGGTGGCAGCGGCGATGTTCTGTCTGGATCCCGGGGCGGCGGCCCTGGACGTGGTGGCGGGTGAAGCTCGGGCTTCCCGCGACAGCATGGCGTGGTGCAGTCCCTGTCCAAGGCGGATCTGTGATGGCGATCTGTTTGCGGATTGGTTCGGATCAGAGGCGGTGACGAGCACGCGGGATCTATCTCGGCGGCTTTCACGGTTTGGCGAGGCGGGGTGGGAGCCCTCCTCCTAAGCTCCAGTGGTGGCACACTCAGGCAGGGCCGGTGCGCCAGGGATCCCACGATGGCACTGTTGCTGCGCTTGGTCGCCAGATCTAGGCGGCTGGATCTGGGGCTTTGAAGGCGGTCGAGACAGTGCATAGGTTGTTGGGTGGATTTCTTGGGACGGATCCGGGTGAAAACCTGGTCTTCGGTCGATGGACGGAGCCGGTGATGACGATGATCTTATCATCGTTTCCTTCATGAAGGCATCACCG
Organism: Triticum aestivum; assembly: GCF_018294505.1. Classification (NCBI taxonomy): domain Eukaryota; kingdom Viridiplantae; phylum Streptophyta; class Magnoliopsida; order Poales; family Poaceae; genus Triticum; species Triticum aestivum. Next base: position 145,581,401 of record NC_057801.1, read on the forward strand.
AGGTGAAGCTCCCAACTCCACCCAATACCTCCGGGGGAAACCCTAGATCAGCTGATCAGATGTTGGCGGCAATCATGTGTCGTAACCCCCTTGGGGCGGCATTCTTGGAGGTGCACTCGGCTTCGCGGGACCAGCGGACGGCTTCTTTGGTGGAGTGGTGCTTCATCCATACATTGATGGCGACGGATCTTGACGGCGTGGTGCAGTGCAGATTCGGAGTTTGATGTGGGAGGATGGACTCGCGCAGGAGGACGACGATGTCTAGCGTCGTGGTGGCGTCGATGGCAGAGAGACCTGACACGGTATGCAATAGTATAGCTCTGAAGATGGACTCATGGCAGGTGGATGCGGCGGCCTGATACGTCCATTTTGCATCATGCTTTTATATCAATATTTATGGCATTATGGACTGTTATTACACATTATATCTCAATACTTATGTCTATTCTCTCTTATTTTACAAGGTTTACCATGAAGAGGGGGAATGCCAGCAGCTAGAATTCTGTCTGGAAAAGGAGCAAACGTTGGAAACATATTCTGCACAACTCCAAAAGTCCTGAAACTCCACGAAACCACCTTTTGGATTTATTAAGGAATTATGAGCAAAAGAAATAGACCAGGGGGCCCACACCCTGTCCAGGAGACAGGGGGATGCCCCCCATAGGGCGCGCCCCCCTATCTCTTGGGCCCCCTGGTGGGATTCCGGTGACCATCTTCTGCTATATGAAGGATTTTGTCTTGGAAAAATTCGTGGGCAAGCTTACGGGACGAAACTCCGCCGCCACGAGGCGGAACCTTAGCGGAATCAATCTAGGGCTCCGGCGGAGCTGTTCTGCTGAGGACACTTCCCTCCCGGAGGGGGAAATCATCACCAACGTCATCACCAACGATCCTCTCATCGGGAGGGGGTCAATCTCCATCAACATCTTCACCAGCACCATCTCCTCTCAAACCCTAGTTCATCTCTTGTATCCAATCTTGTATCCAAAACCACAAATTGGTACCTGTGGGTTGCTAGTAGTGTTGATTACTCCTTGTAGTTGATACTTATTGGTTTACTTGGTGGAAGATTATATGTTCAGATCCTTAATGCATATTATTACACATCTGATTATGAACATGATTATGCTTTGTGAGTAGTTACTTTAGTTCCTGAGGACATGGGTGAAATCTTGCTATTAGTAGTCATGTGAATTTAGTATTCGTTCGATATTTTGATGAGATGTATGCTGTCTCTTCTCTAGTGGTGTTATGTGAGCGTCGACTACATGACACTTCACCATTATTTGGGCCTAGAGGAAGGCATAGGGAAGTAATAAGTAGATGATGGGTTGCTAGAGTGACAGAAGCTTAAACCCTAGTTTATGCGTTGCTTCTTAGGGGCTGATATGGACCCCTATGTTTCATGCTGTGGTTAGGTTTACCTTAATACTCCTTTTTGTAGTTGCGGATGCTTGCAATAGGGGTTAATCATAAGTGGGATGCTTGTCCAAGAAAGGACAGTACCCAAGTGTCGGTCCACCCACATATCAAATTATCAAAGTACCGAACGCGAAACTTATGAGCGTGATGAAACTAGCTTGACGATAATTCCCAATGTGTCCTCGGGAGCTCCTTCATTATTATTAGAATTTGTCCAGGCTTATCCTTTGCTACATAAAGGATTGGGCCACCTTGCTGCACCTTATTTACTTTATTTACTTTTGCTCGTTACTATTTATCTTATCACAAAATTATCTATCACCTATTATTTCAGTGCTTGCAGAGAAAACCTTACTGAAAACCGCTTATCATTTCCTTCTGCTCCTCGTTGGGTTCGACACTCTTACTTATCGAAAGGACTACAGTAGATCCCCTATACTTGTGGGTCATCAAGACTCTTTTCTGGCGCCGTTGCCGGGGAGCGTAGCGCTCTTGGTGAGCGGAACTTGGTAAGGAAACAATTATATAGTGTGCTGAAATTTTCTGTTACTTGTCACTATGGAAACTAATCCTTTGAGTTGCTTGTTTGGGGTATCTTCACCCCAACTAGAGGAGCAAAGAGATGCTCCTCAACCTACTGAACTTTATGAAAATATTTAGTTTGAGATTCCTTCGGGTATGATAGAAAAACTGCTAGCTAATCCTTTTGCAGGAGACGGAACTTTGCATCCCGATTTACACCTTATCTTTGTGGATGAAGTTTGTGGATTATTTAAGCTTGCAGGTATTCCCGATGATGTTGTCAAAAGGAAGGTCTTTCCTTTATCTTTGAAGGGAGATGCAATGACATGGTATAGGCTATGTGATGACACAAGATCTTAGAATTATAAGTGATTGAAATTGGAATTTCACCATAAGTTCTATCCTATGCATCTTGTTCATCGTGATCATCATTACATATATAATTTCTGGCCTCGCGAAGAAGAAAGCATCGCTCAAGCTTGGGGGAGGCTTAAGTCAATGTTATATTCATGCCCCAATCATGAGCTCTCTCGGGAAATGATTATTCAGAATTTTTATGTTTGGCTTTCTCTTGATAATCACAACTTGCTCGATACTTCCTGTGCTGGTTCCTATATGCTGAAGACTATTGATTTCAAATGGGACTTATTGGAAAGAATTAAACGCAACTCTGAAGATTGGGGTTCTGACGATGGTAAGGAGTCAGGTATGACACCTAAGTTTGATTGTGTTAAATCTTTTATGGATACCGACGCTTTCCGTGGATTTAGCTCTAAGTATGGACTTGACTCTGAGATAGTAGCTACTTTTTGTGAAACTTTTGCTGTTCACATTGATCTCCCTAAAGAGAAGTGGTTTAAATATAATCCTCATGTTGAAGTGAAAGTAGTTGCACCTATTACAGTCGAAGAAAAGACTATTACATATAGTGATCCTATTATTCCTACTACTTATGTTGAAAAACCTCCTTTTCCTGTTAGGATAAAAGATCATGTTAAAGCTTCGACTGTTGTTCACAAGAGTAATACTAGGACTTATACACCTCCTGAGCAAATTAATGTTGAACCTAGTATTGCTATGATTAAAGATCTCCTGGATGAAGACTTAGATGGGCATGTTATTTCTTTCGTGGGTGAAACTGCTAATATTGCTAGACCCGATACTAAGACACGTAGACCTATTGTAGGCACGCCTGTTATTTCTGTTAAGATCATTGTTATCATGGCTTATGTGATATGGGTGCTAGTGCTAATGCTATACCTTACAATCTTTATAAAGAAATTATGCACGACATTGCACTTGTTGAATTAGAAGACATTGATGTTACTATTAAGCTTGCTAATAGGGACACCATTAAAACTATTGGGATTGTTAGAGATGTTGAAGTCTTGTGTGGAAAGATTAAATACCCTGTTGATTTTCTTGTTCTTGCTTCCCCACAAGATAATTTTTGTCCCATTATTTTTGGTAGACCTTTCTTGCATACTGCTAGTGCTAAGATTGATTGTGAAAAGAATATTGTCACTGTTGGTATAGATGGTATGTCTCATGAGTTTAATTTCGCTAAGTTTAGTAGACAACCTCGTGAAAAGGAATCATCTAGTAAGGATGAGATTATTGGTCTTGCTTCTATTGCTGTTCCTCCAACTGATCTGTTAGAACAATATTTGCTAGACCATGAAAACGATATGTTTATGAAGGAAAGGGAAGAAATAGATGAATTGTTCCTCAAACAAAAACCTATGCTAAAACATAATCTTCCCGTTGAAATTCTTGGGGATCCCCCTCCACCCAAGGGTGATCCTGTGTTTGAACTCAAACCTTACCTGATAATCCCAAGTATGCTTATCTTGATGAAAAAGAAATATATCCTGTTATTATTAGTGCTAACCTTTCAGAGAAAGAAGAAGAAAGATTATTGAAAACTCTGAAGAAGCACCGAGCTTCTATTGGATATACCCTAGATGATCTCAAGGGCATTAGTCCCACATTATGTCAACACAAAATTTCAGTGGAGAAAGATGCCAAACCTGTTAGAGATCCTCAAAGACGATTAAACCTCAAAATGAAGGAAGTGGTAAGAAAGGAGATTCTAAAACTCCTTGAGGCAGGTATTATTTATCCCATTGCTGACAGTGAATGGAGAAGCCCTGTCCATTGTGTCCCTAAAAAGGGAGGTATTACCGTTGTTCCTAATGATAAAGATGAATTGATCCCGCAAATAATTATTACAGGCTATAGGATGGTAATTGATTTCCGTAAGTTAAACAAAGCCACTAAGAAAGATCATTACCCTTTAACTTTTATTGATCAAATGCTAGAAAGGCTATCCAAAGACACACATTTTTGCTTTCTAGATGGTTATTCTGGTTTCTCTCAAATACCTGTGTCAGCGGGGGATCAATCTAAAACTACTTTTACTTGCCCTTTTGGTACTTTTGCTTATAGACGTATGCCTTTTGGTTTATGTAATGCACCTGCTACCTTTCAAAGATGCATGATGGCTATATTTTTCGATTTTTATGAAAAGATTTGTGAGGTATTCATGGATGACTTCTCTGTCTATGGATCCTCTTTTGATGATTGTTTGAGCAACCTTGATCGAGTTTTGCAGAGATGCGAAGACACTAGTCTCGTCCTAAATTGGGAAAAGTGTCACTTTATGGTTAATGAAGGCATTGTATTGGGGCACAAGATCTCCGAGAGAGGTATTGAAGTTGATAAAGCCAAAGTTGATGCTATTGAAAAGATGCCATGTCCCAAGGACATAAAAAGGTATAAGAAGTTTCCTTGGTCATGTCGGTTTTTATAGGAGGTTCATTAAGGACTTTTCTAAAATCTCTAGGCCTCTGACTAATTTATTGCAAAAAGATGTTCCTTTTTTCTTTGATGATGATTGTGTAGACACATTTGAAACACTTAAGAAAGCTTTGATCACAACACTTATTGTTCAGCCACCTGATTGGAATTTACCTTTTGAAATTATGTGTGATGCTAGTGATTATGCTGTAGGTGCTGTTTTAGGGCAAAGAGTCGATAAGAAATTGAATGTTATCCATTATGCTAGTAAGACTCTTGATACTTCCCAGAGAAATTATGCTACCACTGAAAAATAATTCTTAGCAGTTGTGTTTGCATGTGATAAGTTTAGACCTTATATTGTTGATTCCAAAGTTACTATTCACACTGATCATGCTGCTATTAAATATCTTATGGAAAAGAAAGATGCTAAGCCTAGACTCATTAGGTGGGTTCTCTTGCTCCAAGAATTTGACTTGCATATTATTGATAGAAAGGGAGCTGAGAACCCCGTTGCAGACAACTTGTCTAGGTTAGAGAATTTTCTTGATGACCCCACTGCCTATTAATGATAGCTTTCTTGATGAACAATTAGCGGTTGTCAATGCTTCTCGTACTGCACCTTGGTATGCTGACTATGCTAATTACATTGTTGCTAAATATATACCGCCTAGTTTCACATACCAGCAAAAGAAAAAGTTCTTCTATGATTTAAGACATTACTTCTGGGATGATCCACACCTTTATAAAGAAGGAGTAGATGGTATTATTAGACGTTGTGTGCCTGAGCATGAACAGGAACAAATCCTACACAAATGTCACTCTGAATCCTATGGAGGACACCACGCTGGAGATAGAACTGCACACAAGGTACTACAATCCGGTTTTTATTGGCCTACTCTTTTCAAAGATGCTCGTAAGTTTGTCGTATCCTGTGATGAATGCCAAAGAATAGGTAACATTAGTAGACGTCAAGAAATGCCTATGAATTATTCTCTTGTTATTGAACCGTTTGATGTTTGGGGCTTTGATTATATGGGACCTTTTCCTGCCTCCAATGGTTATACACATATCTTAGTTGCTGTTGATTACGTTACTAAGTGGGTAGAAGCTATTCCAACTAGTAGTGCTGATCATAACACTTCTATTAAAATGCTTAAAGAAGTTATTTTTCCGAGGTTTGGAGTCCCTAGATATCTTATGACTGATGGTGGTTCACACTTTATTCATGGTGCTTTCCGTAAGATGCTTGCTAAATACGATGTCAATCATAGAATTGCATCTCCTTATCACCCGCAGTCTAGTGGTCAAGTAGAGTTGAGCAATAGAGAGCTCAAATTAATTTTGCAAAAGACTGTGAATAGATCTAGAAAGAATTCGTCCAAAAAACTTGATGATGCATTATGAGCCTATAGAACTGCATACAAAAATCCTATGGGTATGTCTCCGTATAAGATGGTTTATGGAAAAGCATGTCATTTACCTCTTGAACTTGAACATAAAGCATATTGGGCTATTAAAGAGCTCAATTATGACTTCAAACTTGCCGGTGAGAAGAGGTTGTTTGATATTAGCTCACTTGATGAATGGAGAGCCCAAGCTTATGATAATGCCAAGCTCTTCAAAGAAAAAGTCAAACGCTGGCATGATAAAAGGATACAAAAGCGTGAGTTTAACGTAGGAGATTATGTGTTATTATTCAACTCTCGTTTAAGATTTTTTGCAGGAAAACTTCTCTCAAAATGGGAAGGTCCCTACGTTATCGAGGAGGTCTACCATTCCGGTGCTATAAAAATTAACAACTTTAAAGGCACAAATCCTAGGGTGGTTAATGGTCAAAGAATCAAGCATTATATTTCAGGTAATCCTATCAATGTTGAAACTAATATTATTGAAACCATAACCCTAGAGGAATACATAAGAGACACTTTCCAGAACGTTCCAGACTTCGAAAAGGCATAGGTACCTGGTACGGTAAGTATACCGACTCCAAAACAACTCTAATGGCAATTTTCATCGGTTTTGGATTATTTAAAAAATTTAGGAAGAAAGAAGTAGTTCGAAAGGGACACAAGGCTCCCACGAGAGAGGAGGGCGCCGCCCCCCTGTAGGGCGCGCCCCCCTGTCTCGTGGGCACCTCGTGTGCCCCCCGGACTCCGTTTTCTTGTATGTCACGTATTTTGGTTGGCAAAAAATCATTATATATATACTCCCGAAGGTTTTGGCCACCGTATCACGCAAATATCCTCTGTTTTTGTTTCGAGCTGTTCCTGTTGCAGAATTAAGCAAGATGTCTTCTCAAGAATCAGTTGGGAAGAGCTGGGTGTCTCACCCAATGCCAGGTCCAGGAGCAAACGGAGATGCCTATCACTTTGGACCATCAATGGAGGATGAGATGGAGGCTGCTTTGAAAAGGATAGATGCCATGGAGGAAGATCAAGAAGTTACCTCTCGTTTCCAAGCTGATTTCACTATGGGGGAACTCCCTAGCCTGGCTGTCCCTGCTTCGATCATCCCTTCCAACTCTAGATTTTTTTCTTATGAAAATATGAAAAAGAGTTTCATGTGTTCTCCAGAAGCTATGCAGCATCCTTGGGTAAAAGGAGCCTTGGCGGTTACGGGCAAGCTCCGTAAAGAAATTTTGGACCTCAAACGACAAAACAATAAGCTCGAGGAGGAGAACCGTATCCTGAAGGGCATCATCGCCAAGAAGATCACAACACCAACCGCGAAGAAGGAGAAATAATCACATGGGTATGGGCACTCTCCTCGGCAACCGCCAAGCTTGGGGGAGGTGCCCCGGTATCGTATCACCATCACACTCCTATCTTTACCGCTTTATTTAGTTCGATCTTTTTAGTAGTATCTTGATCTATTAGTTCGAAGTTTTGATTTCAAGTAGTTTTGAGTTTTCATTGTGATCTCTTTTTGTAAGCGAGTCCGTGTGCTATCTATAATAAAGATTAGTGTTGAGTCAAGGGCTTTGCTTTGTTGCTATGATCTTGAGAAAGTAGAAAGAACAAAAGAGTTCATATTGATCTTATGGATAGTGATAACTTAACATATAGAAAGCATGAGGCATAAAAATTGTTGAGAGTTGATGAACGTAGCCTTGGTCATCGTTGCAATTAATAGGAAGTGATAAGGAAAGAGGGGTTCACATATAGATATATTATCTTGGACATCTTTTATGATTGTGAAGCACTCATTAAGTACGACATGCTAAAAGAGTTGATGTTGGACAAGGAAGACAACGTAATGGTTTATGTTTTCCGACATCTCAGTTAAAGTATATTGTCAGTGACCTTCTGAACATGTTGAGCTTGCCTTTCCCCCTCATGCTAGCCAAAACTCCTTGCACCAAGTAGAGATACTACTTGTGCTTCCAAACTTCCTTAAACCTAGTTTTGCCATGAGAGTCCACCATATCTACCTATGGATTGAGTAAGATCCTTCAAGTAAGTTGTCATCGGTGCAAGCAATAAAAATTGCTCTCTAAATATGCATGACTTATTAGTGCAGAGAAAATAAGCTTTGTACGGACTTGTTGTGGAAGTAATAAAAGCGACGGAGTGCATAATAAAGTTCCACATACAAGGGGCAATAAAAAGTGACATTCTTTTGCATTAAGATTTTGTGTATCCAACCCTAAAAAGCGCATGACAACCTCTGCTTCCCTCTGCGAAGAGCCTATCTTTTACTTTATGTTTTTACTTTATGCTTGAGTCAAGGTGATCCTCACCTTTCCACTTTTTTATTTTATCCTTTGGCAAGCTCCTCGTGTTTGAAAGGTCATGATACATATATCAAATTGAATGTAAGTTGGCATAGGCTATTATTGTTGACATCACCTAAGGGTGAGTGCGTTGGGAGGCAATACAATAAGCCCATATCTTTCTCAGTGTCCGGCTGAAACTCTATAACCACAAGTATTGCGTGAGTGTTAAAAATTATGGGAGACTACGAGATAGTTGAGTATGTGATCTTGCTGAAGAGCTCTATTATTGACTCTTTCTGATGTTATGATAAATTGCAATTGCTTCAATGACTGAGATTATAGTTTGTTAGTTCCCAATGAAGTTTATGAACCATACTTGACATTGTGAATTGCTTATTACTTGAACGTAGGAAATCATATGACAAAATCTATATATATGTTGCTGTTATTAGAATGATCATGATGCCCTCATGTCCGTATTTTATTTTTATCGACACCTCTATCTCTAAACATGTGGACATATTTATCGATCTCGGTTTTCGCTTGAGGAAAAGCGAGGTCTAAGCTTGGGGGAGTTGATACGTCCATTTTGTATCATGCTTTTATATCAATATTTATGGCATTATGGACTATTATTACACATTATATCTCAATACTTATGGATATTCTCTCTTATTTTACAAGGTTTACCATGAAGAGGGGAAATGCCGGCAGCCGGAATTCTGGCTGGAAAAGGAGCAAGCGTTGGAAACCTATCCTGCACAACTCCAAAAGTCCTGAAACTCCACGAAACCACTTTTTGGATTTATTAAAGAATTATGAGCAAAAGAAATAGACCAGGGGGGCCACACCCTGTCTAGGAGACAGGGGGGCGCGCCCCCCCTATAGGGCGCGCCCCCTATCTCCTAGGCCCCCCGGTGGGCTTCCGGCGACCATCTTCTGCTATATGAAGGGTTTTGTCCTGGAAAAATTCGTGGGCAAGTTTACGGGACGAAAATCCGTCGCCACGAGGCGGAACCTTGGTGGAATCAATCTAGGGCTCCGGCGGAGCTATTCTGCCGATGACACTTCCCTCCGGGAGGGGGAAATCATCACTAACGATCCTCTCATCGGGAGGGGGTCAATCTCCATCAACATCTTCACCAGCACCATCTCCTCTCAAAGCCTAGTTCATCTCTTGTATCCAATCTTGTATCCAAAACCACAAATTGGTACCTGTGGGTTGCTAGTAGTGTTGATTACTCCTTGTAGTTGATACTTATTGGTTTACTTGGTGGAAGATTATATGTTCAGATCCTTAATGCATATTATTACACCTCTGATTATGAACATGATTATGCTTTGTGAGTAGTTACTTTAGTTCCTGAGGACATGGGTGAAGTCTTGCTATTATTAGTCATGTGAATTTGGTATTCGTTCGATATTTTGATGAGATGTATGTTGTCTCTCCTCTAGTGGTGTTATCTGAACGTCGACTACATGACACTTCACTATTATTTGGGCCTAGAGGAAGGCATAGAGAAGTAATAAGTAAATGATGGGTTGCTAGAGTGACAGAAGCTTAAACCCTAGTTTATGCATTGCTTCGTTAGGGGCTGATATGGACCCCTATGTTTAATGCTGTGGTTAGGTTTACCTTAATACTTCTTTTTGTAGTTGCGGATGCTTGCAACAGGGGTTAATCATAAGTGGGATGCTTGTCCAAGATAGGGCAGTACCCAAGTGTCGGTCCACCCACATATCAAATTATCAAAGTACCGAACGCGAATCTTATGAGCGTGATGAAACTAGCTTGACGATAATTCCCAATGTGTCCTCGGGAGCTCCTTTATTATTATTAGAATTTGTCTAGACTTATCCTTTGCTACATAAAGGATTGGGCCACCTTGCTGCACCTTATTTACTTTATTTACTTTTGCTCGTTACTATTTATCTTATCACAAAATTATCTATCACCTATTATTTCAGTGCTTGCAGAGAAAATCTTACTGAAAACCGCTTATCATTTTCTTCTGCTCCTTGTTGGGTTCGACACTCTTACTTATCGAAAGAACTACGATAGATCCCCTATACTTGTGGGTCATCACGGCCTCACACCCGGCAGGCATCCTGGTTGAGGAGTGCGCCGGACTGGTAGGTGCCCCATACCAGGCAGGCGTCCTGGTTGGGACCTCAGGTCTTAGATGTTTAGGTTTGGCTGCGATGTCTGGTTGGTATTAGGCCCAGGCTATCAGCGCCCCTTCATCAATTGGATAGGTGTAGCGACAGTTGTTGATTAGACGGTGGCTTTAGTCTTGTTGTTGTATGACTTTGTAAGGTCTTATGAGAATAATTAATAAAGTGGCCGCATGCATCGCCCAGATGCAGAGGCCGGGGGTCATACTCCTTTTCTAAAAAAAACAGGTAAAGGGATCAAGTGCCTTCTCGCGCTTGTGTGATGGGAGATCTGGTGTGAGAGGAACCGGGAATCTTCGATACCAAGAATTTTGACATGCTAAGGCAGCCTCGTTGATAATTTGAGATGGTGACAAAGCTCACGACTCAGTTTGAGGCTGATCTACCCTGGCAACCTCTCTCTCCTTGTTGGTTTTGTTTGTTTCCTTTTCTTTGGGTTTTTATATCAGCCATTGACTTCCTCTTCTATCAATGGAAATTTAGCAGCTCTCTTCTAATTTTTAGGAAAAAAAGCTTTAATTTGACATATTTTTATTCTCTGCATCATCTAGCTTCTAATGATCCCTATCGCTACATCCTAAGCTCAATGGCGGCTCCTCTTTTTTGTGGTGGGTGTTCCTCGCGAAGGTAATAATACATCGCTTGCTGAACTGGTGGAGAAGTCAAAACGTAATAGATGTATGTGTAAACATTTCATACACCATGCTGGAGTCACAAGCATACAAGGCGGAGGTGCCCAGTATCGAAGGTATGAGCTAAAAGATGATAAGGACAAATACGGCGCAGCAAAGCATGCATATATCCCCTTCTAGCATACTAGTGTAGGAGGTATTTTCTCTATCTCATAATATAAGAGCATTTTCACACTACATTAGTATAAAAAGACGCTCTTATATTATGGGACGGAGGGAGTAGATCGCAAGGGTTGGGGGATAACATGTGAGCATGTGAGGGGGCAAGAGACTAATTTTTTTTACCGCGCGATGTTGAATTCAGTTGTACTTGCATATATAGTTGCACCCGGCCAATAACAAGGTGTTAAATTTAGTGCCCGCTTTCGCTTCATTCACACTCTCCTCCACCTGAAGCATTGTCAACGCTCAACCCCAGGAACCATGTCTCATCGTCATCCTTGCTTTGTCATACCCCCTTTCCGCCCTTGCTTTGTCATACCCCTTCGATACTTGTGGCGCTTAGACTCACCATCGCTGCATGTTGAGAAGTTAACTACACCTCTTCGGGGAGAAACACCTCTTCGGAGGGTTTACTCCATGGCTATTTTGTTGGGGAAAGGGGCGAGCAGGTGGGCCAAGGGAAATGCCATTGGCCATTGTGTTTTCCATGTAAACTATATATGCCACTGTGGGTGGCTTCCCAATTAGGGTAATTCATGCTAAAGTTAGCCAGAAGGCGAAAATGTCAAACGGAGACTGAGCTCCATGGAGGCCTTAATTTGGAAACTTCAAAATTCAAACTTTTCAAGTCTATTCATCACTCAGAATGCATAATAAGTTATTTTTCACCTGAGGTAATCTTACGATAATTTCATAAATAAATTACATTGGAAATACAAATAGTTACATTCATATTGATTCACTGCGTAAAATTTGGCATAAGTAAAAAATATAGATCATAAGACTAGAAAAAATGCGTTTTATGTACATTTTACGGTGCATTGAAGTTAAAATAAGTCTTGCACAAGGAAACTACATATTGAGAATTTCACAAGTACTCATTCAAAAGGTAAGGACTGGATATGGCCGTGGCCACTAATATCCATGGGTCAAACAAGAAAATCTCATACAAAATCAACTTAGCAGTCCGAAGATGCATGATTCACGATACATTTAAAAGTTTCTTTTCTAATAAAACATAAGTTCCTGCTAACTCCAATTTGGTAAAAACGGGCACATGTTGTGGCCTACGTCCGATGCGCACGCCTCAATGCTCACACATGCTCACGTTCTCCAGGAATATTCTTCATGAGTTCCCTAGCTTTCCTGTGAGAAAATGGAATAGAAACGTCAGCTTTACCGAAATCCGTCGATATGCAACTCAATACCTAGTATTCATTCTTGGGTTGATATCGTTAGGTATACAAGTGGCAGATAAGAAAGGACACCATAAAGTACTTTGCCAGCCTACAATCATAGCAGCATTTGGAGGACACTCAAAAGAGACGAGCATAAGAGAGTAGTTACCGTAGTTCACGTTCAATCTCAGCACTCTCAGGATCCAAGTTTTGTGCATCCAACAGAGCATCATAGGCTTGTTCATACTCCTGGGTGTAGAGAAAAACAAAGAAAGTGGCCAGACTGTAAGATCAATATGAAACAAATTAGGACGACACTGGCAATGTCAAGCAAGACTCACCTCGAGTAGCATGAGAGCTGCACCTTCACGATAGAAAGCTTTTGCCCAATGAGGTCGCAACACTCTACACCAGAGAGCATCTGACAAAGCACCTTCACCATCACCCATTAGCAGTTTAGTAAGACTCCTGTTCGCGTACAGTGCTGCACTTTCTCCATGACTTATTGCCTACACTCAATAGAAAGAGGACATGGAAATATTATTCTAAACTTAAAATGGTGGCGTACAAAAGTTTTTTCTAACGCTTATTCATGGACACGTAGAAAACTGTCTAAAAGCTTTACTACTAGGTAAGTAATATTTCTTTATGGAGGGATTAATATACTGCAGAATGGGGATATGGAGCATATTCTCTTACTAGAACGGTTGGCTTGTTCAATTTACATGTACAGTCAATTTGGATATGTTGTCAAAAAACCTAAGTAGACATCAAATCATACATGTAAACAGAAAAAGTGGACAGCCATATAAATATTTATATTAGCCGAGAAGAAAAAATAACTTCAATTTCATATGGATTCGGGAGATGTAAGAAGTCAACGAAAGTTTGACATGTACAAATAATTTATATATGTTTCTCAACTGAATTCAAAATTTACTTACTATGCGTGACCTACGTGAATTAATTAAGACTAGTCTAAATCAGTGACAAATTACATGAAATCATGTCAACTACATACATGGCAAATTAACAATTGATATATCTAGAGAAGTATGAGAACTAACTCCATCTACATCTGACCTATTTGTTGTTCCACATCCCTAATAGTATGCATCAAGAACCAGGCAAACATAGCTTTTACTCATTCCTTGTCGCCCCCTAAACGGGCTCCATGAGAACATCTTCTTTCACTCTACTCAAATAGTAAGATGCATGACTTTAAATTCATTCTTAATGTATACTTTCTTCAAATTATATTCATTTTAGATGGGCATTGCTCAGATCCAGTCATAACTTTAGTTGATCTAATTAGAGTATACAGTAAGAAACCTAGTTAGTAAAAATAGAAAATGCACATAGATTGGTTAATTGGTTCCTGATTAACAAGCAAAATCTTACCACCTAAACTATAAGAGGTTATGTAAAAGAGGTTTACCATGTCATACAACTCTGATGCCAGCTTATAGTCCTTCTGCTTGAATGCTATATCAGCTTCTAACTTTAAGAAACTTTTTCTTCTTTGGCAAGCCTTTTGGTCCTGAAAAATACATAAGGAAACAATGAACTAGATGTTCAAATTTTGCTAATAATGATCATTTACTATAATAATTTGTATCATGAAGAAATTCAACAAGATTGTGTTCAACACTCTAGTTTGGTGTCTAGGTGGCTAGCTCTTTGACATGCTTACTTATGCTACTACTCATGCCGCTTCGCATGGGTGTCAACTTAGTCTATGGATTGGTTGTCCAACACCACCCTAGCTAGGCGGAGTTATTTTTCTTGTAACCTTTGGACGTGATGGTTTGTGTGGATCTCGCCAATCCGGGACTGGGTTTGTACTCATTGTCTAGAGCCGATCTTATGGTGTTTGTACTTTCCAAGCTTGGAAGTAGAAGAACTCTTTTACTCAACGATTTTTACCGAGTTTGGTTAGTATTTTTAATTCATTACAAACCGGGGTTTGTTTATTTTGTGTTGCATTAACGGATTGATAGTGCATACCACACATGGGTTCATTATGTCTATTGTTAGGCAGCCCTCTTGTTAGACCAGGACTAGATGCTACCTCAGCATGATCACATTACCCTTCTAAATTACAGTTAATTTGTTATAGGCTAGTCAGGAGTTAAAAAATATCTTTATGATTATCACAGGTTGGGACACCTAAGATTACCCCAATAAATAAGTCATGGTTATCTCAATGTACATACGGTGTCATGCATATAGTAACCTTATAGCTTATAATAGCACTTAATGGACAAATTCAGAATAGAATACCAAAATTAAACTTAAGCTTTTAGGCAATATTCAGTAGTACAAAACAACACACGAACAGAAACATACCAGTGGCTTTTTGGCTTCAATCTTTGCATGAGAAATTACACCCTCAATAGTCCAGTTTGGGACATTTGGAATTGGGGAAGTCAAAGGAAACAACATTTCAACCTCTTCATTGCAATCACGTGCCGCAGCAAGCTGTACTGGCAACCAACCCAACTGGCCAATAGAAGGAAAAATAACTGTCATTCATTTTCAAATTTAAAATTGTCATTCAAAAGGGAACCAGTTGGGATATAGAAAAGAAAATGAACATTACGCTGTTTAATCAATGCAATAAATGTAATATTATCGCAAAGTCAACAGTATCTAAGTACAAGTAAATAGCAACATTTGTAGAATAAAATAGCTTTGGTACTTCAATAGGAACTCAATAACTGACAATCAACGGAAAATGACAAATAGATATAAACAATTGAGAATTGGGATGCATCCCAGTGCTAGACTTGCAATCGTGTCGCCGCGCTCACCGGGGTTCAATTGCCTGTGGCAAATTAATACCACATTATGGGAGGAGCCCTCATAGAAACTATTTGCTAAATGATATGGATTGTTTTGATGCAAGGTAAGGCAACTTAACTAGGCACAAGGTACAATTTCCTGTTAGTATAATCAACGGCGCAAAGCAACCTAAAAGCATTCCCAAATAACTCCCCATCATAATGAGAAAAGTTGTATAAAAGTACCACTGAAAGCTTTATGAGAATGCGGCGATATGTTGCATAGAGACCAGCAAAATATAGAGAAAAATACAAAACATACATCATCAGAAATATTAGCATCTGCTCCAACATCCAAGAGGAACCGAATGAAGTTGGTATAACCTCCTCGCGCCGTAGCAAACCCCAAAGGAGTGAGACCGAAAGTCTTCCAATTAACATCGGCACCAGCCTGTGAAAAGGATTGTGCAAATGAGTATTAGCAATGATATCTCCATGTACATCAGAGTATAGAGATGGTAGTGTAAGCAAAATTACAACATATATATGGAGGAATAATCCAGATAATTCTAACCTTAACGAGTGTCTCCATGCATTTGAATGAATGCTTAGTAAGAGCCATAAAGAAGGGACTTCCCAAACAATGGGCATTGGTATTAGGCTGAAAGACGGATATTTTGTATTAATAAATGCAGGTGACCCAAGATTTTATTTTTGAGATACGAAAATAAGAAAAGTGAAGGACATATACATCTGCGCCGTGGTCCAACAAAATCTCCAATGTCTTATCCTCCCCACTTTCAGCAGCCACAAAGAGTGGTGTTCCACGACCATAGTTGATGTCGACTGGAACTCCTTCTGAGAGGAGAAACTTTGTTACCATGCAGTGTCCTGTGATAAACAAAAATGATCCCATAAGTCACGTCCTAACAAAACATTTAAACGAAGGGAGTGTACTAGCAAAGCATAGCTAGTAAAACGACCAACTTCAAGAAATCATGTGTGTGTCTGCGCACGCGCGCGTGTGTGTGTGCATGTGCGTGTTAGGGAGAAGAACCTTTAGCGGCAGCATGGTGAAGAACGGTGCGTCCTTTGTCATCTGCTTTCATTAAATCGCCACCACGATCAAGAAAATACTTAACAGTAGCAACATCACCGGACCGAGCAGACACTATAAATGGAGTCATACCTGTGATAACATAACAAGCACATGGTCAACACAATCCAAGATATTATATGCTGGCAAACATTGACATGGAAGCCACCGGTTTTAAGCATGAAGAAAGCGATAGATAAAGACCATCAGCACCAGCTCCATATCCCGGAGCATTCACATCTCCCTTCAGCTCCTCCACCAAATACTTGCTAACCTCCAGTTGGGCAAACATTGCCGCGGCGTGCAACACAGAAACTCCGTCGATGTTGAAAGAAAAAATCGCCGATGGGTCACCACTTCCTTTGGTAAGGCTCTGTACAATATCTTTCCCAAAGTAAAAAACCATCACAAATAATAGACCAATTAGCAAAGACAGAAGACCAAAAGAAAAGAAGCGAGCATATGTGAAATTACTATACAGCAATTTCATGAAGTTGAGGGAGCAGTCTGATACCTTTGAGGGAATCGAGGTCTCCGGCGACGGCCGCCTTCATGAGAGCCTTCGTGTCTGCACACGCGCGCGCACAGTCAGCATTAGAAACGTAATCAGGGCTCAGAAAGAAGGAGGGGAACGAACGCGGGAGCAAGCAAGCAAGCAATCAGGGGCTACCGTCGAGGGAATCGTTCATGGGAGCGTTGTTGCCGGCGTCCTCGTGGATGCTATCTTCGAGGGAATCGTTCATGGGAGCCTTGTTACCGGCCTCGTGGATGTCGTCGGCAGATGGGCAGTAGTTGAACTGAGACATGGCCAAGGCTTGCGATCACGGTCGATCGGCGGCTTCGTCGACGGCGGCGACGCGGAACGGGAGGAGAACCCTGCGCTGCGCTGTGGTTCGGAGTTGGGGTTTCCCTCTACTCGGGTGTTGAGTCCACGCACTTTATATTGGCGGGCAAGGAAGGCGGGGACGCGGCACATCGCCTGGGCCCGGTGTTGGTGGACACGAATCCCTACTCCGCATGTGGCTCGTGCGCCCGCCAACGGTTACGAAGACCAGGTGTATCCACGACTCCTCGGGCAAATCATACCCCTTGGATTTTGAACGGAGGGCTCACCAGGTTAAACAATTGATTCCTCTCAACGCATCCCGCGGTAAAGAGCTAGTCGTATTCTTTTGATAATTCTCTAGTTGTATTCAAGTAAGAGTCCTCGGCATCCTACGAAAACAAGCGCTAGGAATATCAATAGCGTTAGCGTCCGGGCCTTTGCTTGGGGATTCCTCTATGGAATTCCAAACATGCCATTGCTTTGTCTTTGCTTGTCCCTTTGATTCAATCCTTTTTCTCCTCGAAAGCTACAACTAGAAAATATATTCTTCTTTGCCGGTGCGAACCCTTCTTTTGAATAACAACCATTGGCAAGACCAGCGAAATCCGAATACTAATCCCAGGAAAGCCAATCCCTACTTCCCTTTGCTGTTGTTCCTCGAAATCCTCTACTAGTCATTGGTTTCAAAGCAAAGGTATCCGGTATAGGGGGTCGTGGGCAGGTTAGTGTTTCATTTCGATAGGTGATAGTGGTATACCCAAACTATATGTTACAGGTCTTGGAAAGGAAAGTAAATCAAGTCCATCTTGCAGGATTTCTTCACTTGCTTGGGCTTAAGCGGTATCAGTACCCGGAGAATAGTTCAATTCTCTTTCTCCACATGACACCCTTGTGTTGTCAAACTAATGAATGCCTCTCCGCCCCTGCTCCAACAAAGCAATAAGCACTAGGGTATCCACCCACCCGCCAGTTTGAATAGCCGGTTTCCTCCCCTTTCGCTCAAGCTAAAGGTTCTGGGCTACGGCTTCCGGTTCCGTATTCCGATTCGTCTTCGGATAGCATTAGAAAATCCCTTTCATGCCTTGCCAATACAACTATTATCTTTCTTAGCCGAGGAGCCTTTGGAAGTACCGTTGTTGGATCGGATTGAGCCATTATAGGATCGGATAAAGATTCACTCTTTGTCAATGCCTGCTTCCTTGGTTTCCTACTTTCTACATCGAAAGTGACTTTTTGCTCGAGAACCACTTCTTCTCCTTTTTGAGGCGTAGATCGCTCGTCATCTGATTTGCTTCGTCAAAGCGGATAGCATTATGGAATTGATTATATTCGTAGAAAAAGCACCCCTATTTAATAAGTCCTCGGAAATGATCTCATCCAGTACTTCTCTCAGCCTATTTGCCAAGACTTTGGAGCATAGCTTGTAAATGACACTGCACAAAGATATCGGCCTATACTGTGAGATTTCTTGGGGGTTCTACTGTCAGCAATTGCACTATTATTTACTTCACCGCGTGCTTAAAGAATTGTTGGTAGCAAAGAACAACACCTGATAGAAAGGATGCTAACCAAGCCTCTTCTGTTTAAGCAAGGCTAAGTCAGAATAATGGGTACAATAGGCTGGTGACCCTGACGATAGCGTTGAGACTGAAGCCCATTAAAAATATCACACATTGGATTGAGGGACAGAAGGAGCTGGAGGCCAACCAGATCCAGTGCTGCAGCAAACTTTGAATAGAACTCTTTTTCTTTTGCGCGCGCGGGGGGGGGGGGGGGGGTCATTACTCAAGGAGGCCTCTCAGCCTTAAGCAAGTTTACGAGAAAGTCCGGTCCTCCTGCGAACCAGACTGTCGTAGGGGGGGGGGGTACTACAGCCATATGCGGCCATCATGTGACTAGCGTTGTTCTGCCAACGGCTACACTGCGCGAATACAAGCTCTCTAGCCTGAAGGGCTGCTAGGCTGCTTATCTCTTCAACGAGAGACCGGTGTTGTGATCTATCTGTCTGGGTGCTTTGAGCATCGCCACTGCCTCTGCACTATCCATCTCAACAATGATAGGCATCGTAATCCTGTGTAAGGCAAGGTCTATGCCTTCTCTATAAGCTTAGAGCTCTGACTCTAGCGCACTCTCACATGTGTGGATTTCTCTGCATGCGCTATAGATGATATTCCCTCTATCATCTCTAAGGATCATGCCTTCGCCCGCTGCTCTTGTGGCTGCAACAAAGCCGCCGTCCGTGTTAAGTTTGTCCCAGCCCATGCTGGGGGAGGGGGGGCATCTCGGCCGCGTCGTTGCTATCCTGCTGGGTTGCACGCGCGGCGGGGCATCGCAAACCACCATCTTCCGCTTCTCCATATTGGCCTGTGGATGTTGCTAGATGCATAATAGTGAAGTAACGTAGCCATGTAAGAAACGACGAGAGGCCTCAGTAGGAGGTGCGGTTTGTCATGGGTAATCTCATTGCGAACATGTCATACTCTCCACATGATCATGAGGACCACCAGCCTCGCCATCTCATCCAAGGATTCCAACAGGGAGAATAGCCACTCTGGCCCCGTGTCCTGGATGGTCTCCACCTTGGGTATATTCCACTCCTTTGCCATGACTCTCCAGAGCTCCCTTGCTAGTGGGCACCTACAAAGCGCGTGGAATCCGTCCCCGCGTTCAACACCACATAGGGGGCAGATGTCAGTAACCTCGAGGTGTCGTGAAGCTTTGTTGGCCCAAGTAGCAAGTGAACTTGTGACAACACTCCATGCAAGCACGCATACCTTAGGGGGGAGCAGGGCACCCTCATAGAACTCTGCTGGTACTGCTTCTGCTTCGCTGCAGTCTGAGTCCTTCTGTGACTACCCTTTCTGCAGACTTGGCCGCTTAGACTAAGAGTGACCTTTGTCTCCCATAAAAAAAACTAAGAGTAACCTCTCTTTGATTTATCGAAAACTACTTAATTCCACCGACTAATTCCTTCCTCCCTTCAACCACCTCCTCCGCTCGACACATGCTCCTTGTGGGGCCTGCCCCCCTCCCAACCTTATTCTATCTACGGTCTTTCTCCTCCGCATGTTCTCTTCTTCCCATTTCTCTTTCGTCATGTGGGCCTCGTCATGCCGACTATGGGGACGAGCTCCCTACGTCGACCACCATCCCTACTACCACAAATCAAGAGAGGGTTCTGACACCGACCACGCATGCGCATCTGCCAATCCCTACACTGATGGAGCATCACCGACATCGTGATGGAGCATCTAATGGAAGCATCATCAAGTGCCACGGGTGGAGCTTCTACTCGTGGCCGTCGGCATTGTGATAGAGCATAGTGTGCGGTTGCCGATGCTGCGATGGAGCATCGCCGGCTCTGCAACGACATCATGATGCAACAATGACCGCAACGGGTGGTGCGACTCCAACAAGCGGGTGGTACAATTGCCAGCCTGACACTAGCAAGCGGGTGGTACAGGTTGTGGTACTATGAGTCGACACAATTGTACCACAAAAATATGCTCTTATTTGTGGGAAATGTACAAGAACCAGATACAATAATCCACCCTACTTGTATACCCGAGAGACCGAGTGATCATGAAAGCCTTGCACAGATACTGAATAATTGGAATTGCAAGCATACTCATCCAAAAGTAAAGGAAATGGCTACTATGATCCAAGGGACAGACAAGAAAATCTCATAAAAAATCATCTTAGAAATCTGAAGACGCAAGATTCGCCACACATTTCAGCCTTTCGGTTCTAATAAAACACAAGGATTAGAAGTTGATGCTAACTCCACTTTTAGTAAGAACTGGCACATGTTGCTGCCTGCAGTTCAACGTGCACGCCCCTCACTGCTCGCCTTCAGCAGGAGGATTCTTCATGAGTTCCCTAGCCTTCCTGCATGAATTCGAAACCATAAGGAATGAACTGCAAAAGTCCTTCAATATGCAGCTCAATAAGGAATTGCACTATACGCGACTGAGACAGAAGTGGCACATAACAAACAAAAGAAGCTCTTCAGAGGCGTCTAAGGATTTGCACTAGTGGCTTTTGCCGTGATAGCCTAGTCCCATCACTATAAAAGCACTTTGCCAACCTAAAATCAATTTTTAACCATACAAAACAGCTGCATGTATTGATTAATATAGAAGATTACACACCAAAGATGGCATGATCCATACAATGCTCAAAGAACACACGACCGAAGGAACGCCAAACCGGTAAGGACCTAGCCATACCTAGACAAGTGCAAATTAGGAGTACAAGTGTACAGCATGAGGGCACGGAAGCAACAACCATCAGCGCATGCAGCACCAGTTAGTGTGACAACACACCCGTACCGAGCCAACCTAAGACCATACTGGTATCGGGAAGATATTCAGAAGAGATAAGCGTAGGAGAGTAGGTTACCGTAGTTCACGCTCAATTTCAGCATTCCCAGGATCCAGCTTTTGTGCATCCAAGAGAGCATTACAGGCTTGTTTATACTCCTGGTGCAGAGGAGATCAAAGAATGTGACCAGACTGGAAGATCAATATGAAATAAGTCACAAGTGAAGACACTGGCAAGCTAGAGGCACCTTGAGTAGCATGTGAGCTGTAGCTTGACGGTAGCAAGCTTTGGCCCAATCAGGTCGCAGCATTCTGCACCTGAGAGCATCCGACAAAGCACCTTCACCATCACCCATGAGCAGTTTACAAACACTCCTGTTTGCATACAGTGCTGCACTCTCTGCATGATCTATTGCCTACACTCAAAAGTTGGTCATGCAAACATTATTCTCAACTTAAAATGATGGCATACAGTTTCTTTTATTCTAACGCTTATTCATGGAATGGTAGAAAACTATCTAAAAACTTTAGTAATTTACTACTCAGTAATACTGCAGAATGGAGTAACTGAACACGTTCTCTTACTAGACTGATTGGCTGGTTCAATTTACTGCAGAATGTAGTCAACAATCCTAAGTAGATATTACATCGGACACATTAACAGAAACAGTAGACAACTGTTAAGCTTCATGCACAAGCCAACGCAACCAAAAGTCCGAACTGATGGAAAGGGCTAGTGCAATCCACATATAGTGTAACACCCAGACAAGTCAACGCGTGCAACCGGAAGAGAGCGACGGCGCGCGAAACTCACGTATGACTCAAGAGGCCTCTACGTGGACACAAAGGGGGGCTACCAGTATTTTTTTTAATAAATTGCGAAAGCCAGGACTTGAACTCAAGACCTTAGCTCTGATACCATGTTGAAGTCACATCAAATATTCATATTAGCCAAGAAGAAAAAATAACTTCAGGGATTCTGGAGATGTAAGACATCAGCGAAGTTTGACATGTGCAAATAATGTCAAATTGGCTTCTCAACTGATGTCAAATTTGCTTACTATGCATGATCTATGTCAGTTAAGATCGAATTCAAATCAGTGACAAATCACTGTTCATTTATCCATTACCTTGTATCTTTTCAGCTTTGGGGCCATTCAAAGCTCATATTTACATTAAAAATAGTTAAATATCCTAAATGGTTAACAGTGTAAATAGAGTATAGTAAGAAAACCTAGTTAGTAGTAAAAAAACAAAATGCTCTTAAATTGGTTCCCATTAATAGAGAAAACTTACTATCTAAACCATCACAGGTTAAGTGAAAGAGGTTTACCAAACCATACAACTGTGATGCCAACTTATACTCCTTCTGCTTGAATGCCGTATTAGCCTGTAACTTTAAGAAAGCCTTTCTTTTTTCAACGTGCTTTTGCTCCTAGATAACACATAATGAAACATGAATTGAATGAGTAGAATTTGGAAATAATCATCAGTTACTATGATAATTTGTATCCAGAGAAATGCAATAACATTTTGTTCAACATTCTTAATAGTTTGGTGTCTAGGAGGCTATCTCTTTGACTGATTATGCTGCAATGCGTACTGCACATGCTCCTTGGAGTGAAGAAATCCTTTACTGGTTCTGAAGCTCAAAGTTCAGCTGCAGTCCAAATTTAAGCTTCCAAACCGGCATAAGGGGCAAATATTTCACTGGTTCAGAGATTAGCTGTGCCAGGTTTTATTTGAATCAAACCAAAACGTCAAGGTCTTAAAGGGACTCCTTTGCAGTTATAGGTATATAAAGTATCCCAAAAATGAGGAACAGTAGGCTCTCTACTTCAAACAAGTATGCTGCTGTACAACCGTCCTTCTCTTTACCATTGAATGTTGTCAGCAAAGTTAGAACAATGTTAGAATCTACAAAACACCAGGTGGGGCCACAGAACAAGGTGTTGCTTCTTTCACGGAAACAACCAAGGAGAATACATCACATATGTGCTCGCCTGTTAGGTACATAATGCGATAAAAAAAAGGACTCAGAAATATACATGACAGATAGCATTTGCCCAGGCATCAAAATAGTCACAAGAAAAGAGTGCAAGATAATTTTGTGCTGAACTAGAAGTATATTGTTCATGTGACATATTACTAGACTAGATGCTAACGAAGCACACCCTTTACATGATGCTGGTGTATTTTCCAACCATGGTATAGTATCAATGATACCATAACTATGAACCATACTCAAGCATCTCACTATTCTCTATACAACATAAGCTTATGGCAGTTACTAGAATGAACTCTTTAAGATGCTCCACCTTACCTCACCAGAAGTAAGGTAAGGTTTAAATATGAGTCGTTTATTGATAGAGATTAGTTTTGGCCTCGCAGAAATAATGCTAATAAGCAACCGGTGGCGTATTTTGGCATCTAATAGATGCAAGTCCTTCCATAACAAATAGTCACAATTTTCTCTGGAAAAAAAAGGGGTAACAGTCTGACAATTGATATACAGTCAAAATATTGATGTGGGATCTTTATCATGTTCCAGTTAATTGGTGTGAAGCAATACATCCCATCCACAGGGGTGACATACTTGATTGCATAGCCATGCGAAGTAATTAAGTCAATAGACTCCTAATGCTCATTAATAGAGGACTCTTCTACTCAATGATCTTTACCAATTATTCAGCCCGAAAACCTGAGTTTGGTTAGCATGTTCTATTCAT
Organism: Triticum aestivum; assembly: GCF_018294505.1. Taxonomy (NCBI): domain Eukaryota; kingdom Viridiplantae; phylum Streptophyta; class Magnoliopsida; order Poales; family Poaceae; genus Triticum; species Triticum aestivum. Next base: position 145,605,825 of record NC_057801.1, read on the forward strand.
TACAGTAGAGGGTTTGTTTATATTATTGTGTTCTGTTACCAAATTGATAGTGCATTCCACACATAGATTCGTGATGTCTACTGTTAGACCAGGGCCAGATGTCTCAACACGATCATATTGCCCTTCTAAATGACAGTTTTTAGTTTGTTCTCGCTAGTCAGCAGTTAAAAAACTATTTTTTATGATTATCCCAAGTTGGGACACCTGAGATTACCCCCATAAATAAGTAATCATTCTCTCAATGTACATATGGTGCCATGGATATAGTAACCACAATTAATAATAACATTTAATGAACAAATTTAGGGCTGAAGAACTAATTAAAGGTTTCAAACAATATTCAGTACGAAAACAGCATAAGAACAGAAAATAGCATACCATCGGCTTTTTATCTTGAATTTTTGCATAAGAAATTACTCCCTCAATACTCCAGTTTCGGACATTTGGAATTGGGTTAGTCAAAGGAAACAACATTTCAACCTCTTCCTTGCAATCACGCACCGCAGCAAACTCTATTGGCAACCTACCTAACTGGGAAACATAAGAAAAAGTAACTGTCATTTATTTTAAAATTTAACAACATCATTCAAGAAGGGAAACATTTGGAATATAGAAAAAGAACATGAACATTATGTAATGTAATAGTACTTTTTAGAAAGAAGCAGGATCTAAGTAATATTTTTAATCAAATGTATCAACAGGGAATTTACCCAGCAATTCAGACTGCCAACACAAGGTTTCAAGGACAGGAATTTGAGGCAAAATTATTTTGTGGTGTCCCACTTGAGTCTCCATTAAATAAATAGATAAAACACGAGGAGAAGTAGCTTTACATGTGGTGTTTTAGCAGGTTCTTCAACTGATAGTGGCATCAATATAAACAGGTACTTGGAGTAAAAGAATGAAAACAGAATACCAACAGCTGGGATGAAGAACATAAAATAAACTAAACAAAAAGTAAATTCATTTATTGTCTATTCATGAGTACATTTGAGAAATGCTGCTACCCAGAATGGTGAGATCTCAGCATCTGAAAAACTGTTAGGTATGCATCGATATATGTTGCGAACTTGTTCGGTACAAGCAAATAGCAACATTTGTAGAAGGGTATATGTATATATGCTGGAACAGAATAGGCATAGTTCTTCAATAGGAACTCAATAATTGATAATCAACAGAAAATGACAAGTATAAAGATATAGACCATTGCAAATTTGGCTGTTTCCTAATGATGGATGTGCCCTGAGGCTAATTAATATTTCATTATGGGAGGAGCCCTGATAGGTCTACTTATTAAATGATATGGACTATTTGGATGGAAGGTCGAGACAACTTAGGCACAAGTGCCAACAACATAAAGCAACCTAAACTCATGCCCAAATAGCTCTCCGACATAATAAGAAGAGCTGTATAATATTATCAGCAGAAGATTTAATAGAAAATGGTGATATACTGCATAGCTCTCAGAAAAAAAAATTAAAATAAAAGACATACATCATCTGGAATATTAGGATCTGCTCCAGCCTTCAATAGGAACTGAATGTAGTTCGTATAACCTCCTCGTCCCGTAGCAAACACCAAAGGAGTCATAGCACAACCCTTGCAATTAACATCCGCACCAGCCTGTGGAAAGGATTGTGCAATAAAATGTCCATGTACATCAACTTATAAGCATGACAGGGAACATGGCGTGAGCAAAATTACAACATAGCAATGAAAAAACAATCCAAAGAGTTCTCACCTTAATGAGTAGCTTCATGCACTTCAATGAACGGTAAACAAGAGCCATACACAGAGGATTTCCCATACCGTTGACAATGACATTAGGCTGAAAGAAGGTATAGTGTATTAAGAAACACAGGTGGCATGATAATTCAAGATTTTATTTTGAGATGAAAAGGGTATCCTAATTTAAAAGGTTGCAGTCATATATACTGATGTATTTGGTGTTTCAGGGGATCAGATAGTAAGTGGACCATCCAAATCCTAATCCTGACCTAAAAACTATTTGTGCAAATTAATGCTGATCGCTGAATCAAGAAAAATAAGAAAAGTGGAGGCCATGTACGTTTGCATGGTGGTCCAACAAAATCTTCAATGTCTTATCCTGCTCATTTACAGCAGCCAGAAAGGCTGGTGTTCCACGGCCGTAGTCTATGTCGACCGGCACTCCTTTTGAAAGGAGGAACTCTGTTACCTTGCAGCATCCTGTGGTAAACGAAATGATTCCATCAGTCATGTTTAACCATAACGTTTATTAACTAGTAGTAGTAGAACTACTCCCTCCGTTCCCAAATATAAGTCTTTTTAGAGATTTCAACAAGGGACTATATACGGAGCAAAATGAGTGAATCTACACTCTAAAATATGTCTACATACATCCGTATGTTGTAGTCCATTTGAAATATCTAGAAAGACTTATATTTAGGAACATAGGAAGTACCAGCTTGGAGAAATCATGTGTGTGTGTGTGTGAGTCAGGGGGGAGAACCTGCAGCCACAGCATGGTGGAGAACTGTTTGTCCTTTGTCATCTGCTTTCATTACATCACCGCCACGATCAAGAAAATACTTGACGGCAGCAACATCACCAGACTGAGCAGACACCATAAATGGAGTCGCACCTGTAACAAAAAGCACATCCTCAACACAACCGTTGATCTCATACTTACTACCATTGACATAGCAATTGGCAAACACCAATTTAAAAAATGGAGAAAAGGATAGAAAAAGACCTAGAGCTACTCCATGTCCAGGAGCATTTACATCTCCCTTGAGCTCCTCCACCAAATACTTGCAAATATCCAGATGGCCAAAGCTTGCCGCGATATGCAACACAGAGAGTCCATCGTTGTTGAAAGAAAAAATCGCCGACCGGTCGCCATTTCCTTTGGTGAGCCGCTCTACAATACCTTCCCCAAAAGTACACATGATCGCATTATAGAAGCCAGTAGACAAATTAACAAGATTGAAAACCAAAAGAAGAAGCGAACAGTGAAATGGGCAAGAACATCATGAGGTTGAAGGGACCCAATCTGACACATTAATTCTGGACAGTCACTCAGTGAAAATACTTGAAAACACGTCCTTTTAGAGCCTCTGTAGATTAAAGTAGTGATCTAAACGGTCTTATATTAGTTTACAGAGGGAGCAATTGACTAGACGGTAAATTTCGATGTAATGGACAATCAGATGGTTTCATCCAAAGTTTTCACATTTATACCGTCACTTTTTAACTGAATCTGCATATCTGCCTGTTGAGATCAGTCGATGCTAGCGAAACTTTACATTCTACAGAGCTAGAAGGATAGCAAAGTGTTGCGAGTAAAACATCCGACGGCAGTACAGAACTATAACAGGTTATATGAAGAAAACTGTTCTGGAAGGCGGTGGACACTGTAACTAGTACTACTACGCAAGATAACTGAGCGACGCATCAAAACAGAGCAATGCAGCATGTCTGAAGAACAATCTCGGACCCCGCGAACACAGCGCACGCACGCACGCAACTAAGCAGGAGTGGAAAAGGCACAGGAGAAGAGGAAGGGGCTACCTTTGAGGCGGCCGAGGTTGCCGTCGATGGCCGCCTTGATGAGGGCCTTCTCGCCTGCAGACACACGCGCACGGCCACCGTTAGAAACGCAGCCAGAGGCCAGAGGGAGAGGGGGCAAACAACGGAGGGCGGGAGCGAGCAATCAGGCGCCAAGGGGCGCGCGGAAAACCGTGCGTACCGGCGTCGTCGGCGTCGCCGGCTGGGGGGCAGTAGATGAACGGAGGTGGAGAGTCCATGGCCGACGATCTCGCCCGCCGGTCGGTCGGAAGCTTGCCGGCGGCGACGACGGAGAACCCTGCGGTGCGGCGTGGGGGGTTGGGGCCCGTCTTCTCTCTCTGTGTCAGCCTGCTGCCTCTTCCTCGCTTGCTTTGGTCGAGAAAGTGGCGAAGTGGATGGGCTTGGTGTTGCTGCCGCGCTATAGTGTAGGTGGCTGCCTGGCTGGTGCACCCGCCGTCGGCGTACGAAGACCAGGTGCACCCAGGCCTCCATGCTCAGGTGGATGTAGAGGGCCAATCGGCAGGCGACGCGTGTGCGCCAAAAGGCTGCCGCGCCGAACCGTAGCCGCTGCTCCCCTGAGCTCCTCGAGCATATCGCAGCCCTTGGGTGCTGAATGAAGGGACCAGATCTAGCGCTACACTAGGCTGCCGCGCCGAACCTTAGGTGCTGCTGATCACTACCCTGTTCGATTGTGTGCTCTGGTTTCAAGAATTACCCGACCCAATTTTCGTTCGAGTAGAAGCAAATTGTGAGTACGCAAAAGAACAAAGGGGCCATAATGCAGCCAGGACACGCGCAAGATTTACTGCTTCTCAAGCAAAGTTTTAACCCTTTACACTCAGACAGAGCAAGCGATTTTTACACAGGCAACAGGTCACGGAGCAACAAACAGTCTTGGCAATACCTAAAGGGCTAATCTGCCTACTTGTAACCATTACTAGTAGTACTATTCTGGCAAGTTCCCCCTTCCATATCCAATACACTTTCTTCAGTCTGCTCTCACTGCTAATCACCTGAGCTTTACTTCCTAGCGTACACGATCACAGCTTACCGGATAAGCGCTAGCTACAGTACCATGCACATTACTGGACAATGGCGTATTCGGAAATGAACAATGCCTTCACCATAATCTACACTTCTGACAGAATCACCATCAAAGCCTTGGACCTCGGGACGTTTTTTCCATCTTCACACGCTCGGCTGAACTGCATTTGAATGAACCTGCACGGAGTAGTTGGAACTGTCAAGTTCAGATAGATGGCATCAAAATGCAAAACCCCTCTCTTTCCCAGAAGAAAAAAGAAGGTGTAGAATAGGATGAACTCACGACGGGAACATTTATGAATTTGCGCCGTGAAATCTGCCCATGACAGGCACAAAAGAACCATCTACTGATATGCGCAGTACTTGTTCTTCCGTAAAAAAAGAAAAAACAGCTCAAAAGTTCAATCGGTTGGCTGGACCTATGTGAAGCCAGCAGAGAGGTCAGACTGTGAGCCATCACACTATAATAGCACCTACGGTTCGGCGTGCACTTGTTGGTACTGCAATGCTATATATGCATGCCATTGTTTACCTGAAGGTGCCTTTCTTCAGGATGGTTTACGGTTCTGTGCTTCAGCTCTCCACGGTTTGTTGTGAGCTCATCCAATATTTCAGAGTCGTCTCTGCTGTCACAGCTTCCTGAATCTGAGCCATCTTCCTCCTGCATAACGATACAAGAGTTTCAGAGTAACAAAAGATGACAATACACCTTGAGGCGTTGCAGAGAATGAAACAAAATCTGGACATACAGAAAGTTTATCCAAGAACTCAAGCTGAACTCGTACCAGTATTTGTTCATGTGGGACACCTTCAAGTTCTTCGTACTCAGCTGCATCCAGTTCCCGCAAGTCATTGGGCTCAAAGAACTTCGGGAGCAGGTGTTGCCTGATGAGAATCATAATGAAGAAAGGCAGCGGGAAGAGGATCCCTGCTACTGGTATCCATGTTATGCCGAAGCATATCAAGAGATACACAAACTGGAAGACCGTAAAGGCAGATATTGTTCTTGAAGGCACTGACTCCACGAAAGATGCATGGGGGCCTTCCAAGACCCTGCAAAGGTTACAACACTGCGTGTTAGTGCAATCATAGTCCCTGTATCTTAACGAAAATGGTGTAATCCAAAAGGAAGCACACAGCAAGTTCATTTGTTCAGATGAGATGAACAGATGCAGAATAGACATTACTTGTAGCGTCGGCTTGCTCCAATGCACAGAAGCTGCAACCTTTCCCAAAACTGGTTCCCAGGTAGGCTATCAATGGCCATGTAGGCAAAGTAACCCCAGAGGACCGAAGTTGGTATCATCTTGAGAACCGGCATAGCTCCAACACAACCACCAACAAGTAAGGATTGCAGCAGGTTGCTTAGTCTCTGTTCGTTCACGCGAACAGGCAAATGTGCTTCGATATATTTGCTAGGATCAAATTCTCCAGCCAACTTCCCTTCTTCATCACCTTCCCGCAGCACAGCATCCTTCAAGCTCTTCAAGTCCTTGTCAACAGAATTAGCCTGCAAGCCATTTTTTTCAGCGACACGAATATGCACTTTAAGATATTTCCTTACAAAGTTAATAGAAAATATTAACATTCAAATATTTACTCAAAAGAAACTAATGCATGGAAACATCAAGGATGCAGAAGCAACTACATACTTTAGCCTAGAAGTCATTTTGGTTTTTCCTCTAGTTTATGCTCTCTCCAAAAAAAAAATATTGTTCACAAAATTGCAAAACAAGAGAGGCGGTGCCCCCCCTGGTGCAGTAACATTCGCTACAAAAAACTAAGGTGCTGTGGACAACAAGAAGGGGAAATCAGATAGTACGATAACAGAATGAAAGACTCACATTCATGTTGCTGTCCATTTGGATGAACACTTCCTGCATCTTGCCATAGATTTCCAAACTGCTCGCACGGTTTGACATACCCTCTTTGGCAGTTTGAAGCATCTTTTTGCGTAGCAACTAAAGTGGCAAAAAAAGAGAAGATGGGTAAGCAAATCTGACTACCATAGGCCGTAGCATATGACGCAGATCAGTCTGCATTTCACTAACCTGCCCCTTGAGGACAGCAAGGCTTCTTGTATGCATTGGGGACTGAGGAAGTACTCCATTTGATGGAGGAATGCCAAGCAAACCACATAGTAGGACCTGCACCGTTAACATCCCATGAGAAAAGGAACCCCCCCCAACGCATTATCTGACAGAATGACTTAGATGCACGTACCATAAATCCAAGTACCAAAATGTCATAATGGTAGGCCGAAGGCTTCTTCAAATTAAACTCCTTTTGCTGAGCCAACTGTGAAGCTACACTGTGATCAAAGAAATAAAGTCCTGCGACCATCAAAGCAGGCACGATGGCTGCGAATATATATGTAGGAGGGACAGAAAACAAATCCTGAAAGTGAACACCAGGAAAATATCAGAATTATGGCATGCTATATAAGCTTGGAGACCATAATTAATATTTACACATCTAGAATCATAAGTAATTTGACTTATACCTTTGCTACGGTCCAATGTCGCAGTGAGATTGACTCCCAGGGAAGTGGACTGAAGAGCCTCCTAGGCACTCCTGAAGGGACTTTGCTTGGTAGTGCAAATGAAAATGCTGTCCACACAATCACCATCAGTGGTACACCATAATCGGCAATGAAGCTTCTAAGCCATCCTGCAAATGGCAACTCAAAGGCGCGGTGATCAGTGGGTGAATGCATGGATAATAATATAGAACTAGAGCATTATATATGATTTCCCCTGGTGATATATTATATTCTGGAAACAGCTATAAGCTGATTCAGACTACAGAGAAAGATATTCAACCGCTGAAGGAACAGAATTTTAAAACTGCCCCTATTTTTGTTTTATATTTGAGAAATCTCACCAACTTTATTGATTTGCAACTTTATTTAAAACTGCCCCTATTTGGACTACTACCAAGTGTTCCAAAGAAAATAGGTCAACCGAAGCCCAGATTAATATTGCCCACTGTTGATCCTACCTAATCCAACCCCAAATGAGCCCATGGTTGGCCTAGTCTAAGGTCAAGAGTGGGCCTGAACCAGGCCCAATCCTAAGTGCTGTCCAGGATAAAAAAAAATGTTCCCTCTCTATCACATCGCTAGTTGAAAGGATGTCGTTGATTTGAAGATGTGTGGTGTAACACGGGAGTTCGGTTTGCACTAAAGATAAAACAAGGTAAGGGAAGCAACAGGAAACGTGTGACCAACCTATGCCATACAGCCATGACCTTGCACGCCTAGTCTTCAGTGCAGTGTACAGCAAGCCAATGGAAAATATAACACCAAGTAGGCCATTGACATAAATCCACTGGAACTGGTATATGGGTGAGCTGGGGTCAGAAATCTCATCATCTTTGGGCATACTGAACTCGCTTACAATTCCCTGCAATAGATAGGGTCCCGTATTGGCATTTTCAGCAGGGCAGAAATAAAGAGCTACGATTTGCTGCACGTGGCATGAGAGCAGCGTTGCAAAGGACGGGCTCCATGGAGCCCGTTTTTCAAAAAAAAAATCAAAATATACTTAAAAGTTTCAAAAAATGTCAAAACAAATTTTGCAAATACGCATGCATGTTCTTCAACTATGTATAAAGTTTCATCAACTAATTTGATTATTTTCATTCTACACAAAAAAGACAAATACCAGTCCCAAAAACAAAAAGGAAATGGCCTATTTTACTCCATGTATTTGTCTTTTTTGTGTACACCACGTATGAACACATATGTTTATAAAATTTTGTACAAGTATACTACAAACATATGTCTATGTGTATACTTTTTTTCAGATTTTTTTGAGATCTGAAAAAGTATTTTCATTGAAAGAAAAATAAAGAGCTTGGGTGCTGCTTGCACTTTTCGCACGTGGCATACCTTAATAGCTTGTTGCAGGAAGAGGACGGTGATAAGCATACCGAAAAGCTCTCCTGCAACCCTCGTGAATCTGCTTATAACATTGGAAGCATTGAACATGGCCAACAGAAAGAGCATGATGGAAGTCCAAATGCAGACCCTGTCAACAGCAACCAAACACAGAGGGCATTTATGTATACGGTACCGAAGCTATCACAGGATTGGGTGTACTCTATGCTAGGACCTACCATCCAGCCCAAGCCAAATATAGCTGTTCTCCCAGATCTGGCTGCTTCCTGGCAAACTTGTAGAGATAGGTATACATAATAATAGTAGGTTCGGCAACTCCAACGATCAACAGTGGCTGCCCTCCAAGAATAGAGTGTATTATCCCACATATCGCCGTAGATGCCAAAGTTTCAACTGTGCTCAGGATACCATCTGAAATAGATCACCTTGTTCTTGTTAGAGATTGCGTGGCATTCCAACTTATGTACTGTATTGTACTGTGGTAATTAAGAGGGCAAGCATTAACCTGTTTCGTTGCTCAGCTGCTCTCCGAAGGAGATGACAGGGAGGGCAGAGGCAAAGAATATATACATGGTAGGTGCCAATATCCTGGCAAACATTGGAAAGAACATAAGCAAATCGAGCGATGCAAAAAAACCAACGACTGGGCTGCAGATGATCTGGTTCGGTCTGTTGAAACAAACTAACCTGAAGCCAGTTCGGAGCCCTGCAACCCAGTCGTCCTTGTACCAAGACGCTCTCCCTTGGACATCGGCGACGACCCCCTTGAAAGGGTTCCCTAGTAGATCCATCAGCTAGCTGATCACAGAACCTTGAGAGAATCAGTAAGCGTGCCGAAGAATTTCCATGGAAAATAGAGATGAGATGAATCAAACCGTGAACAGTCGTAAGGAAAATCTGTCCAAAAGATTGCATTTACTTTGACCCGGAGTTGGCGCTACTACTACTAGTATACTATACTGATTGCACGGATACTGCACAAGAGAAAGGACGGGACGGGGTAAATTATTGCATACACGACTTGGCGAAGAACAAACAGCTCAGCAGCTCACCTTACAAGTCAGAAAACACGTCAACTCAAGCTGCTATGTTAGCATATGGACCAAACTTTGCCATAAAAACACACGCACGGCAAATCGGCCGCGTCAGGGATATGGAAACAGGAGCACTGTGCTACACTACAACTGACGCAGGCAATAAAATACTATATAGGAGTATTTCCGGGAGGGAAACTGCAGTTGGAAAAAATCGACATGCAGATCCAAATTGAACCCTCTCCGCGTCCACATGCACATGGACCGGAGCCTGAAACATTCGTTTGTCCGCATAGCTAAGAACAACTCGAAGATTCTAACTCTGAACGGATCAAAATCGGCAACTAAAACCCAGGAAAAAATCCACTCGTCGAGAATCGGCCACACGCCGCAGGCGCGCGACGGCTGATACGATAGTTGTTTTTTTTTTTTACCGAAATTAGTCCTCCACGATACCAACGAACTCGCCGACAATAAAAGGTCAAATGGAACGGGGAACCACCCCAAAAAACCACTGAAAAACCCGCCGCGTGAACTCTACATCGAGCGTCTGATGGCGGCCGAACGGCACGGGAGAAGCATGCATCTCGCGCGCTCACGGATCTGCTAGGAAGTAAACCGAGATGCGGGTAGAGGGGAGGGATCGGAGAGTCGGGAGCCGTACCGGTGAGCAGGCGGCGTCGGCGGCGGGCGCGAGGGGTAGGAGGACGCGGCGCGCGGGTCCGATCGGCAATGCCGGACCCTCGTCGGCGCGGGGGGCGGGGACGGGCCCCGGAGGCGGCGGCGTGGGCGGCGCCGGTGGGGACTGCGGGGTTACGCGGCGCGGTTTTGGCTTCTGGAGGGAGCGCCGCGATAGGCGGCTAGTTTTATAGCGGGCGGGCGGGGCGAAACAAATGGAGGCCGGGTGGAGGGGAGGGGAGAGCAGTAAGAAAGGGGAGGTGGGGCCACCGGCGGTGGGCATAAGGAAGAGCGTTTCGATCGATCTCGTCTCCTGTGTGCGGGCACTGGTCTTCTTCCTGCTCCTCGTATCTCTCTGACGAGTGGGAAGGAAGGGCGGGTGGGGCCGAGTTGAGATCCGACGGGCCCGCGTGCAGGCGCTGGGTCTGTGTACTCCTCTGCCCCGTGCGACCGGGTGACGAGCCTGAGCCTGAGGCTGACTGGCCCGTCCGCTAGCTCGCTCGTTGCTACGTTTCCCGTGACCGTGAGGCTCTTTCCTTTCTCTCGCAACAACAGCCAACAGCCAAGCATCCTATGGCTGCCTCCGCCGCGATCCGAACGCACGGACACGGCGCGTTGTGAACCTCTCGTCTCGTGCTCACATGAATGAACAAATAAATGCCTGGTCACGCGTGAACAAACTACCCAACCCAGCACACACCCACACATACACACAAAAGGAATGATCATTTCGTCGCATATTGATCTTGGAAGTACTGGTACGGAGGAAGGAGAACGATCGTCAAAATCCGCACGATGCCTTGTTTCAAAAAAAAAAATCCGCACGATGCGAGTACAGAGAACAGCGAGGCGAGAGCTGGACAGCACGTGCCCCAGTCCGGCCGTCCATGCCGTCGAGGAGTAGAGACTTTGGCTTCTCCTCCCTCCGTACTGCCACCCTATCTTCTCTCCCTCCTTCGTGTGGTCGGTCATGACCGCAGCGCCATCCGCATGCCGCAGTCGCCTCTGCCCTTTTCGACGTCAGTCAGGATCCCGCGGATCGCACCGGCGTCAGAGGTAGAGGTTCGGAATGCCTCCGTCGCCCGTCACGGCGTCACGTCTCGCCGGCTCCAACCAAACTACCCTCGGAGCGGCGCGAAAGAGAGAGAGAGATAGAGCCAGCCCGCTCATGCCGGCCACGCACGTACTGGCACACGGATCGGACGGCGGTGCGTATGCGCGCAAGGTAACATGCTCCTAGTACATACGGCTTGTTAATGAACGGGTGTAGTACGAGGTTGGACTTGGACTACTACGCGAGTCTACTCCATGGCCTGCGCACGCCGTCCATTTGTCAGTCTGGCCCGTCGTTGAGACCCAGCAACGTATGGAGTAGTACTGTACTGTACTACACATGGACGATCATGTTGCTCTCCATACATACATCCACTGGCTACCTACCTAAGCTAGCAAGCGCACATGTTCGTTATCATTCGCGTGATCTGGTCGATCTGCATCCGGTTATAAATCGATCGCCGCGCTTAGCTCCGGCATGCATGGCTATGTGCACCGGTAAAGCATGTGTTTGGTTGGATGTTCACAGTACAGGTAACCACAAATCCACCACAGTCATGAGATAAGTCTCACTTGGTTGCCCGAGAAGAACGAGAAGAAAAGAAAAAAGGTTGGTTTCTCTTGGCCTACGACGTACCAGAGCAGCAGCAACACTACACACTCTAAGGCCCCATTTGGTAGCTCAGTTTTTCCTAAGTATTACGAAAATACTACAGTTTTCTAAATTACTATGGTTTTAAGTACTGTGACCTGTTTGGCAACCCCAAATTCTATGATATTTATAACTGCAGTATTACCAAAAACGCAGTTTTTCCTCTGTATTAAAAAAAACCAACCTCGTTTGAAAAAACAGAGGTGGCGAAGAAACGAATTTCTTCGTTATCACCTTCCTCGCTGCAAGCCGCCGATTCCGCTGCCGCCGTCTGTTTTACATCGTCGGCCATTCACAAGCCAAGAGAAAGCAATGAAAAAAAATAATGACCTTCGTACTTCCGCTTGCGCTCCTCCTTCTATCCTCCTACGCCCCGTGCATCTGGTCAGTACGCTGGCCAGCCATGGTCGTCTTGATGGCTGCAACGTGAGTCCACAAGGCACTGCTGGCCGAGCATGTGCATGCCTAGCTGCGTGCGGTCAATACCACGTCGTAGATGTGCCGCGCTGTCATGTTGCGCCCTTGCTCGCCGCTGTTGGCCACGCATGCACTGCTCCCGACCGCGCCAGTGCGTCTGCTCACTACCCTAGCCGGCTCGCCACTATGCGCCTCTGTTGGCCAAGCGGCAGCCAAGCCATAGCGTCTGCCAATATTCTGTGTCACGTTGTTGCTCTCCCGCCGTCGCTGATGCCCAGGCATGCCACCTGCTCTGTTTGTGCGATCATGGCCATTCATTTTGCAAGGCCAGCTAATAACGTGCATGTTGCAACTGCTATGAAACGGCTCTATGCAGCTAATTTACGTCGTTGTAAACGAGCACCAACCAAACACGTCACAGTATTCTCAATACTTTAAAATTCGTTGATATGTGAAAACTGTAGTACCTATGGTTTGAAATACTGTAGTTTTTCAATACTGCAGTTTTTGCAATACCTTTATTGTCAAACGGGGCCTAAACGCACGCCATGCATCTTCCTGTGGCGCAACGCCGGAAAGGATGCCGGAAAAAGCTTATACAATTCCCACGAGTCAATGTCGAGTACTACCTCCGTCCTGGTTTATACGTCCCCTTTATAGTTTGTGCCACAATTTGATTAAAAATTTAACTAATAAAATGTTGATGCATGTCAAGAAAAATTATCTCATTAGACTCGTATTTAAACATAGTTTAAAAAAATATAATATTTGATGACATGCGTAAATATTTTCTTAGTTCAATCTATAGTTAAAATTTGGCACGAAGTATAATGGGGACCAATAAATCCGGACGGAGGTAGTACCTGTTCTGTCCCGTTCCCATCCACCAAAAAAACGTCACACTTTGTTTCTACTCCCGCAGTGTCTGCGCAAAGTCCACCAAATCTCTCGATTCCTGACCCGAGGCGTGCGCCACGGGACGAAACCTCCCAATAATCTATGGACACCGGCGTCGCGTCGACAAAATGGTGGCGTCCGCCGGCGCTCAGGTGGCCTCCCCGGCCGCGGCGCATCTAGCAGACGGAAGCAGGGATACGCCCGGCGCGTCGCGACGGCGGACGGAACAAACGGATAGGATGCGTGCTGGTCGCGTGAAGAAGAATTGATTATTGTAAGGCCAAGATTTGGCTACTGGGAAGTTCGGGGGATTAACAAAATGAATCAGGTCCATTGGCACGTAACGCACGCCTCCAAAGTCCAAACCTTCATGTTCCCTTACGAAAACGCTGGATGAAACTAGAACAATTGTTCTACCATTTTCTTTGCCAAAAGGCATAGATTCGTATAAAAAAAATCAATGAAACTATAAAGTATCCCAAACATAATAAAAATTACATCGAGAATCCTAGACCACCGAACGACTACTACCGCCACCGGAACGACCCACCGACGCGACACTGTCGCCGCTTCCATACCGGAGCCGACCTAACCTTGTCGCTTACAACCGAAAAGTCTTCATGTACGTGCCCCTAAGTACCAGCGCCCTGGAGCCACGGAAGTAGTCATTGAACTCTTGAATTGATCTAAAGTGCCGATAATAATGAATGACCGAGCAAGTCCACGGACGTTTGAGTAGGATTTTACAAATACGAGAACTGTTGTAGATGCTTTTTTTTAACCAGGCAATATACTTGTCTCGTTCAATAATTAAGAGAGGAAAATATTATGTTATGCTACATAACAATGGCTCCACAACATAGCTCATTAGTGGAGAAAACAAACAAACAACAAAGTGGATTACTCTCGCGCCATGGTGATGCTCAAGTGCCTAACCCCGTGGTGATCCATAGTTTGGCCTCATCCTGAATAAGCTCGACAAGGTAGAACATCAACATCGATTTCTTCGTAAAACTCTAGCATTTTTCTCGTTTCAAATGACCCAACAGACTCGTATGGTGAGTGAAGTCATGACCTCTTGGTTTGCAGTATTGGAATTAAACATGTTAGGGCATGTCCAAGGCGAACCTGCAAACCTCCCGCATCTCGTTTGGACCTTGTTGTCTGGACCACGAGAGCCAACCAGCGCGGGCCTGTATCGGTCCGCGGGGTAGTCCGGACGCGATCTTTCCCGCAAATCAGAGACAAAAGTGAAGGATGCTTGCGGGAGTCCGGACACGCGAAACGTACGAATCTGACACCCCCGGCCCACCCAAAACCCTTCCCGACCCCGCGACTCCATCCTCCTCATTTTCTCTCCTTCCTTCTTTCTCTCTTGCCTTCGCTGCCGCTTCACCACCCTGCCAAAACTCTGCGTCTCCGTCACCTCCGGCGCTCCAGCGGGGCTCCCCGCTGCTTCTCCTCCGTCTCCGTTCAACCCATGTCCTCCGACCGCCCTGCCATGTATCAACCTCCACCATGCCCAGCAACTGTTTGACTAATCACCGGAGCTGAAAACAATTGTCCCTTCTTCTTTCTAGCAATGGATTCCGATTTGGAGTACATATATGAGCAGTATGTTGAGTCGTCTGATGGCTCATCGGATGAGGAGGAGTACTCCAATAAGACGGCGATGATGCAGGTGGTCCTCAAAGACGTGGAGTGTGCGGAGGAGCGTGTTCTCAATTTCAAGGGCTCGATCAAGGATCATCGAGTGCTCAACCGCAACAGGGGGCGCGGGCATTTGACACTGATGGTCGACTACTTTACCCTCAATGCACTATTCACTAACATTTTTTGCCTACGTTTCCGGATGCGCAAGACTGTCTTTGATCATTTGTACCATAGCGTCCGGTCCTACGATGGCTACTTCATCCTGAAGAAGGACGCCGTGGGAATGATTGGCTTCTCTGGTTACCATAAGTGCACGCCCACACTCCGGATGCTTGCATATGGCACGACCGCTGATTCGTACCTACGGATGTCTGAGACCACATGCGGAGATGCCATGGTAAGATTTGCAACTGCCGTGGTCGAGGAGTTCGGACCTCAGTACCTGAGAGAACCAACTGTGGCAGACACTGAGAGGCTCTTGGCAATCCTAGAAGCAAGAGGGTGGCTAGGTTTGCTTGGATCTCTTGACTGCATGCATTGAAAATGGAAGAACTGTGTGAAAGCTTTATGAGGGGAATATCAGGGTCATGTTAAGAAGCCCACCATCATTCTTGAACTAGTTGCATCACATGATCTTTGGATTTGGCACGCTTTCTGCAGGCCCGTTTTGTAGTTGTTCGTGGACATGCAAAACAATGGGATCCATAGACCTTGTGGGAGTTGATGACATGTGGTGTGACCATGCGCAACATGATCGTCGAGGATGAGGGTGACGATGCTGTGACAACTCCGGAATTTGAGAACATGCGTGGTCCTATCCAATTTCCGAACCAGAATCTGGCCACATTTGAAGTGTTTTTTTCAAATGCATCAACAAATTCGGCATCGACCAACTCATGAGCAGCTGAAGGAAGATCTGATTAAGCATCAGCGGGCGGTAAAAGGGGACAACAATGCTTGGATGTAATATGTTATTTTTTAAAAATAAATCAAACTAGTGTTGCATCCGACTATTTGAACGTTTGTACCCTTTCCATGAGGCTATTTGAGCGTGCGAACTTGGAGAAAAATGAGGAAGTCCAGATGCATGAGGCTACCGTTGTATGGTGTCCTCCCGCATCCATGTCCGTGGACTGGTCCCCCCCCTGTCCGCGGATGGATGTGGGAGGAAATTTGCGGGTTACCGTTGGAGATGCCCTTAGTCCATCAACTCATGACGTTGCGCTCTGTGGTCCATTGCTGAATCTCCATGGGCCCTGATACGTCTCCAACGTATCTATAATTTATGAAGCATTCATGCTATTTTATTATCTATTTTGAATGATTACGGGCTTTATTATACACTTTTATATTACTTTTGGGACTAACCTATTAACCGGAGGCCCAACCCATATTGCTGTTTTATTGCCTGTTTCAGTATTTAGAAGAAAAGGAATATCAAACGAAGTCCAAACGGAATGAAACCTTCGGCAACGTGATTTTTTGGAAGAATATCATCCTGGAGACTTGGAGTTCACGTCAGAAGATACTCGAGGAGCCCAGGAGATAGGGGGCGCCCCCCCTACTGGGCGCGCCCCCTGTCTTGTGGACCCCTCAAGCACCTCCCGATCGACTTCTTTCGCCTATATAAGCCTACGTACCCTAAAACCATTGAATAAAAAAGATAGATTGGGAGTTCCGCCGTCGCAAGCCTCTGTAACCACCAGAAACCTCTCGGGAGCCCTTCCCGGCACCCTGCTAGAGGGGGGATCCTTCACCGATGGCCATCTTCATCATCCCGATGCTCTCCATGACGAGGAGGGAGTAGTTCACCCTCGAGGCTGAGGGTATGTACCAGTACCTATGTGTTTGATCTCTCTCTCTCTCTCTCTCTCGTGTTCCCTCTATGGCACGATCTTGATGTATCCCGAGCTTTGCTATTGTAGTTGGATCTTATGATGTTTCTCCCCCTCTACTCTCTTGTGATGAATTGAGTTTTCCCTTTGAAGTTATCTTATCGGATTGAGTCTTTTATGAGAACACTTGATGTATGTCTTGCCATGCTTATCTGTGGTGACAATGGGATATCATGTGCCACTTGATGTATGTTTTGGTGACCAACTTGCGGGTTCTGCCCATGAACCTATGCATAGGGGTTGGCAAACGTTCTTGACTCTCCGGTAGAAACTTTGGGGCACTTTTTGAAGTACTTTGTGTTGGTTGAATAGATGAATCTAAGATTGTGTGATGCATATCATATAATCATGCCCACGGATACTTGAGGTGACAATGGAGTATCTAGGTGACATTAGGGTTTTGGTTGATTTGTGTCTTAAGGTGTTATTCTAGTACGAACTCTTGAATAGATTGATCCGAAAGAATAACTTTGAGGTGGTTTCGTACCCTACCATAATCTCTTCGTTTGTTCTCCGCTATTAGTGTCTTTGGAGTGACTCTTTGTTGCATGTTGAGGGATTGTTATATGATCTATCTATGTTAGTATTGTTGAGAGAACTTGCACTAGTGAAAGTATGAACCTTAGGCCTTGTTTCCTATCATTGCAATACCGTTTACGCTCACTTTTATCATTAGTTACCTTGCTGTTTTTACAATTTCAGATTACAAATACCTTTATCTACCATCCATATTGCACTTGTATCACCATCTCTTCGCCGAACTAGTGCACCTATACAAATTACCATTGTATTGGGTGTGTTGGGGACACAAGAGACTCTTTGTTATTTGGTTGCAGGGTTGTTTGAGAGAACCATCTTCATCCTATGCCTCTACGGATTGATAAACCTTAGGTCATCCACTTAAGGGAAATTTGCTACTGTCCTACAAACCTATGCACTTGCAGGCCCAACAACGTATACAAGAAGAAGGTTGTGTAGTAGACATCAGGCCCAAACGCAACCGTTTCTTGACCATTCACGAAACACATAGTGTGAACCAGCATTTAAAGAAGAGGGACATGATGTCTTGTTAGCCCGTTTTGCAAAGGGTGCAAAGGTCACAACTATCACAATCCCTCTTCTCCAACCTATCGCAGGAGAAGAACTTGACCTTGGGGGTGCCCAAACTTTCCAGATGGTCTGTTCATGTTGGTTGAAGTGGAACCCAATAATTGAACCTTGTAAGCTGAAGTCGTCGAGTACTGCCCATTCGCCTCAAATTTGCAAGAGATGTCATCATCAACGTCCACAAGTAGTTGGATCTGCTCGAGGCAAAGCCAAAGGTTCACAAACTCAATGATGTGGTCAACAATGATGTTGATGGAATTGTTGATCTTGTGCTCCCGCGATGTCTCTTGCACCGTCCAATTCTTGTGTTTGGAGATCGCGAAGATGAGGGGTGGGGGTGGGAGTGATGTCCTTTGGCTTTTTTTCTTGCAATCATGGCGCTCCCTAGAACGGTGTGTTCCCACCATTACCCAGAGTTATGAAAGTAGAAGCATAGAAAACGTCCATATCTGCGCTGGTGCACTGGATTCTCAACCCCACCTACAACTTATTTGGGTCCTTTCACTCAACCTTGGGCTATCTCAGCCTGAGAGCTCTCGCAAACTTTCCGAGTGAAGAATCCTAAGCTCTCCAAGTTGGTAGGAGCGGCAGACAGTCTCCTAGTTGACTTTTCACTTTGACTTGGTTGTTTTCTCCTTAGCCGACCAACGGAAAGCACGCTAAATCTTATTGACGTTTTGTAACACACGAGGGGGTTCCACGATGGGGGTGATGTGTTACACGACCTGAGAAGTAAGGACCGACTTCTCCGAGGTAGACCGACTGACCGTGGTAATGTTCCTACCTTCCCAGGGTGGCAGCTTTGCTACAACATTGTCCTCGAGATGATGAAATTATACCCTCTTCAACTACCAGATGGAGAGAGGAAGACCAAGGTACTTCAACGAGATGGTCATCTGCATGGAAGGGAGATTGTGAAGGATGTTGAGGGGGTCCTGGATTAGGGGGTGTCCGGATGACCGGACTATGACCTTTGGCCGGACTCCCGGACTATGAAGATACAAGATTGAAGACTTCGTCCCGTGTCCGGATAGGACTTTCCTTGGCGTGGAAGGCAAGCTTGGCGATTCGATATGAAGATCTCCTCCCATTGTAACCGACTCTGTGTAACCCTAGCCCTCTCCGGTGTCTATATAAACCGGAGAGTTTAGTCCGTAGGACGAACAACAATCATACCATAGGCTAGCTTCTAGGGTTTAGCCTCTCTGATCTCGTGGTAGATCAACTCTTGTACTACCCATATCATCAATATTAATCAAGCAGGAGTAGGGTTTTACCTCCATCGAGAGGGCCCGAACCTGGGTAAAAACATTGTGTCCCTTGTCTCCTGTTACCATCCACCTAGACACACAGTTTGGGACCCCCTACCCAAGATCCGCCGATTTTGACACCGACATTGGTGCTTTCATTGAGAGTTCCTCTGTGTCGTCACCTTTAGGCACGATGGCTTCTTCGATCATCAACCACGACGCGGTCCAGGGTGAGACTTTTTTCCCCGGACAGATCTTCGTATTCGGCGGCTTCGCACTGCGGGCCAATTCGCTTGGCCATCTGGAGCAGATCGAAAGCTACGCCCCTGGCCATCAGGTCAGATTTGGAAGCTTAAACTACACGACCGACATCCGCGGGGACTTGATCTTCGACGGATTCGAGCCACGGTCGAGCGCGCCGCACTATCACGATGGGCACGATCTAGCTCTGCCGCCGGACAGCGCCCAGAGCGCCGCTCAGGTGTCCGCTCCGACCCCTAGCTCGGAGCCGACCACGCCAGTCGGGGACGGACGGTTGGACGCCGCCCCAGGAGCCGCAATTTCTACGGTGATCGAGCCGGATACCGGCCTAGTCCTTTGTGAGGCCTGTGACTCCAAGGTGCCGGACTCCGAATCTTCCGCACCCCTTCCGATCGAAACCAATTGGGCTCCGATCATGGAGTTCACTGCCGCGGACGTCTTTCAGTACTCGCCCTTTGGCGACATCCTGAATTCACTAAAGTCTCTCTCTTTGTCAGAAGAGCCCTGGCCGGACTATGGTCAGCAAGGTTGGGATGCGGACGATGAAGAAATTCGAAACCCACCCACCACCCACTTTGTAGCCACTGTCGACGATCTAACCAACATGCTCGACTTCGACTCCAAAGACATCGACGGTATGGACGCCGATGAAGGAGACAACCAAGAACCAGCACCTATAGGGCACTGGAAAGCCACCTCGTCATATGACATACACATGGTGGACACGCCTAAATCGGGGGATGGCGATGAAAAAACAGAGGATGACCCCTCCAAGAAGCAACCCAAGCGCCAACGTCAGCGGTGCCGCTCTAAATCCCGCCAAAGCAAAAACGGCAAGTCTAGCACTGGAGACAACAACACCCCGGATAGTGCCGAAGACAACCCCCTCCAGCAGGATCCAGCATAGGAGGACGGAGAAGCCAGCCCTCATGAGAGAGAGGCAGACAGGGAGGTCGAGGACGACAATTATATGCCTCCCTCCGAAGACGAGGCAAGCCTCGACGACGACGAATTTGTCGTGCCAGAGGATCCCATCGAACAAGAGCATTTCAAACGCAGGCTCATGGCCACGGCAAGCAGCCTCAAGAAAAAACAACAGCAGCTTAGAGCTGACCAAGACTTGCTAGCCGACAGATGGACTGAAGTCCTGGCGGCCGAAGATTATAAACTCGAACGCCCCTCCAAGAGCTACCCAAAGCGCAGGCTGCTACCCCAACTAGAGGAGGAAGCAACTAAACCTACATCACCAGCGTATGATGCGCCCGATCGGCCACCCCGTGGCCGCGACAGAGAGGCCTTTCGGCCCTCAACTCAAGCCACACCCCGGCGCCGCTCCAAAAATACCAGAGCACGGGGAAACGCAACAGATCTGCGAGACATATTGGAGGATAAGGCAAGGCAAACAAGATCGATCTACGGATCGCGTGGGCGCCCCACGTCACGTGACGATAACCGTCACGCCGCATACAATAAATACGGCCAGGCCGAACACAACAGACAAAGCTCATCCGAGCTACGTCGCGATATAGCCCAGTACAGGGGCACCGCACACCCACTATGCTTCACAGACGAAGTAATGGATCATCAAATCCCCAAGGGTTTTAAACCCGTAAACATCGAATCATACGATGACACAACAGATCCCGTGGTATGGATCGAGGATTATCTCCTTCATATCCACATGGCCCGTGGTGATGATCTACACGCCATCAAATACCTCCGCTCAAGCTTAAAGGACCAGCCCGGCATTGGCTTAACAGCCTGCCAGCAGAGTCAATTAGTTGCTGGGAGGACCTGGAATCCGCATTCCTTGACAACTTCCAGGGCACTTATGTGCGACCACCAGACGACGATGACCTAAGCCACATAATCTAGCAGCCAGAGGAATCGTCCAGACAATTCTGGACACGGTTCCTAACCAAGAAAAATCAAATAGTCGACTGTCCGGATGCAGAGCCCCTTGCAGCCTTCAGGCACAACATCCGAGACGAATGGCTTGCCCGGCACCTAGGATAGGAAAAGTCGAAATCTATGACAGCCCTCACGACACTCATGACCCGCTTTTGCATGGGAGAAGACAGTTGGCTAGCTCGTAGCAATAACATAACCAAGAGCCCTGGCAATTCGGATACCAAGGACAATAATGGCAGGTCACGTCGCAACAAGCACAATGCCGCATTAACGGTGACAATAATGAGGATACGGCAGTTAATGCCGGATTCAGAGGCTCTAAACCCGGTCAGCGGAAGAAGCCATTCAAAAGAAACCCTCCGGGCCCATCCAGTTTAGACCGGATACTCGATCGCTCGTGCCAGATACACGGCACCCTCGAACAACCAGCCAACCACACCAACATGGATTGTTGGGTGTTCAAGCAGGCAGGCAAGTTAAGTGCCGAAACCAGAAACAAGGGGCTGCATAGCGATGACGAGGAGGAGCCCCGACCGCCGAACAACAGAGGACAGAAGGGCTTCCCCCCGCAAGTGCGAACGGTGAACATGATATACGCAACCCATATCCCCAAAAGGGAGAGGAAGCGTGCTCTCAAGGACGTCTATGCGTTGGAGCCAGTCGCCCCAAAGTTCAACCCATGGTCCTCCTGCCCGATCACTTTTGATCGAAGGGACGACCCCACTAGCATTCGTCACGGCGGATTCGCCGCATTGGTCCTAGACCCAATCATTGACGGATTTCACCTCACTAGAGTCCTCATGGACGGTGGCAGCAGCCTGAACCTGCTTTATCGGGATACAGTGCGAAAAATGGGTATAGATCCCTCAAGGATTAAAACCACAAAGACAACCTTTAAAGGCGTCATACCAGGTGTAGAGGCCAGCTGTACAGGCTCGGTTACACTCGAAGTGATCTTTGGATCCCTAGATAATTTCCGAAGCGAAGAGTTAATCTTCGACATAGTCCCATTCCGCAGCGGCTATCACGCCCTGCTCGGACGAACCGCATTCGCAAAATTCAATGCGGTGCCGCACTACGCATATCTCAAGCTCAAGATGCCAGGCCCTCGCGGAGTCATTACGGTCAATGGAAACACCGAACGCTCTTTCCGAATGGAGGAGCGCACGGCGGCCCTGGCGGCGGAAGTACAAAGTAGCCTCTCAAGGCAATTCTCCAATCCGGGTGTTAAACGTCCGGACAACGTCAAGCGCGCTCGAAGTAACCTACAACAAAACCGGCTGGCACGTTCCGAGCAAGCATAGCAGTGCGGCCCCAACCCCAACCCTCGCCAAATGGCGATAGTGGTACCACGCGTACATAATTACGCTCTGGAAAAACCATGGGCATAAGGGGAGGGGCACAACCACGGCGCGCCCAGAATGCGGCTCAACCGCACTAGGGGCTTCCTATTATGCCGTTTCCTTTTTTATATATATACTTTCAGGACCCAGCTATTCGGAAGGCATGTCCGGCAATACACTCGCCGACGCACGATGCAACAGCCAGGGAGACAACAAGCCACATCAAATGTCCAGGTGGTCTCTATAACAAGCTAAATACCTGTTTTACTTAAAGTCTCGCAGCTTGCCCCTAGAGGGGGACATGTCAAATAATCCCATCTCTTGCTTTTTGCACTATTTGTACCGTTCTGCTTTCACATCAGCCCTTTTTAATAAACAATACATAGCTCTTATCTATTATTGTATTCATTTATTTTATACAAATATGTTCAGTCATGACATTCTGCAACCGTACACTTTGGTACGGCTAGTACACCAGGGGCTTAAGTACCCCATAACACGGTGTGAGAAGACCGAACACTCTCATGAGTGCGACACCCTGAACTTATAGCATTATATGCATCGGCTCCGAATCATGTCTTGGGTCAATAGTTGGGTTTGCCCGGCTCTCATGTTTTGGTACCTTACATTCCGCAATGTCGGCTAAGGTAGCACTGGGAAAACTACTGTGATTGTGCCCCAGTTGAGCTGGGTTAACACCTCAGTAGAGAAAGCTAAAACTGACCGTCATGATAGTGCGAGAGACCGGTCGCTGTTCGAGAGGTTTTTTCAAGTCCCTAAAGACTTATGCCGCTTAGAGCGAGGATCCGGATTTATCCGGCCTAGGCGTGGATAGCGCCCCGAACTCGGTCTTCCGAATACTAGGGGCTTCGCCGAAATTTAAAATTATAGAATTCTATGGCTAAGTGAGAGTGATAAAGCATTATAAGTCCGATGGCCTGGTTCGTTCTGCTGAGCGCCTCCCTAGATGGACCCAAGAATGGGAACAAGAGCGCTCAGGTTTATCCCGAACACCCCAGCACACGGGGCATGGGGGTAGAAGCCGACGACTTGCATCTCTCAGTTTCATAAACGGCCGCACAGAAGGTAATATTTTAAGTTCAAAAAGCGTTGCTTAGCGCATATGAACAAGTTTTCAGCGCACAGGACAAACACGAGCGAGTTTACTAAAAAATTACATCCTTGGTACATTCATTCGCTACAAGACGGGCACCCTTCAAGACGCCCTCATAATACATCTCGGGCTTGCGATGCTCCTTCCCCTCCGGTGGCCCATCCTTCACCAGCTTCTCAGCATCTAGCTTGCCCCAGTGCACTTTAGCACGGGCAAAAGCCCTACGGGCGCCCTCGATACACACGAAACGCTTGATGACTTCAAGTCGTGGACAGGCATCCACCAGCCGTCGCACCAGCCCAAAGTAGCTGAAAGGCAAGACCTCACCAGGCCATAGCCGGCCTATCAGGCCCTTCATGGCTTGTTCGACTGCCTTATGAAGCTCGACCAGCTGCTTCAGCTGGTCGCTCAAGGGCACCGGGTTTCCGGCCTCAGCATACTGGGACCAGAACACTTTCTCCGTCGAGCTTCCTTCCTCGGCCCGGTAGAATGCGACTGCATCGGATACACTGTGGGGCAGATCTGCGAATGCTCCTGGAGAGCTCCGGATTCGGGTAAGTAACAGGTAATTTACTTTCACATGCTTGCTTTGCATAAAAAATGCCTTACCTGCCGCAATCTTTTGCATCGCCTCAATCTCGTGGAGGGCTTTTTGGGCTTCGGCCTTGGTAGATTTGGCTCTTTCAAGTGCCGAGGCAAGCTCGGACTCTCGAGTCTTTGAGTCAAGCTCTAACCTCTCATGTTTTTTCACAAGAGCATCGAGCTCTTGCCGCACCTCCGCCACCTGCGCCTCTTGCTTCTCTCGCTCTGAGCACTCCATGGCCGCATTATCTGCAGCCTTGGACAGCGCTTCCTTCAGGGTTGCCACCTAAGTTGTGGCCCCTGCAACATTCACGTTGGTCCTGTCATTATTTGCAACCAGGTATTTCTATATACATTTACATACGGTATTACAAACCCTCCTTGTCCTCGAGCTACTTCTCGGCACGGCCGAGCTCGTTCTCGGACCGCTCGAGGTTCTGCTTCAATGTGTCGACCTCTGCAGTCAGTGCGGCAGAGGTCAGCAGCGCAGCCTGCATTCCCATATCGACATATTTATGTTAGACTCCTGCGTATATCTTTTTAGATCCTCAGTCCAGCTTTTCTTTCGAACACCGAACTGAGCATCAGGGGCTACTGTCTATGCGGAAACATTTTTATATGTTTTGAATACATACCTCGAAGCCTGTTAGCAGGCTGGTACAGGCTTCTGCCAGCCCACTCTTGGCGGACTGAACCTTCTGAATCACCGCACTCATAATAGTGCGGTGCTCCTCATCGATGGAGGCGCCGTTAAGCACCTCCAGCAAATTGTCCGGCGTCTCCGGTTGGACGGAGGCCGCTGGCGTCGTAGGCGTGCCTTTCTTGCGAAGGCACCGCTTACCGGACTCTAGAACCGTTGTTGGTTCCGGAGCGGTGTCCGGCCCAGGGCCGGACATAGATCCCTCTGGGGCTTTACCCCCTTTGGGCCTGGAGTCCGGGAGGTCGCCTTGCGGCGCCTCCAGGACCACCTCCTCCTGGTTTAGTCCCTTTTGGGACTCCACATCGGCGTCGTCCGTAGGGAGAGGGGAGGAGGCCGTCAGAAGTGAAGCACTATTCACATTCGACGAATCCAGGGAGACGCTCGAAAAATTGCCGAGCTGAGCCTTGGGCGGACTGCATGATTGAATTCGGCGTCAGAAGGTACCATACATTAGAGGAGCGCCATAAGTTATTCTGGTATCCAGATACTTACGATTTTGCCAGGGGCTTGATCCTGGATGGCCATTCCTCCCCGCCGTCTTCGGCATCGGAGGCGTAGTCCGGTAGAAGGGTCCTCCCCTTCTTGGACCCTCTGGCCTCCCCAGTTGGGGTGGCCTTCCTTTTCTTTCCTCCCCCCGCTCAAGGGGGAGAGGCTTCTTCTTCTTCCTCCTCCTCGTCCTCAGAGGAGGAGGGTGCTTCGGGGTTGTCAGGTGATGAATCCGACACCACCAAGCGCCGGGAACTCTTTCGGGTCCCCGTGGCCTTCTTCTTGGCCTTCTTCTCCGGCACCACGTGAGGTGCCGGAACCAGTAGCTTCGTCAAGCATGCGTCTGCTGGGCCTTCGGGCAAAGGAGCCGGACAGTCAAACTGTCCGGATGTCCTCTTCCAGTCCTGTCAAAGGGGCAGGAGTTTAGATCCTACATGGAGTCAAACTATGAAAATCAAGTGTCCCATGGAGAACTAAAAGCAAGCTTACTTCGGTGGCTTGGCGCTTGGCGCAGAATCCGTGATCCTCGGTGACGGGAGGGGAGACCTCGGAGCTCTTGAATAGCACCTTCCAGGCGTCCTCGTGCTTTGTGTTGAAGAGCCGGGACAGAGACTGGTGCTGGGCCGGGTCGAACTCCCACAAGTTGAAGGCCTGTCGTTGACACGGAAGGATCCGGCGGAAGAGCATGACCTAGACTAAGTATACAAGCTTAACCTTCTTGTTCACCAGGTCTCGGACGCAGGTTTGGAGTCCGGTCAGCTCTTCTGGACTACCCCACAACAGGCCCGTCTCCTTCCAAGATGTGAGCCGAGTGGGGATGCCAGATCGGAATTCGCGGGCTGCTGCCCATTCAGGGTCACGCGGCTCGGTGATATAGAACCACCCCGACTGCCACCCTTTGATGGTCTCTACGAAGGCGCCCTCAAGCCATGTAACGTTGGCTATCTTGCCCACCATGGCACCTCCGCACTCCACTTGACGGCCGCCCACGACCTTCGGCTTGACGCTGAAGATCTTCAGCCATAGGCCAAAGTGAGGCTGGATGCGGAGGAAGGCCTCACACACGACGATAAACGCCAAGATGTTGAGGATGAAATTCGGGGCCAGATCATGGAAGTCCAGGCGTAGTAGAACATGAGCCCCCGGACGAACGGGTGAAGAGGAAAGCCCAGTCCGCGGAGGAAATGGGGGAGAAACACGACCCTCTCATGGGGCCCAGGGGTGGGGATGAGTTGCCCCTCATCTGGAAGCCGGTGCGCGATGTCATCAGACAAGTATCCGGCCTTCCTCACCTTTTTGATTTGCCCCTCCATGACGGAGGAGGCCATCCATCTACCTCCCGCTCCGGACATGATTGGAGAAAGGTTGAGGTGGGAAGTGTCGACTTGGGCGCTGGAGCTCGAGTGCGCACGAATGGATAAGCAAAGGAGGAAGAAGGCGTAAATGGAAAGGGTGGATCCTTATCCCCTTATATGGGCGGCCGAAACTATAAGCCCCCACCAGCCTAATAAAACTCGCTTATCTCCCAAGCGCCGCGGTTAATGGAGCGGTTGGGTTACCCACGCCCGTATTGATGAGAATCCCGGAATAAGGGGACACGATCTCTGCTTTGACAAGACGTGCCAAGGAAACCGCCTCGCTAAACGCGCTGAGGTGAACAGTAAAATGATTCGAATAAAGGCTTGGCTGTGGTGTGATGTCACATTGCGGAATACGTCAGCAGATTAGATTTGTTCAGATATTATTCTCTCTACGATGGTATGTGGAACTTATTTTGCAGAGCCGGACACTATCCTTGTGTTCAACATCTTCTATGAAATATTCGGAGGAGGAGCCTGCCTTGCAATGCCGAAGACAATTTGCGCGCCGGACTCATCGTCGTTGAAGCCTGGTTCAGGGGATACTGAGGGAGTCCTGGATTAGGGGGTGTCCGGATGGCCGGACTATGACCTTTGGCCGGACTCCCGGACTATGAAGATACAAGATTGAAGACTTCGTCCCGTGTCCGGATAGGACTTTCCTTGGCATGGAAGGCAAGCTTGGCGATTCGATATGAAGATCTCCTCCCATTGTAACCAATTCTGTGTAACCCTAGCCCTCTCCGGTGTCTATATAAACCGGAGAGTTTTAGTCCGTAGGACGAACAACAATCATACCATAGGCTAGCTTCTAGGGTTTAGCCTCTCTGATCTCGTGGTAGATCAACTCTTGTACTACCCATATCATCAATATTAATCAAGCAGGAGTAGGGTTTTACCTCCATCGAGAGGGCCCGAACCTGGGTAAAAACATCGTGTCCCTTGTCTCCTGTTACCATTCGCCTAGACGCACAGTTCGGGACCCCCTACCTGAGATCCGCCGGTTTTGACACCGACGGATGTGGTCAGGATCAATATGCCCGCAATGGATTGGTACGTCATAGTTCTCCTGGAATTCGGTGCAAAGTCTCGTACCTCTGCAAATGATTTAAGAATGGCAGCAAGGTTGCGGATATCTGCCCATGTCGGAGAGATAAAGATCCCCGCATCATCAGCATGCATTGAAGAAAAGGGGTTGCGGGGTGGGGCGACAACACCATTGAGGAGGACACACAACGACGAGGTGAAAAGGAGAGGCGCTATCCTATCCCTAAAGGGGCCCACTGATACGTCTCCAATGTATCTACTCCCTCCGTTTATTTTTAGGCTGCATATAAGATTTGGTCAAATTCAAGCTTTGTAAAGTTTGACTACCTTTGTACAAAAAAAATGTTAACATCTACAATACTAAAGTTATATGTTATGAAAATTAATTTCATCATACATCTAATAGTATTGATTCCATAGTGTGAATGTTGATATATTTTCCTACAAACCTAGTCAAACTTAACAAAGTTTGACTTTGACCAAATCATATATGCAAACTAAAAAGAAACGGAGGGAGTATAATTTTTTATTGTTCCATGCTATTATATTATCTATTTTGGATTTTTTATATGCATTAATATGTTATTTTATATTGTTTTTTGGACTAACCTATTAACCTAGAGCCTAGTGCCAGTTTCCGTTTTTTCCTTGTTTTTGAGCTTCGCAGAAAAGGAATACTTATCGGAGTCCAAACGGAATAAAACTTCACGATGATTTTTCTTGGACCAGAAGACACCCAGGAGACTTGTAGTGCAAGTCAGAAGAGCCACGAGGCGGCGACAAGGGTGGAGGGCGCGCCCGGGGGGGGGGGGGGGTTTGGGTGCCCCCTACCTTGTGGGCCCCTCGGTGACCCCTTGACCTAGATCTTCCTCATAGATATTTTCAAATATTCCCAAACCACCAGAAGCATACAAGAAAACACTTTTCCACCACCACAACCTTCTGTTCCCATGAGATCCCATCTAGGGGCCTTTTGCGGCATCCTATCCGAGGGGGATTCGATCATGGAGTAGTCCACCACAGACCTACGGGTCCATAGCTAGTAGCTAGATGGCTTCTTCTCTCTCTTTGATTCTCAATACCATGTTCTCCTCGATGTTCTTGGAGATCTATCCGATGTAATACTTTTTTGCGGTGTGTTCGTCGAGATTCGATGAATTGTAGATTTATGATCAGCTTATCTATGAATATTATTTAAATCTTCTTTGAATTCCTATATGCATGATCTGGTATCTTTGTATTTCTCTTCAAATTATCGGTTTTGTTTGGCCAACTAGATTGATTTTTCTTGCAATGGGAGAGGTGCTTAGCTTTGGGTTCAATCTTGCGTTGTCCTCACCCAGTGACAAAGTAGGGGGTAGCAAGGCACGTATTGTATTGTTGCCATCGAGGATAAAAAGATGGGGTTTACATCATATTGCTGAGTTTATTCCTCTACATCATGTCATCTTACTTAATGTGTTATCTGTTCTTTATGAACTTAATACTCTAGATGCAGGTAGGAGTCGGTCGATGTGTGAAGTAATAGTAGTAGATGCAAGCAGGAGTCGGTCTACTTGATATGGACATGATGCCTATATTGCATAATGAAAGTGCAACTATCCCTAGGTGGTTTTGGTGTTGGGGAGACTATCATTTGAAGCACAAGATCAAGGAGTTCATCATCAACACACCATTTGTTACTTCTTGGAGAGTGGTGTCTCCTAGATTGGCTAGGTGTCACCTGGGAGCCTCCGACAAGATTGTGGAGTTGAACCAAGGAGTTTGTAAGGGCAAGGAGATCACCTACTTCGTGAAGATCTACCGCTAGTGAGGCAAGTCCTTCGTGGGTGAAGGCCATGGTGGGATAGACAAGGTTGCTTCTTCGTGGACCCTTCTTTGGTGGAGCCCTCCGTGGACTCGCGCAACCGTTACCCTTCGTGGGTTGAAGTCTCCATCAACGTGGATGTACGATAGCACCACCTATCGGAACCACGGCTCAAAAATCATCGTGTCTCCATATTGCATTTGAAATATCCAAACCCTTCCCTTTACATTCTTGCAAGTTGCATGCTTTAATTTCCGCTGCTCATATACTCTTTGCATGCTTGCTTGAATTGTGTGAAGATTGCTTGACTTGTGCTAAGTTTGCTAAAATCTGCCAAAGACTAAAATTGGGAAAAGGTTAAGTTTTTAATTGGTCAAGTAGTCTAATCACTCCCCCTCTAGACATACTTCAAGGTCCTACAAGTGGTATCAGAGCTCTGGTCTCCATTTGCTTTGATTTCCATAGCTTTTGGTGGTCATAACCTTGGTTTCACAACCTAGGAGAGTATGGCGTCTAGCGAGGGAAATTATCAGCATAGAGGTCCTTACTTTGATGGTACTAATTTTGCTAGTTGGAAGCATAAGATGAAAATGCATATTCTCGGACATAACCCCACCGTTTGGGCTATTGTGTGTATTGGCTTGCAAGGTGAATTCTTTGATGGGAGGGAACCAAACCGTGAAGCTAGTGTGGATGAATTGAAGAAGTTGCAATACAACGCTCAAGCTTGTGATATCCTCTTCAACGGATTGCGCCCTGAAGAATTCAACAAAATCAGCCGTCTTGAGAATGCAAAGGAAATTTGGGATACTTTGATTGATATGCATGAAGGTACCGACTCCGTCAAGGAATCCAAGTTGGATGTGCTCCAAAGTCAGCTTGACAGGTTCAAAATGAAGGATGGTGAAGGTGTCGCTGAAATGTACTTGCTCTTATCACAAATGAGATTGCGGGCTTAGGAAGTGAAGAGGTGACCGACAGATTCATCATCAAGAAGATCCTAAGAGCATTGGATGGAAAATATGATACCGTGTGCACATTGATCCAAATGATGCCAAATTACAAGAATCTCAAGCCAACAGGAGTCATTGGTAGAATCATTTCTCATGAGATGTCACTCAAGGATAAAGAGGAACTTCACAACAAGTCAAGTGGTGCTTACAAAGCCTCATGTGAAGCCCCTACATCATCAAGTGATAAACAAATCTTCAATGAAGAATTGAGCTTAATGGTGAAGAATTTCAACAAATTCTACAAGAGTAGAAGCAAAGAAAGAAGCTCCAAGTCAAGGTCTTACAATGACAAAAGATCTTCCAGTCGAGAGCGCAATTGCTACAATTGTGGGAGACCTGGACACTATTCCAATGAGTGTACGACACCCTACAAAAGAAGAGAAGAATCACCGCCAAGAGAGAGAAGGAGTAGAGATGATCGTTATGAACGAAGAACATCCCGGAGAAGCAAGGATTCAGAAAGGAAGGACAAATCATCAAAGAGCTACACAAAACAAAGACATCAAGCTCATGTTGGTGAATGGGTATCCGGTTCCGACTCTGAACATCACTCTGAGAGAAGCTATCACTCCGACTCCGAACATACTCAAGATGAAGGAGTTGCCGGACTAGCACTTGTGACAACCAACTCCTACGACATATTTGATTCACCAAATGAAGGAATTGGAAGTTTCTTCATGGCTAAAGGCCCCAAGGTTACTCACCCCAAGCATGTTGATTTCAATAGTGATGAAGATGACTTTTTAGGAGATGATGATTTACTTATTGACAACTCTAGTGATGAATACTATGATGAAACGTCAATTAATCGTGCTAAACAAGATAAAACGAATGACAATGATAAGGAGAAGATTGAGCTTCTAACTAAAGAACTAAACACTCTTAAGTTAGCTCATGAAACTATCTTAGGAGATCATCGAGAACTTTTGAGGACTCATGAGAAGTTACGCTTTGAAAAGCTCAATCTTGAGCAAGAGCATGAGTTCTTAAAGGCAATCAATGATAATCTTCGCAAGAAAAGTTCTTCTTACATTGCCAAGCATTTACTCTTATCTACTTATATGCCTCAAGTCAAGTCTAGTAACAAGAACAAGAAGGATTCTTTCTCTAGTAGTAACAATAATCATGCTAAATCCAATATTGTTGCTTCTAGTAGTTCTCTTGATTCCACTAATGATTCTCTTAGCCAAGTTACACTTGAGCAAGAAAATAGCTTATTGAAGGGAATTATAGAGAAAGGTGTATACAAGAGCCTTGCTGGGAGTAAGAAATTCGAGGAAATTGTATGCAAGCAAGGAAGGCACCGGAAGAATCAAGGTGTTGGTTTTGAACGAAAGTTCAATGCCAATGGAGTTGAGTGGGAAGAAGATCAATACCCCAAGACGAAGTTTGTTCCTCAACAAGAGAAGTATGATCCCACTTCCTTCAAGGGAACACAAGCTCAGGATGATCTTCCACCACAAGACCACAAGCACAAAGTCAAGGACAAGCTTCAAGAGGAGATTGATGCATTTGAAGAAGCTCCTAAGGCCTTGGTTAAGTGGGTTCCCAAGACTACGTCAAGTTCTACTTCATCAAGCACAACTACAACTCCAAGGATTCCCATCAAGATGATGTGGATCCCGAAGAAGAAGAACTAGAGAGTTCTTGAGGGTGAATCTGCCAACATTCTTCACTCATATCATTTTGGCAAGGACAAGTGCAATCAACTTCCACATCTTGCACTAGTTCAAGGAGTCACAAACCCTCATGTTGGTAAGACAAGGGACAAGGTAACCTAATGCTTTCATGGAAATCATCTTGTGTGTGCATCACTCTATGTCTATGGATATACTTGGTTGTTCCTTGTGGGACTAACCCGTGTAGGTATTGAAAGTGCAACTCACTCCAAAGGATTGCTCCAAATGATCTACATCAACATTGAGCATCCACATCTTCAACACCTACATGAAGTCATCATCGACAAAACCCAAGGTTAGTTCATCCCTCTAAGGGGGGATCTCACATCTAGGGGGAGCTTAACTCTAAGAATTGAGTCAAAGCAACTCTAATAATGTGAACACATCAATGCATTATGTAAAAGTGGTAACCCCACTTGAGCTTAAATGATGAGTATGACCTATGATCAAATGTTCTCATTTGACTCCTAAGTCAATATACTCATATATAGATGACCTAGTCATCCCCAATTGTTTGATAGATGCTAGAATTGATTGCGCATGCTTTGCCACATATTTCATTTGTGATTTTATTGTGTGAGCATGTTGGTTGAATATTTAACTCATTCGAGGACATCCACTTGTTGCTTTGATTGATTGGTTTCTTTTTCCTTTTGCCAAGTGGATGAACAAGAATGCCTAAGAACCTTCTCTAGCTATCTATGCTTTTCTTGTCTCAAACTCTATTCATGCTACATCACAAAATTTGATCAAGTCAGATTCGAACCACTCTGTGTGAGGAGCACTCGGAGTCACTGATTCGTCATGGACTTAAACTTCCAAAACTTCTTTGTGTGTTTCGGTCTGACCGATTCTTCCATTTCGGTCATACCGAGATCACTAAGTGGATCTAGGTTTTCAATCTCGGTGCAACCAATTTGAACTTTTCGGTCTCACCGAGTTGCTATAACTGTTAATAGTTATGCATCTCGGTGCCACCGAGTTGTTCCACTCGGTCACACCGACAGGGTCGGGCTATATATACACACGGGCAAAACTTTGGAAAACTTTCTCCAGACCTCTCGCCCGCGCATAGCTCTCTCTTCCTCCTAGGTCTTCGGATCGTCGACTTCGTTGCCAGCCGCCTCCAGTCGCTGGTCTCCGCCGCCGTCAACGGAATTCATCCCCGCCGTTGCAGCCGTAGCGAGTTCATCACCAAATCAGGTTATGAACTCGATCACAGTGCTATCCTCGTCTGATTCCCAGCACATTGTGTTCATTATGAATCTTGCCACGATTGAAACGCACCTATCCAGTCAAAACAATCCTTAGAATAGATGCGATTTGAAAATTTAGGGTTAGGTTTCCGCCGAAACCATCTCGGACCCACCGAGTTGAAAAACTCGGTTCCACCGATTCGGCTAACGCCATTGCACAAGTGACTCTCGGTCTGACCGAGAATTGCTAATCGGTGTGACCGATTTTAGAACTCAGTGAAACCCTTGCAGTCTCGGTGCCACCGAACTGTGACTCGGTCTGACCGAGATCACTAGTTTAGGTTCCAAAGCTGCTTCGGTATCACCGAGTTTGAAAATCGGTTGATCCGAAATGATTTCTGTGGAAAACTAAAACTAAGTTTTTGAATCATTCTTTTTTGGAAAAATCTCTGCATTTTGTGATGCTCATCCATTCTATCTCATCTATAACTATTCACAGGGTCAGCAGTCAGTGTTTTCAGCATGTCAGACCAAAGTGACAGCCAGAACAGGGAAGAAGAGCAGATTCATATGAGTGAGGGCACTAGTCCCTCCAGTTCCTCAGATGAAGACAGCAGAAGCACTCCTAGCAATTTGCCCAAAGCAGCCACAAGAGCCAGAAGGAAGAGAACCTCAGACTCTGAGGATGAGGACTATGTGGCAGCTGAAGATGAGTCTACTTCCAAGAAGGTAGTGCTCAAAAAGGAGTATGGCTCAGCTAAGACCAGAAATCCTGGACTAAATAGGAAGGTCCCTGCCAAGAGGACACCTATGCTGAAGGTCAGAGGATCAACACAAGAACTAGAGAAACCTGATCCCAAAGAGCCAGCTGCAGAAGGAAAGAAGAGAAAGGAAAGGGTCAGAAAGACCATGGCCAGAGTTGTTGGACAACCTTCCATGATGGAAGAGGAGGAGGAAGAAGAGGTTGCTGCACCAGCACCCAAGGCACAAAAGCTGATGGGTGATGCTATAAGGTCAGGGGCTGCATCATCAAAGCCCAAAGAAGCACCCAAAGCTGCCTCTAAGGCCAAGTCTGCACCTAAGAGGAATACCAGGAGCATACCAGCTGCTGAGAAGAACAAGGCCCCAGAGACTGAAGTTGCTGCTGAGGAAGATGATGAAGCACAAGTCCTGAGGAAGCTCAAACCCAAGATTCCAGAGCACAACGATGCTCATCCAGTGGATGTGAATATGAAGCTGAGGAAAGATGCAGGGCTCAGGCAGTGGAGATTGTCAGATCCATATGCAATCAGGAGAAGAACTGTTGTTGATTATAGGTTTCACACTAAGGAACAACAGGACTTCTATGAGACTGTGCTGTTGGATAAGAAGCCCATAGTTTGTGACATGAGGTGGGTTGACTGGAAATACATGAAGGAAAATGAGGATCACTACCCAGGAGTATATGACAGCTTTAAGGCTTGTGGAGTTAATGAGTTTGTTGGACAAAAGTTCACAAACTGGAATGATGAGCTAGTTATGCAATTCTACTCCACAGCTCATTTTTATCCTGATGGCCAAATTGTCTGGATGTCTGAAGGTACAAGGTACCAATCAACTATTGAGGAATGGGCAAATTTGATCAATACCCCAAAGGAGAAATAAGATGACTTGGATGTCTACTCCAAGAAGAAGAAGGATCACAATTCCATGTCCCATATGTACAAGGAGATCCCAGACAGGGCACTTGAGACTTTCAAGTTTGGATCTGTCCACTTTCTTCTATCAGGGCTGCCAACAATCAACTGGATCCTTAGGCACACTCTTTTGCCCAAGTCAGGTGACCACAACATGATCAGAGGGCATGCAATTAATTTGCTTCACATTTTTAATGTGCCACAGAGATTCAAGGTCATGAGCCTCATAGTTGAGACTATCAAGAGGACAGTAGTAGACCAAAGAGAAGTTGTGGGTATGCCCCACAAATCCAGGAGCTGATCAACTCAAAGATGGGCACATGCAAATATCTGTTGGATAAGGAACACTTTGTTCTCTATCCAGACTTTGAGGACAATCAAGTTGTCATGAATGAGAATGAACCATCCTTAGTGCAAGCTCAAGAGAAGAAGGAGAAAGCAAAGAAGGAGAAGGCTGCCAAGATGCCAACACTAGAGGAGGCATCTGAGTACTTCCTAAAGAGCAAGCAGGACCAGCTTGGTTACTTGATAGCATCAACTCTAAGGATTGAGAAGGGGTTGGCCACCCTAACTCAAAACCAGGAGAGCCTGGAAAGAATCATGGAACACAAATTCTATGACCTTGATGTGAAAGTAACTGAGATTCAGTCAGTTGTGGAGCAGCTACAAGATGACATGCATGAGAGGAAGGCCAGAACAACTACTGATGCATTTGCTAGAGTGCCTCGAGCTCAGAGATCAGCTGCAGAGCCAGTGACAGACACCAGAGCCACTTCATCTGCACCAGCTCCAGCACCAACTCCTTCAGCTCCATCCACATCAACTGAAGCCTTCGTTCTTGGAGTCATATCTACACCACCACATCAAGACCAAGCCTGAGAGACGATATAGTACTATGCATTTTCTATGAACTTTTTGGTAACTTGTTGCCAAAGGGGGAGAAAAATGTATAGATCATAGGCTTTGAGAGAGAGAGAGAGAGAGAGAGAGTTTGTTTTTGTTCTTTCTTGTCTTCGTGATTGAACTTTATTTGCTTTTGCTTGCTTGAGATACTATGCTATTATCTGTGAAACATTGATGATCATGTGTTTGATCATAAGCTAAACTTAAGCTTGTTAGATGATATTATCTTATTTATCTCTATATGATCATTCACTTTGCTTGGTATGAGTGCATGTATTCAATCTTTATTATTTTGAGCGCTCCACCAAGATGTATGTGACATGGAAGAGTAACCCATGAGCCTAATTCCTTGTGCATTTGCAGTCCAAAGCGAAACTTAAACTATGCACAAACTTAGGGGGAGCTCTTGCTTATCACATACTTCTCAAATTAACGATGTTTTTTTAATCTTATTATCATTTGTCGAAGCTTTGATCTATATGTTGTCATCAATTACCAAAAAGGGGGATATTGAAAGTGCAACTATCCCTAGGTGGTTTTGGTAATTCATAACAACATATAGCTCATTGAGCTAATACTATTCCAAGACAAATATTTCAGGAAATCTAAATGAATGGCATGGCATGGATGATGAAAGTGGATCCCTCAAAATATTAAGGATAAAAGGATTGGATCAAGCTCAAAAGCTCAAGACTCTACATTTTATATTTTAGTGATCCAAGATCACATTGAGTCTATAGGAAAAGCCAATACTATCAAGGAGGGATGAGGTGTTGCTTAACGAGTTTCTTGCTTCAAGTGCTTAGTGATATGCTCCAAAAACCCTCAACTACTTCCTCATATCCACATATGACCTAAACCTAAAGTCAAACTCGGCCCCACCGATTCTTTCTATCCGGCGCCACCGAGTTCAGATGTCATAGCCACTGCCACAAACCCTAGGCAAATCGGTCTCACCGATAGGGATCTCGGTCTCACCGAGATGGGATTGTAATCTCTCTGTTTCCCTTCATAACCTTTCGGTCTAACCGAAGTGAGCGATAGGTACCACCGAGATTGCAATGTAAACTCTCTGTTTCCCTTTCGTAACATTTTGGTCTCATCGAAAAGAGCGAATCGGTCCCACCGAGTTTACCTGACCAACTCTCTGGTTAGCTAATTACCAAAATCGGTCTCACCGAGTTTGTGTAATCGGTCTCACCAAGATTACGTTATGCCCTAACCCTAACCATATCGATCCCACCGAGTTGCATGTCGGTCCCACCGAAATCACTAACAGTCACTAGGTTTACTGAATCGGTCCGACCGAGTTTGTTGATTCGGTCCCACCGAGATTGGTAAATTGTGTGTAACGGTTAGATTTTGTGTGGAGGCTATATATACCCCTCCACCTCCTCTTCATTCGTGGAGATAGCTATCAGAACAAACCTACACTTCCAACTTACCATTTCTAAGAGAGAACTACCTGCTCATGTGTTGAGGCCAAGATATTCCATTCCTACCATATGAATCTTGATCTCTAGCCTTCCCCAAGTTGCTTTCCACTCAAATCTTCTTTCCACCAGATCCAAATCCTAAGAGAGAGAGTTGAGTGTTGGGTAGACAATCATTTGAAGCACAAGAGCAAGGAGTTCATCATCAACACACCATTTGTTACTTCTTGGAGAGTGGTGTCTCCTTGATTGGCTAGGTGTCACTTGGGAGCCTCCGACAAGATTGTGGAGTTGAACCAAGGAGTTTGTAAGGGCAAGGAGATCGCCTACTTCGTGAAGATCTACCGCTAGTGAGGCAAGTCCTTCATGGGCGACGGCCATGGTGGGATAGACAAGGTTGCTTCTTCGTGGACCCTTCTTGGGTGGAGCCCTCGGTGGACTCGCGCAACCGTTACCCTTCGTGGGTTGAAGTATCCATCAACGTGGATGTACGATAGCACCACCTATCGGAACCACGGCTCAAAAATCACTGTGTCTCCAAATTTCGTTTGAAATCTCCAAACCCTTCCCTTTACATTCTTGCAAGTTGCATGCTTTAATTTCCGCTGCTCATATACTCTTTGCATGCTTGCTTGAATTGTGTGAAGATTGCTTGACTTGTGCTAAGTTTGCTAAAATCTGCCAAAGACTAAAATTGGGAAAAGGTTAAGTTTTTAATTGGTCAAGTAGTCTAATCACCCCCCCTCTAGACATACTTCAAGGTCCTACACATAATCATTGCCTTGGACATCGTCATAACTTTGCGCTTTTTTATCAATTGCTCGATAGTAATTTGTTCGCCCACCATATTATTTGCCTTCATGAGAGAAGCCTCTAGTGAAACATATGGCTCCCGGGTCTATTTTCCATTATATTAGTTTCCGATCTACTATTTTCCATCATATTAGTTTTTGATCTACTATTTTGCAATCTTTTACTTTCAGATCTATAAACCAAAACCCCGAAAATATTTTATCTTTTGTTTATCTATCTGTATCAGATCTCACTTTTGCAAGTAACCGTGAAGGTATTGACAACCCCTTTATCGTGTTGGGTGCAAGTTATTTGATTGTTTGTGCAGGTACTGGTGATTCGTGCGTTCTTCTCCTACTGGATTGATACCTTTGTTCTCACACTGAGGGAAATACTTATATCTAATTTGCTGCATCACCCTTTTCTCTTCAAGGGAAAAACCAACGCAAGCTCAAGAGGTAGCATCCACGAAGAGTGTTTTGATTGATCGATTTTTCTCCGTCTTTGATTTCTACTATGCAACCTTCTTCTTGTAGACGTTGTTAGGCCTCCAAGTGCAGATGTTTGTAGAACGGTAGCAAATTTCCCTCAAGTGGATGACCTAAGGTTTATCAATCCGTGGGAGGCGTAGGATGAAGATGGTCTCTCTTAAACAACCCTGCAACCAAATAACAAAGAGTCTCTTGTGTCCCCAATACACCCAATACAATGGTAAATTGTATAGGTGCACTAGTTCGGCGAAGAGATGGTGATACAAGTGCGATATGGATGGTAGATATAGGTTTTTGTAATCTGAAAATATAAAAACAGCAAGGTAACTAGTAACAAAAGTGAGCAAAAACGGTATTGCAATGCTTCAAAACAAGGAGTAGGGTTCATACTTTCACTAGTGCAAGTTCTCTCAACAATGATAACATAGTTGGATCATATAACAATCCCTCAATGTGCAAAAAAGAGTCACTCCAAGGTGACTAATAGCGGAGAACAAACGAAGAGATCATTGTAGGGTACGAAACCACCTCAAAGTTATTCTTTTTGATCGATCTATTGGGCTATTTCTGTAAGTGTCACAAATGGCCCTAGAGTTTGTACTAAAATAACACCTTAAGACACACATCAACCAAAACCCTAATGTCACCTAGATACTCCAATGTCACCACAAGTATCTGCGGGTTTGATTATACGATATGCATCACACAATCTCAGATTCATCTATTCAAACCAACACAAAGAACTTCAAAGAGTGCCCCAAAGTTTCTACCAGAGAGTCAAGACGAAAACATGTGCCAACCCCTATGCATAAGTTCACAAGGTCACAAAACCCGCAAGTTGATCACCAAAACATACATCAAGTGGATCTCAAATCCTTAAAAACTCAAGTGTTCTCATTATCACCACAGATAAGCACATGCAAGACATACATCAAGTGTTATCAAATCCTTAAAAACTCAATCCGATAAGATAACTTCAAAGGGAAAACTCAATCCATTACAAGATGGTAGAGGGGGAGAAACATCATAAGATCCAACTATAATAGCAAACCTTGTTGTACATCAAGATCGTGCCAAATCAAGAACACAAGAGAGAGAGAGAGAGAGAGAGAGAGAGAGAGAGAAAGATAGAGATCAAACACATAGCTATTGGTGCATACCCTCAGCCCCCGAGGGTGAACTACTCCCTCCTCGTCATGGAGAGCGCCGGGATAATAGAGATGTCCCCCGATGATGGTTTTCCCCTTCGGCAGGGTGCTGGAACAGGGTCCTGATTGGTTTTTGGTGGCTATAGAGGCTTGCGGTGGCGGAACTCCTAATCTAGGTTCTGTTCTGGAAGTTTGGGGATGTATAAGAGGTGTTGGCATTGGGAACAAGTTAGGGGGGGTCTCCGAGTCAGCCACGAGGCAGGGGGCGCACCTAGGGGGTAGGGTGCGCCCTCCACCCTCGTGGTGGCCTCGGGACTCTTTTGGTCCATCTCTGATGCTCCATGGGCTTCTTCTGGTCCAAAAATAATCTCCGTAATTTTTCAGGTGAATTGGACTCCGTTTGATATTCCTTTTCTGCGGTACTCAAAAACAAGTAAAAAATAGAAACTGACACTTGGTTCTAGGTTAATAGGTTAGTCCCAAAAATCATATAAAATAGCATATAAATGCATATAAAACATATAAAGTAGATAATATAATAGCATGGAACAATCAAAAATTATAGATACGTTGGAGACGTATCAAGCATCCCCAAGCTTTATTCCTGCTTGTCCTCGAGTAGGTAAATGATAAAAACAGAATTTTTGATGTGGGATGCTACCTAACATATTTATCCATGTAAGGTTCTCTATTGTGGCATTAACATTCAGATCCATAAGATTGAAAACAAAAGTTTAATATTGACATAAAAACGATAATGCTTCAAGCATACTACCAAGGCAATTATGTCTTTTCAAAAT
The DNA here is from genome assembly GCF_018294505.1 of Triticum aestivum. NCBI lineage: Eukaryota > Viridiplantae > Streptophyta > Magnoliopsida > Poales > Poaceae > Triticum > Triticum aestivum. The sequence goes on from NC_057801.1 coordinate 145,646,695, forward strand.
AACATGGCCAAAGAAAGCTTATCCCTACAGAATTATATAGTCTGGCTATGCTCCATCTTCATCACACAAAATATTCAAATCATGCACAACCCTGATGATAAGCCAAGCAATTGTTTCATACTTTTGATGTTCTCAAACTTTTTCAACATTCACGCAATACAGGAGCGTGAGCCATGGACATAGCACTATAGGTGGAATAGAATATGGTGGTTGTGGAGAAGACAAAAAGAAGGAGATAGTCTCACATAAACTAGGTGTATCAACGGGCTATGGAGATGCCCATCAATAGATATCAATGTGAGTGAGTAGGGATTGCCATGCAATAGATGCACTAGAGCTATAAGTGTATGAAAGCTCAAAAACAAACTAAGTGGGTGTGCATCCAACTCGCTTGCTCACAAAGACCTAGGGCAATTTGAGGAAGCCCATCACTGGAATATACAAGCCAAGTTCTATAATGAAAAATTCCCACTAGTATATGGAAGTGACAACATAGGAGATTCTCTATCATGAAGATCATGGTGCTACTTTGAAGCACAAATGTGGTAAAAGGATAGTAACATTGCCCCTTCTCTCTTTTTCTCTCATTTTGTTTTTGTTTTTTTTTGTTTATTTGTTTTTTGGGCTTTCTCTTTTTTTTGGCCACTTTTTTTATTTTTTTATTTTTCGTCCGGAATCTCATCCCAACTTGTGGGGGAATCATAGTCTCCATCATCCTTCCCTCACTGGGACAATGCTCTAATAATGAAGATCGTCACACTTTTATTTATTTACAACTCGATACTTAGAACAAAATATGACTCTGTACGAATGCCTCCGGCGATGTACCGGGATGTGCAATGAATCAAGAGTGACATGGATGGAAGAATTATGAATGGTGGCTTTGCCACAAATATGATGTCAACTACATGATCATGCAAAGCAATATGACAATGATGAAGCATGTCATAATAAACGGAATAGTGGAAAGTTGCATGGCAATATATCTTGGAATGGCTATGGAAATGCCATAATAGGTAGGTATGGTGGCTGTTTTGAGGAAGGTATATGGTGGGTGTATGGTACCGGTGAAAGTTGCGCGGTACTAGAGAGGCTAGCAATGGTGGAAGGGTCAGAGTGCGTATAATCCATGGACTCAACATTAGTCGTAAAGAACTCATATTATTATTGCAAAAATCTATTAGTCATCGAAACAAAGTACTACGTGCTTGCTCCTAGGGGGATAGATTGGTAGGAAAAGACCATCGCTCGTCCCCGACCGCCACTCATAAGGAAGACCATCAATAAATAAATCATGCTCCGACTTCATCACATAAAGGTTCACCATACGTGCATACTACGGGAATCACAAACCTCAACACAAGTATTTCTACAATCCCCAATTACTCATTAGCATGACTCTAATATCACCATCCTCGTATCTCAAAACAATCATAAGGAATCAAACGTCTCATAGTATTTAATGCACTTTATATGAAAGTTTTTATTATATCCCTCTTGGATGCCAATCATATTAGGACTGAACTCATAACCTAAGCAAATTACCATACTGTTTAAGACTCTCAAAATAATATAAGTGAAGCATGAGATTTCATCTATTTCTTCAAAATAAAACCACTGCCGTGCTCTAAAAAGATATTAGTGAAGCACTAGAGAAAATGACAAACTACACCAAAAGATATAAGTGAAGATCAATGAGTAGTCGATAATTATGTAAATATGTGAAGACACTCTAACATTTAAGAATTTCAGATCTTGGGATATTATTCAAACAACAAGCAAAACAAAATAAAATAAAATGACATTGCAAGGATAACACATTGATGGGGAACGTAGTAATTTCAAATTTTTCCTACGATCACGCAAGATCTATCTAGGACATGCATAGCAACGAGAGGGGAGAGTGTGTCCATGTACCCTCATAGACCGAAAGCGGAAGCGTTTAGTAACGCAGTTGATGTAGTCGAACGTCTTCGTGATCCAACCGATTAAAGTACCGAACGTACGACACCTCCGTGTTCAGCACACGTTCAGCTCGATGACGTCCCTCGTGCTCTTGATCTAGTTGAGGACGAGGGTGAGTTCCGTCAGCACGACGGCGTGGCGACGGTGATGATGATGTTATCGGCGTAGGGCTTCGCCTAAGCACTATGGCGATATGATCAAGGTGTGTAACTGTGGAGGGGGCACCGCACATTGCTAAGGCAAAACTTGGTGTGTCCTAGGGTGCCCCCTGCCCCTGTATATAAAGGAGGGAGGAGGAGGAGGCCGGCCCTAGAGGGGGCGCACCCAGGGAGAGTCCTACTTGGACTCCTGGCCCAAGTAGGATTCGGCCCCCTTTCCTATTCCAACTAGGAGAAGGATGGAAGGGGGAAGAGGGGAGAAGGAAGGAGAGGGACGCGCCCCTCCTAGTCCAATTCGGACCAGCCCATGGGGGTGCGGCCACCCTTGAGGCCCTTCTCTCCTTTCGCCTAAATCCATTAAGGCCCAATAACTCCCCGCGGGGTTCCGGTAACCTCCCGATATTCTGGAAAATACCCGAACTTCTCCACCATTCCGATGTCCGAATATAGCCTTCCAATATATTAATATTTATGTCTCGACCATTTCGAGACTCCTCGTCACGTCCGTGATCTCATCCGGGACTCCGAACAAACTTCGGTCATCAAAAAACATAACTCATAATATAAATCGTCATCGAACGTTAAGCGTGCGGACCCTACAGGTTCGAGAACTATGTAGACATGACGAAGACACATACTCGATCAATAACCAATAGCGGAACTTGGACGATCATATTGGCTCCTACATATTCTACGAAGATCTTAATCTGTCAAACCGCAAAATAACATACATTGTTCCCTTTGTCATTGGTATGTTACTTGCCCGAGATTCGATCATCGGTATCATCATACCTAGTTCAATCTCGTTATCGGCAAGTCTCTTTACTCGTTCCATAATGCTTCTTCCCGCAACTAACTCATTAATCACATTGCTTGCAAGGCTTATAGTGATGAGCATTACCGAGAGGGCCCAAAGATACCTCGCCGATACACGGAGTGACAAATCCTAATCTCGATCTATGCCAACCCAACAAACACGTTCGGTGACACCTGTAGATCATATTTATAATCACTCAGTTATGTTGTGACGTTTGATAGCACGCAAGGTGTTCCTCCGGTATTCGGGAGTTGCATAATCTTATAGTCTGAGGAACATGTATAAGTCAAGAAGAAAGCAGTAGCAATGAAACTGTAACGATCATAATGCTAAGCTAACGGATCGGTCTTCTCCATCACATCATTATCCTAATGATGTGATCCCATTCATCAAATGACAACACATTTCTATGGTAGGAAACATAACCATCTTTGATTAACGAGCTAGTCAAGTAGAGGCATACTAGGGACACTATGTTTTGTCTATGTATTCACACATGTACTAAGTTTCCGGTTAGTACAATTCTAGCATGAATAATAAACATTTATCATGATATAAGGAAATATAAATAAAAACTTTATTATTGCCTCTAGGGCATATTTCCTTCACACATATCATGTGAGAAAGCAAAAACTTAGGCTCAACCAAAACTGACCGATAGTTGTTGAATAAGAAAGGTGGGATGCCAACCGGGGCATCCCCAAGCTTAGATGCTTGATAATTCTTGAAATACTAGTTAGGGATGCCTTCGGCATCCCCAAGCTTGAGCTTTTGTGTCTCCTTAATTCCTTTTATATCACGGTTTCCCTAAACCTTAAAAACTTCATCCACACAAAACTCAACAAGAACTCATGAGATAAGTTAGTATAAATCAATGCAATAACCTTATCATTCTCTACTATAGAAAATCACTAAAATTATTATTTGATATTGCCTACTAAATGCCTCTACATATTTAACACTCCTATCCTCAAATAGAATCCTTAAAAAAGCAAACATATGCAAACAATCTTGTGGAACGTTGCAGAAAATAAAAAATTTCCTACGGTTTCACCAAGATCCATCTATGAGTTCATCTAAGCAACGAGTGAAAGGAGAGATGCATCTACATACCACTTTGTAGATCACAAGTGGAAGTGTTCAAAAAACGGGGTTGAGGTAGTCGTTCTCGTCGTGATCCTATCACCGGAGATCCTAGCGCCAAACGGACGGCACCTCCGCGTTCAACATACGTATGGTCAGCATGACGTCTCCTCCATCTTGATCCAGCAAGGGGGAAGGAGAGGTTGATGATGATCCAGCAGCACGACGGCGTGGTGGTGGATGCAGCAGAACTCCGGCAGGGCTTCGCCAAGCTGCTGCGGGAGGAGGACGAGGTGTAGCAGGGGGAGGGAGGCGCCAAGACTTAGGTGCTGCTGCCCTCCCCCTGCCCTCCTTTATATAGGCCCCCAGGGGGGCGGCCCTGGGAGATGCAATCTCCCAAGGGGGCGGCGGCCAGGGGGGGTGGAGTGCCCCCCAAGGCAAGTGGTGCGCCCCCCCACCTAGGGTTTCCAACCCTAGGCGCAGGGGGGCAAGGGGGGGCGCACCAGCCCACTAGGGGCTGGTTCCCCTCCCACTTCAGCTCACAGGGCCCTCCGAGATAGGTGACCCCACCCGGTGGACCCCCGGGACCCTTCCGGTGGTCCCGGTACAATACCGGGTGACACCGAAACTTTCCCGATGGCCGAAACAACACTTCCTATATAGTTTTCTTTACCTCCGGACCATTCCGGAACTCCTAGTGACATCCGGGATCTCATCCGGGACTCCGAACAACATTCGGTTTGCTGCATACTCATATTCATACAACCCTAGCGTCACCGAACCTTAAGTGTCTAGACCCTACGGGTTCGGGGGACATGCAGACATGACCGAGACGGCTCTCCGGTCAATAACCAACAGCGGGATCTGGATACCCATGTTGGCTCCCACATACTCCTCGATGATCTCATCGGATGAACCACGATGTCGAGGGTTCAAGCAACCCCGTATACTATTCCCTTTGTCAGAGGGTATGTTACTTGCCCGAGACTCGATCGTCGGTATCCCAATACCTCATTCAGTCTCGTTACCGGCAAGTCACTTTACTCGTACCGTAATGTATGATCCCATGACCAGACACTTGGTCACTTTGAGCTCATTATGATGATGCACTACCGAGTGGTCCCAGTGATACCTCTCCATAACACGGAGTGACAAATCCCAGTCTCGATCCGTGTCAACCCAACAGACACTTTCGGAGATACCTGTAGTGCACCTTTATAGTCACCCAGTTACGTTGTGACGTTTGGTACACCCAAAGCACTCCTACGGTATCCGGGAGTTACACGATCTCATGGTCTAAGGAAGAGATACTTGACATTGGAAAAGCTCTAGCAAAACGAACTACACAATCTTGTGCTATGCTTAGGAATGGGTCTTGTCCATCACATCATTCTCCTAATGATGTGATCCCGTTGTCAACGACATCTAATGTCCATAGTCAGGAAACCATGACTATCTGTTGACCAACGAGCTAGTCAACTAGAGGCTTACTAGGGACGTGTTGTGGTCTATGTATTCACACGTGTATTACGATTTCCGGATAATACAATTATAGCATGAATAAAAGACAATTATCATGAACAAGGAAATATAATAATAATCCTTTTATTATTGCCTCTAGGGCATATTTCCAACAGTCTCCCACTTGCACTAGAGTCAATAATCTAGTTACATTGTGATGAATCGAACACCCATAGAGTTCTGGTGTTGATCATGTTTTGCTCGCGAGAGAGGTTTAGTCAACGGATCTGCGACATTCAGATCCATATGTACTTTGCAAATATCTATGTCTCCATCTTGAACATTTTCACGGATGGAGTTGAAGCGACGCTTGATGTGCCTCGTCTTCTTGTGAAACCTGGGCTCCTTGGCAAGGGCAATAGCTCCAGTGTTGTCACAGAAGAGTTTGATCGGCCCCGATGCATTGGGTATGACTCCTAGGTCGGTGATGAACTCCTTCACCCAAATTGCTTCATGCGCTGCCTCCGAGGCTGCCATGTACTCCGCTTCACATGTAGATCCCGCCACGACGCTCTGCTTGCAGCTGCACCAGCTTACTGCTCCACCATTCAACATATACACGTATCCGGTTTGTGACTTAGAGTCATCCAGATCTATGTCGAAGCTGGCGTCGACGTAACCCTTTATGACGAGCTCTTCGTCACCTCCATAAACGAGAAACATGTCCTTTGTCCTTTTCAGGTACTTCAGGATATTCTTGACCGCTGTCCAGTGTTCCTTGCCGGGATTACTTTGGTACCTTCCTACCAAACTTACCGGTTTACATCAGGTCTGGTACACAACATGGCATACATAATAGATCCTATGGTCGAGGCATAGGGGATGACACTCATCTCTTCTTTATCTTTTGCCATGGTCGGGCATTGAGCCGAGCTCAATCTCACACCTTGCAGTACAGGCAAGAACCCTTTCTTGGACTGATCCATTTTGAACTTCTTCAAAATCTTATCAAGGTATGTGCTTTGTGAAAGACCTATGAGGCATCTCGATCTATCCCTATAGATATTGATGCCTAATATGTAAGCAGCTTCTCCAAGGTCCTTCATTGAAAAACACTTATTCAAGTAGGCCTTAATGCTGTCCAAGAATTCTATATCATTTCCCATCAAAAGTATGTCATCTACATATAATATGAGAAATTCTACAGAGCTCCCACTCACTTTCTTGTAAACGTAGGCTTCTCCATAAGTCTGCATAAACCCAAACGCTTTGATCATCTCATCAAAGCGAATGTTCCAACTCCGAGATGCTTGCACCAGCCCATAAATGGATCGCTGGAGCTTGCACACTTTGTTAGCATTCTTAGGATCGACAAAACCTTCCGGCTGCATCATATACAGCTCTTCCTTAAGATAACCGTTAAGGAATGCCATTTTGACGTCCATCTGCCATATCTCATAATCATAGTATGCAGCAATTGCTAACATGATTCGGACGGACTTAAGCTTCGCTACGGGAGAGAAAGTCTCATCGTAGTCAATCCCTTGAACTTGCCGATAACCCTTAGCAACAAGTCGAGCTTTATAGATGGTGACATTACCATCCGCGTCCGTCTTCTTCTTAAAGATCCATTTGTTTTCTATTGCTCGCCGATCATCGGGCAAGTCAGTCAAAGTCCATACTTTGTTTTCATACATGGATTCTATCTCAGATTGCATGGCTTCTAGCCATTTGTTGGAATCTGGGCCCGCCATCGCTTCTTCATAGTTCAAAGGTTCACCGTTGTCTAACAACGTGATTTCCAGGACAGGGTTGCCATACCACTCTGGTGTGGAACGTGTCCTTGTGGACCTACGAAGTTCAGTAGCAACTTGATCAGAATTACCTTGATCATCATCATTAATTTCCTCTCCAGTCGGTGTAGGCACCACAGGAACGTTTTCCTGAGCTGCACTACTTTCCGGTTCAAGAGGTAGTACTTCATCGAGTTCTACTTTCCTCCCACTTACTCCTTTCGAGAGAAACTCTTTTTACAGAAAAGATCTGTTCTTGGCAACAAAGATCTTGCCCTCGGATCTTAAGTAGAAGGTATACCCAATGGTTTCCTTAGGGTATCCTATGAAGATGCATTTTTCCGACTTGGGTTCGAGCTTTTCAGGTTGAAGTTTCTTGACATAAGCATCACATCCCCAAACTTTTAGAAACGACAGCTTAGGTTTCTTCCCAAACCATAATTCATACGGTGTCGTCTCAACGGATTTAGACGGTGCCCTATTTAAAGTGAATGTAGCTGTCTCTAGAGCGTATCCCCAAAATGATAGCGGTAAATCGGTAAGAGACATCATAGATCGCACCATATCCAATAGAGTGCGATTACGACGTTCGGACACACCGTTACGCTGAGGTGTTCCAGGCGGCGTGAGTTGTGAAACGATTCCACATTTCCTTAAGTGCGTACCAAATTCGTGACTTAAATATTCTCCTCCACAATCCGATCGTAAGAATGTTATCTTTCGGTCACGTTGATTCTCTACTTCATTCTGAAATTCCTTGAACTTTTCAAACGTCTCAGACTTGTGTTTCATCAAGTAGACATACCCATATCTACTCAAGTCATCAGTGAGAGTGAGAACATAACGATATCCTCCGCGAGCCTCAACGCTCATTGGACCACACACATCAGTATGTATGATTTCCAATAAGTTGGTTGCTCGCTCCATTGTTCCGGAGAACGGGGTCTTGGTCATTTTGCCCATGAGGCATGGTTCGCATGTGTCAAATGATTCATAATCTAGAGACTCTAAAAGTCCATCAGCATGGAGCTTCTTCATGCGCTTGACACCAACGTGACCAAGGCGGCAGTGCCACAAGTATGTGGGACTATCATTATCAACTTTACATCTTTTGGTATTCACACTATGAATATGTGTAACATTACGTTCGAGATTCATTAAGAATAAACCATTGACCATCGGGGCATGACCATAAAACATATCTCTCATATAAATAGAACAACCATTATTCTCGGATTTAAATGAGTAGCCATCTCGTATCAAACGAGATCCAGATACAATGTTCATGCTCAAACTTGGCACTAAATAACAATTATTGAGGTTTAAAACTAATCCCGTAGGTAAATGTAGAGGTAGCGTGCCGACGGTGATCACATCGACCTTGGAACGATTCCCGACGCGCATCGTCACCTCGTCCTTCGCCAGTCTCCGCTTATTCCACAGCTCCTGCTGTGAGTTACAAATGTGAGCAACGGCACCGGTATCAAATACCCAGGAGTTACTACGAGTACTAGTAAGGTACACATCAATTACATGTATATCAAATATACCTTTAGTGTTGCCGGCCTTCTTGTCCGCTAAGTATTTGGGGCAGTTCCGCTTTCAGTGACCCTTCCCTTTGCAATAAAAGCACTCAGTCTCAGGCTTGGGTTCATTCTTTGACTTCTTCCCGGCAACTGGCTTACCGGGCGCGGCAACATCTTTGCCGTCCTTCTTGAAGTTCTTCATACCCTTGCCCTTCTTGAACTTAGTGGTCTTATTGACCATCAACACTTGATGTTCTTTCTTGATTTCAACCTCTGCTGACTTCAACATTGAAAATACTTCAGGAATGGTCTTCACCATCCCCTGTATATTGTAGTTCAACACAAAGCTCTTGTAGCTCGGTGGGAGTGACTGAAGGATTCTGTCAATGACCGCCTCGTCCGGGAGGTTGATCTCCAGCTGGGACAGGCGGTTGTGCAACCTAGATATTTTGAGTATGTGCTCACTGACAGAACTGTTTTCCTCCATCTTACAACTATAGAACTTGTCGGAGACTTCATATCTCTCAACCCAGGAATGGGCTTGGAAAACCATTTTCAGCTCCTCGAACATCTCATAGGCTTCGTGTTTCTCAAAACGCTTTTGGAGCCCCGGTTCTAAGCTATAAAGCATGCCTCACTGAACGAGGGAGTAATCATCAGCATGTGATTGCCAAGTGTTCATAACGTCTTGGTTCTCTGGGATGGGTGCTTCACCTAGTGGTGCATCTAGGACATAATCTTTCTTGGCTGCTATGAGGATGATCCTCAGGTTCTGGACCCAGTCCGAATAGTTGCTGCCATCATCTTTCAGCTTGGTTTTCTCTAGGAACGCGTTGAAGTTCATGTTGACATGAGCGTTGGCCATTTGATCTACAAGACATATTTTGCAAAAGTTTTAGACTAAGTTCATGATAATTAAGTTCATCTAATCAAATTATTTAATGAACTCCCATTCAGATTAGACATCCCTCTAGTCATCTAAGTGTTACACGATCCGAGTCGACTAGGCCATGTCCGATCATCACGTGAGACGGACTACTCATCATCGGTGAACATCTCCATGTTGATCATATCTTCCATACGACTCATGTTCGACCTTTCGGTCTCTGTGTTCCGAGGCCATGTCTGTACATGCTAGGCTCGTCAAGTTAACCCTAAGTGTTCTGCATGTGTAAATCTGTCTTACACCCATTGTATGTGAACGTAAGGATCTATCACACCCGATCATCACGTGGTGCTTCGAAACGACGAACTTTAGCAACGGTGCACAGTTAGGGGGAACACTTTCTTGAAATTATTATAAGGGATCATCTTATTTACTACCGCCGTTCTAAGTAAACAAGATGCATAAAACATAATAAACATCACATGCAATTATATAGTAGTGACATGATATGGCCAATATCATATAGCTCCTTCGATCTCCATCTTCGGGGCTCCATGATCATCTTCGTCACCGGCATGACACCATGATCTCCATCATCGTGTCTTCATGAAGTTGTCACGCCAACAACTACTTCTACTTCTATGGCTAACGCGTTTAGCAATAAAGTAAAGTAATTTACATGGCGTTCTTCAATGACACGCAGGTCATACAAAAAATAAAGACAACTCCTATGGCTCCTGCCGGTTGTCATACTCATCGACATGCAAGTCGTGATTCCTATTACAAGAACATGATCTCATACATCACAATATATCATTCATCATTCATCACAACTTCTGGCCATATCACATCACATGACAATTGCTGCAAAAACAAGTTAGACGTCCTCTAATTGTTGTTGCATCTTTTACGTGGCTGCAATTGGGTTCTAGCAAGAACGTTTTCTTACCTACGAATAACCACAACGTGATTTTGTCAACTTCTATTTACCCTTCATAAGGACCCTTTTCATCTAATCCGCTCTGACTAAAGTAGGAGAGACAGACACCCGCTAGCCACCTTATGCAACTAGTGCATGTCAGTCGGTGGAACCTGTCTCACATAAGCGTACGTGTAAGGTCGGTCCGGGCCGCTTCATCCCACAATACCGCTGAAGCAAGAAAAGACTAGTAGCGGCAAGCAAGTTGACAAGATCTACGCCCACAACAAAATTGTGTTCTACTCGTGCAATAGAGAACTACGCATAGACCTAACTCATGATGCCACTGTTGTGGAACGTTGCAGAAAATAAAATTTTTCCTATGGTTTCACCAAGATCCATCTATGAGTTCATCTAAGCAACGAGTGAAAGGAGAGATGCATCTACATACCACTTTGTAGATCGCAAGCGGAAGCGTTCAAAAAAACGGGGTTGAGGTAGTCGTTCTCGTCGTGATCCTATCACCGGAGATCCTAGCACCGAACGGACGGCACCTCCGCGTTCAACACACGTATGGTCAGCGTGACGTCTCCTCCGTCTTGATCTAGCAAGGGGGAAGGAGAGGTTGATGATGATCCAGCAGCACGACGGCGTGGTGGTGGATGCAGCAGAACTCCGGCAGGGCTTCGCCAAGCTGCTGCGGGAGGAGGACGAGGTGTAGCAGGGGGAGGGAGGCGCCAAGACTTAGGTGCGGCTGCCCTCCCCCCTGCCCTCCTTTATATAGGCCCCCAGGGGGGGGGGCGCCGGCCCTGGGAGATGCAATCTCCCAAGGGGGCGGCGGCCAGGGGGGTGGAGTGCCCCCCAAGGCAAGTGGTGCGCCCCCCACCTAGGGTTTCCAACCCTAGGTGCAGGGGGGGCCAAGGGGGGCGCACCAGCCCACTAGGGGCTGGTTCCCCTCCCACTTCAGCCCACGGGGCCCTCCGGGATAGGTGGCCCCACCCGGTGGACCCCCGGGACCCTTCCGGTGGTCCCGGTACAATACCGGGTGACCCCGAAACTTTCCCGATGGCCGAAACAACACTTCCTATATAGTTTTATTTACCTCTGGACCATTCCGGAACTCCTCGTGACGTCCGGGATCTCATCCGGGACTCCGAACAACATTCGGTTTGCTGGATACTCATATTCATACAACCCTAGCGTCACCGAACCTTAAGTGTGTAGACCCTACGGGTTCGGGAGACATGCAGACATGACCGAGACGGCTCTCCGGTCAATAACCAACAGCGGGATCTGGATACCCATGTTGGCTCCCACATACTCCTCGATGATCTCATCGGATGAACCATGATGTCGAGGGTTCAAGCAACCCCGTATACTATTCCCTTTGTCAGACGGTATGTTACTTGCCCGAGACTCGATCGTCGGTATCCCAATACCTCGTTCAGTCTCGTTACTGGGAAGTCACTTTACTCGTACCGTAATGCATGATCCCATGACCAGACACTTGGTCACTTTGAGCTCATTATGATGATGCACTACCGAGTGGGCCCAGTGATACCTCTCCGTAACACGGAGTGACAAATCCCAGTCTCGATCTGTGTCAACCCAACAGACACTTTTGGAGATACCTGTAGTGCACCTTTATAGTCACCCAGTTACGTTGTGACGTTTGGTACACCCAAAGCACTCCTACGGTATTCGGGAGTTACACGATCTCATGGTCTAAGGAAGAGATACTTGACATTGGAAAAGCTCTAGCAAAACGAACTACACGATCTTGTGCTATGCTTAGGAATGGGTCTTGTCCATCACATCATTCTCCTAATGATGTGATCCCGTTGTCAACAACATCTAATGTCCATAGTCAGGAAACCATGACTATCTGTTGACCAACGAGCTAGTCAACTAGGGGCTTACTAGGGACGTATTGTGTTCTATGTATTCACACGTGTATTATGATTTCTGGATAATACAATTATAGTATGTATAAAAGACAATTATCACGAATAAGGAAATATAATAATAATCCTTTATTATTGCCTCTAGGGCATATTTCCAACAAACAATGCAAACATAACAACAATCTGTCTAAACAGGACACTCTGTAAAGAATGCAAGAGGAACCATACCTCCCTAACTCCAAAAATTCTGAAAAAGTACCACACTGTAGAAAATTTGTTGTTACTCATTGTCTCAAAATTTAAAGATTTTATCATGTTCTTACTATTCACCAATATTCAAAACATAATAGAAAACTTTCTGATTCAAAACAACAACATATAGACTTGTAAAATAAGCATGGTAAAGGCTATATTTGAATATTTTATTGAACTAAAAGATATACAACATGTATCTAAATATAATCAAGCAAATAAAAACAAAAGAAAATGACGCTCCAAGCAAAACACATATCATGTGGTGAATAAAAATATAGCTCCAAGTAAAGTTAACGATGAACGAAGACAAAAGAGGGGATGCCATCCGGGGCATCCCCAAGCTTAGGCTCTTGGTTGTCCTTGAATATTACCTTGGGGTGCCTTGGAAATCCCCAAGATTAGGCTCATTCCACTCCTTATTCCATAGTCCATCGAATCTTTACCCAAAACTTGAAAACTTCACAACACAAAACTTAACAGAAACTCATAAGCTCCGCTAGTATAAGAAAATAAAATCACCACTTAGGTACTGTTGTGAACTCATTCTAAATTCATATTGGTGTTATATATACTGTATTCCAACTTCTCCATGGTTCATACCCTCCGATACTACTCATAGATTCATCACATAGAAAACAGAATCTGTCAAATACAAAACAGTTTGTAGTAATACGGAAACTTTCCATACTTCTGTAACTCCAAAAATTCAAATTAGGAAAATATAGGAAATTTGTATATCAATCTGGTGTAAAAACTTCAGATCAAAAGCATGTTCCAGTGAATTTTGAAAATTCCTGGACTGAGCGCAAGTTTCTGTTTTTGCACAAAATCAAGCCAACTATCATCCACACTATCCCAAAGGCTTTACTTGGCACTTTATTGAAACAAAAGCTATAAAACATGATTACTATAGTAGAATGATCTTGTGAAAACACAAAAATAGTAGGGGTAAATATTGGGTTGTCTCCCAACAAGCGCTTTTCTTTAATGCTTTTTTAGCTAGGCATGATGATTTCAATGATGCTCACATAAAAGATAGGTATTGAAACACAAAGAGAACATCATGAAGAGTATGACTAGCACATTTAAGTCTAACCCACTTCCCATGCACACGGATTTTGTATGCAAAAAATTTATGGGAGCAAGAATCAACTAGCATAGGAAGACAAAACAAACATAACTTCCAAACTTTCAAGACATAGAGAGGAAACTTGATATTATTGCAATTCCTACAAGCATATATTCCTCCCTCATAATAACTTTTAGTAGCATCATGAATGAATTCAACAATATAACCATCACATAAAGCATTATTTTCATGATGCACATGCATATAAATTGTATTACTCTCCACATAAGAAAATTTCTTCTCATGAATAGTAGTGGGAGCAAACTCAACAAAATAACTATCATGTGAGGCATAATCCAATTGAAAATTAAAATCAAGATGACAAGGTTCATGGTTACAATTATTCTTTATAACATACATGTGATCACAATAATCATCATAGATAGCAACTTTGTTCTCATAATCTGTCGGATTTCGGGTTCCGGCAGACCCTCTAGATTCGAACACTGGGGTGCGCGCGGAGATTTCGCCCACTACCTACCTGCACCTCACCGCCTCGCTATGATCTAATCTACGAAAGGAACCACACAAGAGACACGGAGTTTATACTGGTTCAGGCGACCATTGTGGTGTAATACCCTACTCAAGTGTGTGGTGTGGTGGATTGCCTCTTGGGCTGGTGATGAACAGTACAAGGAAGAACAGCCTCGCTAGGGTCTGTTCTTGGCTGGAGCGATGAACTGCTAGGGGGAGTTCAGTTGCTCTCCCAGATGCCTCTACCCTGGGGGTGGCTAGTCCTATTTATAGGCAAAGGCCCTGGGCCTCTTCCCAAATATTGAGCGGGAAGGGCGCCAACAATTGGCCATTTTGAAGGGGAACATCTAGTACACTTATCCTGACTAAAGTTGGTCCTCGCCTGCCAAAGACTCTGGCGGTGACGCCTTCCTGGGCTCCACGATGACTTCCTCCCTGCCGTTGTGATGGTCTTGGTCTTGTTGCACCGAAATGGATGCCTTTGCTTGATGCTCTCGCCTGCGCTTGCTCCCTTTGCACCAAAGAGGAAACAAGGACTCTACACAGGCCGGCGCCCGCCTGGCGCCCACCTGGCTTTGGTCGTCATGGCTTGTGTCAAGGGCACCTCGTGAGGTGCCCCGCCTTGATCTCTTTGCCTCCTCGTGAGCTAGCCTAACGAGGCCGTACCTGAGGAAGCTCCCTGTCGCCCACCCCGTGAGGCTTGGCAACTCGCGAGGGTCTTGAGCTAGTGCTGAAGAAGATGGGCCGTGCTAGGCCACCCCTTGAGCCACGCCACAGGCCGCATGCAGGCAAGTGTGGGGACCCCCATTCCCAGAACGCCAACAGTAGCCCCCGGGCACAAGGCATGCCCGGTCTTGGCTGAGCAGAGAAGCGAAGGGGCAAGTGCGAAGCGCCACGGGCCCTAACAGCCTGCGGCCTCGGGCACCGCGTGGTGGTTGATTGGATGTGGGCGGCTCCGCTCCCCCACGACGCCTCGGTGACTGCACGAACTGACAAGTCCCTGCATGCAAAGCGGGTCATGATTACCTGTGATCATGGAGGCCGGCGGTTGTGCTCCTCTGGCTATAAGTACGGGGGGGCGCCTGCCCTTCCGGTCCATCCCCTCTTGCTTATCCTTCTTCTTCATGGCTCCGCCAAAGAGGTTCTCGGCCGCGGAGAAAGGAAAGGCCCGCCAGGTGGGGCCTGACCCTCCCCTGCCCAAGCGCGGTCGAGGCCGTCCCCGCAAACACCCTCGACTCCCACGGTGGCTCCCCGCGGCCATGGAGGTGATCTCCCGTGTGGTGACGGACGGCAAGCCGCCGTTGGGGGGCGCGCTATGGCTGCGCGACCCCCTAGGCCACGCTCCCACTCGGCAGAGGTTCTGCCGGAGTTTGTTGTGTGGTCGGCGGAACCGGCCAGCACCCGGCTCCAACTTCCTTGCTCCCTCCTAGGCGAGCTTCCGGCTGGCGCCCCGAGCGGCCTCTGGCTTCAGGCGGACGGTTGCTGCAGCCGAGCCTCCTGGGCTTCGCTGGAGGTCTCTGCAGCCGGGAGCCTGGCCCTGACCCGCGGCTGGCAAACGTTTGCCCGCGCGCATGGTTTGAGCCGGCGGTGCACCCTGCACTTCAAGTTCGACGGCGATGCCACTTTCTACGTGAGGGTGTTCGGGGAAGATGGCCGCTGCGCTGGGTGCTGCCCTGAGAATGACGACCGCGGCCGAGGGTCCAGTCCCAACGACGATGAAGACAACAGCGCGCGCGTGGCCGGCGGTGCTCGGGGTTCAACGAGCTTCGACGACTCTTCTTCGGGCAGCGGCTCCTCCAGCGGTGGCCACGATCAGCCTCCACGCTGCCGCGCCCGCCTGGAGGGAGGTAGCGGGTCTGCCCGCCGTCGCTCCTCGGTGAAGCGCGACATGGAGTCCTCATGAACTCCGGAGGCAGTTCGAGTCTTCCCCGCGAGTTGGTGTCGGGCGAGCCGCGCCTGTTTCGTTCTTTTTCCCTTTTCCTGCGCAAAGAGACAGTAGTGTAGGGCCCCGCGAGGCGTGCTTGGACTATTGCTGTTAATTATCGTACTACTTCCGCTATTTCGGTATTGCGCTTTCGTGCCGCACGCCTGCACGTAAAATTACTTAGCTCGGGGGGGCCTGTCGTGACCTTTGCTTCCCGAGGTCGAGGCCCCGTCGAACGCTTCGAGTCCTGCGAGGGTTAGTCTGAAGAGGTAGCTCCCGGCCTCAGTTGTGGAGGCGACCGACCCAGGTCCTGTGTTTTTGTCGCGGTGCCCGTGGGGCACGGACTGGAGGGGTGCTCCTGTAGTGGACCCGGGTAGGGAAGCCTCGAATGATAAGGGCGGAAAACACTCGCGAGGGTGCCCGCGTTGCTCCCTCGCAAGACTTGCGCGAGAGAAATCGGGGCAGGAGAGTGAAAAAGGCGAAGAGTCACAAGCCAAAGACGACAACAACTTCAATAAAACCTCGAATGGGGATGAACAAGCCAACTGCAGAAAGCAAATGAGAAAAGCCGCGCCCGGCACCTAATCTAGTCTTCGACGTCTTCTCACCAGCGCAGAGCTAAGTGCTGCCACTGGGTATGGGAGGGAGCCCCAGGGCCTGAGGCCGGCGCTCCTGAGACTCTGGGGCGTGTACAGCCCCAACTCATTATTACATGAGAGTGTCACGGGCGGCGAGCTTCACAGGCATTGGCCTTCTTTGCAGGCTCCGGGCCTTTCTCAGGAAGATAAACTTCATAGGCGTTTGCCTTCTTCATAGGCACCGGACCTTTTCCAAAACGCAACAACTTCACAGGCGTTCGCCCTCTTCACAGGCTCTGGGCCTTTTCCAAAACGCAACAGCTTCACAAGCGTTCGCCTTCTTCACAGGCTCTGGGCCTTTTCCCAAACGCAACAGCTTCACAGGCGTTCTCCCTCTTCACAGGCTCTGGGCCTTTTCCAAAACGCAACAGCTTCACAGGCGTTCGCCCTCTTCACAGGCTCTGGGCCTTTTCCAAAACGCAACAGCTTCACAGGTGTTCACCCTCTTCACAGGCTCTGGGCCTTTTCCAAAACGCAACAGCTTCACAGACGTTCACCCTCTTCATAGGCTCTGGGCCTTTTCAAGGGTAAAACCTCCGGAGGTGTTGGATGTTCCACGCGTTCTAGACGGGTACCCCCTCCTGAGTCTCCAAGCGCGCGGAGCTCGGCCTGGAAACATGAACAACCTTGAACGGGCCCTCCCACATGGGAGAGAGCTTATGCAGTCCCTCCCTGGAGAGAACCCGCCTGAGCACGAGGTCTCCTACCTCGAGAGTCCTGGGGCGGATGTTGTGCAGTGGTATCGCCGCAGCGCTTGTTGGTATCTTGCCGCTCGGAGCGCAGCTTCCCGACGACGTCCTCCCCCAGAGCGAGGTCCGTCCCCCGCATGGCGTCCTGCTGCGCCTCGTCGAATGCCAGGACCCGTGCGGAACGACGTCTGACCTCGTGAGGGAGGACCGCTTCAGCTCCATAGACCAGGAAGAATGGGGTCTCGCCAGTTGGCTTGGTCACGGTCATGCGGATGGACCACAACACGGACTGAAGCTCGTCGTACCAACCTCGGCTGCAGGCCTCCAACTTCTTCTTGAATGTCCTGGTCTTGAGGCCTCTCAGGACCTCCGCGTCGGCCCGCTCGGCCTGACAGTTGCTCTGGGGGTGCGCCACTGAAGTGTATCATATATCCGTTCCAAGGTTAGCACAATATGTTTTGAAGAGGTTACTGGTGAACTGCGAACCATTGTCGGTGATGATGCGGTTCGACACCCCGAACCGGCTCACGATGCCCTTGATGAACTTGACCGCAGAACCCGCGGGGATGGTGCGGACGGCTTCCACTTCAGCCCACTTAGTGAACTTTTCCACGGTGACGTAGAGGTAGCGATAGCCCCTTGGCGCCCGAGGAAATGGGCCCAGGATAGCCAGCCCCCAGACCGCGAATGGCCATGAGAGGGGTATAGTTTGCAGACCTCCCGCCGGCTGATGGATCTGCTTGGCATGGAATTGGCAGGCCTCACAAGCCTTCACCAGTTTGACGGCATCATTGAGCGCAGTGGGCCTATAGAATCTGCTACGGAACGCCTTGCCAACGAGGGTCCGCGACGATGAATGATGCCCACAGTCTCCACCGTGTATATCCGCCAGCAGTTCCTTCCCTTGCTCCCTGGAGATGCAGCGCAGGGACACATCATTCGGTCGCCTCCGGTAGAGCTCTCCATCCCTGATGCAGTATGCTGTGGCCTGCCGCGCCATGCGCTCTGCTTCCTCCTCCTTCTCTGGCAAGGTCCCTTGCGTCAAATAGCTCCGGAGCTCCGTGATCCAGCACCCCTCCTGAGGCTCCATCGTCAGGAGCAGACGCGCCCCTGAGGCCGGGCCGCAGACCGGGGCTCCCGAGGCTGGCGGCTGGGGGAGCTCCTCCCGAGGCTGCACCGCGCTTGACAGCGATGGCGTGGCCGAGGGCTTGAAGAGCCGCTCCTCGAAGACGCCAGGCTCCTGAGGTAGCCGCCTGGATGCTCGTTTGGCGATGTCGTCGGCCTCCTGATTGGTGCCACGGGGCACATGCTGCAACTCTAGCCCCCAGAACTGCTTCTCCATCCTGCGGACCTCCGCAAGGTAGGCTTCCATGTGCTCATCCCTCGGCTCGTATACTTTGTTGGAGAAGTTGACGAGGAGTTGTGAATCGCCCTTGATGGTAAGGCGCTTCACTCCTAGGGCGGCCGCGGCCTTCTGGCCTGCTATTAGGCCTTCATATTCTGCTATGTTATTGGAGACCTTTTCTCCATGCTGGAAATAGAGCTGCATGACGTAGTAGAGCTTGTCTTGAGTAGGAGACATAAGCACCGCTCCAGCCCCCGCGCCGTGCCTGGAGAACGCCCCATCGAAGTACATGACCCAACCATCCGGCGCTTCACTTCCCGGGGAGAGGGATCTATCCTCATCAGCCTTGAGGCCCGGCGCCTCCGTCCACTCTGCCACGAAATCTGCCAGGGCGGCCCCCTTGATGACTCTGGTTGTGCTGAATTCGAGCTGAAACACTTGCAGTTCAATGTTCCACTCAGCGACTCTTCCAGCTGAGTTAGGGCTCCTGAGCACCCTTTCCAAAGGGTATGCTGAGACAACCTTGATCGGGTGGCCCTGAAAATAAAGCTGCAGCTTGCGCGAGGCCACCAATAGCGCGAGGAGGAGATTTTGAGGCATGGGATACCGCGCCCTTGCGTCCCGCAACACTGTGCTGACGAAGTACACAGGATGTTCAACGAGGTTGGGAATGCTGGTGTCAATGGCGCCCTCCGGAGACCGTGGCGCCTCCTGAGATAGGGGAGCCTCCAGCGGCTGGTCGCTAGGGGGAGGGGTCTCCGCTGTCCCGAGTGCGCTCCCCTGCGGCGATTGATCCTTCTTGGCTGTGGTAGTGGTCTCTGTGGGTCTTCCTTGTTCACGCTTCACCTCGACCCGGGCAGATGTCGTGGCTTTGGTCCGACGCTCCTCCCTAACCGCCACCAGGGTTGCGCTGGCGGAGTAGGGAGTGGCTGCAAGGTAGAGCACCAGGGGTTCCTGAGGGCGCGGGGCCACCATTACCGGAGGGCTGGTTAGGTACCTCTTGAGATCTTGGAACGCCTTGTCGGCCTCTTCAGTCCATTCAAAGGGTCCCTTTTTCTTCATCAGCTGGAAGAAAGGCAGTGCTCGCTCCGCCAACTTGGAGATGAAGCTTCCTAGTGCTGTCACATGCCCAGTGAGCTTCTGCATTTCTCTGAGGGTCTTTGGCGGGCTCATGTCCTCAACCGCCTTGACCTTTTCTGGGTTAGCTTCGATGCCTCGGTGGGACACCAGGAAGCCCAAGAGCTTGCCTGAGGGGACCCCAAACACACACTTCTCCGGGTTGAGCCGCAGGCTCACAGCGTTGAGGCTTGCGAAGGTTTCCTCCAGGTCTTGTATCAGGGTCTTGGCCTCGCGAGACTTCACCACAATATCATTGATGTAAGCCTCAACATTCTTCCCGACCTGCGGGCCCAAGGTGATGTGCATCAGCCGCTGAAAGGTCACCCCTGCATTGCAGAGCCCGAATGGCATGCATGTGTAGCAGTACACCTCACACGGGGTTAGAAAAGCCGTTTTTCCACATCTTCTACCGCCATTTTGATCTGGTGATACCTAGAGAAGGCATCCAAGAAACATAAAAGGTCGCACTCTGCGGTGGAGTCGACGATCTGGTCGATGCAGGGAAGCAGAAACGGATCTTGCGGGCAGGCTTTGTTGAGGCTGGTGAAGTCGACACACATATGTTCCTTCCCCCCTTTCTTTGGCACGACGACTGGGTTGGCCAACCAATCTGGGTATCGGACCTTGCGAATGACCCCTACAAATTCCAACTTTCGGTTCTCTTGGACGATGAAAGCCTGCTTTTCCATGGACTATCGCCTTGCTTTCTGCTTCACGGGACGGACATTTGGGCACACGTTGAGGTGGTGCTCGATTACGCCTCTAGGGATCCCCGCCAGCTGATCGGGCTCCCATGCGAATACCTTCTTGTTCGTGCGCAGGAACTTGACCAGGGCCTCCTCCTGCTCGGGCTCGAGGTTGGCGCCTATGGTGAAGGTGGCGTCAGTGGATCCGTCCTCGTCAACCAGCATCTACTTGGTTTCTGCCTTGTCTTTGGTGAACAACTTCTTCTTCTTGGCCGGCGCAGCCCCCTTGGGCTCAGGGGCGTCCGAGTCGGCAGGCTGTGCCGCCGCCGCCGCCTTGAAGGCGAGCTTGAGCACTTGCAACGCATGCCCGGTGTCTCCGCACACGGTGAGGACGCTGCTGCTCTCGGGCATTTTCATGAGGTTGTACGCCGGGTGAGTCGCGGCCATGAATCGGGCCAGCGCTGGGTAGCCGAGGATGGCGTTGTATGGGAGGCTGATGGGGGCGATGTCGAAGTCGATTAGCTCCGTGCGGAAGTTGTCGTAGGTGCCGAAGGTTACCGGGAGACGGATCTGCCCCAGGGAGCTAGAGGACCCGCCCCCGATGCCCAAGAATGGCCGGCTGGGCCGAAGCCGCTCCGGTGATATGTGGAGGAGGCCGAAGGCTTCGATCGAGAGCACGCTGAGGCCCGAGCCACCGTCGATGAGAGTCCTGGTGACGGCCACCTGGCAGATGGTGGGGGTGCACAGCATCGGGAGCGCGCCCGAGCAGGCTGAGTTTGAGGGGTGGTCCTCCGAGCTGAAGGCCAGATCAGCCTTGGGCGCCGACCGACCTGAGGGAGCCCCCTGCCGCGTGGAGGCAGCGCCGACCTGGCGGACGAATGGCTTGACGTGGCGGCCCAAAGGTGGCGCCTGCGAGCCGCCCAGGAGGGCCGCGATGACCGGGAGCGCCGGTGCAGCATGTTGGGCGAGGAAGAGGTTGCGCAGCTCTTCCCAAGGGGCCACGAAAGCCACCGGTAACTTGTCCGACCACCGCACCTGTCGCAAGGCTGGGGCCAAGGCTCGGAGCCCCCTGGCCCCTGCGCTAGTGCTAACGATCGGAGCAGGCGGCGCGCCACTCATCGCAGGGTGAGTCGCGGTGTCGGCGGAGAGCGGGTCGGCGGAAGGAAAAGCTCCGGCGCACCCCTACCTGGCGCGCCAAATGTCGGATTTTGGGTTCCGGCAGACCTTCTAGATTCGAACACTGGGGTGCGCGCGGAGATTTTGCCCACTACCTACCTGCACCTCACCGCCTTGCTATGATCTAAGCTACGAAAGGAACCACACAAGAGACATGGAGTTTATACTGGTTCAGGCCACCATTGTGGTGTAATACCCTACTCCAGTGTGTGGTGTGGTGGATTGCCTCTTGGGCTGGTGATGAACAATACAAGGAAGAACAGCCTCGCGAGGGTCTGTTCTTGGCTGGAGCGATGAACGGCTAGGGGGAGTTCAGTCGCTCTCCCAGATGCCTCTACCCTGGGGGTGGCTAGTCCTATTTATAGGCAAAGGCCTTGGGCCTCTTCCCAAATATTGAGCGGGAAGGGCGCCAACAATTGGCCATTTTGAAAGGGAACATCTAGTACACTTATCCTGACTAAAGTTGGTCCTCGCCTGCCAAAGACTCTGGCGGTGACGCCTTCCTGGGCTCCACGATGACTTCCTCCCTGCCGTTGCGACGGTCTTGGTCTTGTTGCACTGAAATGGATGCCTTTGCTTGATGCTCTTGCCTGCGCTTGCTCCCTTTGCACCAAAGAGGAAACAAGGACTCTGCGCAGGCCGGCGCCCGCCTGGCGCCCGCCTGGCTTTGGTCGTCATGGCTTGCATCATGGGCACCTCGCGAGGTGCCCCGCCTTGATCTCTCCGCCTCCTCGCGAGCCAGCCTGACGAGGCCGTGCCCTGTCGCCCACCCCGCGAGGCTTGGCCCCTCGCGAGGGTCTTGAGCTCGTGCTGACGAAGATGGGCCGTGCTGGGCCGCCCCTTGAGCCACGCCGCAGGCCGCAGGCAAGCAAGTCTGGGGACCCCCGTTCCCAGAACACCGACATAATCAATTGGAACCTCTTCCGAAATAGTGGATTCATCACTAAATAAAGTCATGACCTCTCCAAATCCACTTTCATAATTATCACAATAAGATTCAACATCCTTCAAAATAGTGGGATCACTACTTCCGAAAGTTGACACTCTACGAAACCCACATACATCAATATAATCATCATAAATAGGAGGCATGCTTTCATCATAATAAATATTCACATCAAAACTTGGGGGATTAAAAATATCATATTCATCAAACATAGCATCCCCAAGCTTGTAGCTTTGCATATCGTTAGCATCATGGATATTCAAAGAATTCACATTAACAACATTGCAATCACGCTCATCATTCAAATATTTAGTGCCAAACATTTTATAGACTTCTTCTTCTAATAATTGAGCACAATTTTTCCTTTCCATCATTTTCACGAAAGACATGATTAAGACGAAGCATATGAGGCAACCTCAATTCCATTTTTTGTAGTTTTCTTTTATAGACTAAACTAGTGATAAAACAAGAAACCTAAAGATTTAATTGCAAGATCTAAAGATATACCTTCAAACACTAATCTCCCTAGCAATGTCGCCAGAAAAGAGCTTGATGTCTACTACGCAACCTTCTTCTTGTAGACGTTGTTGGGCCTCCAAGTGCAGAGGTTTGTAGGACAGTAGCAAATTTCCCTCAAGTGGATGACCTAAGATTTATCAATCCGTGGGAGGCATAGGATGAAGATGGTCTCTGTCAAACAACCCTGCAACCAAATAACAAAGAGTCTCTTGTGTCCCCAGCACACCCAATACAATGGTAGATTTATAGGTGCACTAGTTTGGCGAAGAGATGGTGATACAAGTGCAATATGGATGGTAGATATAGGTTTTTGTAATCTGAAAATATAAAAATAGCAAGGTAACTAGTAACAAAAGTGAGAAAAAAAAGGTATTGCAATGCTTCAAAACAAGGCCTAGTGTTCATACTTTCACTAGTGCAAGTTCTCTCAACAATGATAACATAATTGGATCATATAAAAATCCCTCAACATGCAACAAAGAGTCACTCCAGAGTCACTAATAGCGGAAAACAAATGAAGAGATTATTGTAGGGTACAAAACCACCTCAAAGTTATTCTTTCCGATCAATCTATTGGGTGATTCCTGTAAGTGTCACAAACAGCCCTAGAGTTCGTACTAAAATAACACCTTAAGACACACATCAACCAAAACCCTAATGTCACCTAGATACTCCAATGTCATCACAAGTATTCGCGGGATTGATTATAAGATATGTATCATACAATCTCGGATTCATCTATTCAAACCAACACAAAGAACTTCAAAGAGTGCCCCAAAGTTTCTACCGGAGAGTCAAGACGAAAACGTGTGCCAACCCCTATGCATAAGGTCACAAGGTCACAAAACCCGCAAGTTGATCACCAAAACATACATCAAGTGGACCACGTGAATATCCCATTTTCACCACAGACAAGCACATGCAAGACATACATCAAGTGTTCTCAAACCCTTAAGAACTCAATCCGATAAAATAACTTCAAAGGGAAAACTCAATCCATTACAAGAAGGTAGAGGGGAAGAAACACCATTAGATCCAACTATAATAGCAAAGCTCGCGGTACATCAAGATCATGCCAAATCAAGAAGACGAGAGAGAGAGAGAGAGAGAGAGAGAGAGATCAAACACATAGCTACTGGTACATACCCTCAGCCCTGAGGGTGAATTACTCCCTCCTCGTCATGGAGAGCACCGAAATGATGGAGATGGCCACAGGTGATGGTTTCCCCCTCCGGCGGGGTGCCGGAATAGGGCCCCGATTGGTTTTTGGTGGCTATAGAGGCTTGCGGCGGCGGAACTCCCGATCTAGGTTCTGTTCTGGAAGTTTGGGGATATATAAGAGGTGTTGGCGTCGGGAACAAGTCAAGAGGGGTCTCCGAGTCAGCCACGAGGTAGGGGGGCGCGCCCAGGGGGGTAGGGAGCGCCCTCCATGCTCGTGGAGGCATCGGGACTCTTCTGGTCCATCTCTGATGCTCCGTGGGCTTCTTCTGGTCCAAAAATAATCTCCATAAATTTTCAGGTCAATTGGAGTCCGTTTGATATTCCTTTTCTGCGATACTCAAAAACAAGGAAAAAATTTAGAAACTGGCACTGGGCTCTAGGTTAATAGGTTAGTCGCAAAAATAATATAAAATAGCATATATGCATATAAAACATCCAAAATACTCCCTCCGTCTCAAAATTCTTGTCTTAGATTTGTCTAGATATGGATGTATCTAACACTAAAATGTAACTAGATACATCCGTATTTAGACAAATCTAAGACAAGAATTTTGGGATGGGGGGAGTAGATAATATAATAGCATGGAACAATCAAAAATTATATATACGTTGGAGACGTATCAGTCTTCACTCATGTTCGGGGGTGTGTTCTCTTTTTCTTCTTCTTGCCCCTTGTCTCCCTGGCAAGTGGGTACGGGAGAGGTGAGACTAACGCCGGGTTGGTGGGGACCAGTCAGGCCAACTCCAACACATGACCCCTAACGGACGTCCATTTCGTCTGCCTTTCATCCGTTTGGGGTGGCAATGGGGCCGTGTTCGTCCTGATTTGTGGATGCGCGGGTCGTGCACCCAACATGTAGACGCATCTCGACCGCATCTCGTCCGTTGTGCATGCGAAATATGAAAAGAACAAATGGTGTAGCTAAATTGCCATAGTTCACGCCGTGGCCGCGTTCTCCCAGTTCATGCCGGCTGGCAACAAAACCAGCAACCTATAGAATGGTCACCCAAGATTCACGCCGGCAACAAAGCCAACGGCCGGCACATGAGCCAACCTTCAGAATGGACAAGTTTTTGTGGCTGGCAACAAACCCAACGGCCGGCACACAAGCCAGCCTTCAAAATGACAAGTTTTTGGTGCTGGAACCAAAGCCAGCGGCCGACACAGCAGCCAACCTTCGAAATGGACAACCATCATGGTCGTGGTCTCGCCTAGTTCATGCTATCTGATAATCCCCAAGTGCAAGGAATCATCATAGCAATTTCGAAAGGTGGAAGTGATAAACATGGAGTGTCGAACCCACAAGGAGCTAACTGTAAGATCAATATTCTCTCAAGTGCTATCTGCCACTGATCTGACTCTACGTACACTGAATGTTTGCTTCCAACTAGAAACGAGAAATAAATCTATGTTGTGGGTATGAAGAGGATACCTTTGCTTGATATCGAAGAGCTAAAATATAAAAGTAGGTGCTGTTATCATAAAGTTAGAATATATTACTTAAGTATTATAAATAGCGAGTGTGGAATAACGATGGGTCGGTGTGCGGAATTGTCCTAAGCAATTGTTAACAAGATCGGTAATCATTATTGCGATTTCATATGAGGGAGAGGCATAAGCTAACATACTTTCTCTTCTTAGATCATATGCACTTATGATTGAAACTCTAGCAAGCATCAGCAACTACTAAAGATCATTAAGGTAAAACCCACCCATAGCATTAAAGTATCAAGTCCCCTTTATTCCCATACGCCATGACCCACTTATCCGTGTTTGTGTTTTATTCGCTCACGCAACACAGACAATAAGCAAACAATGAACATATTGCAAACCCTACATCGGGGATCCGTCACGCTTGCGCGACACGGAGGACACCATAGGACATCACCAATAATAAAACATGTAACTCAAACTAATCTAGATCATCAATCAACCCAAAGACAAAGGAAATCTACTCAAAACATCATAGGATGGCAACACATCATTGGATCATAATATGTGGCATAAAGCACCATGTTCAAGTAGGTGATTACAGCAGGGTGCGGGAGAGTGGACCGCGTAAAAGAGATGAGGATGGTGATGATGATGGTGATGTTCATGAAGACGATCACCGCGGCGATGATTCCCCTCCCGATGGCACTCCGGTGCCACTGAGAGAGAGAAGGAGTGGTTCTCCCACTTGTGCTTCCTCCTATATGCCCTCCTCCCGATGGGGAGAGTTTCTCCCTCTGGTCCCTGGCCTTCATGGCGATGATGGTCCCTCCGAGATCCTCCCCCATGGCCTCCGGTGATATGGCCCCCTCCGGCAGCGTGCCGAAGAGGGCCTAGATTGATTTCTCGTGGTTCTGGAGGCTTGCGGTGGTGGAACTTCCGATCTCTCCTCTGTTCTAGGGTTTTTAGGATTTATAGGAGGGGCTGGCGTCGGTTTCACGTCAAGGGGGCCCATGGGGAGTCCATGAGGTAGGGGGCGCACCCTAGGAGGGGGCGCGCCCTCCACCCTCATGGTGGCCTCGGGACTCCCCACCGGTAGCTTTTCGTTCTAGTATTTTTATATTTTCCAAAAATATTCTCTGTTGATTTTGAGCGCATTCCGAGAACTTTTATTTCTGCACAAAAACAACACCACGGTAGTTATGCTGAAAATAGCACCAGTCCAGGTTAGTTCTAATCAAATCATACCAAAATCATGTAAAAATATTATAAACATGGCATGAATACTTCATAAATTATAGACAAGTTGGAGACGTATCAGCATCCCCAAGCTTAATTCCTGCTTGTCCTCGAGTAGGTAAATGATAAAAGAAATAATTTATGAAGTGTGAATGCTAGCAAGTGCACATGTTTGATCAATGATAATTTCAGTCACCTTTTCTAGCTTCATTATATATCATAACGGTAGCTCAACTTATAAAACTTTTCATGATCAAGTAACAAGCTATTCACATGTTAAAGTATAGATCATAAACTTTCTTGAAAGCTAACAAACTATGTTCTTAGTCATCAAACAATTGCAATTCATCTTATTTTTAGGAAGGGTCTATGTAAGAGCTTTGATTTAGCAAATTCCACATACTCAACTATCATTTAATCTTTTGCAATTGCTAACACTCACGTGATATTTATGGGTTCAATGTTTTAATCGGACACAGAGAAGGATAGGGGCTTATAGTTTCACCTCCCAACCTTTTACCTCAAGGGTAATGTCAACAATAATACTTTACAAAAACCTACATCCAAGTGGATATATATATCCGGATCGCTCCAACACAAAGTGCTTGCCAAAGGAAAAAAGTGTAAAAAGGAAAGGTGATGATCACCAAGACTCTTGTATAAGGTTAGAAGACAAAAGTAAAAGATAGGCCCTTCGTAGAGGGAAGCAGTGGTTGTCATGCGCTTTTATGGTTGGATGCACAAAATCTTAATGCAAAAGAACGTCACTTTATATTGCCGCTTGTGATAAAGGCATTTATTATGCAGTCTGTCGCTTTTATTTCTTCCATATCACAAGTTCGTATAAAGCTTATTTTCTTCACACTAATAGATCATACATATTTAGAGAGCAATTTTTATTGCTTTCATAGATGACAACTTGAAGGATCTTACTCAATCCATAGGTAGGTATGGTGGACTCTCATGGTAAAACTGGTTTAAGGGATGTTTGGAATCACAAGTAGTATTTCTACTTGGTGCAAAGAATTTGGCTAGCATGAGAGGGAAGGGCAAGCTCAACATGTTGGATGATCCAAGACAATATAAATTCTATTCGGATATAAGAAAACATAACCCATTAAGTTGTATTCCTTGTCCAACATCAACTTTTTAGCATGTCATATTTTAATGAGTGCTCACAATTACAAAACATGTCCAAGATAGTATATTTATATGTAAAATCTCTCTTCCTTCAACATTCTTTCATGAATTGTTCAAGTGACCAATACTGCGTTTGCTAACTTTCAATAAATTTACCACCTATACTTATTATGTGTGAAGTCATTACTCCCCATGGTATAAGCATATGAAACATATATAAATTCAGATTTATGATGTTCAATTCATTCAACCATTTAATCATAGGATATATGTGACACACGTGAGTAAATGTCAAACTACTCCAAAAAGATATAAGTAAAGGACAATGAGTAGTCAAATAATTAATTAGCCATGGGAAGATTCTCTCTCAGTCAAGATTTCATATCCAATGGCTTTATTCAAACAGCAAGTAAAATTGAAAATACGCTCCAAGCAAAATACATATCATGTGACGAATAAAAATATAGCTCCGAGTAAGGTATACCGATAGTTTTGAAGACTAAAGAGGGGATGCCTTCTGGGGCATCCCCAAGCTTAAGCGCTTAAGTCTTCCTTGATTATTACCTTGGGGTGCCTTGGGCATCTCCAAGCTTAGGGTATTTCCTCTCCTTATTCTCCTCATATCGATATCTCACCCAAAACTTGAAAACTTCAATCACACAAAACTTAACGGAACTTCGTCAGATGGGTCAGTATGATAAAGTGTAAATCATTCACTTTGGTACTGTCAAAGACAAGATTCATAATTGTTCTCACACAATTCCTACTGTACCATAACATTTCTACAATTTATATTGAGCAATATAAGCCATAGAAACTAGAAAACAAGAAAACTATGCATTGAAAACATAATCTGCTAGAAATAGAATAATCTGTAATGATCTGAACAGAAACCACACTTCTGCTACTCCAAAAATTCTAAAAAAATTGGACAACCTAGGCAGTTTTCCATATTGTGTAAAAATTTCAGATCAAAAGCACACTTCTGTGATTTTTTAAAATTTTGGCAATGAGTGTAAAAGTTTCTGTTTTTCAGCAAGATCAAATCAACTATCACCGTAAGCCACCCCAAAGGTCTTACTTGGCACTTTATTGAAACAAAAGCTATAAAACATTATTACGACAGTAGCTTAATCATGTGAATGCACAAAAACAGTAAGGGTAAATATTGGTTTGCCTCCCAACAAGAGCTTTTCTGTAATGCTTTTCTAGCTAAGCATGATGATGTCAATGATGCTCACATGAAAGATAAGAATGAAAACATAACGGGAGCATCATGATGCATATGACTAGCAAATTTAAGTCTAACTCACTTCCTATGCATGGGGATTTTATGAGCAAACAATTTATGGGAAAAAGGATCAACTAGCATAGGAAGGCAAAACAAGCATAATTTCATAACTTTAAGCACATAGAGAGGGAACTTGATATTATTGCAATTCCAACAAGCATATATTCCTCCCTCATAATAATTTTTAGTAGCATCATTAATGAAATCAACGATATAACTGTCACATATAGCATTGATAACCCACAAGAGTAGGGGATCGCAACAGCTTTCGAGGGTAGAGTATTCAACACAAATTTATTGATTCGACACAAGGGGAGCCAAAGAATATTCTTAAGTATTAGCAGTTGAGTTGTCAATTCAACCACACCTGGATAACTTAGTATCTGCAGCAAAGTATTTAGTAGCAAAGTAGTATGATAGTAATGGTAACAGTGGTAAAGGTAAAGATAGTAATGATAGCAAAAGTAATATTTTTGGGTTTTGTAGTGATTGTAACAGTAGCAACGGTAAAGTAAATAAGCGAAGCACAAGATGTGAAAAGCTCGTAGGCAATGGATCAGTGATGGATAATTATGTCGGATGCGATTCCTCATGTAATAGCTATAACATAGGGTGACACAGAACTAGCTCCAATTCATCAATGTAATGTAGGCATGTATTCCGAATATAGTCATACATGCTTATGGAAAAGAACTTGCATGACATCTTTTGTCCTACCCTCCCGTGGCAGCGGGGTCCTAGCAGAAATTAAGGGATATTAAGGCCTTCTTTTAATAGAGAACCAGACCAAAGCATTAACACATAGTGAATACATGAACTCCTCAAACTACGGTCATCACCGAGAAGTATCCCGATTATTGTCACTTCGGGGTTGTCGGATCATAACACATAATAGGTGACTATAGACTTGCAAGATAGGATCAAGAACACACATATACTGATGAAAACATAATAGGTTCAGATCTGAAATCATGGCACTCGGGCCCTAGGGACAAGCATTAAGCATAGCAAAGTCATAGCAACATCAATCTCAGAACATAGTGGATACTAGGGATCAAACCCTAACAAAACTAACTTGATTACATGATAAATATGATCGAACCCATCACCGTCCAGCAAGCCTACGATGGAATTACTCACGCACGGCGGTGAGCATCATGAAATTGGTGATGGAGGATGGTTGATGATGACGATGGCGACGAATCCCCCTCTCCAGAGCCCCGAACGGACTCCAGATCAGCCCTCCCGAGAGGTTTTAGGGCTTGGCGGGGGCTCCGTATCATAAAACGCGATGAAACTTCCTCTCTGATTTTTTTCTCCACGAGACGGAATATATGGAGTTGGAGTTGTGGTTGGCGGAGCTGCAGGGGGCCCACGAGACAGGGGGCGTGCCCCCCACCCTCGTGGACAGGGTGTGGGCCACCTGTTCTTCATCTTTTGCGAGCATTTTTTATATTTTCTGAAACTTGTCTCCAAGGATTTTCAGGTCATTCCGAGAACTTTTGTTTTCTACACATAAAACAACATCATGGTAGTTCTGCTGAAAACAGCGTCAGTCCGGGTTAGTTTCATTCAAATCATGCAATTTAGAGTCCAAAACAAGGGCAAAAGTGTTTGGAAAAGTAGATATGTTGGAGACGTATCAACTCCCCCAAGCTTAAACCTTTGCTTGTCCTCAAGCAATTCAGTTGATAAACTGAAAGTGATAAAGAAAAACTTTTACAAACTCTGTTTGCTCTTGTTGTTGTAAACATGTAAAGCCAGCATTCAGGTTTCAGCAAATATTATAAACTGATCCTACTCACAATAACACCTCGGTCTCACAATTACTCATATCAATGGCATAATCAGCTAGCGAGCCATAATAATAAAACTCAGATGACAACACTTTCTCAAAACAATCATAACATGATATAACAAAATGTTATCTCGCTAGCCCTTTCTGAGACCGCAAAACATAAATGTAGAGCACCTTTAGAGATCAAGGACTGACTAAACATTGTAATTCATGGTAAAAGAGATCCAGTCAACTCATACCTAATATAAACAAATAGTAATACATTCAAATAACAGTGTGCTCTCCAGCGGGTGCTTTTTAATAAGAAGGTGATGACTCAACATAAAAGTAAATAGATAGGCCCTTCGCAGAGGGAAGCAGGGATTTGTAGAGGTGCCAGAGCTCGATTTTAAAATAGAGATTGAATAACATTTTGAGCAGCATACTTTCACTGTCAATGCAACAACTATGAGATGGCGATATCTTCCATACTACATGCATTATAGGTAGTTCCCGCGCAGAATAGTAAAATTTTATACTCCCCACCACCAACAAGCATCAATCCATGGCTTGATCGAAACAACTAGTGCCTCCAACTAACAACAGCCCTGGGGGAGTTTTGTTTAATTATATTGATGTGCTTTGATCTTTTTGGATCATGGGACTGGGCATCCCGGTTACCGGCCCTTTCTCGTGAATGAGGAGCGGAGTCCACTCCTCTTGAGAATAACCCACCTAGCATGGAAGATATAGGTAAGCTGAAACATGAGCCCTCGAGCATACAAAACAAAATTTCATTCGAAGGTTTGGAGTTTGGCACATACAAATTACTTGGAACGACAGGTAGATACCACATATAGGAAGGTATGGTGGACTCATATGGAACAACTTTGGGGTTTAAGGAGTTTGGATGCACAAGTAGTATTCCTGCTTAGTACAGGTGAAGGCTAGCAAAAGACTGGGAAGCGGCCAATTGAGAGAGCGACAACAGTCATGAACATGCATTAAAATTAATTCACACCAAGTACAAGCATGAGTAGGATATAATCCACCATGAACATAAATATCATGAAAGCTATGTCGATTTGTTTCAACTACATGCGTGAACATGTGCCAAGTCGAGTCACTCAATTCATTCAAAGGAGGATACCATCCCATCATACCACATCATAATCATTCTAATAGCATGTTGGCACGCAAGGTAAACCATTGTAACTCATAGCTAATCAAGCATGGCACAAGCAACTATAATCTCTACATGTCATTGCAAATATGTTTACTTCATAATAAGCTGAATCAGGAATGATGAACTCGTCATATTTACAAAAACAAGAGAGGTCGAGTTCATACCAGCTTCTCTCATCTCAATCAGTCCATCATATATCGTCATTATTGCCTTTCACTTGCACGACCGAACAATGTGAATAATAATAAGAGTGTACATGCATTGGACTAAGCTGGAATCTGCAAGCATTCAACTCAAGAGAGAAGACAAAATAATATAGGCTCTAAGTTAAATAAACAATCATGCATATGTGAGCCACTAAACATTTTCAATATGGTCTTCTACTCTCAACCCCCAAAGGAAAGAAAAGAAAATAAAGCTATTTACACGGGAAAGCTCCCAACAAGTAATAAGAAGAACGAGAAATCTTTTTGGGTTTTCATTTTAATTCTACTACAAGCATGGAAATTAAACTAACTAATTTTTTTGGTTTTTCTTTAAGGTTTGTCAAACTCACAAGAAGAAAACTAGAAAAAGAAAATTAACTAGCATAGATAATACAATGAAAGAGTATGAGCACCAACGACTAGAATAGTGTGTGAACATGAATGTAAAGTCGGTGAGAAATACATGCTCCCCCAAGCTTAGGCTTTTGGCCTAAGTTGGTCTATGGCCAAGGATAGCCTAGCTGATATCCGTAGTTGTAACTGGGGTCGTACTGAGATGCAGCAGCAAATGCCTCCTGGGCTGCGGCATGTTGACGAGCCGCCTTTGCTCTCCCTCGTGTTCAGCTGCTTCCTCCCTGGTAACAACATATCTTCCTTTTGCCTGGTAATCAAAAAGGGAAGGAGTAGGAACAGTAACATGGACAACGCTATGTCTGTCAAGGATTAGTCGATACTAAAGGAATTGTTCATTCCCCCTAAGAAAATGATGTTGGACCATAGCATCATAATCTAAATAAGCAGGAGGTAACATTATATCCCCCTCTCGTGGGGCTATGCCAAGATAATTTTCCACATGGGTTTCATAAATTCTTCCAAATAAATTTCCATCTCTACTATTATTATACAACCTACGTGCAACTATTGCCCCCAAGCTATAATCTTTATAACCTAACACAGCACTCTTGTGGACACAAAGATCAGACACACACATATGACATGCTTCATCTTTACCGTTAATGCATCTACCAATGAAGAGAGCAAAATAATGTATAGCAGGAAAATGATTGCTCCCTATGGTAGCTTGTGCAATATCCCTAGATTCTCCCACAGTAATACTAGCAAGGAAATCTCTAAATTCAGATTTGTGGGGATCATTAACACTTCCCCATTGCGGGAGTTTGCAAGCAGTAGTAAAATCTTCTAGGTCCATGGTATATGATTTGTCATAAATATCAAATAGGACACTATGAGAGTTGCGTGAAGATGTAAATGTAAACCTTCTCACAAATGAATCAGTTAAGTACTGGTACTGCGGGCACTTATCTTGCATGAACGCCTCAAGGTCGGCATTACACATATATGCATCAAATTCATCCTCGATACTCGCTGCAACCATAAATGGATCCGATGGCCATTCACAAGGCTGTACATAAGCTTCCCTTGGTAGTTTGTCATCGAGCTCACGTATTGCGAGCCGGGGTCCTTTCTTCCTTGAAGAACCACCTTGGTACATTTTCCTGAGCATATTTCTTTTTCTGCAATATTTCTGAAAATTTTAGTGACTTCAAAATAAAAGTGAATAAAACTAAACAAGATTGATAGCAACTACTCCTACAAGTTCCTAGAGCCTATATCATGCATTAGAATTACTTGGGACCTCATAAATTTAACATGCAAGCTCAAGAACAGGGTCACCAAGGCAGCAAGGATTTGCAATGAATAAAGCACTAGAACAAAAACTAATTGGATCAATGGAAGAGTCACATACCAAGCAACAATCTCCCAAAGCAGTTTTGTGAATGGAGCTTTGAGCAAGGAGATCGAAAATCATAGCAAAATGAGCTAGAACTCGTGCTTGAGCTGGATGGGGATTTTTTTGGGAAGAAGATGGAGTGTGTGGGTGCTGGCATAAGTGGAGGGGGTCCACTAGGGGCCCACGAGACAGGGGGCGCGCCCTCCACTCTCGTGGCCAGGTGGCAAACCCCCTGTAGTGTTTTCAGTGCCTAAAATCTTCAAATATTCCATAAAAAATCATACTAAATTTGCAGGGCATTTGGAGCACTTTTCTTTTCGGGATATTTTTTATTGCACGGATAATTCAGAAAACAGATAGATAATACTATTTTTGATTTATTTATTTTAAATAACAGAAAGTAAAAAGAGGGTACAGAAGGTTGTGCCTTCTAGTTTCATCCATCTCATGATCATCAAAATGGATCCACTAACAAGGTTGATCAAGCCTTGTTAACAAATTCATTCCAAATAACACGGAACCAGACAAATTTCAAAGTGACACTAGGTTACCTCAACTGGGATATGAACATCCCCAATAATAAGAATATCATACCTTTTCTTGACAGTAGGGAGAGGAAATTCAAAACCTCCAATAGTGATTGATGGAATTTTCTCAATAGAGTTTATGCTATGAACTTGAGGCTGTTTCCTCGGAAAATGTACCGTGTGCTCATTTCCATTAACATGAAAGGTGACATTGCCTTTGTTGCAATCAATGACAGCACCTGCATTATTTAAAAAGGGTCTACCGAGGATAATCGACATACTGTCGTCCTTAGGAATATCAAGAATGAAAAAGTCTGTTAAGATAGTAACATTCGCAATAACAACAGGCACGTCCTCACAAATGCCGACATGTATAACAGTTGATTTATCAGCCATTTGCAAGGATATCTCAGTGGGTGTTAGCTTACTTAATTCAAGTCTACGGTACAAGGAAAGTGGCATAACACTAACACCGGCTCCTAAATCACATAAAGCAGTTTTAACATAATTTCTTTTTATGGATCAAGGTATAGTGGGTACTCCGGGATCACCAAGTTTCTTAGGTATTCCACCCTTAAAGGTATAGTTGGCAAGCATGGTGTAAATCTCAGCTGCAGGTATTTTCCTCTTATTAGTGATGATATCTTTCATATATTTAGAATAAGGGTTTGTTTTAAGCATATCAGTTAAGCGCATGCATAAGAAAATAGGTCTAATCATTTCAGCAAAACGCTCAAAGTCCTCATCATCCTTTGTCTTGGATGGTTTAGGAGGAAAGGGCATGGGTTTCTGAACCCATGGTTCTCTTTCTCTACCATGCTTCCTAGCAACAAAATCTCTCTTATCATAACGTTGGTTTCTTGATTGTGGGTTATCAAGACTAACAGTAGGTTCAATTTCTATATCATTGTTATTACTAGGTTGAGCATCTACATGAACATCATTATTAGCATTATCATCAGGTTCATGCTCATCTCCGGATTGTGTTTCAGCATCAGAGGTAGAAGTATTATTAGGATTCTCAGGTGTTTCTACATTAGGTTCACTAGAAGCATGCAAAGTCCTATCATTTTTCTTTTTCTTCTTCTTATAAGAACTAGGAGCATCTAAATTATTATTCTGAGAATCTTGTTCAATTCTCTTAGGGTGGCCTTCAGGATACAAAGGTTCCTGAGTCACTCTACTAGTTCTAGTAGCCACTCTAACAACAAAGTTATGTTTATTATTTAGTTCCTCTAGCAATTCGTTCTGAGCCTTAAGTACTTGTTCAGCTTGAGTGGTGACCATAGAAACATGTTTACTAGTAAGCTTAAGTTCACCTTTAACTCTAGACATATAATCACTCAAGCGTCCCATCATATAAGCATTATTTTTCAATTGTCTACTAACATAATCATTGAAATTTGCTTGTTTATCCATAAAGTCATCAAATTCATCTAAGCATGGGCTATGAAATTTAGTAGAGGGAATTTCAACTTTATCATATCTATAGAGAGAATTTACCTTTACTACCTATGTCGGGTTATCAAGACAATGTGTTTCTTCAACAGGCGGTATATTAAGACCATGTATTTACTCAATAGGAGGTAAATTCTTAACGTCTTCAGCTTTAATACCTTTTTCTTTCATTGATTTCTTTGCCTCTTGCATATCATTAGGACTGAGAAATAGAACACCTCTCTTCTTCAGAGTGGGTTTAGAAATAGTCTGAAGAGTTGGCTCAATTGGTTCAGGAGTTGCCTCAGGAATTGGCTCAGGAAGAGTCCAATTATTTTCATTTTTCAACATATTGTTCAATAATAATTCAGCTTGGTCGACTGTTCTTTCCCTGAAAACACAAGCATCACAACTATCCAAGTGGTCCTTGGAAGCATCAGTTAGTCCATTATAAAAGATATCAAGTATTACATTTTTCTTAAGAGGATGATCAGGAAAAGCATTAAGTAATCGGAGAAGCCTCCCCCAAGCTTGTGGGAGACTCTCTTCTTTGATTTGCACAAAATTATATATTTCCGCAAGGCAGCTTGTTTCTTATAAGGAGGGAAATATTTAGCAGAGAAGTAATAAATCATATCCTGGGGACTACGCACACAACCAGGATCAAGAGAATTAAACCAAGTCTTAGCATCACCCTTTAATGAGAACGGAAATATATCAAGGATGTAATAATAGCGAGATGTCTCATCGTTAGTAAATAGGGTAGCTATATCATTTAACTTGGTGAGATGTGCCACAACAGTTTCAGATTCAGTGCCATAGAAAGGATCGGATTCAATTAAAGTAATAATCTCAGGATCAACAGAGAATTCATAATCCTTATCAGTAACACAGATAGGTGAAGTAGCAAAAGCAGGGTCAGGTTTCATTCTAGCATTAAGGGATTGTTTCTTCCATTTAGTTAATAACTTTTTAAGATCATATCTATCTTTGCAAGCAAAAATAGCTCTAGCAGCTTCTTCATCCATAACATAGCCCTCAGGAACAACAGGCAATTCATAATTAGGGGGAGAACGTTCATCATCACTTTTATCAATAATTTCATTTTCAATAATTTCATTCTCCCTAGCCCTAGTAAGTTGTTCATCAGGAAATTCACCTAATGGCACAATAGTATCAAGCATAGAAGTAGTTTCATCACAAGTATCATGCATAGCAGAAGTGGCATCATCAATAACATGCGACATATCAGAATTCATAGCAGTAACAAGTTTAGGTGTCGCAAGCTTATTCATAATAGAAGGAGAATCTAGTGCAGAGCTAGATGACAGTTCCTTACCTCCCCTCGTAGTTGAGGGATAAATTTTAGTTCTTTGATCTTTCAAGTTCTTCATAGTGATCAGTAGATATAAATCCCAAGTGACTCAGAGAATAGAGCTATGCTCCCTGGCAACGGCACCAGAAATTAGTCTTGATAACCCACAAGTGTAGGGGATCACAACAGCTTTCGAGGGTAGAGTATTCAACCCAAATTTATTGATTCGACACAAGGGGAGCCAAAGAATATTCTTAAGTATTAGAAGTTGAGTTGTCAATTCAACCACACCTGGATAACTTAGTATCTGCAACAAAGTATTTAGTATAAAAGTAGTATGATAGTACAGTGGTAAAAGGTAAACATAGTAATGATAGCAAAAGTAACATTTTTGGGTTTTGTAGTGATTGTAATAGTAGCAACGGTAAAGTAAATAAGCGAAGCACAAGATTGAAAAGCTCGTAGGCAATGGATCAGTGATGGATAATTATGTTGGATGTGATTCCTCATGTAATAGCTATAACATAGGGTGACACAGAACTAGATCCAATTCATCAATGTAATGTAGGCATGTATTCCGAATATAGTCATACGTGCTTACGGAAAAGAACTTGCATGACATCTTTTGTCCTACCCTCCCGTGGCAGCGGGGTCCTAGCGGAAACTAAGGGATATTAAGGCCTCCTTTTAATAGATAACCGGACCAAAACATTAACACATAGTGAATACATGAACTCCTCAAACTATGGTTATCACCGAGAAGTATCCCGATTATTGTCACTTCGGGGTTGTTGGATCATAACATATAATAGGTGACTATAGACTTGCAAGATAGGATCAAGAACACACATATATTGATGAAAACATAATAGGTTCAGATCTGAAATCATGGCACTCGGGCCCTAGTGACAAGCATTAAGCATAGCAAAGTCATCGCAACATCAATCTCAGAACATAGTGGATACTAGGGATCAAACCCTAACAAAACTAACTTGATTACATGATATATCTCATCCAACCCATCACCATCCAGCAAGCCTACAATGGAATTACTCACGCACGGCGGTGAGCAGCATGAAATTGGTGATGGAGGATGGTTGATGATGACGGTGGCGATGAATCCCCCTCTCCGGAGCCCCGAACGGACTCCAGATCAGCCCTCCCAAGAGGTTTTAGGGCTTGGCGGCGGCTCCGTATCGTAAAACGCGATGAAACTTCCTCTCTGAGTTTTTTCTCCGCGAGACGGAATATATGGAGTTGGAGTTGAGTTTGGCGGAGCTGCAGGGGGCCCACCAGACAGAGGGCATGCCCCCACCCTCGTGGATAGGGTGTGGGCCCCCTGGTCTTCATCTTTTGCGAGCATTTTTTATATTTTCTGAAACTTATCTCCAAGGATTTTCAGGTCATTCCAAGAACTTTTGTCTTCTACACATAAAACAACATCATGGTAGTTCTGGTGAAAACAGCGTCAGTCCGGGTTAGTTTCATTCAAATAATGCAAGTTAGAGTCCAAAACAAGGGCAAAAGTGTTTGGAAAAGTAGATACGTTGGAGACATATCAAGCATTCTTTTCATGATCTACAAGCATAGAAATTTTAATACTCTCCGGAATTCTTCTCATTCGGAATTTTGGGAGCAAACTCAACAAAATAACTATCATGTGAGGCATAATCCAATTGAAAATTGAAATCATGATGGCAAGTTTCATGGTTAACAATATTCTTTATATCATACATGTCATCACAATAATCATCATAGATAGCAACTTTGTTCTCATAATCAATTCGAACCTCTTCCGAAATAGTCGAATCATTACTAAATAAAGTCAAGACCTCTCTAAATCCACTTTCATAAATATCACACTAAGATTCAACACCCTCCAAAATAGTGGGATCATTACTTCCTAAAGTTGACACTCTTCCAAACCCACTTTCAATGATAGTCTTATTCATACTCCAAAAGATATAAGTGAAGTTCATGGAGCATTCTACAATTAATATAGATTAACCAATATCCAAGCTCAAAATATATAAGTGAAGCACACGAAGCATTCTTTAAAACCATACTCAAAAGATTTAAGTGAAGCACAAAGAGAATTCTATAAATCAATGAAGGTCTATCTCACACTAGCATGGTTCATAAAGAAAAAGAAAAACACAAAAGACAGAAATGATGTGAACAAAACAAAAATCGAGATATACCGATAATTGATGAAGAAGAAAGATGGGATGCCAACCGGGGCATCCCCAAGCTTAGATGCTTCAGTATCCTTGAAATCTTTACTTGGGGTGCCTTGGGCATCCCCAAGCTTGAACTTTTGCCTCTCTTAATTCTTCTCACATCGGCAACTCCTTGTTCTTTGATCACTTCGTCCACACAAAACTTAACAAAAACTTTGTGAGATCCGTTACTATAATAAAGCAAATCACTACCTTTAGGTACTGTTGTAAACTCATTCCAATTTCATATTAGCATTATATCTACTGTATTCCAACTTCACGATGGTTCATACCCCCCAATACTACCCATAGATTCATCAAAATAAGCGAACAACACATAGAAAATAGAATCTGTCAAAAATAGGACAGTCTGTAGTAATCTGGAAACTTCGTATACTTTTGTAACTCCAAAAATTCTAAAAAATTAGGACAATATAAACAAATTGTATAGGAGTACTGTGCAAGAAGTAAACAAGCAATCTAATGATCCTACAACCAAAGCTTGGCACATTATTTTTATAACCCAATGGATATATATACAAGGGGATAATTATTTGTGAGAAATTTCCATGAAAAATTCTACATTGTTTCCATGAGCATGAACACAAGTGTTCAAGGTTGACCCTCACTTCTCCAATGCATAACTTTCCAATCACTTCTCTTTTCGAAAAAACTTTTTAGGCATAAGAGGCAAGTAATTTTTTTTGTATTTTAATTTTTTAATTTTTTTGTATGTTTCACCCACACTAAGAAAAACAAAAACTACTTAGTGAAGAAAGCAAACAAGCACACACAAGAATATCAACCCCATGCTATTGCTCCCCGGCGACGGCGCTAGAAAAGAGCTTGATAATCCCCAAATGCAGGGAATCATCATAGCAATTTCCAGAGGTGGAAGTGATAAGCATGGAGTGTCGAACCCACAAGGACCTAAAGGTAAGATCAGTATTCTCTGAAGTCCTATCTGCCACTGATACGACTCTACGTACACCGAACATTTGCTTCCAACTAGAAACGAGAAATAAAACTATGTGGTGGGTATGAAGAGGATAACTTTGCTTGATATCGGAGAGCTAAAATATAAAAGTAGACATAGTTATCATAAAAGTATTATAAATAGCGAGTGTGGAATAATGATGGGTCGGTGTGCGGAATTGTCCTAAGCAATTGTTAACAAGATCGAAAATCAATATTGCAATTTCATATGAGGGAGAGGCATAAGCTAACATACTTTGTCTTCTTGGATCATATGCACTTATGATTGGAACTCTAGCAAGCATCTGCAACTACTAAAGATCATTAAGGTAAAACCCAACCATAGCATTAAAGTATCAAGTCCCCTTTATTCCCATACGCCATGACCCACTTATCCGTGTTTGTGTTTCAGTCACTCACGCAACATAGATTATAGGCAAACCATGAACATATTGCAAACCCTACAGCGGGGATCCCTCACGCTTGCGAGACCCGGAGGGCACCATAGGACAGCACCAATAATAAAACATGCAACTCAAACTAATCTAGATCATCAATCAACCCAGATACAAAGGAAATCTACTCAAAACATCATAGGATGGCAACACATCATTGGATCATAATATGTGGCATAAAGCACCATGTTAAGGTAGGTGACTACAGCGGGGTGCAAGAGAGTGGACTGCGTAAAAGAGATGAGGATGGTGATGATGATGGTGATGTTGATGAAGATGATCACCGCGGCGATGATTTCCCTCCCGATGGCACGTCGACGCCACCGAGAGATATGAGGAGAGGTTCTCCCCCTTGTTCTTCCTCCTCCATGGCCTCCCCCTGGATGGGGAGAGGTTCTCCCTCTGGTCCCTGGCCTTCATGGTGATGATGGCCCCTCCGAGATCCTCCCCCATGGCTTCCAATGATGATGGCCCCCTCCGACAGGGTGCCGGAGATGGCCTAGATTGATTTCTCGTGGTTCTAGAGGCTTGCGGCGGCGGAACTTCCGATCTCTGCTCTGTTCTGTTTTTTAGGATTTATACGAGGGGTTGGCGTCAGTTTCACATCAAGGGGGCCCACAAGGAGTCCACGAGGTAGGGGCGCGCCCTAGGGGGCGCCCTCCACCCTCGTGGTGGCCTGGACACTCCCCTCCGGTAGCTTTTCGTTCCCAGTGTTTTTTATATTTTCCAAAAATATTCTCTGTTGATTTTCAACACATTCCGAGAACTCTTATTTCTGCACAAAAACAACACCACGGTAGATCTGCTGAAAACATCATCAGTCCAGGTTAATTCTAATCAAACTCATACCAAAATCATGTAAAATATTATAAACATGGCATGACTACTTCATAAATTATAGATACATTGGAGACGTATCACTATCGCGAGCGAACATCTTCTGTTGGTTCATGAACCACGCCTTCCTCTCCGGTGACATGTTGTTCTTGTCCACCCTCATGAACGTGAGTGTCACCTCTTTGGCTTTGGTCTCAACATTGGTGGCCTTGATCTCGAGCTTCTTGAGTTGAGAGGCCTCTGTCGGTGTCAAAACTGGCAGATCT
This sequence comes from Triticum aestivum, assembly GCF_018294505.1. Taxonomy (NCBI): domain Eukaryota; kingdom Viridiplantae; phylum Streptophyta; class Magnoliopsida; order Poales; family Poaceae; genus Triticum; species Triticum aestivum. The sequence continues at coordinate 145,689,383 of NC_057801.1, forward strand.
CAGGTAGGGGGTCCCGAACTGTGCGTCTAAGGATCAAAGGTAATAAGGAGGCAGGGGACACGGGGTTTACCCAGGTTCAGGCCCTCTTAATGGAGGTAATACCCTACTTCCTGCTTCATTGACTATGATAAATATAGGGGTTACAAGAGTTGATCTACCTCGAGATCGTAATGGCTAAACCCTAGATGTCTAGCCTGTATGATTGTGATCTTTGCCCTACGGACTAAACCCTCAGGTTTATATAGACATCGGAGGGATCTAGGGTTCTACAGAGTCGGTTACAGAGGAAACAAAGTACGTGATCCGAACGCCAAGATTGCCATCCACACCAAGGAGAGTCCCACCCAGACACGGGGAAGATTCCTCTATCTTATATCTTTATGGCCCATCAGTCCGACCCATGTCACATAGCACAGATGCCCGAGGACCCCCTAGTTCAGGACTCCCTCAGTAGCCTCTGAACCAAGCTTCAATGATGATGTATCCGGCGCGCAGATTGTCTTCGGCATTGCAAGGCGGGTTCTCTTTTGAGAATACTACAACGCAGTTTTCCACATACAAGAGCTCTGTCCGGCCTCGCTTAACATGTACAACCCTAAGCTGTAAAAAGTAACAATAATTGAAAATAAATCACGTTCATGGGAAATTTTTCCTGCAAGGCGTTATGTCCTGGTCGGGTTAGAATTCTGAACCGTTTCACAACCTCGCTTCGTATTTTGAGGCACGGCCGTTGACACGTCTTGTCAAAGCAGAGATTGTGTCCCCTTATCACGGGATTTTCATAACAAGGGTTTGGGTTATCCAACCATGCCGTTCACACGTTCCCTTCGGAATAGGCAAGATTTAAGGCTAAGGGGGCGCTTGACATTCGCTGCCTTTATAAGAGGATAAGGATCCGTCTTTTTATCCCACGCCTTCTTCCTCCTCTGCCCATCCGTCGTCTCGAGCTCCAACACCCAAGTCTAAATCCTTCCCTTCTCCGCCAAGCAATCCTAGCCATGTCCGGATCTGGAGCGCATGGCAAGTGGATGGCCTCTTCTATCACAAAGGTAGAACCTGGATACCTAGCTGCGGACATAGTCCATCGGCTTCCTGCCAAAAAGCAGATTGTTCCCACTCCGGAGCCCAACAAAAGGGTAGTGTTCATCCCCCATTTTCTTTGCAGACTAGGGTTTACCCTTCATCCTTTTGTCTGCGGTCTCATGTTCTACTATGGGCTGGATTTTAATGATCTAGCCCCAAATTCCTTCCTCAATCTCTCGGCGTTTATCATTATGTGTGTGGCATTCCTCCGCATCCCTCCCCACTTCATTCTATGGCTCAAGGTCTTATTTCTCTATTGCTAAGTTCAACTTGACCACTAGACTGAGGATGATAAGGTGATGCAATTCTATGATTAACATCATAATTAGCAAGCATTTTACGGAAAGCACCATGAATAAAGTGTGAACAACCATCAGTCATTAAATATCTAGGGACTCCAAACCTTGGGAAAATAACTTCCTTAAGCAGTTTAATAGAGGTGTTGTGATCAGCACTACTGGTTGGAATAGCTTCTACCCACTTAGTAACATAATCAACAACAACCAAAATATGTGTATACCCATTAGAGGAAGGAAAAGGTCCCATGAAATCAAATCCCCAAACATCAAATGGTTCAACAACAAGTGAATAATTCATAGGCATTTCTTGACACTTACTGATATTACCTATTCTTTGACATTCATCACAAGACGAGACAAACCTATGGGCATCCTTGAAGAGAGTAGGCCAATAAAAACCATATTGCAATACCTTATGAGCGGTTCTGTCTCCCGCATGATGTCCTCCATAAGCTTCAGAGTGACATTTCCATAGGATTTGTTCCTATTCATGGTCAGGTACACAATGTCTAATAATACCATCTACTCGTTCTTTATAAACATGTGGGTCATCCCAAAAGTAATGTCTTAAATCATAGAAGAACTTTTTTCTTTTGTTGATATGTAAAACTAGGTGGTATGTATTTAGCAACAATATAATTAGCATAGTCAGCATACCAAGGTGTACTATTAGAAACATTTATTGTAGCTAATTGTTCATCAGGAAAGCTATCATTAATAGGTTGTGGGTCATCAAGAATATTTTCAAGCCTAGACAAGTTATCGGCTACGGGTTTCTCTGCTCCTTTCCAATTAGTAATATACAAATAAAATTCTTGTAGCAACAGAACCCATCTAATGAGTCTAGGTTTAGCTAATATAATTTAAAAATCAAAAGAAAAAATTCTTCTATGATTTAAGACATTACTTTTGGGATGACCCACATCTTTATAAAGAAGGAGTAGATGGTATTATTAGACGTTGTGTACCTGACCATGAACAAGAACAAATCCTATGGAAATGTCACTCTGAAGCTTATGGAGGACATCACGCGAGAGACAGAACCGTCATAAGGTATTGCAATATGGTTTTTATTGGCCTACTCTCTTCAAGGATGCCCGTAAGTTTGTCTCGTCTTGTGATGAATGTCAAAGAATAGGTAATATCAGTAAGTGTCAAGAAATGCCTATGAATTATTCACTTGCTGTTGAACCATTTGATGTTTTAAGATTTGATTTCATGGGACCTTTTCCTTCCTCTAATGGGTATACACATATTTTGGTTGCTGTTGATTATGTTACTAAGTGGGTAGAAGCTATTCCAACCAGTAGTGATGATCACAACACCTCTATTAAAATGCTTAAGGAAGTTATTTTCCCAAGGTTTGGAGTCCCTAGATATTTAATGACTCATGGTGGTTCACACTTTATTCATGGTGCTTTCGGTAAAATGCTTGCTAAGTATGATGTTAACCATAGAATTGCATCACCTTATCATCCTGAGTCTAGTGGTCAAGTTGAACTTAGCAATAGAGAAATAAAACTACTGATGGTCGAGGGCCAACACGCGGAGTGCGGAGGTGCCATGGTGAGCAAGCTCCCCAACGTCAACTAGCCAACATGGACCTTTGTGGAGAGCATCAAAGGATGGTAGCAGGGGTGATTCTACACCACGGAACCACGCAACACCACATGGGCCGCCGCACCTGAGTTCAAATCTGGGCCTCCAATGCGACTTACCTCCTGGCTTAATAAGGGCCTAGATTGGGAGTCGCCTGACGAACTGAAGAGCCGCATTAAGGGCATGAAAAACAAGAAAACCAGCCTCCCCAGCGTGATTCAGGTATCTTACTTCCACAGGGCTGGACAAAGAAGGCGGAGCAGATCAACTGTCCGGCTCCGCTGCCCGAGGACCAGGCCACTCCCTTGCTGGCCAAGATGCTGGTTCCGGTGCCCTATCAGGCGCCGGAGAAGAAGGCCAAGAAGAAGGGTAAGGAGACCAGAGGTGGTCTCCGTCGTAAGGGTTCTTTGGACGCTATGTCCGAAGACTCCGAAGACTCCTCCTCCCATGACGAAGCTGTAGAGGAGGAAAAGAGTAACTCTCCCCCCAAGGGGGGGGGGGGAAGAAAAGGGGGGCTCCCAACGATCTGGAGGCGGAGGCGGCCAAGAAGGGAAAACCCTAATTTTTGGACGATTCCGAAGCGGACGCCGATGCCACCCCAAAGCGGCGCCCCAGGTCAAAACCCTCTACTAAATCATAAGTATATGAAGACATCGTATCCTATTTTCATGCCTTATTATTTTACCATACTGAAGTGCGCATTTACATCCCGGCCCGCGATCTCCCCCAACGATCATCATCATCTAGGAACTCGCTAGGGACAAATGCGATGGAGAGTGAGTCGCCTCCGCAGATCTCTCTACCCACTGCCCACGATAACACCGAAGTGTTGTCTCGGGAGGCCGTGAAGGTGGCGGCGGAGGGTAATACCTCTGTTGCCGAAGAGAGGGGGAAATCAATGTCACATCCCTAGTTCTGGTATGCGCTAGGCTAGCCCTTCATGTGTGCATCATGTTTAAATTTTATTTAAGTTGAAATGGGGATTGCTCAAACCCTAGCACCAGATCAAATCAACTAGGTTCAAATAAAAATATTCTCAATGAACCCAAAATGCCCTCTAAAAATGTTCATGATTTCTGGTAAAGGTGAAAACCTCTGCCAAAAATGATGCACATATTTTTAGGTCATTTATGGATTTTTGAGTTAATTCATAAGTATTTGAATTTGGACATTTAAATCCTATAAATATTTTAAGTGTCCAAATAATCCTGGAAGTACTTGGGGGCTGTTGGAAATAATTAAACAATGCCTATAAATTTATTTCAGGATTTTATGAAGTGATTTAGTATTTTTCTAAATCCAGAAACAAATTAGCAGAATAGAAAACAGAAGAAAATTAGAAAAGAAAGGAAACCTCACCTGACTTACCGCAGCCCACCTGGCCGGCCCAGTCGGCCAGCCCAGCCACCTGGCCCAGCCCACCTCCTCCTGTCGTCTTCCTCTTGCCAGAGGGACGGGCGCGCATGGCCGACGAACGCAGGCGCGCCCCTGCCACCTCCTGCTTCATCGTGTCGACGCCTCCTTCTCCCCGACCCCGCGCCAGGCGACGTGGACAAGGCCGTGCCGACCTCCCCTTCTTCCCTGGCTATTTTCCCCTCTCCCTCTTCGTTCTTCGCCCGAACAGAGAGCCGCCGCCGTCGTTCGCTGCCACCACGCCCACCATGCTCCTCTCGCCTCCCCGTGTAGTCTGCAAGCTCCGCCACCGCCCATTACGCCGCCTCGAGCAAGCCCCGAGTGCTCGGACGCCCCGCATCACCGGCTACTTCGTCTTCTGCATCCTTTGCCGCCGGAGATTGCTCTCGTCGCCCCGCTCGCTCCGATGCCTCCCCCGAGCTGCTGACCTGCTCCTCAACCCCGCTGTGAGATTCTGCTCCGGACCCCTCTTCTCCCTCTCTCGTTTGCGCCCGCTAGCCTCATCCCCAACCATGGCCGAAGCTCGCCTTCACCCGAGCTCGTCGCCGGCGCTATTCCGACGACCTTTTGGTCACACCATCGTGTCCAACGGATTCGTGAGCACGCGTACGTCATGCGTATGCCGTTAGCTAGTCGATCTGCACACTGTAGCAACGAAACCGCCGCCAACCGAACCACGGCAGCCGCAAACCTCGTCGTCGGTGTTGATTCCGGCGACCCCCGCGTCCAACTCCACTGCTCCTTGAAGTGGCGGAGCAAGGGCTATGCCCTGGTGCCCTCAGCGCCTAAACCTGCCGCCTGTAGCGTGTTCCCGAGGGACGCCGCCGCGTTGGTGTGCTTGCCGGCGTTCAACTCCGGCGTGCTGACGTGGGAACGTCATTAGCCGCTAAGAGCCCCGCTAATTAATACTAGTGACACTGACAGCTGGGCCCAACTGCCTAACTAACCACTGTTTATTTCCTGTTTAGTTTTAGTTAACCATTGTGGCCCCACACGTCACTTTGACCGTGTCCGTTGACCCGACCCCACCTGTCTGTGGCACTAACTGACTCTGGGTCACTGACCAGTGGACCCCACTGGTCAGGTTTGACCCTGGTCAGCCTTGGTTGACTTGCTGACGTCATGCTTACGCAGTAGTTGATTTTCTGGTTTTAAAATAAATCAAAAAATCCAGAAAAAGGCCTAAACTTCTAAAATCATATAAAATCAACTGTAACTCCAAATGAAATAAATTATATATTAAAAATGATCAGAAAAATCCAATCTATCCATCTGTATCATTTTGATGCATGTTAAAACAACTTATGGCTGCTGTTTAGGACAAATCATATAAATGGCATTTGAATTTCACATATGGAGTTTGGATTTGAACTTAGGGTTCAAACCAACTTCATTTAACTTTGTTGCTAGCTGCATTAGCTCAAAACACCAGCATGTTGCCATGTCATGATCATGCATCATAATGTGCATTGCATTGATTGTGTTTCTTCTCTGTTGCCGGTAATTGTTCCCTCTCAGTAGGCGTGGTTCCGACGATGAGATCAATGACACCGACGAAGAGCTATATGATGTTCAGAAGTGCCAGGCAAGCAAAAACCCCTTGTTCATTCCGATAAACTCCCACTCTCTCACTCCTGCTCTCTTTTACTGCATTAGGACAACAACGATTCATCTATTACTTGCTGCGGTAGCTGAACCCCTTTCCTCTGCATGACCTGTCATTGCCACAGTAAATAGATGCAACCCACTAGCATGAGTAGGAGTTGTTTGAGCCCTGATGTGCCTACTCATTCATGCTTGTTTGTCATGCCTGCTACTGCTTAGAGTTGAGTCAGGTCTGATTCATCGGGGATGAATCAGAGGTGTGTGAACATGTCCTACTGTGTGTGAGCTAAATGTGTGAACACGATTTGGTAAAGGTAGCGGTGAGAGGCCATGTAGGAGTACATGGTGGGTTGTCTCATTGCAGCCGTCCTCAGGAACTAAGTTATGTGTTTGCGATCCATGAACAGTTACTACCACACATTGGGCTCCGGGCGCTCCAAGCTCTCTCGACTTATTAATCAACCTGATCTCTGTCCAGGAGTTGCAACTAGTTTCTGGTGTTTGTAGGTAGTGTTAGTAGTCTACCAAATGGCACCCGGTACAGGTGGGCTTGGGACAGACTAGGCACAGTGGCACGGTGTACCAAGTGGCACCCGGATGGTGGGCTTGGGAACCCTGCTCACATCGTTTGGGGCCGTGAGCAACACCCCGGCCGGATCTCCTTGCGGATGGAACCCGAATAGGCGATAAACCTGGACAAGAGACTTGTGTGGTTAGTCAGGTCGTGGCCGACACCCTCGCTGGGCTTCCGCTTGAAGGTTGCTGAGTACATGTCGTGTAAATGGTGGTAAGTGGTGAGAGCGTGTGTGAAGAAGTACACCCCTGCAGGGTTAATATGATATATTGGAATAGCCGTGTCCGCCATAAAGGACTTCTGGGTTGCCTATACAGTTCATAGACAAGTGAAACTGGATACTCTAAAATACGCAAGATAAGCGTGAGTGCTATGGATGGCGTTCTCATAGGGAGACGGGAGCGGATCCATAGTGGTGTATTGACATGGTGAATATGTGGACTCGTGTGCGCCACCTCAAAAGAGTTACTTGCAGTCGTAGTTCAGGATAGCCACCGAGTCAAAGCTGGCTTGCTGCAGTTAAACCCCACCATCCCTTTGTTGATAATGATGCATATGTAGATAGTTCTGATGTAAGTCTTGCTGGGTACATTTGTAGTCACATTGCTTAATTTATGTTTTTGCAGAGAGACTTCAGTCTCGCTAGTAGTTCCACGTGGACTTCGTGTTGGGGAACGCAGTACTTTCAAAAAATTTCCTACGTACACGCAAGATCATGGTGATGGCATAGCAATGAGAGGGGAGAGTGTAGTCCATGTACCCTCGTAGACCGTAAGCGGAAGCGTTATGACAACGCGGTTGATGTAGTCGTACGTCTTCACGATCCGACCGATCCAAGTACCGAACGTACGGCACCTCCGAGTTCAGCACACGTTCAGCTCGATGACGATCCCCGGACTCCGATCCAGCAAAGTGTCGGGGATGAGTTCCGTCAGCACGACGGCGTGGTGACGATGATGATGCTCTACCGGCGCAGGGCTTCGCCTAAACTCCGCGACGATATGACCGAGGTGGAATATGGCGGAGGGGGGCACCGCACATGGCTAAGGAACAATCCGTAGATCAACTTGTGTGTCTATGGGGTGCCCCCTGCCCCCGTATATAAAGGAGCCAAGGGGGAGGAGGCGGCCGGCCAAGGAGGGCGCGCCAAGGGGGAGTCCTACTCCCACCGGGAGTAGGACTCCCTTCTTACCTAGTTGGAATAGGAGAAGGGGGAAAGAGGAGGAAGAGGGGAAGGAAAGGGGGGGGGGCGCCGCCCCCCTTCCCTTGTCCTATTCGGACTAGGAAGGGGAGGGGCACGCGGCCCCCTCCTGCCTCCTTCCCTCTTCTCCCTCAAGGCCCATGTAGGCCCAATAACCCCCCGGGGGGTTCCGGTAACCTCCCGGTACTCCGGTAAAATGCCAATTTCACCCGGAACGATTCCGATGTCCAAATATAGGCTTCCAATATATCGATCTTTATGTCTCGACCATTTCGAGACTCCTCGTTATGTCCGTGATCACATACGGGACTCCGAACAAACTTCGGTACATCAAAACTTATAAACTCATAATAAAACTGTCATCGTAACGTTAAGCATGCGGACCCTACGGGTTCGAGAACTATGTAGACATGACCTAGAACTATTCTCGGTCAATAACCAATAGCGGAACCTGGATGCCCATATTGGTTCCTACATATTCTACGAAGATCTTTATCAGTCAAACCGCATAACAACATACGTTGTTCCCTTTGTCATCGGTATGTTACTTGCCCGAGATTTGATCGTCGGTATCCAATACCTAGTTCAATCTCGTTACTGGCAAGTCTCTTTACTCGTTCTGTAATGCATCATTCCGTAACCAACTCATTTGGTCACATTGCTTGCAAGGCTTATAAAGATGTGCATAACCGAGAGGGCCCAGAGATACCTCTCCGACAATCGGAGTGACAAAACCTAATCTCCAAATACGCCAACTCAACATGTACCTTCGGAGACACCTGTAGTACTCCTTTATAATCACCCAGTTACGTTGTGACGTTTGGTAGTACCCAAAGTGTTCCTCCGGTAAACGGGAGTTGCATATTTCTCATAGTTACAGGAACATGTATAAGTCATGAAGAAAGCAATAGCAATATACTAAACGATCAAGTGCTAAGCTAACGGAATGGGTCTAGTCAATCACATCATTCTCCTAATGATGTGATCCCATTAATCAAATGACAACTCATGTCTATGGTTAGGAAACTTAACCATCTTTGATTAACGAGCTAGTCAAGTAGAGGCATACTAGTGACACTATGTTTGTCTATGTATTCACACATGTATTATGTTTCCGGTTAATACAATTCTAGCATGACTAATAAACATTTATCATGAAATAAGGAAATAAATAATAACTTTAGTATTGCCTCTAGGGCATATTTCCTTCAGTCTCCCACTTGCACTAGAGTCAATAATCTAGTTCACATCGCCATGTGATTTAACACCAATATTCATATCTGTATATGATTAACACCCATAGTTCACATCATCATGTGACCAACACCCAAAGCGTTTACTAGAGTCAATAATCTAGTTCACATCGCTATGTGATTAACACCCAAAGAGTACTAAGGTGTGATCATGTTTTGCTCATGAGAGAAGCTTAGTCAACGGGTCTGTCACATTCAGAGCCGTATGTACTTTGCAAATATTCTATGTCTACAATGCTCTGCGCAGAGCTACTCTAGCTAATTGCTTCCACTTTCAATATGTATCCAGATTGAGACTTAGAGTCATCTGGATCGGTGTGAAAGCTTGCACCGATGTAACTCTTTACGACGGGCTCTTTTATCACCTCCATAATCGAGAAATATTTCCTTAGTCCTCACTAAGGATATTCTTGACCGCTGTCCAATGATCTACTATTAGATCAAAATTGTATTCCTTTGCCAAACTCAGAGCAAGGTATACAATAGGTCTGGTACACAGCATAACATACTTTATAGAACCTATGACTGAGGCATAGGGAATGACTTTTCATTCTCTTTTCTATTTTCTGCCATGGTCGGGTCTTGAGTCTTACTCAACTTCACACCTTTGCATCACATGCAAGAACTCCTTCTTTGACTGTTCTATTTTGAACTATTTCAAAAATTTATCAAGGTATGTACTTATTGAAAAAATCTTATCAAGCGTCTTGATCCATCTATATAGATCTTGATGCTCAATGTGTAAGCAGCTTCACCGAGGTGTTTCTTTGAAAAACTCCTGTCGAACACTCCTTTATGCTTTGCAGAATAATTCTACATTATTTCTGGTCAACAATATGTCATTCACATATACTTATCAGAAATGTTGTAGTGCTCCCACTCACTTTCTTGTAAATATAGGCCTTTCCAATAGTCTGTATAAAACCATATGCTTTGATCAACTCATCAAAGCGTATATTCCAACTCCGAGATGCTTGCACCAGTCCATTGACGGATTGCTGGAGCTTGCACACTTTGTTAGCATCTTTAGGATTGACAAAACCTTCTGGTTGCATCATATACAACTCTTCTTTAATAAATCCATTAAGGAATGCAGTTTTGACATCCATTTGCCAGATTTCATAAAATGTGGCAATTGCTAACATGATTCGGACAGACTTAAGCATCGATACAAGTGAGAAAATCTCATTTTATTCAACATCTTGAACTTGTCGAAAAACCTTTTTGTGACAAGTCGAGCTTTGTAGATAGTAACACTACTATCAACGTCCATCTTCCTCTTGAAGATCCATTTATTTTCTATGGCTTGCCGATCATCGGGCAAGTCCACCAAAGTCCACACTTTGTTCCCATACATGGATCCTATCTCAGATTTCATGGCCTCCAGCCAGTTCGCGGAATCTGGGCTCATCATCGCTTCCTCATAGTTCGAAGGTTTATCATGGTCTAGTCACATGACTTTCAGAACAGGATTACCGTACCACTCTGGTGCGGACCGTACTCTGGAAGACCTACGAGGTTCTGTAGTAACTTGATCTGAAGTTTCATGATCATCATCATTAGCTTCCTCACTAATTGGTGTAGGAATCACTGGAACTGATTTCTGTGATGAACTACTTTCCAATTCGGGAGAAGGTACAAATTACCTTATCAAGCTCTACTTTCCTCCCACTCACTTCTTTCGAGAGAAAGTCCTTCTCTAGAAAGGATCCATTTTTAGCAACGAATATCTTGCCTTCGAATCTGTGATAGAAGGTGTACCCAATAGTTTCCTTTGGGTATTCTATGAAGACGCATTTCTCCGATTTGGGTTTGAGCTTATCAGGATGAAACTTTTCACATAAGCATCGCAGCCCCAAACTTTAAGAAACGACAACTTGGGTTTCTTGCTAAACCATAGTTCATTTGGTGTCGTCTCAACGGATTTAGATGGTGCCCTATTAAACGTGAATGCAGCTGTCTCTAATGCATAACCCCAAAACAATAATGGTAAATCAATAAGAGACATCATAGATCGCACCATATCCAATAAAGTGCGGTTACGACGTTCGGACACACCATAACGTTGTGGTGTTCCAGGTGGCGTGAGCTGTGAAACTATCTCACATTGTTTTAATTTGAAGACCAAACTCGTAACTCAAATATTCGTCTCCGCGATCAGATCGCAGAAACTTTATTTTGTTGTTACGATAATTTTTCCACTTCACTCTGAAATTCTTTGAACCTTTCAACTATTTCAGACTTATGTTTCATCAAGTAGATATACCCATATCTGCTCAAATCATCTTGTGAAGGTCAGAAAATAACGATACTTGCCACGAGCATCAATACTCATTGGTCTGCATACATCAGTATTTATTATTTCCAACAAGTTTGTTGCTCGTTCCATTGTTCCGAAGAACGGAGTTTTAGTCATCTTGCCCAAAAGGCACGGTTCGCAAGCATCAAATGATTCATAACCAAGTGATTCCGAAAATTCATAACCAAGTTTCTTCATGCGTTTTACACCGATATGACCCAAACGGCAGTGCCACAAATAAGTTGCACTATCATTATTAACTTCGCATCTTTTGGCATCAATATTATGAATATGTGTATCACTACGATCGAGATCCAATAAACTATTTTCATTGGGTGTATGACCATTGAAGGTTTTATTCATGTAAACAGAACAACAATTATTCTCTGACTTTAAATGAATAACCGTATTGCAATAAACATGATCAAATCATATTCATGCTCAACGCAAACGCTAAATAACATTTATTTAGGTTTAACACTTATCCCGAAAGTTTAGGGAGTGTGTGATGATGATCATATCAATCTTGGAACTACTTCCAACACTCATCGTCACTTCCCCTTCAACTAGTCTCTGTTTATTCTATAACTCCTGTTTTGAGTTACTAATCTTAGCAACCGAACAAGTATCAAATACTCAGGGGCTACTATAAACACTAGTAAGGCACATATCAAGAACCTGTATATCAAATATACCTTTGTTCACTTTGCCATCCTTCTTATCCACCAAATGTTTAGGGCAATTCCGCTTCCAGTGATCTCCTTGCGGATGGAACCCGAATAGGCGATAAACCTGGACGAGAGACTTGTGTGGTTAGTCAGGTCGTGGCCGACACCCTCGTTGGGCTTCCGCTTGAAGGTTGCCGAGTACATGTCGTGTAAATGGCGGTAAGTGGTGAGAGCGTGTGTGAAGAAGTACACCCCTGCAGGGTTAATATGATCTATTCGAATAGTCGTGTCCGCGGTAAAGGACTTCTGGGTTGCCTATACAGTTCATAGATGTCACATCCCTAGCTTCTGGTGCTGCCTAGTGTTTGCATCATGTTTAAATTTCTGAAAACTTGAACTGAGGAAATTTGGAAGCCTCAAAACCCTAAATAAAAGAAGGGCAAAAACCCTAAATCTCATTCATTGTTCCAAAATGCTCTTCTTAAATGTTTGATAATTTTTGGCAAGGGTTCTGGTCCCAGCCAAAATATTGAACATTTTTAAGGATTTATTTTTGGGACTTTGAATTTAAATCATTAGCTATTTGAATTTGAATTATATTCATATAATTAGAATATAATTTCAAATACCCCTGAAATATTTTATGAGCTTTTGGAAAAGTCCATCTAGCAAAATAAAAATATTCAGAGGAGTTTTTGGCATTGTTTGGATTATTTTAAATTCAAAACAGTGGCAAAAGATTAAATAAAAGAAAACAGAACAGAAATATAAAAAAAGAGCAGAAGCGTACCTGGGCCACCTACCTGCAGCCCACCTAGCGCCCCACCTGGCGCCAGCAACCGGCCCAGCTCCTGTGCTGGCAGCCCACCGGTGCGGCCCAGCCCACCAGGCGCCTCCCCCTGTCGCCTTCCTCCTCGTGCTAGTAGGTAGAGGAGGGAAACCGCGACGCCGCCGCGCGCGCCACCTCCACCCTGCTCTGGCCACCTCCTGCTTCCCCGGCCACCTCCTGCTTCCACCGCGACGCCACGGCCCTTCTAGCATCGCCACGCAGCCCTTGGCTCCCTCTCTCACTCTCCTCGCTCCTCCCCCCTCCTCTGTTTCTCGCACGCAGCCACCGAGCGGAGCTCGTCACCGCCGTCTCCTGCCACCACGGCCACCGGGCCTCCCTCGCTTCCCCGACTAGCCCACAAGCTCCGCCACTCCGTCCTCGACCCACCTCACCGAGCCACGCCCCTCCAGAAGCCCCCGAAGCGCCGCCCTGACGTTTTTCCCCTCCTCGGACCCGCCGGTCGCCGTCGCCCGATTCGTCGGCTCCGGACCGTCCCCGGCCTCGTCTCCGCCTCGAATGGATCCGCTGTGAGCCTCCGCTGCTTCTCCTGTGCTCGCCCCCTCCGTTCTCGCCCCCTAGCCCCATCTCCCACCGCGGCCGAGAGCTTCTCGCCGCCGGCCATGGCGTGGCCATGGCCACAGCCACCACAGCTCGTTCTCGAGCCCACCGTCGTGCTCACCACAGTCCCAGGAGCACATAGCACTCACCAACGCCTCCCCTGGCGCCCTGCATCGCCTAACCCGTCGTTGCCGTAGCTCTGGCCGCCGCCTAAGTGGTCGCCGCCGTCGACCCCGGCCTCCCTGTGCCCAGCTGTGTGCGCCCCTAGATGCGCGGGAGCACGGGCTTCCTCTCGGTGCCCTCAGCGCGACCAGCCGCGGGCTGTAGCGCCGTCCCGAGCAACTCCGGCGAGGTCTCGCCGTCGCCGTGGTCGCCGGCATCACTTGCTGAGGTGGGTGGCTTAATTAGCCACTAAATACTGCACCGTGTCACTGACACCTAGGCCCCACGCCCTAATTAACCCCAGTTTAATATCTGTTTAGGATTAACTAAACCAGAGCGGCCCCACGCGTCAGTTTTGACCAAGCTGACGTGGCCGTTGACCGGGCCCACACGTCAGCGGCACTAACCAGCTCCAGTCACTGACCAGTGGACCCCACTGGTCAGGTTTGACCCGGACCAGCCCCTGTTGACCTGCTGACATCATGCCAACGTCATGCTGACGCAGTAATGTTTTCTGGATTTATTTTTATTCAGAAAATTCCAGAAAATTGTATAAACTTCTAAAAATCATAGAAATTCAACCGTAACTCGAAATTAAATAAGTTATATATGAAAAATTATCAGAAAAATTCAAGGAATCCATCTGTACCATTTTCATGCATGTTTGAACAATGCTTGTCCTCTATTTTGGACAAAACAAATAAAGGGCATTTAAATAACCATATATGGAGTTGGAATTTGAATCTTGTATTCAAACCAACCCCATCTAACTTGTTGCTAGATGCATTAGCCCAAAACACATTCATTTTGCCATGTCATGATCATGCATCATATTGTGCATTGTATTGATTGTGTTTCCTTCTGTGTTGCCGGTATTTGTCCCCTCTCGATAGACGTGATACCGATGATGTGATCGTTGACACTGATGAAGACTCAATGTTATCTTCAGAAGTGCCAGGCAAGCAAAACACCCTTGTTCATTCCGATATAATCCCACTCTCTCGCTCCTGCTCTCTTTTACTGCATTAGGACAACAACGATTCATCTGTTACTTGCTGCGGTAGCTGAACCCCTTTATCCTCTGCATGACCTGTCATTCCACAGTAAATAGATGAAACCCACTAGCATGAGTAGGAGTTGTTTGAGCCCTGTTGTGCCTACTCATTCTTGCTTGTTTGTCATGCCTGCTACTTCTTAGAGTTGTGTCAGGTCTGATTCATCGGGAATGAATCAGAGGTGTGTGAACATGTCCTACTGTGTGTGAGCTAAGTGTGTGAACACGATTTGGTAAAGGTAGCGGTGAGAGGCCATGTAGGAGTACATGGTGGGTTGTCTCATTGAAGCCGTCCTCAGGAACTGAGTTCTGTGTTTGTGATCCATGATTCAGCTACTACCACGCATTGGGCCCAAAACCAATGGACCCTCTCGGCTTCTTAATCACCCTTGTCCTCTGTCCAGGAGTTGCAAGTAGTTTCTGGTGTTTGTAGTATGCTGGAGGCCGTGGGCAGCGCTGACCGGAGGGGTGGGCTGTGATGCGGTAGGCACGTGGCACAGTGTACCGGGCGCCCGTTTGGTGTCTCGGGAACCCTATTCACATCGTTTGGGGCTGTGAGCGAAACTCCGGCCGGATCTCCTCATGGATGGAACCCGAATAGGCGATAAACCTGGACTAGAGACTTGAGTGTTTAGGCAGGCCGTGGCCGACACCCACGTTGGGCTTCCGCTTGAAGGTTGCCGAGTACATGTCGTGTAAACGGCGGTAAGTGGTGAGAGCGTGTGTGAAGAAGTACACCCCTGCAGGGTTAACATCATCTATTCGAATAGCCGTGTCCGCGGTAAAGGACTTCTGGGTTGCTTATATCAGTTCATAGACAAGTGAAAGTGGATACTCTAAAATACGCAAGATAAGCGTGAGTGCTATGGATGGCGTTCTCGTAGGGAGACGGGAGCGGATCCATAGTGGTGTATTGATATGGTGAATATGTGGACTCGTGTGCGCCACCTCAAAAGAGTTACTTGCAGTCGTAGTTCAGGATAGCCACCGAGTCAAAGCTGGCTTGCTGCAGTTAAACCCCCACCATCCCTTTGTTGATAATGATGCATATGTAGTTAGTTCTGATGTAAGTCTTGCTGGGTACATTTGTACTCACGTTTGCCTATTTTATGTTTTTGCAGAGAGACTTCGGTCTCGCTAGTAGTACCGCGTGGACTTCGACATTTAGCTTGTTACCTCAGCTACGATCTTCTGCCCTCGGCAGGATCTGGTAGATAGTCAGGCTTCTCAGCCTTTTTCATTTATAGTTGTCTGTACTCAGACATGTTAAGCTTCCGCATGTGCTTTGACTTGTATGCTCTGAATGTTGGGTCATGAGACCCCTGTTTGTAATATCTCGCTCCTCGGAGCCTATTGAATAAATACTTGAGTCGTAGAGTCATGTTGTGATGCCATGTTGTATTTGCACATATCGAGCATATTGTGTGTATGTTATTGAAATGCTTGGTATGTGTGGGATCTGGCTATCTAGTTGTTTATCCTTAGTAGCCTCTCTTACCGGGAAATGTCTCCTAGTGTTTCCACTGAGCCATGGTAGCTTGCTACTGCTCCGGAACACTTAGGCTGGCCGGCATGTGTCCTTCTCCGTTCCTGTGTCTGTCCCTTCGGGGAAATGTCACGCGATGAATACCGGAGTCCTGTTAGCTCGCTACAGCCCGGTTCACCGGAGTCCTTCTAGCCCAGTGCTACAGCCTGGATTCACTCGCTGATGACCGACACGTTCGATGCTGGGTCATGGATGCCTGTCCCTGTAAGTTAGTGCCACTTTGGGTTTACGACTAGCCATGTCAGCCCGGGCTCCTTATCATATGGATGCTAGCGACACTGTCATATACGTGTGCCAAAAGGCGCAAACGGTCCCGGGCAAAGGTAAGGCGACACCCGTGGGAATACCGTGCGTGAGGCCGCAAAGTGATATGAGGTGTTACATGCTAGATCGATGTGGCATTGAGTCGGGGTCCTGACAATAGACAAGTGAAAGTGGATACTCTAAAATACGCAAGATAAGCATGAGTGCTATGGATGGCGTTCTCGTAGGGAGACGGGAGCGGATCCATAGTGGCGTATTGATATGGTGAATATGTGGACTCGTGTGCGCCACCTCAAAAGAGTTACTTGCAGTCGTAGTTCAGGATAGCCACCGAGTCAAAGCTGGCTTGCTGCAGTTAAACCCCCACCATCCCTTTGTTGATAATGATGCATATGTAGTTAGTTCTGATGTAAGTCTTGCTGGGTACATTTGTACTCACGTTTGCCTATTTTATGTTTTTGCAGAGAGACTTCGGTCTCGCTAGTAGTACCGCGTGGACTTCGACATTTAGCTTGTTACCTCAGCTACGATCTTCTGCCCTCGGCAGGATCTGGTAGATAGTCAGGCTTCTCAGCCTTTTTCATTTTATAGTTGTCTGTACTCAGACATGTTAAGCTTCCGCATGTGCTTTGACTTGTATGCTCTGAATGTTGGGTCATGAGACCCCTGTTTGTAATATCTCGCTCCTCGGAGCCTATTGAATAAATACTTGAGTCGTAGAGTCATGTTGTGATGCCATGTTGTATTTGCACATATCGAGCATATTGTGTGTATGTTATTGAAATGCTTGGTATGTGTGGGATCTGGCTATCTAGTTGTTTATCCTTAGTAGCCTCTCTTACCGGGAAATGTCTCCTAGTGTTTCCACTGAGCCATGGTAGCTTGCTACTGCTCCGGAACACTTAGGCTGGCCGGCATGTGTCCTTCTTCGTTCCTGTGTCTGTCCCTTCGGGGAAATGTCACGCGATGAATACCGGAGTCCTGTTAGCCCGCTATAGCCCGGTTCACCGGAGTCCTTCTAGCCCAGTGCTACAGCCTGGATTCACTCGCTGATGACTGACACGTTCGATGCTGGGTCATGGATGCCTGTCCCTGTAAGTTAGTGCCACTTTGGGTTTACGACTAGCCATGTCAGCCCGGGCTCCTTATCATATGGATGCTAGCGACACTGTCATATACGTGTGCCAAAAGGCGCAAACGGTCCCGGGCAAAGGTAAGGAGACACCCGTGGGAATACCGTGCGTGAGGCCGCAAAGTGATATGAGGTGTTACATGCTAGATCGATGTGGCATTGAGTCGGGGTCCTGACAATAGACAAGTGAAAGTGGATACTCTAAAATACGCAAGATAAGCATGAGTGCTATGGATGGCGTTCTCGTAGGGAGACGGGAGCGGATCCATAGTGGCGTATTGACATGGTGAATATGTGGACTCGTGTGCGCCACCTCAAAAGAGTTACTTGCAGTCGTAGTTCAGGATAGCCACCGAGTCATAGCTGGCTTGCTGCAGTTAAACCCCACCGTCCCTTTGTTGATAATGATGCATATGTAGATAGTTCTGATGTAAGTCTTGCTGGGTACATTTGTACTCACGTTGCTTAATTTATGTTTTTGCAGAGAGACTTCAGTCTCGCTAGTAGTTCCACGTGGACTTCATGTTAGGGAACGTAGTAATTTCAAAAAAATTCCTACGTACATGCAAGATCATGGTGATGGCATAGCAACGAGAGGGGAGAGTGTAGTCCACGTACCCTCGTAGACCGTAAGCGGAAGCGTTATGACAACGTGGTTGATGTAGTCGTACGTCTTCACGATCCGACCGATCCAAGTACCGAATGTACGGCACCTCCGAGTTCAGCACACGTTCAGCTCGATGACGATCCCCGGACTCCGATCCAGCAAAGTGTCGGGGATGAGTTCCGTCAGCACGACGGCGTGGTGACGATGATGATGCTCTACCGGCGCAAGGCTTCGCCTAAACTCCGTGACGATATGACCGAGGTGGAATATGGTGGAGGGGGGCACCGCACACGTCTAAGGAACAATCCGTAGATCAACTTGTGTGACTATGGGGTGCCCCCCGCCCCCGTATATAAAGGAGCCAAGGGGGAGGAGGCGGCCGGCCAAGGAGGGCGCGCCAAGGGGGGAGTCCTACTCCCACCGGGAGTAGGACTCCCTTCTTTCCTAGTTGGAATAGGAGAAGGGGGGAAAGAGGAGGAAGAGGGGCAGGAAAGGGGGGGGGGCGCCGCCCCCCTTCCCTTGTCCTATTCGGACTAGGAAGGGGAGGGGCACACGGCCCCCTCCTGCCTCCTTCCCTCTTCTCCCTCGAGGCCCATGTAGGCCCAATAACCCCCCGAGGGGTTCCGGTAACCTCCCGGTACTCCGGTAAAATGCTGATTTCACTCGGAACGATTCCGATGTCTAAATATAGGCTTCCAATATATCGATCTTTATGTCTCGACCATTTCGAGACTCCTCGTTATGTCCGTGATCACATCCGGGACTCCGAACAAACTTCGGTACATCAAAACTTATAAACTCATAATAAAACTATCATCGTAATGTTAAGCGTGCGGACCCTACGGGTTTGAGAACTATGTAGACATGACCTAGAACTATTCTCGGTCAATAGCCAATAGCGGAACCTGGATGCCCAGATTGGTTCCTACATATTCTATGAAGATCTTTATCGGTCAAACCACATAACAACATACGTTGTTCCCTTTGTCATCGGTATGTTACTTGCCCGAGATTTGATCGTCGGTATCCAATACCTAGTTCAATCTCGTTACCGGCAAGACTCTTTACTCGTTCCGTAATGCATCATTCCGTAACCAACTCATTTGGTCACATTGCTTGCAAGGCTTATAAAGATGTGCATTACCGAGAGGGCCCAGAGATACCTCTCCGACAATCGGAGTGACAAAACCTAATCTCGAAATACGCCAACTCAACATGTACCTTCGGAGACACCTGTAGTACTCCTTTATAATCACCCAGTTACGTTGTGATGTTTGGTATTACCCAAAGTGTTCCTCCGGTAAACGGGAGTTGCATATTTCTCATAGTTACAGGAACATGTATAAGTCATGAAGAAAGCAATAAAAATATACTAAACGATCAAGTGCTAAGCTAACGGAATGGGTCTAGTCAATCACATCATTCTCCTAATGATGTGATCCCATTAATCAAATGACAACTCATGTCTATGGTTAGGAAACTTAACCATCTTTGATTAACGAGCTAGTCAAGTAGAGGCATACTAGTGACACTATGTTTGTCTATGTATTCACACATGTATTATGTTTCCGGTTAATACAATTCTAGCATGAATAATAAACATTTATCATGAAATAAGGAAATAAATAATAACTTTATTATTGCCTCTAGGGCATATTTCCTTCACTTCGATGTTTAGCTTGTTTCCTCAGCTACGATCTTGTGCCCTCGGCAGGATCTGGTAGATAGACAGGCATCTCAGCCTTTTTCGTTTGTAGATGTCTGTACTCAGACATGTTAAGCTTCCGCTTGTGCTTGATTTGTATGCTCTGAATGTTGGGTCATGAGACCCATGTTTGTAATATCTCGCTCCTCGGAGCCTATTGAATAAAATACTTGAGTTGTAGAGTCATGTTGTGATGCCATGTTGTATTTGCACATATCGATCATATTGTGTGTATGTTATTGAAATGCTTGGTATGTGTGGGATCTGGCTATCTAGTTGTTTATCCTTAGTAGCCTCTCTTACCGGGAAATGTCTCCTAGTGCTTCCACTGAGCCATGGTAGCTTGCTACTGCTCCGGAACACTTAGGCTGGCCGGCATGTGTCCTTCTTCGTTTCTATGTCTGTCCCTTCGGGGAAATGTCACGCGATGAATACCGGAGTCCTGTTAGCCCGCTACAGCCTGGTTCACCGGAGTCCTGCTAGCCCAGTGCTACAGCCTGGATTCACTCGCTGATGACCGACGCGTTCGATGCTGGGTCATGGATGCATGTCCCTGTAAGTTTGTGCCACTTTGGGTTTACGACTATCCATGTCAGCCCGGGCTCCTTATCATATGGATGTTAGCGACACTGTCATATACGTGTGCCAAAAGGCGCAAACGGTCCCGGGCATAGGTAAGGTGACACCCGTGGGGATACCGTGCGTGAGGCCGCAAAGTGATATGAGGTGTTACATGCTAGATCGATGTGGCATTGAGTCGGGGTCCTGACAGCTTTGGTATCAGAGCTTGACTGCCTGTAGGATTACCAAGCCAAACTGGTCGAAGTTGAGTCTAGAAATTCTTTAGTTATATAAGGGAATTGATTGTGGTTGGGAACGTAAGGCTCTTTTTACTCCTCATACCTTATGCCCTTCTGATCTGAGTCATCTTATCCTTCCTATGGGGTTAAGGAACTAGGCTCTCTCCTTTTTCTATCAGGATCACGTGTTACTAATCCGTAGACTTATAGAATTGTTGGACTTAAGCCTCGGTTCAGTTCCTACTACTTCCGTATGTTAATTGTCGATCCCGGAACCTTGATATTGTGCTTCCAAGTGGTTATGCCACCATTTTTGTAGCATGTCTCAAATCTTTTCGAGCATCTACAACCGTTATGCTGTCCGAGTCACCCCAGGTTTCTAAATAGTCTGATGCATTTGCAAATCCCTTCCTCCTGTTCCCGATGTCCCGTTGGGTCAGATTAACCACACTAATTGTTGAGTTGAGGTATTCTATTGCCTCGACATATATGTTGGAATTATTATTATGACCCTAGGTGTCTTAGGGGATCACCTAGTAATCTAGCCATGTTCCGTGTTCCAGTGTGATGATTCTGGTCACCATTATCGAAAGCATCCCGTGATGCAATTTAGTTAGTAGGTATTCTACTCCTGGGTTTTGAACCCGATATTCACCCTACTTACCTCGTGTTGTTAGTACTTGCTAGTTCCTTTAAGATATTAGTAACCTTTGCGATAGTCCTCGAGGTCCGTGGTATTTCCTTCTTCCAACACCATGAACTATTTATGGCAGAAATTCCTCGTTGAACCGAAAGATCATAACCAGAGTGCTCTTGATGAGTTCTCCATTCTATATCGTGACTCCGCCAGTTCTACCTTTCTGCATGGTTTATCCGGAAGAAATATGTTGAATTTGACTCGACATACTAACCTATGCATCCACAACTCAGAAAGTCATATGTTCCTTTGAGTTGTCCCTCTTTAGTTGTATTCTGACCCTCGTCTATCAGTTGATAGTCAAGAGTATGCATGCATTTGTTCATCGATGCCTATCACTCTTGTGGTCCGTCAAACCATTCTATTCCGAAATGACTAGGAGAAACAAACTCCAGTACCTCATCCATATCCAGGATTGGGTCAAAGCAGTTGTATCCCATAGATCAAAAGCAATCCAGCTTCTGGTCTGTTCTACCTTGAAGTATTACCTTCTTTATGTCAGGATTTTAATGAGAATTGCACCACCTCTTGTGAATTCTTGACGTAGTGATACTTCTCGCCATCCTTTTTCATTCCTCGGTTCCGTGTTGTTGCAGCCGGAGTGCCGACAAGTGAATCATGATGTGTGAACTCAATACTCCTAGCAACCCCATTGCTTGGTAGTTAATGGACAATAATTATCCTTACCGTGTTGATTATTGAATCATCATCATAGGGTTTATCGTGCTACCTAGTCCATCTTCCAAGGTGCACTCTTCGATCAATGAGTTAGGATTGTGCTAATCCCTCACTCTTTTGATCATATCGTCTTGCCCTGAAAAGCAAGATTGTTCTCGAGCTTAGTAACATATCGGTGGTTCGTGATTTTCCGAATATCTTCTCGGAAGTATTACCAGGTTGTCCCCTGACCTTTATGTTGAGCTCGTGATCAAGTTGGTTTATTCTTGTAAACCACCCTTTCTCCAAGAATCCGTGTTGGATACCCCTGAGCTAGTTGGTTAAGCTAAACAACAACTTGGAGAGTTGGAAGATAAAGGCTTCTCCGAGTTAGTTCATATTAAGGGATATCTTGTATGTATGTTGAAGAAAGATGATGTCTTCATCGATTGGTCCCTGTGATCCGTTGTTGGACCTATTATCTTGTCAAAACTTTGATTTGAGTGTGGGCTATCCCCAAATCAAATCAGAACCAACAATATTCGTAATGTTGTCTTACTCGTGGTTGTTTCCTCGAGCATACACCATTATATCTTTGAGTCTAACCAATGCTATTACCTGTTCACATAATTGTGGTATTCCACTTATATGGAAACCTAGATGAATTGTTGTTGAGCCCATCAACAACATTTTATCTCCTCCATAATTCATGATGAACATCAGGCTAGTGTTGGAAACTTGTGTAAGCATTATCTTTGTGTTCCGTTCATGAAGGATATGCTTGGATGAAAGAAGTGAATTCCTCTAATTCATGTGCAATTGGTGCAAGTTGTCGCCGTGAATTCGAGAAATTTAGTTTTGCTTCCTCCGGAATCATCCCAAGTCAGTCATGCATGTGCAAAGTATTCTATGGTCTGATAGATTGATCATCTTCATTCCTTATGTATCCCTAGCACACCAAGCCACTGATTGATTTGTTCAGGGAGAAGAAGCTCCTTCTTAAGAATCATGACTTATGTTAGGACTTCGTTATCCTCGATGATGGTTCCCTACCAGAACTTGGTAGTGTTTTATTATAAGACTACTATGTGGTCATGCTTGTCTCAGATAACGTGTTCACATGTTTGTAGCAGAACCAGCTCATGTTTTGGAGCTTGCTATCGTAGTCCATTTCCCGAGAATCTCGCAACGTCGTCTCGTCGATTGTGTTGCAAACTTTCATTTTTCTTTCTAGACTGGATGAGTCTGGAATATCCTGACACCAACCAGATCTGAATCTCAGGCAGATATGATGGTTGGAACGTTTCCCAAGAGCTATAATATTGGTCTCTCTGTAACCCGGTAAGTGGATGTCGTGGCCAACACACCCAGCCAGAAGACCTATAATTGTAGTATATTGATTGAAGAAGTTGGCCACCTTCACATAAGGATTTTGCAGGATTTACTTCCGTAGTTATTTCTTATGGATTCTTGAGCTTCTGAAGTCCGACCTGTTACTTGATGTTCCGGATACCAAACCATTTCAATAAATGGGTATGCTAGCACATCAAGGAGAACATTAGAAGCGGAGTGCTAAATGTCTCTCGGTCGATCATCCAGATTTTGTTTCCTTGGCCCCGCCAAGGTGAAATATGACACGGTGTTATCTTCCTTTGCATCTGCATCTCTTCCACCGGTATTCATCATGGTAGTACGTTGTGTTGCCAGGATCCTTGACCCGGATATTGGTAAAACCTTGATGAATATGGAAATGCTCAAGTTCTTGAGAGCACGCGCAAGCGCTAGGTGTTATCATCGGCACTAACCGGGCTTGCTCTCAGTTTCCTCGGTTATGCTATAACTTTTCAAACAAGTGGACTCACTATCTACTGTTGAGCTTCTCCCAAGTTACTAAAATCATCCCTTGTGTTGTTTTCAACAAGGTAATCCACATCATCCATTCTAGTCAGAGTATGTTATTCTACCGAACTCCTCCAAATGATCGATTGTGATTTGCCTTAAGCTGGTATAAAGAGTTTCAATGATCTCTAAATCAAAGGTAATTCTTTTTGCCACTTAAGGGGATATATCTACGAGTCACCATCCCTAAGGTGTCTTGTTATGGTACCATGGCAACTCAACTCCTCGATACGTTAACAATCGTTTACCACCTTCTTAAGTGTGGAATTGTTGTCTACCTAGTGAACCCTCGTCATCTGTTTCACTCCATCCCTTTGGGCGTATGTTTCGTGTCTCAGCTCAAGAGATGTTGCTATGTCTCATTCCGTGAGTTAATCCTGAGTTGTTCAACCTTCGAAAAGATCGATCCTTCTAGGGTCTCCTTCCCCTCTCATTGTCATGTTGGCTGGAGTTCTCAGAGCAAGACGATGATACAAGATGGTGGTCGAATCAACGTTCTTATGAAGTACAACCTGGATCGTGAAGATTATACTAGTTTGCGCTCCCCCTTCATCTTACCCTATGCTTGAATCTCGGGACAAGATTCTTGTTTGGTGGGGGTGAATTGTCACATCCCTAGTTCTCGTATGCACTAGGCTACCCCTTCATGTGTGCATCATGTTTAAATTTTATTTAAGTTGAAATGGGGATTTCTCAAACCCTAGCACCAGATCAAATCAACTAGGTTCAAATACAAATATTCTCAATGAACCCAAAATGCCCTCTGAAAATGTTCATGATTTCTGGTAAAGGTGAAAACCTCTGCCAAAAATGATGCACATATTTTTAGGTCATTTATGGATTTTTGAGTTAATTCATAAGTATTTGAATTTGGACATTTAAATCCTATAAATATTTTTAAGTGTCCAAATAATCCTGGAAGTACTTGGGGGCTGTTGGAAATAATTAAACAGTGCCTCTAAATTTATTTCAGGATTTTATGAAGTGATTTAGTATTTTTCTAAATCCAGAAACAAATTAGCAGAATAGAAAACAGAAGAAAATTAGAAAAGAAAGGAAAGCTCACCTGACTTACCGCAGCCCACCTGGCCGGCCCAGTCGGCCATCCCAGCCACCTGGCCCAGCCCACCTCCTCCTGTTGTCTTCCTCTTGCCAGAGGGACAGGCGCGCGTGGCCGACGCACGCAGGCGCACCCCTTCCACCTCCTGCTTCGTCGTGTCGACGCCTCCTTCTCCCCAACCCCGCGCCAGGAGACGTGGACGAGGCCGTGTCGACCTCCCCTTCTTCCCTGGCTATTTTCCCCTCTCCCTCTTCGTTCTTCGCCCGAACAAAGAGCCGCCGTCATCGTTCGCTGCCACCATGCCCACCATGCTCCTCTTGCCTCCCCGTGTAGTCTGCAAGCTCCGCCACCGCCCGTTACGCCGCCTCGAGCAAGCCCCGAGCGCTAGGACACCCCGCATCACCGGCTACCTCGTCTTCTGCATCCTCTGCCGCCGAAGATTGCTCTCGTC
This sequence comes from Triticum aestivum, assembly GCF_018294505.1. Lineage (NCBI taxonomy): Eukaryota > Viridiplantae > Streptophyta > Magnoliopsida > Poales > Poaceae > Triticum > Triticum aestivum. The sequence continues at coordinate 145,714,798 of NC_057801.1, forward strand.
GCCCCGCTTGCTCCGATGCCTCCCCCGAGCTGCTGACCTGCTCCTCGACCCTGCTGTGAGATTCTACTCCGGACCCCTCTTCTCCCTCTCTCGTTTGCGCCCGCTAACCTCATCCCCAACCATGGCCGAAGCTCGCCTCCGCCCGAGCTCCTCGCCGGTGCTATTTCGGCGACCTTTTGGTCACACCATCGTGTCCAACGGATTCGTGAGCATGCGTACGTCATGCGTATGCCGTTAGCTAGTCGATCTGCACGCTGTAGCAACGAAACCGCCGCCAACCGAACCACGGCAGCCGCAAACCTCGTCGCCGGCGTCGATTCCGGCGACCCCCGCGTCCAACTCCACTGCTCCTTGAAGCGGCAGAGCAAGGGCTATGCCCTGGTGCCCTCAGCGCCTAAACCTGCCGCCTGTAGCGCGTTCCCGAGGGACGCCGCCGCGTTGGTGTGCTCGTCGGTGTTCAACTCCGGCGTGCTGATGTGGGAACATCATTAGCCGCTAAGAGCCACGCTAATTAATACTAGTGACACTGACAGCTGGGCCCAACTGCCTAACTAACCACTGTTTATTTCCTGTTTAGTTTTAATTAACCATTGTGGCCCCACACGTCACTTTGACCGTGTCCGTTGACCCGACCCCACCTGTCTGTGGCACTAACTGACTCTGGGTCACTAACCAGTGGACCCCACTGGTCAGGTTTGACCCTGGTCAGCCTCGGTTGACTTGCTGACGTCATGCTTACGCAGTGCTGACGCAGTAGTTGATTTTCTGGTTTTAAAATAAATCAGAAAATCCAGAAAAAGGCCTAAACTTCTAAAAATCATATAAAATCAACCGTAACTCCAAATGAAATAAATTATATATGAAAAATGATCAGAAAAATCCAATCTATCCATCTGTATCATTTTCATGCATGTTAGAACAACTTATGGCTGCTGTTTAGGACAAATCATATAAATGGCATTTGAATTTCACATATGGAGTTTGGATTTGAACTTAGGGTTCAAACCAACTTCATTTAACTTTGTTGCTAGCTGCATTAGCTCAAAACACCAGCATGTTGCCATGTCATGATGATGCATCATAATGTGCATTGCATTGATTGCGTTTCTTCTCTGTTGCCGGTAATTGTTCCCTCTCAGTAGACGTGGTTCCGACGATGAGATCGATGACACCGATGAAGAGCTATATTATCTTCAGAAGTGCCAGGCAAGCAAAACCCCCTTGTTCATTCCGATAAAATCCCACTCTCTTGCTCCTGCTCTCTTTTACTGCATTAGGACAACAACGATTCATCTGTTACATGCTGCGGTAGCTGAACCCCTTTCCTCTGCATGACCTGTCATTGCCATAGTAAATAGATGAAACCCACTAGCATGAGTAGGAGTTGTTTGAGCCCTAATGTGCCTACTCATTCATGCTTCTTTGTCATGCCTGCTACTGCTTAGAGTTGAGTCAGGTCTGATTCATCGGGGATGAATCAGAGGTGTGTGAACATGTCCTACTGTGTGTGAGCTAAATGTGTGAACACGATTTGGTAAAGGTAGCGGTGAGGGGCCATGTAGGAGTACATGGTGGGTTGTCTCATTACAGCCGTCCTCATTAACTGAGTTCTGTGTTTGTGATCCATGAACAGTTACTACCACACATTGGGCTCCGGGCGCTCCAAGCTCTCTCGACTTATTAATCAACCTGATCTCTGTCCAGGAGTTGCAACTAGTTTCTGGTGTTTGTAGGGAGTGTTAGTAGTCTACCAAGTGGCACCCGGTACAGGTGGGCTTGGGACAGACTAGGCACGGTGGCACGGTGTACCAAGTGGCACCCGGATGGTGGGCTTGGGAACCCTGCTCACATCGTTTGGGGCCGTGAGCGACACCCCGGCCAGATCTCCTTGCGGATGGAACCCGAATAGGCGATAAACCTGGACAAGAGACTTGTGTGGTTAGTCAGGTCGTGGCCGACACCCTCGCTGGGCTTCCGCTTGAAGGTTGCCGAGTACATGTCGTGTAAACGACGGTAAGTGGTGGGAGCGTGTGTGAAGAAGTACACCCCTGCAGGGTTAATATGATCTATTCGAATAGCCGTGTCCGCGGTAAAGGACTTCTGAGTTTCCTATACAGTTCATAGACAAGTGAAAGTGGATACTCTAAAATACGCAAGATAAGCGTGAGTGCTATGGATGGCGTTCTCGTAGGGAGACGGGAGCGGATCCATAGTGGTGTATTGACATGGTGAATATGCGGACTCGTGTGCGCCACCTCAAAAGAGTTACTTGGAGTCGTAGTTCAGGATAGCCACCGAGTCAAAGCTGGTTTGCTGCAGTTAAACCCCACCATCCCTTTGTTGATAATGATGCATATGTAGATAGTTCTGATGTAAGTCTTGCTGGGTACATTTGTACTCACGTTGCTTAATTTATGTTTTTGCAGAGAGACTTCAGTCTCGCTAGTAGTTCCACGTGGACTTCGACGTTTAGCTTGTTTCCTCAGCTATGATCTTGTGCCCTCGGCATGATCTGGTAGATAGACAGGCATCTCAGCCTTTTTCATTTGTAGATGTCTGTACTCAGACATGTTAAGCTTCCGCTTGTGCTTGATTTGTATGCTCTGAATGTTGGGTCATGAGACCCATGTTTGTAATATCTCGCTCCTCGGAGCCTATTGAATAAAATACTTGAGTTGTAGAGTCATGTTGTGATGCCATGTTGTATTTCCACATATCGAGCATATTGTGTGTATGTTATTGAAATGCTTGGTATGTGTGGGATCTGGCTATCTAGTTGTTTATCCTTAGTAGCCTCTCTTACCGGGAAATGTCTCCTAGTGCTTCCACTGAGCCATGGTAGCTTGCTACTGCTCCGGAACACTTAGGCTGGCCGGCATGTGTCCTTGTTCGTTCCTGTGTCTGTCCCTTCGGGGAAATGTCACGCGATGAATACTGGAGTCCTGTTAGTCCGCTACAGCCCGGTTCACCGGAGTCCTGCAAGCCCAGTGCTACAGCCTGGATTCACTCGCTGATGACCGACACGTTCGATGCTGGGTCATGGATGCCTGTCCCTGTAAGTTTGTGCCACTTTGGGTTTACGACTATCCATGTCAGCCCGGGATCCTTATCATATGGATGCTAGCGACACTGTCATATACGTCTGCCAAAAGGCGCAAACGGTCCCGGGCATAGGTAAGGTGACACCCGTGGGGATACCGTGCGTGAGGCCGCAAAGTGATATGAGGTGTTACATGCTAGATCGATGTGGCATTGAGTCGGGGTCCTGACAATCAACGTCCATGGAGACCGGCAATGGGGGCAACGCTCAAATTGGCCCCCGACCGAATATTATCCCGGAGACCCATACGGCTCCGTGATCGGGCCAGCAGTCTTCTTCAAGGGAAGGGAGTATGCCGTCTCCACCGGCACCCTATGTCAATCCATAGGTGTCAGACACTCTGGTGGAAGTGCTTCAAGGTGCTTCCAATGTGGAGGAGCACTGTACCCTTATGGGTACGGTTGAAAAGGTTCGGTCCATTAAAAGCAGATTGAACCAAGCCTATAACAGCCTTCTATCAGGCTTTGAGGTGAAGTAGTATATTTTTAGTTATGTCTAGAAGGAACAACTGTATATAGATAGTAGCCCCTGAGACTCTATTCGGCGTTTCCCAAAGAAGGGACGAGCAGCGGATCGAATAATATATCACAAGAGCTAACATATATGTCTATGTTGGTGAGCAGGTTGCGAAGTTGGCGGCAGCCTCGCATGCATTTGAAGTTTACGAACTAAAGCGGAGGCTGGAGGCAAAACAAGGTATGTTATACCGAAGCATACCTGAACTGATATGAGTTCCAATTTGTTATCTAACTGAGCTTTATATTTATGCTCATACCTGACTCGTCTGAGGTCGAAGCCCTCAAGAGTGCACTAGCCGCAGCCAAGAACAAGGCGGACGAGGAACGCACCGCTCGCCAAAAGCATCACGCGAGGTTGGATGAAGTCCAACAAGAGCTCTCAGACACCATAAAGATATGTGAGTCTTTGGAATGCAAGGTGACAGATCAAGAATCCGATCTTACTGCGGTGCTCCAAAGTGCAAAGGAGGCCTGGGTTGAAGCCCAAGGTGCCTATCAGGAGATCCGCGAGGCCAAGAAGATCACGGCTGGTAAGAATTTTAATATGCAGAGAAAATATGTAAGGAGAAAGTATACCTTCTTGACACGCATTTGGAGTTCTCCTGGAGCATTTGAGGATTTGCCCTGAAGTGTTGCAGATGCTACTGATTTCTTCCGAGCCGAGGAGGAGAGCTCAACAGAGAAACTGTTCTGGTCACAATACCATGAGCCGGAGCAGCCCTTACCCCTCAACAATCAGCTGAAATAGTTGACCGAGCTGCATAGGATGGTCGAGCTGGCCATGAAGGATGTCATAATCCGTTTTTGGCCAGCCAAACCAATACCTAGTAGCTACTTCGGGCTTGTGAAGCGGCTAGTCGATGCCTTCCCAAGGCTAGATGCTATTAAGCGGTCGGTCTGCATCAAAGGTGCCAGGATGGCCTTCGCCCGTGTCAAGGTACAATGGGCAAAGATGAATGCCACTAGTCTTGCAACTGAAGGACCGCTCGCAGGCAAGGAGCATCGTACACCGGAGAAGTACTTCAACGACGTCCTTGAAGGATCCCGCATTATAGAGGGCCTGTGCTCAAAGGACGTGATGTTTGAATGATTGTATCCGCAATGCCCAGGCTATGTGATGAAAACAAACATTCGTATAAAGTTAGTCTTGTTTCACCTTAATTTATTAATCCTCCATTGCGGACGTTTATTAAATCTGACAGTTGGCCAGTCGTCGGCTTCAACCCCTCACATAGATATTATTGGGGGTGTTCGGTACAACACAGAAACACACTTAACCCTACGATTTGGTCCATGAAGGAGGTGCTAGTGCGGCGAACCAGGCAATCAGACTATGCGTCTTTACCACTCTCACTTAGCCATAGGAGTTTGACAATAGAATTATAGGCGCAACCCCTGGTATTGATTGGCGATCTGAAATCGGGCGCTGTAAACACCTGACCAGGTTAAACTAGTCCTTCGTGTGACACGAAAAAATCAGAAGATATTTATAATGAGTCACCGAATAACTGACCAGCTCTCGCCACATCATGACAGTTAGTTTTCGGCTTTCTCTACTGAGGTTTTGTCCGGCCAACCAGAAACACAAACGCAGTAGTTCTCCCTTTACTTCCTTAGCAGAACAATCGAAACGTAAGGTAGTAACCATAGGAGCCGGGCAACCCAACTATTGACCCAAGATATGATTCAGAGCTGATGCATATAATGCTAGATTCAGGACGTCAAATTGCACTTGTGAAATTGTTCGGACTTATAATAAATCTAATAGATGTACGCGGCTGAATGGAGCCCCTGGCGATTTAGGTCAGGCCGAAGTGAACATGGCATTTAGATGATAAAAAAGAATACTGAAGAAGGAATAAGCCAGTACCAAGTAATTTGGGCGAAAAACTGTTTCCATTATATTCTTATTAATACGTCAAACATATTTGTACAGATAATGCTATAAGCACCGAGGCTATTTTACATGCCGAGTGCAAGAGAAAGAGGTGTACAACTATTTAAGAACATTGGGGGAGGTGATCTTGAAAGATCTTTTAGGTACTCCACCGTACATCTGTGCTTCTTTTCGCCTTGGTGTGTGATCCTTTGAGAGGAGTAATGAAATAAGTTTTCATAAGGGGCCGAAAAAGGGGCCCTTTGACACCATAAAAAGGGTGATGTAGGTTGTAACGATCCTAAAAAGGAAAACAAAATTAAGAAAAAGATAGATGGGGGTCCGGACGCGGTTGAGCCGTATTGTGGACCTCATCCTCAAAATGCCTTTATCGTCGCCCATGGTATTTTGAGTGCGTAATTGTGAGCACGCGGTACATACGCCGCTGTTTGGTTGGGGCGAAGACATAGGCCGGATTGCTAGTCGAGCTCCTGGTGGGCTGGACTATCATTCTGTGGGTAGTTCGGACTCATTTGACAGGGTCCGGTGGCTTGGATGCCAATGTGGAATTCGGCTTGATAAGGCTGACCTATACTTCCGCTGCGAGGGCCGCGGTGTGTTCCTCGGTATAGAGGGAACGATCCATGTTTCCATGAACTGTTATAACACCGCGTGGGCCCAACATTTTGAGTTTTAGATAAGCATAGTGCGGAACCACATTGAAGCGGGCAAATGCGGTTCGTCTGAGCAGTGCGTGATAGCCACTACGGAAAGGGACGATGTCGAAGATCAAGTCTTCGCTTCGGAAGTTGTCCGGTGAACTGAATACAACCTCCAAGGTGATTGAGCCCATGCAGCGGGCCTCTACACTAGGTATTACTCCTTTAAAGGTAGTTTTAGTGGGTTTGATTCTTGACGAGTCAATACCAATTTTCCGGACTGTGTCCTGATAGAGCAGATTAAGACTGCTGCCGCCGTCCATGAGGACTCTCGTGAGGTGGCATCCATCGATAATTGGATTGAGGACTAATGCGGTTGAACCTCCATGACGGATACTGGTCAGATGATCCCTGCGATCGAAGGTGATCGGGCATGCTGACCACGGGTTGAATTTTGGGGCGACTGGCTCTATCGCATAGACGTCGCTTAGCACGCGTTTGCGCTCCCTTTTGGGGATGTGGGTAGTGTATATCATGTTCACCGTCTTGACTTGGGGGGGGATTTCTTTTGTCCCCCTATGTTCGGTGGGCAAGGATCCTCATCGTTATCCTTGCTGGGCGACCCTTTCCCCGTGTGTTCGGTGTTTAACTTGCCGGCCTGTTTGAAGACCCAACAACTTCTGTTGGTATAGTTAGCAGGCTTGTCAGGGGTGTCGTGAATCTGGGAAGGTCGATCAAGTATTCGGTCCAAGCTAGATGAGTCGTCCTTGTTTCTTTTGAATGACCTCTTCTGTTGATCGGGCTTGGAGCCACTGAATCCGGCGTTGACCACCGTGTCTTCGGTATTGTCGGTGTTGCTTCGACGCTTGTTTTTGTTGCATCGGGGCATGCCGTTTCTGTTCTTTGCTTCGGAAGTGCCAGGATCGCTGGTACTGTTGCTGCTGCGCGCCAACCAGCTATCTTCGCCCATGCAAAATCGGGTCATGAGCGATGTGAGGGCTGCCATAGACTTCGGCTTTTCTTGGCCGAGGTGTCGGGCAAACCATTCGTCACGGATGCTGTGTTTGAAGGCTGCTAGAGCCTCGGCGTCCGGACAGTCAACAATTTGGTTCTTTTTGACTAGGAACTGGGTCCAGAATTTTCTGGCTGACTCTCCGGGCTGCTGGACTATGTGACTAAGGTCATCAGCGTCCAGGGGCCGGATATAGGTGCCCTGGAAGTTGTCTCTAAAGGCACCCTCCAGGTATTCCCAACTCCCAATAGAATTTCTGGGAGGTTGTTTAACCAATGCTGAGCTGGTCCCTTAAGCTTGATAGAGAGGTATTTGATGGCATGTAGATCATCACCGCGAGCCATGTGAATGTGGAGAAGGAAATCTTTGATCCAAACTGCAGGATCCGTTGTACCATTGTATGATTCGATGTTCACGGGTTTAAACCCTTCTAGGAACTAGTGTTCCATCACCTCATCAGTGAAGCATAGGGGGTGCGCGGCGCCTCTATATCGGGCCACGTCACGGCGTAGTTTGAATCGAGTCTGTATGTGGTTTTCATCTCGGGTGAAGTTACGCTTGTCGCGCCAGGATTGACGGCCGTCTTCTCACGTTGGGGCTGGGCCCCTTGATCCGTATATTGATCCGGTCTAACTAGCTCTATTATCCAGGTAGTGTCGTAGGTCATAAGTGTATCCTGCAGCCGCTGTCTCTTTACCTTTATGGCGGGGTGGTGCAGGCGGGTGTTCGGCTTGAGTTGCCGCTCTGTCTCGGCCACGTGGTGGTCGGTCAAGTCCGTCAATAGCATTACGCTTGGGCGGTATAGGTTCTGGGGCCTCATCGTTGAATTGAGGTAGCAGTTTGCGCTTTGGGTAACTCTTGGTTGGGCGTCCGAGGCCATATTCCTCGGCTGCCAGGACATCAATCCATCTGTCATTGAGCAGATCCTGATCATCTTGAAGCTGCTACTGCTTCTTCTTCAAGCTTCTTGCAGTGGCTATTAGTCGTCGCTTAAAGCGCTCTTGTTCGAAGGGTTCCTCTGGCACGATGAATTCTTTGTTGCCGAGGCTCTCGTCTTCTTCGGAGATTGGTATGTAATCATCATCCTCCGAACCCTTGTTTCCGCTTGGATTGTCGGGGTTGACTTGCCCCTCCTCCCAATCATCATGTTTGGATGTTGGTTCGACTGGGGCTTCTTGGTATTTGGCATTATCCGGAGTATTGTTGTCTTCGGTGCCGGTATTGCTGTCTTTTTCTTGGCGCGGTTTAGAGCGGCGCCACTGATGACGATGCTTTGGTGGTGCCTTAGGAGACTTATTCTCGACTGGGTCTTTCCCACCTTCGTCGTCATCCTCTTTGGGTGTATCCACCATATACACGCCATATGTGGAGGTAGCCGTCCAGCGTCCGGTAAGCGGCGGGTTCTGGCCTTATTCTTCTCTGGCATCGTCGTCCATGTCGTCGATGTCCTCGGAAGCATAATCAAGCATGCCGGTTAAGTCCTCGACAGTGGCTATGAAGTGGGTGGTGGGTGGGACGTAAAATTCCCTTCTCTCAGCCTCTAGTGCAGGTTGGGCATAGTTCAGCAGCGATTCTTCCATAATGGCGAGAGATCGCATTAGGTCCAGAGCCTCGTGTAAGGGTGAGGTATGGACAAGGAAGCGAGAATCCGTGGAGTGGGGCGGTACAAGATTTCCCTGGTCGAGCTCATGCAACACAGATCTCGAGAGTTCGGAGCTGGTGCACGGAGGTGAGTCCGGCTCGGTGAGGATAAAGGGAGCTGGGAGTGATTCTGGGCCGGTCAATGAGGCGATTCCCTCCATATTTCTAGTGTTGAGCTCTATGGTTGTGAAGAGCCCGGCGGGTTCTAAACTCCCGTCTTCGGACTCGGTGAGGAGTTCGGGATCTGAGGCCGGAACATCAGTTGAGGCTGCGAGCCCTTGGAAGATCAAGTCTCCTTGGACATCAGCGACGTAGTTTAGGTTTCCGAAACTTATCTGATGACCAGGGGCGTAGCTATCGATCTGCTCCAGATGTCCAATCAAATTGGCACGCAGTGCGAAGCCTCCGAATACAAAGATTTGGCCGGGGAGAAAAGTCTCCCTCAGGGTAGTGTTGATGTGGATGGTTGATGGAGCCATCGAGCCTTCTGGTGACGGCATAGTGGAACTCTCAATGAAAGCACCAATGTCGGTGTCAATGAGGGAAATATGCCCTAAAGGCAATAATAAAGTTATTATTTATTTCCTTATTTCATTGTAAATGTTTATTATTCATGCTCTAATTGTATTAACCGGAAACTTAGTACATGTGTGAATACATAGACAAAACATAGTGTCCCTAGTATGCCTCTACTTGACTAGCTCATTAATCAAACATGGTTATGTTTCCTAACCATAGACATGTGTTTTCATTTGATGAACGGGATCACATCATTAGGAGAATGATGTGATGGACAAGACATATCCAATAGCTTAGCATCATGATCGTTACAGTTTCATTGCTACTGCTTTCTTCATGGCTTATAAATGTTCCTCGGACTATGCGATTATGCAACTCCCGAATACCGGAGGAACACTTTGTGTGCTACCAAATGTCACAACATAGAAAGGTGATTATAAAGGTGCTCTACAGGTGTCTCAGAAGGTGTTTGTTGGGTTGGCATAGATCAAGATTAGGATTTGTCACTCCATGTTTCGAAGAGGTATCTCTGGGCCCTCTCGATACTCATCACTATAAGCCTTGCAAGCAATGTGATTAATGAGTTAGTTGCGGGATGAAGTATTACGGAACAAGTAAAGAGACTTGCCGGTAACGAGATTGAACTAGGAATGATGATACCGACGATCGAATCTCGGGCAAGTAACATAGCGATGACAATGGGAACAACGTATGTTGTTATGCGGTTTGACCGATAATGATCTTCATAGAATATATAGGAACCAATACGAGCATCCGGGTTCCGCTATTGGTTATTGACCGGAGACGTGGCTCGGTCATGTCTACATAGTTCTCGAACCCGTAGGGTCCGCATGCTTAACATTTGATGATGATTGGTATTATGAGTTTATGTGATTTGATGTACCAAAGGTCATTCGGAGTCCTGGATGTGATCACGGACATGACGAGGAGTCTCGAAATGGTCGAGACATAAAGATTGATATATTGGACGATTATATTCGGACTCCAGAAGTGTTCCAGAAAAGTTTCAGATAAAACAGGAGTGCCGGAGGGTTACCGGAACCCCCGGGGGGAACTAGTAGGCCTCGATTGGCCTTAGTGGAGAGAGAGGAGGGCTTGCCGCACGCCCCCCTTGAGCCCGAATAGGAAAAGGGAAGGATGCGGCACCCCCCCCCCCTTTCCTTCTCCCTCTCTCCCTCTCCTTCCTTCCCCCTCTCTCCTTCTTGGTGGAAACCTACTAGGACATGGAGTCCTAGTAGGATTCCCCCTTTGGGGGTGCACCAAGGAGGGTTGGCCGGCCTCCCCTCTCCTCCTTTATATACGGGGGAGGGGGCACCCCATAGACACACAAGTAGAACAAGTTGATCTTTAGCCCTGTGCGGTGCCCCCCTCCATAGTTTTCCACCTTGGTCATATCATCGTAGTGCTTAGGCGAAGCCCTGCGCCAGTAACTTCATCATCACTGTCACCATGCCGTCATGCTGACGGAACTCTCCCTCGGCCTCAAATGGATCTAGAGTTCGAGGGACATCACCGAGTTGAACGTGTGCAGATCACGGAGGTGGCAAGCATTCGGTACTTGATCGGTTGAATCGCGAAGACGTTCGACTACATCAACCGTGTTAGATAACGCTTCCGCTTTCGGTCTACGAGGGTACATGGACACACTCTCCCCCTCGTTGCTATGCATCACCTCGTTAGATCTTGCATGATCGTAGGAAGTTTTTGAAATTACTGCGTTCCCCAACAGTGGCATCCGAGCCAGGTCTATGCGTAGATGTTATATGCACGAGTAGAACACAAAGATTTGTGGGCGATAATAGTCATACTGCTTACCTGCATATCATACTTTGATTTGGCGGTATTGCTGGATGAAGCGGCCCAGACCGACATTACATGACCACGTTCATGAGACTGGTTCTATCGACGTGCTTATGCACATAGGTGGCTGGCGGATGTCTTTTTCTCCAACTTTAGTTTAATCGAGTGTGGTTACGCCCGGTCTTTGTTGAAGGTTAAAACAACACACTTGACGAAAAATCGTTGTGGTTTTGATGCGTAGGTAAGAACGGTTCTTGCTAGAAGCCCATAGCAGTCACGTAAAACTTGCAACAACAAAGTAGTGGATGTCTAACTTGTTTTTGCAGAGCTTGCTGTGATGTGGTATGGTCAAGGCAAGATGTGATATAAATTGTTGTATGAGATGATCATGTTTTGTAACAAAGTTATCGGCAACTGGCAGGAGCCATATGGTTATCGCTTTATTGTATGCAATGCAGTCGCCATGTAACTATTTTACTTTATCACTAAGCGGTAGCGATAGTCGTAGTAACAATAGTTGGCGAGACGACAACGATGCTATGATGGAGATCAAGGTGTTGCGCCGGTGACCATGGAGATCATGATGATGCTTTGGTGATGGAGATCATGATCACAAGATGATGATGTTAATATCATGTCACATATTTTGGTTGCATGTGATGTTTATATTTTATGCATCTTATTTTGCTTAGTACGGCGGTAGCTTTATAAGATGATCCCTTACTAAATTTCAAGGTATAAGTGTTCTCCCTGTGTATGCACCATTGCGACAATTATTCATGCTGCGACACCACGTGATGATCAGGTGTGATAGGATCTACATTCACATACAACGAGTGCAAGCCAGATTTGCACACGTAGAATACTCGGGTTAAACTTGACGAGCCTAGCATATGCAGATATGGCCTTGGAACACTGGAGACCGAAAGGTCGAGCGTGAATCATATAGTAGATATGATCAACATAGTGATGTTCACCATTGAAAACTACTCCATCTCACGTGATGATCGGACATGGTTTAGTTCATTTGGATCATGTGATCATTTAGATGACTAGAGGGATGTCTATCTAAGTGGGAGTTCTTAAGTAATATGATTAATTGAACTTTAATTAATCATGAACTTAGTCCTGATAGTATTTTTCAAATTATGTTGTAGATCAATAGCTCACGCTGTAGCTTCCCTATGTTTTTATATGTTCCTAGAGAAAACTAAGTTGAAAGATGATAGTAGCAATGATGCGGACTGGGTCCGTAATCTGAGGTTTATCCTCATTGCTGCACAGAAAAATTATGTCCTTGATGCATCGCTAGGTGACAGACCTATTGCAGGAGCAGATGCAGACGTTATGAATGTTTGGCTAGCTCAATATGATGACTACTTGATAGTTTAGTGCACCATGCTTTACAACTTAGAACCGGGACTTCAAAAACGTTTTTGAAACATCACGGGGCATATGAGATGTTCCAAGAGCTGAAATTGGTATTTCAGACTTATGCTCGTGTCAAGAGGCATGAGACCTCTGACAAGTACTTTGCCTAAAAGATGGAGGAGAATTTCTCAACTAGTGAGCACGTGCTCAGAATGTCTGGGTACTACAATCACTTGAATCAAACAGGAGTTAATCTTCCAGATAAGATAGTGATTGACAGAGTTCTCTAGTCGCCACCACCAAGTTACTGGAACTTCATGATGAACTATAGTATGCAAGGGATGACGAAAACTATTCCCGAGCTCTTCATGATGCTGAAATCGACGAAGGTAGAAATCAAGAAAAGTATCAAGTGTTGATTGACAAGACCACTAGTTTCAAGAAAAAGGGCAAAGGGAAAGAAAGGGAACTTCAAGAAGAATGGAAAGCAAGTTGCCAGTCCCGTGAAGAAGCCCAAAGCTGGATCTAATCCTGAAACTAAGTGATTTTGCTGCAAAGGAAATGGTCACTGGAAGCGAAACTACCCCAAATACTTGGTGGATAAGAAGGATGGCAAAGTAAACAAGGGTATATTTGATATACATGTCATTGATGTGTACCTTACTAGTGTTTATAGTAGCCCCTTTGTATTTGATACTTGTTCGGTTGCTAAGATTAGTAACTCGAAACAGGAGTTACAGAATAAACAAGACTAGTTGAGGGTGAAGTGACGATGTGTGTTGGAAGTGGTTCCAAGATTGATATGATCATCATTGCACACTCCCTATACTTTCAAGATTAGTGTTCAACCTAAATAAATGTTATTTGGTGTTTGCATTGAGCATAAATATGATTAGATCATGTTTATTGCGATATGATTATTCATCTAAGACAGAGAATAAATTGTTATTCTATTTACATGAATAAAAACTTCGATGGTCATACACCCAATGCTTATGGTTTATTGAATCTTGATCGTAGTGATACACATATTCATAATAGTGATGCCAAAAGATGCAAAGTTGATAATGATAGTCCAACATATTTGTGGCACTACCGTTTGGGTCATATCTGTGTAAAGCGCATGAAGAAACTCCATAAAGATGGACTTTTGGAATCACTTGATTATGAATCATTTGATGCTTGCGAACCGTGCCTTATGGGAAAGATGACTAAAACTCTTTTCTCCGGAATAATGGAACGAGCTAGTGACTTATTGGAAATAATACATACCGATGTATGTGATCCAGTGAGTGTTGATGCTTGTGGCGGGTATCATTATTTTTTGACCTTCACAAATGATTTGAGAAAATATGGGTATATCTACTTAATGAAACACAAGTCTGAAACATTTGAAAAGTTCAAAGAATTTAAGAGTGAAGTGGAGAATCTTCGTAACAAGAAAATAAAGTTTCTATGATCTGATCACAGAGGAGAATATTTGAGTTACGAGTTTGGCCTTCATTTAAAACAATGTGGAATAGTTTCACAGCTCACGGCACATAGAACACCACAGCGTAATGGTGTGTCCGAACATCAAAACCGCACTTTATTGGATATGGTGCGATCTATGATGTCTCTTACCGGGTTACCTCTATATTTTTGGGGTTGTGCATTAGAGACAGCTGCATTCACTTTAAATAGGGCACCATCAAAATCCGTTGAGATGACGCCTTATGAACTGTAGTTTGGCAAGAAACCAAAGTTGTCGTTTCTTAAAGTTTGCGGCTGCGATGCTTATGTGAAAAAGCTTCAACCTGATAAGCTCGAACCCAAATCAGAGAAATGTGTCTTCAAAGGATACCCAAAGGAAACTGTTGGGTACACCTTCTATCACAGATCCGAAGGCAAGATCGTTGCTAAAAATGGATCCTTTCTAGAGAAGGAGTTTCTCTCGAAAGAAGTGAGTGGGAGGAAAGTAGAACTTGATGAGGTAATTGTACCTTCTCCCAAATTGGAAAGTAGTTCATCGCAGAAATTAGTTCTAGTGATTCCTACAACAATTAGTCAGGAAGCTAATGATGATGATCATGAAACTTCAGATCAAGTTAGTACAGAACATCGTAGGTCTTCTAGAGTATGGTCCACACCAGAATGGTATGGTAATCCTATTCTGGAAGTCATGTTACTAGAGCATGATGAACCTACGAACTATGAGGAAGCGATGATGAGCCTAGATTCCGCGAAATGGCTTGAGGCCATGAAATCTGAGATGGGATCCATGTATGAGAACAAAGTGTGGACTTTGGTGGATTTGCCCGATGATCGGCAAGCCATAGAATATAAATGGATCTTCAAGTGGAAGATGAACACTGATAGTTGTGTTACTATCTACAAAGCTCGACTTGTCGCAAAAGGTTTTCAAAAAGTTCAAGGAGTTAACTACGATGAGACTTTCTCACCCGTAGCGATACTTAAGTCTGTCTCAATCATGTTAGCAATCGCCGCATTTTATGATTATGAGATTTGGCAGATGGATGTCAAAATTGTATTCCTGAATGGATTTCTTGAAGAAGAGTTGTATATGATGCAACCAGAAGGTTTTTTCAATCCAAAGGGTGCTAACAAAGTGTGCAATCTCCAGCGATCCCTTTATGGACTGGTGCAAGCTTCTCGGAGTTGGGATAAACGCTTTGACAGTGTGATCAAAGCATATGGTTTTATACAGACTTTTGGAGAAGCCTGTATTTACAAGAAAGTGAGTGGGAGCTCTGTAGAATTTCTAATATTGTATGTGGATGTCATATTTTTGATTGGAAATGATATAAAATTTCTGGATAGCATAAAGGGATACTTGAAATAAGAGTTTTTCAATGAAAGACCTTGGTGAAGCTGCTTACATATTGGGCATCAAGATCTATAGAGATAGATCAAGACGCTTGATAAGATTTTTCAATGACTAAATACCTTGACAAGTTTTAGAAAGTGTTCAGAATGGATCATTCAAAGAAGGAGTTCTTGTCTGTATTACAAGGTGTAAATTTGAGTAAAGACTCAAAGCCCGACCATGGCAGAAGATAGAAATAGAATGAAAGTCATTCCCTATGCTAGAGTCATAAGTTCTATAAAGTATGATGTACTGTGTACTAGACCTATTGTGTACCTTGCCATGAGTTTGGCAAAGGGGTACAATAGTGATCTAAGAGTAGATCACTGGATAGTGGTCAAAATTATCCTTAGTGAGTACTAAGGAAATGTTTCTCGGTGATGGGGGTGATAAAGAGTTCGTCGTAAAGAGTTCCGTTGATACAAACTTTTACACCGATCCAGATGACCCTAAGTCTCAATCTGGATACATATTGGAAGTGGGAGAAATTAGCTAGAGTAGCTCTATGCAGAGCATTGTAGACATAGAATATTTGCAAAATACATACGGCTCTAATTGTGACAGACCCGTTAACTAAACTTCTCTCACGAACAAAACATGATTGATGTCTACTATACAACCTTCTTCTTGTAGACGTTGTTGGGCCTGCAAGTGCACAGGTTTGTAGGACAGTAGCAAATTTCCCTCAAGTGGATGGCCTAAGGTTTATCAATCCATGGGAGGCGTAGGATGAAGATGGTCTCTCTCAAGCAACCCTTCAACCAAATAACAAAGAGTATCTTGTGTCCCCAACACACCCAATACAATGGTAGATTGTATAGGTGCACTAGTTCGGCGAAGAGATGGTGATACAAGTGCAATATGGATGGTAGATATAGGTATTTGTAATCTGAAATTATAAAAACAGCAAGGTAACTAATGATAAAAGTGAGCGTAAACGGTATTGCAATGATAGGAAACAAGGCCTAGGGTTCATACTTTCACTAGTGCAAGTTCTCTCAACAATAATAACATAGATAGATCATATAACAATCCCTCAACATGCAACAAAGAGTCACTCCAAAGCCACTAATAGAGGAGAACAAATCAAGAGATTATGGTAGGGTACGAAACCACCTCAAAGTTATTCTTTCGGATCGATCTATTCAAGAGTTCGTAGTAAAATAACATGAAGCTATTCTTTCTGCTCAATCTATCATAGAGTTCATACTAGAATAACACCTTAAGACACAAATCAACCAAAACCCTAATGTCACCTGGATACTCCATTGTCACCTCAAGTATCCGTGGGCATGATTATACGATATGCATCACACAATCTCAGATTCATCTATTCAACCAACACAAAGTACTTCAAAGAGTGCCCCAAAGTTTCTACCGGAGAGTCAAGGCAAGAACGTGTGCCAACCCCTATGCATAGGTTCATGGGCGGAACCCGCAAGTTGGTCACCAAAACATACATCAAGTGGCACATGATATCCCATTGTCACCACAGATAAGCATGGCAAGACATACATCAAGTGTTCTCAAATCATTAAAGACTCAATCCGATAAGATAACTTCAAAGGGAAAACTCAATTCATCACAAGAGAGTAGAGGGGGGAGAAACATCATAAGATCCAACTATAATAGCAAAGCTCGCGATACATCAAGATCGTGCCATAGAGGGAACACGAGAGAGAACACGAGAGAGAGAGAGAGATCAAACACATAGCTACTGGTACATGCCCTCAGCCCCGAGGGTGAACTACTCCCTCCTTGTCATGGAGAGCGCCGGGATGATGAAGATGGCCACCGGTGAAGGATCCCCCTCCGGCAGGGTGCCGGAACGGGCTCCCGAGAGGTTTTTGGTGGCTATAGAGGCTTGCGGCGGTGGAACTCCCGATCTATCTTTATATTCGATGTTTTTAGGGTACATAGGCTTATATAGGCGAAAGAAGTCGGTCGGGGGAGCCTCGAGGGGCCCACGAGAGGGTAGGGCACACCCAGGGGGTGGGCGCCCCCCTGTCTCGTGGCTTCCTTGATGACCCCCCGGCTTGCACTCCAAGTCTCCTGGATCATAATCTTTCCAAAAATCACGCTGCCGAAGGTTTCATTCCGTTTGGACTCCGTTTGATATTCCTTTTCTTCGAAATACTGAAACAGGCAATAAAACAACAATATGGGTTGGGCCTCCAGTTAATAGGTTAGTCCCAAAAGTGATATAAAAGTGTATAATAAAGCCCATAATCATTAAAAATAGATAATATAATAGCATGGAACAATCAAAAATTATAGATACATTGGAGACGTATCAAGCATCCCCAAGCTTAATTCCTGCCCGTCCTCGAGTAGGTAAATGATAAAAACAGAATTTTTGATGTGGAATGCTACCTAGCATAATTCTTAATGTATTTCTCTTTATTGTGGCATGAATGTTCAGATCCAAATGATTCAAAATAAAAGTTCATATTGATAAAAGAAATAGTAATACTTCAAGCATACTAATAAAAGCAATCATGTCTTCTCAAAATAACATGCCTAAAGAAAGTTCATCTCTATAAAATCATATAGTTAGGCTATGCTTCATTTTTGTCACACAAAGATGTTCCCAACTTCTATACCCCCAATGGCAAGCCAAGCAATCGTTTCGTACTTAAATAATCTCAAACTTTTTCAACCTTCACGCAATACATGAGCGTGAGCGATGGATATAGCACTATGGGTGGAATATAATAATGATTGGGGATTGTGTGGAGAAGACAAAAAGGAGAAAGTCTCACATTGACGAGGATAATCAACGGTCTATGGAGATGCCCATCAATTGATGTCAACATGAGGAGTAGGGATTGCCATGCAACGAATGCACTAGAGCTATAAATGAATGAAAGCTCAACAAAGGAAAACTAGTGGGTGTGCATCCAAATTGCTTGCTCACGAAGACCTAGGGCATTTGAGGAAGCCCATCGTAGGAATATACATGCCAAGTTCTATAATGAAAAATTCCCACTAGTATATGAAAGTGACAACCTATGAGACTCTCTACATGAAAAACATGGTGCTACTTTGAAGCACAATATATGAGACTCACTACATGAAGAACAAGGTGCTACTTTGAAGCACAAGTGTGGAAAAAGAGATAGTAACATTGACCCTTTTTATTTATTTTCTCTCTTTTTTTCTTATTTTTTTTGGCCTTTCTTTTTTATCTTTAGGCCTTTTTTTTGGGCAATGCTCTAATAATGATGATCATCACACTTTTATTGATTACAACACATGAATTACAACTCAAAACTAGAACAAGATATGACTCTATATGAATGCCTCCGGCGGTGTACCGGGATGGTGCAATGAATCAAGAGTGACATGTATGAAAAATTATGCATGGTGGCTTTGCCACAAATACGATGTCAACTACACTATCATGCAATGGCAATATGACTAAAGTAATGTATGTCATGATAAATGATGAACGGAATGGTGGAAAGTTGCATGGCAATATATCTCGGAATGGTTATGGAAATGCCATAAATAGGTAGGTATGGTGGCTGTTTTGAGGAAGATATAAGGAGGTTTATGTGTGATAGAGCGTATCATATCACGGGGTTTGGATGCACTGGCGAAGTTTGAACCAACTCTCAAGGTGAGAAAGGGCAATGCACGGTACCGAAGAGGCTAGCAATGATGGAAATGTAAAAGTGCGTATAATCCATGGACTCAACATTAGTCAAAAGAACTCATATACTTATTGCAAAAATTTAGAAGTCATCAAAAACCAAGCACTACGCGCATGCTCCTAGGGGGATAGATAGGTAGGAAAAGACCATCGCTCGTCCCCGACCGCCACTCATAAGGATGCACAAGCCAGGTACACTTCATGCTTCAAATTTGTTACACAACTTTAACCATACGTGCATTCTACGGGACTTGCTAACTTCAACACAAGCATTCTTTAAATTCATAATCACCCAACTAGCATGACTTTAATATCACTACCTCCATATCTCAAAACAATTATCAAGTATCAAGTTGATCATAGCATCCAATTCACTTCCTATGATAATTTTCATTCAAAATACTATGCTATTTAAGACTCTCAAAATAATATAAGTGAATTATGAGAGTTCATTAATTTCTACAAAATAGAACCACAGCCGTGCTCTAAAAAGATATAAGTGAAGCACTAGAGCAAACGACAAACTACTCCAACAAGATATAAGTGAAGATCAATGAGTAGATAAATAATTATGCAACTATGCGAAGACTCTCTCTCTCATTTAAGAATTTCAGATCTGGTTATTTTATTCAAACATCAAGCAAAGCAAAACAAAATGACATTGCAAGGATAGCACAACTCATGTGAAGAAGCAAAAAACTTAGGTTCAACCGATACTAACCGATAGTTGTTGAAGAAGAAAGGTGGGATGCCTACCAGGGCATCCCCAAGCTTAGATGCTTGAGACTTCTTGGAATATTATCTTGTGGTGCCTTGGTCATGCCCAATCTTGAGCTTTTGGGTCTCCTTAATTCCTTCCATATCACGGTTTCTCTTTTTATCAAAAGCTTCATCCACACCAAACTCAACAAGAACTCATGAGATAGGTTAGTATAAACCAATGCAACACATTATCATTTTCTACTGTAACAAATTACTAAGACTATTATTCAACATTTAATACTAAATGTCTCTGCATATTTAACACTCCTATCATCAAATAGAATCATTAAACAAGCAAACATATGCAAACAATGCAAACATAACAGCAATCTGCCAAAACAGTATAGTCTGTAAAGAATGCAAGATTCATCATACTTACCTAACTCCAAAAATTATAACAAAAATACTAAGATGTAAAATATTTATCAGATCCCATTGTCCAAAAAGATTCAACATTATATCACTCTCTGACTTTTCTAGGGAATTTTTGCAACAGCGGTAAACTTTCTGTTTTCAAACAGCAACATGTATACTAGCAAAATAACCATGGTAACGGCTATCCTTGATATTTTTATTGAAAATAAAGATGAAAACATTAATATAAATAACAGAAAGAAAATACTAACAAAACAAAATGATGCTCCAAGCAAAACACATATCATGTGGCGAATAAAAATATAGCTCCAAGTAAAATTACCGATGAACGAAGACGAAAGAGGGGATGCCTTCCGGGGCATCCCCAAGCTTAGTTGCTTGGTTGTCCTTGAATATTACCTTGGGGTTCCTTGGGAATCCCCAAGATTAGGCTCTTGCCACTCCTTATTCCATAGTCCATCGAATCTTTACTAAAAACTTGAAAACTTCAACCACACAAAACTCAAAACAAAACTCGTAAGCTTCGTTAGTATAAGAAAATAAATCACCACTTAGGTACTGTAATGAACTCATTCTAAATTCATATTGGTGTTAAACCTACTGTATTCCAACTTCTCTATGGTTCATACCCTTACATACTAGCCATATATTCATCAAAATAAGCAAACAACACATAGAAAACAGAATCTGTCAAAAACAGAACAGTCTATAGTAATCTGTATCAAACGTATACTTATGGAACCCCAAAAATTATGAAATAAATTGGTGTACTTGAGGAATTTTTCTATTAATCATCTGCAAAAAGAATCAACCTAAAACGACACTCCAGTAAATAACGAAAGCTAATCTCGTGAGCGCAAAGTTTCTGTTTTTTACAGCAAGATCATAAAGACTTCACCCAAGTCTTCACAAAGGCTCTACTTGGCACTTTATTGAAACAAAAGCTATAAAACATGATTACTAAAGTAGAATAATCATGTGGACACCCAAAAACATTAAGGGTAAATATTGGGTTGTCTCCCAACAAGCGCTTTTCTTTAATGTCTTTCTAGCTAGGCATGATGATGGCAATGATGCTCACATAAAAGATAAGAATTGAGACGTAAAGAGAGAATCATGAATAATATGACTAGCACATTTAAGTCTAACCCACTTCCTATGCATAGGTATTTTGTGAGCAAACAACCTTTGGGAACAATAATCAGTTAGCATAGGAAGGCAAAACAAGCATAACTTCAAGATTTTAAGCACATAGAGAGGAAACTTGATATTATTGCAATATGTAGAAGCATATGAACCTCTCTCATAATAATTTTCAGTAGCATCATGAATGAACTCAACAATATAACCAGCACCTAAAGCATTCTTTTCATGATCTACAAGCATAGAACATTTATTACTCTCCACATAAGCAAAATTCTTCTCATTCGGAATGGTGGGAGTATCATAAGAGAGTTGAACACTAAAAATTGTTTCCACATTAAAAGAGTAATGTTCAGAAAAAGGGTAATCATAATCATGGCCAGTTTTATAAATATAATCATCACTACTTTTTATAGCATAAGTTTCATCACAATAATCATCATAAGTAGCAAGTTCGTTCTCATCACAATCGATTGAAACCTCTCCCAAGATAGTGGAATCACTAAATAAATTTGACACTCTTCCAAATCCACTTTCATATTCATCACAATAAGATTCAACATCGTCCAAAATAGTGGGATCACTACTTCCTAAAGTTGACACTCTTCCAAACCCACTTTCGTCAATATAATCATAAAAAAGAGGAATGCTATCATCATAACAACTTTGGATATCAAAACATGGGATGCTAAAAATATCATCTTCATTAAAAGTAGCATCCCCAAGCTTGGTACGAGCATTAATTCCAGCAAATATATTCTCAAATATTTCATCCTCATCAAACATAGCTTCCCCAAGCTTGGGCCTTTTCATATCATAATCATTCTCATCATTGATAGTATGGATAACACCAATAGTATAGCAATTATCATCATCACAATGAGTAGTAGGAGCAACATCACTTGAGAGGGATACATTTTTACCTTTGCTGCCCCTTCTCTTCCTTTTCTTCTTCACATTATGTGTGGGTTCAACTTTCTTTATTGATGGGATTGGTTGAATAGAAAGCTCCTCCTCGTTACCTGATTCATCATAAGAAATAATAGGAGGAGATTGGGAAGTCTCTTAGCTTTGATTAGTATTATCATCATCTTCTATTTGCTTTCTTTTCTTTATGTAATTGGCAATATAAGGATTTTCAATGCAATTCACCGCACAATACAAATAAATCTTCTTTAGATCAAAATCAAGAACTTTCTTAAGGGCAAAACCTGGAAGATCCTTAGTTAAACGTTTCCATTCTTCATAACCTTAAAGAAAACTAAGTTTATTATAGTGTGCAAGGGAAATCAAATCATCACAATTTGTTGACAAGATTCGATCATGAAATAATCTGCATAGGTGATGTAGATGACCACGTTCATTGCATAGTTCACAAGTACGGCAAAGGAAATGTAAATTTCAGCACCCCTATTTAACTTTTCTTGCAACAATTTAGTTTTTACATGCTTATGCCTCTTGCAATATATATCTTCTCTATTCGGTGTGCTCATGCAAACATGCATTCCACAAAAGTTGACATGCTCATAAGAGACATTTTCATCATGACTAGTGCAATCATCATTAGTACTATGGATATTTAAAGAGTTCATCCTAACAACATTGCAATCATGATCATCAATCAAAGATTTAGTGCAATTTTTTTATAGATTTCTTCTTCTAGCACTTGAGCACAATTTTCCTTACCATCATTCTCACGAAAGATATTAAAAAGACGAAGCGTATGAGACAAACTAAATTCCATTTATTTGTAGTTTTCTTTTATAGACTAAACTAGTGATAAAATAAGAAACAAAAAGATTCGATTGCAAGATCTAA
The DNA here is from genome assembly GCF_018294505.1 of Triticum aestivum. Classification (NCBI taxonomy): domain Eukaryota; kingdom Viridiplantae; phylum Streptophyta; class Magnoliopsida; order Poales; family Poaceae; genus Triticum; species Triticum aestivum. The sequence goes on from NC_057801.1 coordinate 145,737,934, forward strand.
AGATATACCTTCAAGCACTCACCTCCCTGGCAACGGCGCCAAAAAAGAGCTTGATGTCTACTACACAACCTTCTTCTTGTAGACGTTGTTGGGCCTGCAAGTGCACAGGTTTATAGGACAGTAGCAAATTTCCCTCAAGTGGATGACCTAAGGTTTATCAATCTGTGGGAGGCGTAGGATGAAGATGGTCTCTCTCAAGCAACCCTGCAACCAAATAACAAAGAGTCTCTTGTGTCCCCAACACACCCAATACAATGGTAGATTGTATAGGTGCACTAGTTCGACGAAGAGATGGTGATACAAGTGCAATATGGATGGTAGATATAGGTATTTGTAATATGAAATTATAAAAACAGCAAGGTAACTAATGATAAAAGTGAGCGTAAACGGTATTGCAATGACAGGAAACAAGGCCTAGGGTTCATACTTTCACTAGTGCAAGTTCTCTCAACAATAATAACATAGATAGATCATATAACAAGCCCTCAACATGCAACAAAGAGTCACTCCAAAGCCACTAATAGAGGAGAACAAATCAAGAGATTATGGTAGGGTACGAAACCACCTCAAAGTTATTCTTTCGGATCGATCTATTCAAGAGTTCGTAGTAAAATAACATGAAGCTATTCTTTCCGCTCAATCTATCATAGAGTTCATACTAGAATAACACCTTAAGACACAAATCAACCAAAACCCTAATGTCACCTAGATACTCCATTGTCACCTCAAGTATCCATGGGCATGATTATACGATATGCATCACACAATCTCAGATTCATCTATTCAACCAACACAAAGTACTTCAAAGAGTGCCCCAAAGTTTCTACCGGAGAGTCAAGGCAAGAACGTGTGCCAACCCCTATGCATAGGTTCATGGGCGGAACCCGCAAGTTGGTTACCAAAACATACATCAAGTGGCACATGATATCCCATTGTCACCACAGATAAGCACGGCAAGACATACATCAAGTGTTCTCAAATCATTAAAGACTCAATCCGATAAGATAACTTCAAAGGGAAAACTCAATTCATCACAAGAGAGTAGAGGGGGGAGAAACATCATAAGATCCAACTATAATAGCAAAGCTCGCGATACATCAAGATCGTGCCATAGAGGGAACATGAGAGAGAACACGAGAGAGAGAGAGAGAGAGAGAGAGATCAAACACATAGCTACTGGTACATGCCCTCGGCCCCGAGGGTGAACTACTCCCTCCTTGTCATGGAGAGCGCCGGGATGATGAAAATGGCCACCGGTGAAGGAACCCCCTCTGGCAGGGTGCTGGAACGGGCTCCCAAGAGGTTTTTGGTGGCTATAGAGGCTTGCGGCCGCGGAACTCCCAATCTATCTTTATATTCGATGTTTTTAGGGTACGTAGGCTTATATAGGTGAAAGAAGTTGGTCGGGGGAGCCTCGAGCGGCCAAAAAGAAGTTCCTCGATGACCCCCCGGCTTGCACTCCAAGTCTCCTGGATCATAATCTTTCCAAAAATCACGCTGCCAAAGGTTTCATTCCGTTTGGACTCCGTTTGATATTCCTTTTCTTCGAAATACTGAAACAGGCAATAAAAGAGCGATATGGGTTGGGCCTCCGGTTAATAGGTTAGTCCCAAAAGTGATATAAAAGTGTATAATAAAGCCCATAATCATTCAAAGCAGATAATAAAATAGCATGGAACAATCAAAAATTATAGATACGTTGGAGACGTATCAATGATCACACCTTAGTACTCTTTGGGTGCTAATCACATAGCGATGTGAACTGGATTATTGACTCTAGTAAAGCCTTTGGGTGTTGGTCACATGGCGATGTGAACTATGGGTGTTAATCACATACAGATGTGAACTATTGGTGTTAAATCACATGGCGATGTGAACTAGAATATTGACTCTAGTGCAAGTGGGAGAGTGAAGGAAATATGCCCTAGAGGCAATAATAAAGTTATTATTTATTTCCTTATTTCATGATAAATGTTTATTATTCATGCTAGAATTGTATTAACCGGAAACTTAGTACATGTGTGAATACATAGACAAAACATAGTGTCCCTAGTATGCCTCTACTTGACTAGCTCATTAACCAAAGATGGTTATGTTTCCTAACCATAGACATGTGTTGTCATTTGATGAACGGGATCACATCATTAGGAGAATTATGTGATGGACAAGACCCATCGTTAGCTTAGCATCGTGATCGTTATAGTTGCATTGCTACTGCTTTCTTCATGACTTATACATGTTCCTCAGACTATGCGATTATGCAACTCCCCAATACCGAAGGAACACTTTGTGTGCTACCAAATGTCACAACATAAAAGGGTGATTATAAAGGTTCTCTACAGGTGTCTCCGAAGGTGTTTGTTGGGTTGGCATAGATCAAGATTAGGATTTGTCACTCCATGTTTCGAAGAGGTATCCCTGGGCCCTCTTGGTAATGCTCATCACTATAAGCCTTGCAAGCATTGTAACTAATGAGTTAGTTGCAGGATGAAGTATTACAGAACGATTAAAGAGACTTGCCAGTAATGAGATTGAACTAGGTATGATGATACCGACGATCGAATCTCGGGCAAGTAACATACCGATGACAAAGGGAACAACGTATGTTGTTATGTGGTTTGACCGATAAAGATCTTCGTAGCATATGTAGGAACCAATATGAGCATCCAGGTTCCGCTATTGGTTATTGACCGAAGACGTGTCTCGGTCATGTCTACATAGTTCTCGAACCCGTAGGGTCCGCATGCTTAACGTTTGATGACGATTGGTATTATGAGTTTATGTGATTCGATGTACTGAAGGTTGTTCGGAGTCCTGGATGTGATCACGGACATGACGAGGAGTATCAAAATGGTCGAGACATAAAGATTGATATATTGGACGACTATATTCGGACTCCGGAAGTGTTCCAGAGAAGTTTCGGATAAAACCATAGTGCTGGAGGGTTACCAGAACCCCCCGGGGGAACTAGTGGGCATCGATGGGCCTTAGTGGAGAGAGAGGAGGGCCACAGGAGGGATGCCCCCCTTGAGTCTGAATAGGACAAGGGAAGGGGGGCGGTGCCCCCACTTTCCTTCTCCCTCTCTCCTTCTTGGTGGAAACCTACTAGGACTTGGAGTCCTAGTAGGATTCCCCCTTTGGGGGCGCACCAAGGAGGGTTGGCCGGCCTCCCCTCTCCTCCTTTATATACGGGGTAGGGGGCACCCCATAGACACACAAGTAGAACAAGTTGATCTTTAGCCGTGTGCGGTGCCCCCCTCCATAGTTTTCCACCTTGGTCATATCGTCGTAGTGCTTAGGCGAAGCCCTGCGCCGGTAATTTCATCATTACCGTCACCACGCCATCGTGATGACGGAACTCTCCCTCGGCCTCAGCTGGATCTAGAGTTCGAGGCATGTCACCGAGCTAAACTTGTGCAAATTACAAAGGTGGCAAGCGTTTGGTACTTGATAAGTTGAATCGCGAAGACGTTCAACTACATCAACCGCATTACATAACGCTTCCGCTTTTGGTCTAGGAGGGTTCGTGGACACACTCTCCCCCTTGTTGCTATGCATCACCTAGATAGATCTTGCATGATAGTAGGATGTTTTTGAAATTACTGCGTTCCCCAACAGTCAAAACCGCCAGATCTCTGGTAGGGGGTCCCAAACTGTGCGTCTAAGGATCGAAGGTAACAAGGAGGCAGGGGACACGGGGTTTACCCAGGTTCAGGCCCTCTTAATGGAGGTAATACCCTACTTCCTGCTTGATTGACTATGATAAATATAGGGGTCACAAGAGTTGATATACCTCAAGATCTTAATGGCTAAACCCTAGATGTCTAGCCTGTATGATTGTGATCTTGCCCTATGGACTAAACCCTCCAGTTTATATAGACATCGGAGGGATCTAGGGTTGTACAGAGTTGGTTACAGAGGAAATAAAGTACGTGATCTGAATGCCAAGCTTGCCTTCCACGCCAAGGAGAGTCCCAGTCGGACACAGGGAAGGTTCCTCTATCTTGTATCTTCATGGCCCATCAGTCCGGCCCATGTCACATAGCACGGACGCCCGAGGACCCCCTATTCCAGGACTCCCTCAGCCTCCTCAATGTCAAGCTTCCTCCTCTTCATGGTCTCCTCCATGTCAAGCTTCTTCGTTTGAGATCTAGGTATATCTTCATTTGCTCCTCCTTCCCTTTGCTCCTCCTCTCTTCTCGCACTTCCTTTTGGCTCATTATATTCTCCAAAGTTCTTTCCAAGGCTATAGAAGAAGCATCACGCTTCTCGTCGGCCTTCGAGCTTGTCTTGCCCCTCGGCCTGTTGAGTAATTCTCCCTCATGAGCCAGGGCCTCCTTCCCTCCTTTCTTCTTACGAGCGGCATATTGGTCTTTGAACTTGGGGAAATCTTTGATGAGCACCCAACAATGTGTGAGAGTAAATTGCTTGTTTTTGTGTCAGGCCTTGAAGGCCTCCAAAGATTGGAATGCCTACACAATCAAAGATGCAGCTACAATTGTAACATGAAACGGCACAAAATGCATCAAACATAAATGGCATGCCAACATGAAAGGACATAAATGGCATACCAAGTCACCAAGCCCTAGGCCACTAACGGGATGGGCATGTGATAACCTACAAGTATATGGGATCGTTTGTAGCCTTCTTCGATAAATAAGAGTGTCTAACCCAACGAGGAGCTAAAGGTAGAACCAATATTCCCTCGAGTTCTATCGACCACCGATACAACTCTACGCACACTTGACGTTTGCTTTACCTAAAACAAGTATGAAACTATTTCGCAAGAATAAAACTATTAGTACTTTGCCAGAATAATACTACGAATAAGTTAGAAGGTAATAAAAGTGGATAGCTTTTGTCAACAAGAAAGTCATTTGTCCCTAGGCAATCAATAACAAGTACCGGTAATCATTCTTGTAATTATATATGTGGGAGAGGCATGAGCTAACATACTTTCTCTACTTGGATCGTATGCACTTATGATTGGAAATCTAGCAAGCATCCGCAACTACTAAAGATCATTAAGGTCATGAAATCCAACCATAGCATTAAGTATCAAGTCCTCTTTATCCCATGCACAACAACCCACCTACTCGGGTTTAAGCTTTTGTCACTCTCGCAACCCACCATAAGCGAATCATGAACGTATTGCAACACCCTACAACAGGGGGCCCTCATGTTTGCGTGAGACAGAGGGCACCGTAGGACAGCACCATAAATAAAATATATAATCATACCAACCAAGATCATGATTAACCCATAGGACAAAACAGATCTACTCAAACATCATAGGATAGCCAAATATCATTGGAAAATAATATATGGAGTTGAGAACCATGTTTAAGTAGAGATTACAGCAGGGAGAAGGGGTGTTACACCGCTGCATAGAGGGGGGAGAAATTTGATGTTGACGGTAGCTAGGTTGTTGATGTAGATCGTCGTCCTGATTCTTGCCCTGGCGGCACTCCAGCGCCACCGAGAGAGAGGGGGAGAGAGCCCCCTCCTTCTTCTTCTTGCTTGCCCACCACCTATATGGGAGGAGAGTTCCCCCTCTGGTCCTTATCCTCCATGGTGGCGGAGGGGCGGGAGCCCCTACGAGATTGGATCTCCCTCTCTGTTCTCTTCTCTTTCGGGTTCCCCAGATCTGGCCCTTCACGATTTCTTAAATTCCCGGAGATCCGTAACTCCGATTGCGCTGAATTTTTACATGATTTTTTTTCATAAATTATCATTATTTCGCCATAAGAACGTCTCCAACCGACGTTCGAGGAGGGCACAAGACACCAGGGTGAGCCTGGTGGGTTGTGGGCACTGTGGGCCCCCGTTTGCGTTGATTCCACCTCGTAAAAATCAAATAAATTCCAAAATAGTTCTCCGTAAATTTTTATCACGTTTGGACTTTGTTTGATATGGATTTTCTGTGATACAAAAAACTTGCAAAAAAACAGGAACTGTCACTAGGCACTGGATCAATAGGTTAGTCCAATAAATCATATAAAAAGTTGCCAAAAATACGTGAAAGTTGTATAATATTGGCATGGAACAATCAAAAATTATAGATACGACGGAGACGTATCAGCATCCCCAAGCTTAATTCCTGCCCGTCCTCTAGTAGGTAAATGATAAAAAAAGATAATTTTTGGTGTGGAATGCTACCTAGCATAAACTTGAACATATATCTAATCATGGCATGAATATTAAGACATAAGTGATTCAAAGCAATAGTCTATAATTTGACATGAAGACATCAATACTCAGGCATGCCAATAAGTAATCATGTCTTTCAAAATATCAATGCTAATGAACGTTATCCCTACAAAATCATATAGCTTTGTCATGCTCTGTCTTCTTAACACAAAGTATAAATCATGTACTAGCCCGGTGTCAGCTAAGCAATTGGTTCATACTTTTTAACGCACTTCAACCTTTTCAACCCTCACACAATACATGAGCGCGAGCCATGGATATAGCACTATGGGTGGAATAGAGTATGATGATAGGGGTAAATATAGAGAAGACAAAAAAGTAAGAAAGTCTCACATCGATGCGTCTAACCAACTGGATATGGAGATGCCCATCAATTTATATCAATGCAAGGAGTAGGGATTGCCATGCAACGAATGCACTAAGAGCTACAAGTGTATGAAAGCTCCATATGAAAACTAAGTGGGTGTGCATCTAACCCTATAATGAAAAATCCCCACTAGTATATGAAAGTGACAACATAGGAGACTCTCCATATGAAAAACATTGTGCTACTTTGAAGCACAAGTGTGGAACTAGCATGCCCCTTCTCTCTCTTTTTTTTCTTTTCTTTCTTTTTCTTTTTATTTTTTTATTATATATATATGTATATATATACATATATGTATGTGTGTGTGTGTGTGTGTGTGTGTGTGTGTATACTCTCTCATTGTCCGGAGTCTCATCCCAACTTGTGGGGAACCATAGTATCCATCATCCTTTCCTCACTGGGGCAATGCTCTAATAATGAAAGTTGATGATCATCACACTTCTATTTACTTATAACTCAAAAGAAATAAAAATTACAACTTGATACCCGTAACAAAATATGACTCTATATGAATGCCTCTGGCAGTGTACCAGGATGTGCAATGATCTAGCATAACATGTATAAAAAATGATGAATGGTGGCTGAGCCACAAACACTATGTCAGCTATATGATCATGCAAAGCAATATGACAGTGAATGCTTAACTCATCAAAATGGAAGTGGTGGAAGTTGCATGTCAATATATCTTGAAATGGCTGTGAAAAGGCCATAACAGGTAGGTATGGTGGTTGTTTTAAGGAAGATATAATAAGCCTTATGTGTGATAGAGCGTATCATATCATGGGGTTTGGATGCACTTGCGAAGTTTGCACCATGCCTCGAGGTGAGAAAGGGCAATGCACGGTTGTCGGTGTCAAAACCGGCGGATATCGAGTAGGGGGTCCCGAACTGTGCGTCTAAGGCTAATGGTAACAGGAGGCGGGGGACACAATGTTTACCTAGGTTCGGGCCCTCTCGATGGAGGTAATACCCTACTTCCTGCTTGATTGATCTTGATGATATGAGTATTACAAGAGTTGATCTACCACGAGATCGTAGAGGCTAAACCTAGAAGCTAGCCTATGATTATGATTATTGTTATCCTACAGATTAAACCCTCCGGTTTAGATAGACACTGGAGGGGGCTAGGGTTACACAGAGTCGGTTACAGAGAATGGAATATCCGAATCGCCAAGCTTGCCTTCCACGCAAAGGAGAGTCCCATCCGGACACAGGACGAAGTCTTCTATCTTGTATCTTCATGGCCCAACAGTTTGGCATATGCATATAGTCCGGCTGTCTGAGGACCCCTTAATCCAGGACTCCCTTCGTAGCCCATGAACCAGGCTTCAATGACGATGAGTCCGGCGCGCATATTGTCTTTGGCATTGCAAGGAGGGTTCCTTCTCCGAATACTCCAAAGTAGATCTTGAACATAAGAATCGTGTTCGACTCTGCAAAATAAATTCCATATACCACCGTAGAGAGTATAATATCCCATGAGTCCAATCTGCTGACAATCTTTCATAGCGTGACATCACGCCACTGCCCGGTCATTATTTGAACCGTTTCTTTGCCTGTTGCTCTGTATTTCGAGGTGCGGTTTCATTGGCACGTCTTGGCGAAGCAGAGATCGTGTCCCCTTATCATGGGATGCTCATCAATACGGGCATGGGTAACCCAACTGCGCCATCTGCATGACGTTTGGGGAATAAGTGAGTTTTGGGGCAAGTGGGGAGGCACATGATTTTACTGCCTTTATAAAGGGACAAGGATTCCCCTCTTTCACCCACGCCTTCTTCTTCCTCTGTTCATTCATTCTTGAGCTCCAACGCCCAAGCTTTTTCCTTCTCCGCCAAAAAAGCATCCCGAACATGTCCGAATCTGGAGCGGGAGGCAAGTGGATGGCTTCCTCCGTCAAGAAGGAGGACATCAAGAAGCTCCGGGAGGCCGGGTACCTGGCCAAAGACATCGCTCATCGGCTTCCGACCCAGGGGCAGATCATCCCCACCACGGAGCCCTGGGAAAGGGTAGTGTTCCTCTCCCACTTCGTGCGCGGGCTGGGATTCCCCCTCCACCTATTTGTCCGCGGACTGATGTTCTACTATGGGCTAGACTTCCATGATTTAGCTCCCAACTCCATCCTCAACATCTCGGCATTCATTGTCATGTGCGAGGCCTTTCTTCGCATCACACCTCACTTCGGCCTATGGCTGAAGACCTTCAATGTGAAGCCAAAGGTGGTGAGTGGCCAACAAGCAGAGTGCGGAGTCGCCATGGTGGGCAATATGCCCAATGTCACCTGGCCCGAAGGCTCCTTTGTGGAGACCGCAAAGGGGTGGCGATCGGGGTGGTTCTATATCACCGAGCCGCGCGACTCCAACTGGGCAGCAACGCCCGAATTCCAATCCGGCATCACCATGCGGCTCACCTCCTGGCAAGAGAAGGGCTTAGCCTGGGGCTCAGAGGAAGAACTGACCGGCCTCCAAACATGTGTCCAGAACATGATAAGCAAGAAGATCAAGCTTGTCAACATGGTCCAGGTTATGCTCCTGCGCCGGATTCTTCCGTGCCAGAGCTGGATTTGTAATTTGTGGGAGTTCAACCCGGCCAAGCACCAGACGCTACTAGAGCTCTTCGGCATGACGCACGAAGACATCTGGAAGGTGCTTTTTAAGGCCAGCGAGGTACCACCGCCCACGACCGAAGATCGTGGGCTCAGCGCAAAATGCCGGGCTAATCCGGTAAGTTTTTATGTTTCCAAGGTATACCTTTTACTTGCATATCTGCGGGAGGAACCTAAGCCTCCATGCCAATCTTTCAGGCCTGGGTAACGATAGCAAAGCAGATTAACTGTCCAGCTCCGCTACCCGAAGATCCAGAAACGCCTCTTCTGACGAAGATGTTGTTTCTGGCGCCCTATGAGGTGCCGTAGAAGAAGGCCAAGAATACGACCAAGGGGACCAGAGATGGTCTCCGATGCATGGTGCTTCGGATTTACGTCCGAAGACACCGAGACACACTCCTCTACCGAAGACGAGGAGGAGGAGGAGGAAATCCGCACTCCTCCCCCACTGGGGGGAGAAAGAAGAGGAAGGCCTCCATATACAGGGAGGCCGAGGCATCCAAGAAGGGAAAAACCTCCCTTCCGGACTACTCCACCGCGGCCACCAACAGCGGCGAGGAGTGGGAGCCCAGGGTCAAGCCCCTGGCCAAATCGTAAGTATCCGGACATGATAGTATTTCCGGACTTTTCACTTTATCGTTTTTTAATGTGCTAGACACACACCTGCAGTCCGGCCAAGTCCAACATCGAGCTATCCTCCTCTTCGGATGGATCGCTAGACCCGTCGGCGATGGACAGCGGGTCCCTTCCAAGGGCCTCCTCCCCCAAGGTCGCGGACAACACCGTGGTGTTGTCTTGAAGGACACCAGGCCAAGAGGGACCATTCCGGTGATGCCAGAGGATAAAACCCCAGCTGCCGAACACATGGGGGGAAAGACCCCCCATGGACACTGACGATGGGTGCCGCATCCAATTTGGCCCCCATCCGTACAGCTCCGGAGACCCAAGTGGCTCCGGATTCAGGCAGGCCGCCTCTCCGAACGAGGAGGGTGAGCTGCCTCCACCGGTGACCTCTGTCCATCCAGAGGCACCGGACAGATTGCTGGAAGCGCTTCAAAGCGCTTCCATTGTTGAAGAACACCGTACTCTTATGAGTATGGTGATCGAGAAGATCCAGTCCGCCAAGAGCGGACTGGCCGAAGCCTGCACTAGCCTTCTAACAGGCTTTGAGGTAAGTAATAAAATTGTGAAAGAATATCACAGTGTAGACAGTAGCCCCTGATGTTTCGTTTGGTGTTCGGAAAGAAAAGCCAAACAGAGGATCAAATAATATTCACAGGAGTCCAACATAAAATGTCTATGTGAATAAGCAGGCGTCGCTGCTCGCTGCTGCCACCCACACTGCGGAGGTCTCTGGACTGAAGCAGGACCTGGAGCGGGCCGAGGGAGACCTCGGCCTCGTGAAGAAGCAGCTCGAAGAAAGTAAAGGTATGTAGTAACCTGCGTGTATATTTATGAAGGATGAATGGTTCGTGGTGATTAAAGTGTCATAAACGTTGTTAGGGCCACGATCGAGGTGGTGGCCCTCAAGAAGGTGTTAGCCGAAGCCGAGGACAAAGTGGCCAAGGAACGCGCCGCATGAGGGAGTCCTGGATAAGGGGGTATCTGGACAGCCGGACTATGTACTTTGGCCAGACTATTGGACTATGAAGATACAAGATTGAAGACTTCGTCCCGTGTCCGGATGGGACTCTCCTTGGCGTGGAAGGCAAGCTTGGCGATTCAGATGTAGATCACCTTTTCTGTAACCGACTCTGTGTAACCCTAGCCCCCTCCGGTGTTTATATAAACCGGAGGGTTTAGTCCGTAGGACACAACAACAACAACAATCATACCATAGGCTAGCTTCTAGGGTTTAGCCTCTCTGATCTCGTGGTAGGTCAACTCTTGTAATACTCATATCATCAAGATCAATCAAGCAGGAAGTAGGGTATTACCTCCATCGAGAGTGCCCAAACCTGGGTAAACATCGTGTCCCTAGTCTCCTGTTACCATTAGCCTTAGACGCATAGTTCGGGACCCCCTACCCGAGATCCACCGGTTTTGACACTGACATTGGTGCTTTCATTGAGAGTTCCACTGTGTCGTCGCGATAAGGCTTGATGTCTCGTCTCGTTGTCAAGGACAACATCACCTCCGGGGGAGCCTTGGCTCTAGGCCAAACTCTCCGGCTGGGCGGCTTCGTCATGACCACCCGATCGGCTGTCGCTCCGACAATGACTTCTGAGGTCATCAAAAACATCCTCCGCGTTGATTCGGAATTCGCGAAACATATGGACCCAATGGAGCTCTCTTCCCTCAATGAGCTCTTGGATCGCATTGCCGCCCTGGGCGTCGCTACGGACTATGACCGGACCGGGCTTAAACCCGACCAAAGGGAGATTTACTCTCCACCGGTCACCCATGAGATAGCGGTAGTGGAAGAGCATCATCCTAATTTTCCCTCTGTTTTGTGGATGAACTATGTATGGATTTCCGAGCTCCCTGAGCCGGACACCCGCTCGCGGGAGGACATAGCCCAAACCCTGAATTCAGAGTTGGGCGGCGGGCCGAAGAAATTGGGCGACATCTCGGAGCCCGCGCCGTTAAGCTCGGAAGCATCTTGGCCCCTGGGTTTTGGATTGGGTCAGGATTCAGAATCAAAGCAACCCACCCACCCACATTTATTCAATATTCTGCATATCAGACAAGAGCCACAAGAGATAGTACATCATTACTGGGCCAGATTCCTCCTTGTGTTAAACAAGGTTAAGGACTGTCACGAGGAAGACGCAATCTCCCTCTTCTGCAACAATTGCATGGACATAGGGATCCTCAACGCTATAAGTTGCCGTGACATAGTACACTTTGCTGACTTAGCGGCCATAGTGCAGAAATACTGTGCGATGGAAAGCACCTGGAAAACCCAAACGAACTTTTGGGACAATCCGGCTCTCACTAAACCCTTCGTCCGATCTAAAAGGGAAAGCTCTCGTAAGTTGCCCGATCAAATTACCAAAAAATCAAAGCCTGATACAAGGCACGGAACCGTATTGGAAGAATGGCTTAGTGGACCATGCAAAATTCACAGCACACCGGATACTACACCAACTCATAGCCTTAGAGCATGTTGGATACTCCGGCAGGTAGCAAAGAGCGGTGAGGATCTCCTCTTAAATAATACAGCAGAACAACATCCCGCCAGAAACAACAATACGATATTTACAGTCTTCAAGACTTTCGCCTCAAACAATAGGCGCAAGCCAGCTCAGCGCAGCCTCGCTGAAGTTTGCCACGTGGCAACAATAAATCCATGGAACGACACGGCTATAACTTACAATGCCAGTGACGAACCTCAATTCCAAACAGTCCGAGCACCAGCCGCTTTGGTCCTTAGTCCAATCATGGACGGCTTCAGGCTCACTAAAGTGCTCATGGACGGTGGAAGCGGACTAATCATCATCTATGAGGAAACCCTTAACAAGATGTAAATTGACAAGAGCCGCATTGAGCGAAGCAGCACGACCTTCAGGGGAATCATCCCTAGTCGGGAGGCGCGGGAAAAATCACACTGGATGTGGTATTCGGCACGCCGGAGAATTACAGGTCCGAAGAAATTACATTCCAAGTGGCCCCGTTCAGCAGCGGATACCACACCCTCTTGGGGTGGGACACATTCACGAGTTTTCAGGCTATACCCCATTACGAGTACATGAAGCTCAAAATGCCCTGGCCCAATGGAATCATCACTCTAGCTAGTGATCCGGACGTTGCACTCCACGCCGAAAATAAAACCGCCGCCCTCGCCCTGGAGGCATTATTAGAAGCCCTCGCGGCTGAAGAACTGACAACGCTGCGAGCAACAGTGGACAGAGACGACGTGATACTCGACAAGCGACCTAAATCCACCTCCTTCAAACTCGCGGACGAGATAGTCAAATTCCAGGTCCACCCAACGGACCCTACAAAGACAGCTTCCATTGGGACATAGTTGAACCCAACAATAGACGTCGCACTGCGAGATTTTGTGCGTGAGAATTGGGATATCTTCGCCTGGCACCCTTCAGACATGCCGGGCATCCCACGCAGGCTGGCCGAACACACCCTCAATATACTGAAAGGATACAAGCCAATCAAGCAGACTCTTAGGCGCTTCTCAGAGCCTAAGTGGCAAACCATGGGAGAAGAGCTAGCCAAGCTACTCAAGGCCGGATTCATCAGAGACATCAAACATCCGGATTGGCTAGCAAACTTGGTAATGGTACCAAAAAAGGACAAATCCTGGTGCTTATGTGTCGATTTCAAGGACCTCGATAAAGCTTGCCCTAAGGATCCCTTCCCCCTCCCCCGCATTGATCAAATCATCGACGCCACTGCAGGATACGACTCATTGTGTTTCCTCGACGCATACTCCGGATACCATCAGATCAAGATGGCAGAGTCCGACCAGGCCACAACGGCCTTCATTACACCGTACGACCCCTTCTGTTTTAACACCATGCCTTTCGGGCTCAAAAACGCCGGCGCAACCTATCAACGCATGATTCAGACATGCCTGGAAAAACAAATCGGCAAGACAGTAGAGGCCTATGTAGATGACGTGGTCATCAAAACAAGACACATTGAAACTTTAATAGATGACTTGACGCTTACGTTCGACAATCTCCGAACATACGACATCAGGCTCAACCCGGAGAAATGTGTCTTCGGGGTACCCTCTGGGAAATTGCTCGGCTTCATCGTTTCCAATAGAGGAATTGAAGCAAATCCGGCAAAAATCCGAGCTCTGTTACAGTTGGCTATTCCCACAGACCTCAAGCAGATCTAGAAACTAACTGGATGCATGGCTGCTTTAAGCCGCTTTATCTCCTGCTTAGGAGAAAAGGCACTACCTCTTTATCGCCTTCTTCGATGCACCGAACACTTCGAGTGGACGAATGCGGCCACGGCTGGGCTAGAAGAAATAAAGGCACTCTTGGCCACAAACCCAATCCTGACAGCGCCAAACATCGGCGAACCCATGCTATTATACATAGCCGCAACAAACCAAGTTGTGAGCACAGTGCTTGTCGTCGAACGAAAAGCAGACGGACACAAGTTCCCGCTCCAAAATCCGGTATATTACGTATCCACTATCCTCACTCCATGCAAATCTAGGTACCCACACTATCAAAAGATAGCGTACGCGGTCTTCATGGCATCCCGGAAACTACGACACTACTTTCAAGAGTGTTTGATAACGGTGGCCTCCGAAGTACCACTCAATGACATAATAAATAACCACGACGTAACAGGCCGAATTGCTAAATGGGCTATTGAGCTCCTTCCGTTCGACATAACATACAAACCACGACGGGCCATTAAGTCGCAAGTACTGGCTAACTTCGTCGCCGAATGGACAGAAGCCGAACTCCCTAAAGAGTACGGCGCGTACTCAAATTGGATCATGCATTTCGAGGGCTCTAAAATGCTTGCCGAATTGGGAGTGGGTGTCATCCTGACATCCCCGACCGGAGACACGGTTCAATACATACTCCAAATATTATACACAGACTCCAACAATATAGCCGAATACGAGGCTCTGTTGCATGGTCTTCGGATGGCAGTCTCCATGGGCATCCAATGCCTCAAAGTGCGCAGGGACTCAAACCTCGCAATATCTCAGATAAATGGAGACTTTGATGCCAAGGACCCGAAAATGGCGGCTTATCGCAATGTCGTCCTCAAAATGTCAGCTCGGTTCGAGGGGCTCGAATTCCACCATGTGGTCAGAGAAAATAATCAAGCGGCCGATATCCTCGCCTGCATCGGTGCTAAACGCGACCCCGTCCCACCTAATATCTTCTTGGAAAGGTTGTTCAAGCCACCAGTGGTATGAAAGGGGGAGTCCAGAACTATTAGTCCGGTTCCGAACACAACCCCAGATTATGAACTATATGACGTAATCGAAGGCTCTGCCACCGAAATAACACCTTCGGCCCACGAAATAATGGTTGTCATCGCAACGTGGACCGAGCCCTTCTTGGCCTACCTAAATAGGCAAGAGCTCCCTGAGGACCAAAATGAGGCACATTGCATTGTGCGACGCTCTAAGGCCTACAAAGTCCATGAAGGAGAGCTCTACAAGAAGAGCACCACTGGAGTGCTCCAACAATGCATCTCCGAAGAGGAAGGGCGGCAGCTCTTAGCCAAAATCCGTTCTGGACTAGGCGGGCACCACGCGGCAACCCGAGCGCTCGTAAGCAAGGCCTTTCGGACAGGTTTTTACTAGCCGATGGCCCGGGCAGACGCACATGACCTTGTCCAGCATTGCGTTGGTTGCCAACTGAGGGAGTCCTGGATTAGGGGGTGTCCGGATGACTGGACTATAACCGTTGGCCGGACTCCTGGACTATGAAGATACAAGATTGAAGACTTCATCCCGTGTCCGGATGGGACTTTCCTTGGTGTGGAAGGCAAGCTTGGCGATACGGATGTGTAGATCTCCTCCCATTGTAACCAACTCTATGTAACCCTAGCCATCTCCGGTGTCTATATAAACCGGAGGGTTTTAGTCCGTAGGACGAACAACAATCATACCATAGGCTAGCTTCTAGGGTTTCGCCTCTCTGATCTCGTGGTAGATCTACTCTTGTACTACCCATATCATCAATATTAATCAAGAAGGAGTAGGGTTTTACCTCCATCGACAGGGCCTGAACCTGGGTAAAAACATCGTGTCCCTTGTCTCCTGTTACCATCCGCCTAGACGCACAGTTCGGGACCCCCTAACCGAGATCCGCCGGTTTTGACACCGACATTGGTGCTTTCATTGAGAGTTCCTCTGTGTCGTCACCTTTAGGCCTGATGGCTCCTTCGATCATCAACAACGATGCGGTCCAGGATGAGACTTTTCTCCCCGGACAAATCTTCATATTCGGCGGCTTTGCACTGCGGGCCAATTCGCTTGGCCATCTGGAGCTGATCGAAAGCTACGCCCCTGGCCATCAGGTCAGGTTTGGAAGTTTGAACTACACGGCTGACATCCGCGGAGACTTGATCTTCGATGGATTCGAGCCGCAGCTGAGCGCGTCGCACTGTCACGATGGGCATGATCTAGCTCTGCCGCCTAACAGTGCCCAGGAGGCCGCCCCAGTATCCGCTCCGACCCTTAGCTTGGAGCCGACTGCGCCAATCAAGGACAGGATGCTGGACACCGACTCGGGGGCTGCAATCTCTACGATGATCGAGCCGAACACCAGCCTTGTTCTTTGCGAAGCTCGTGACTCCAAGGTGTCGGACTCCTTTCCGGACTCCGAACCTTCCGCGCCCCCGCCGATCAAACCCGATTGGGCGCCGATCATGGAGTTCACCGCCGCGGACATCTTTCAGCATTCGCCCTTCGGTGACATTCTGAATTCACTAAAGTCTCTCTCTTTATCAGGAGAGCCCTGGCCGGAGTATGGTCAGCAAGGTTGGGATGCGGACGACGAAGAAATTGAAAGCCCACCCACCACCCACTTCGTAGCCACTGTCGATGATTTAACCGACATGCTCGATTTCGACTCCGAAGACATCAACGGTATGGAAGCCGATGCAGGAGACGACCAAGAACCGGCGCCTATACGGCACTGGAAGGCCACCTCGTCATATGACATATACATGGTGGACACCCCAAAAGAAGGGAATGGCGACGGAACAACGGAGGATGACCCCTCCAAGAAGCAGCCTAAGCGCTGGCGTAAGCGGCGCCACTCTAAATCCCGCCAAAGCAAAAACGGCGATTCCGGCACGGGAGATAATAACACCCCGGACAGTGCCGAAGGCAACCCCCTCCAGCAGGATTCAGCATAGGAGGATGGAGAAGCCAGCCCTAATGAGAGAGCGGCAGACATAGAGGTAGAGGACGATAATTACATGCCTCCCTCCAAAGACGAGGCAAGCCTCGACGACGACGAATTTGTCGTGCCTGAGGATCCCGTCGAACAAGAGCGTTTCAAACGCAGGCTTATGGCCACGGCGAGCAGCCTCAAGAAAAAACAGTAGCATCTTAGAGCTGACCAAGACTTGCTAGCCGACAGATGGACTGAAGTCCTTGCGGCCGAAGAGTACGAACTCGAACGCCCCTCCAAGAGCTACCCAAAGCGCAGGCTGCTACCCGGATTAGAGGAGGAAGCAACTAAACCTACATCACCAGCGCATGATGCGGCCGACCGGCCACCTCGTGGCCGTGACAGAGAGGCCTCTCGGCCATCAATTCAAGCCGCACCCCGGCGCCGCTCAAAAAATACCAAGGCACAGGGAAATGGGCCAGACCTGCGAGACATATTGGAGGACAAGGCAAGGCAAACAACATCGATCTACGGATCGCGTGGGCGCCCCACGACACGTGATGATAACCGTCACGCCGGATATGGCTAATACGGCCAGGCCGAACACATTAGACAAAGCTCATCTGGGATAGGTCGTGATATAGCCCAGTACAGAGGCGCCGCACACCCACTATGCTTCACAGATGAAGTAATGGATCATCAAATCCCCGAGGGTTTTAAACACGTAAACATCGAATCATACGATGGCACAACTGATCCTGCGGTATGGATCGAGGATTATCTCCTTCATATCCACATGGCCCGCGGTGATGATCTACACGATATAAAATACCTCCCACTCAAGCTTAAAGGACCAGCTCAGCATTGGCTTAACAGCTTGCCAACAGAGTTAATTGGTTACTGGGAGGACCTGGAAGCCGCATTCCTTGACAATTTCCAGGGCACTTATGTGCGACCACCAGACGCCGATGACCTAAACCACATAATTCAGCAGCCAGAGGATCGGCCAGACAATTCTGGACACGGTTCCTAACCAAGAAAAATCAAATAGTCGACTGTCCGGATGCAGAGGCCCTTGCAGCCTTCAAACATAACATCCGAGACGAATGGCTTGCCCGGCACCTAGGACAGGAAAAGCCGAAATCCATGGCAGCCCTCACAACACTCATGACCTGCTTTTGCGCGGGAGAAGACAGCTGGCTAGCTCGTAGTAATAACATGACCAAGAGCCCTGGTAATTTGGATACCAAGGACAACAATGGCAGGTCGCGTCGCAACAAGCACAAGCGCCGCATTAACGGTGACAATACTGAGGATACGGCAGTTAATGCCGGATTCAGAGGCTCTAAACCCGGTCAACGGAAAAAGCCTTTCAAAAGAAATACTCCAGGCCCGTCTAGTTTGGACCGAATACTCGATCGCTCATGCCAGATACATAGCACCCTCGAAACACCAGCCAATCACACCAACAGGGATTGTTGGGTGTTCAAGCAGGCAGGCAAGTTAAGTGCCGAAAACAGAGACAAGGGGCTGCATAGCGATGACGAGGAGGAGCCCCGGCCGCCGAACAATAGGGGACAGAAGGGCTTTCCCCCACAAGTGTGGACGGTGAACATGATATACGCAACCCACATCCCCAAAAGGGAGCGAAAGCGTGCACTCAGGGATGTATATGCGTTGGAGCCAGTCGCCCCAAAGTTCAACTCGTGGTCCTCCTACCCGATCACTTTTGATCGAAGGGACCACCCCACTAGCATCCGCCATGGCGGATTCGCCGCATTGGTTCTAGACCCAATCATTGACGGATTTCACCTCACTAGAGTCCTCATGGACCGCGGTAGCATCCTGAACCTGCTTTACCAGGATACAGTGCGAAAAGTGGGCATAGATCCCTCAAGGATTAAACCCACAAAGACGACCTTTAAAGGCGTCATACCGGGTGTAGAGGTCATCTGTACAGGCTCAGTTACACTTGAAGTGGTCTTTGGATCCCCGGGTAATTTCCGAAGCGAGGAGTTAATCTTCGACATGGTCCCGTTCCGCAGTGGCTATCACGCTCTGCTCGGACGAACCACATTTGCAAAGTTCAATGTGGTGCCGCACTACGCATACCTCAAGCTCAAGATGCCAGGCCCTCAAGGAGTCATTATGGTCAATGGAAACACCGAACGCTCTCTCCGAACGGAGGAGCATACGGCGGCCCTCGCGGCGGAAGTACAAAGTAGCCTCTCAAGGCAATTCTCCAGTCCGGCTATTAAACGTCCGGACACCGTCAAGCGCGCCCGGAGTAACCTACAAAAAGACCGCCTGGCACGTTCCGAGCAAGCGTAGCAGTGTGGCCCCAACCCCAGCCCTCGCGAAATTGCGAAACCAGTACTACGCGTACATAACTACGCCCTGGAAATACCATGGGCATAAGGGGAGGGGCACAATCACGGCACGCCCAACATGCGGCTCAACCGCACTAGGGGCTCCAAGTTTTGTCATTTATTTTTTCTTACTTTCAGGACTCCACTCTCTGGAAGGACTGTCCGGCAGTACAATCACCAAACACACGATGCAACAGCCAGGGAGGCAGCAACCTACGTCGAATGTCCAGGTGGTCTCTATAACGAGCTAAATACCTGTCTTACATAAAGTCTCACAGCTTGCCCCTGGTGGGGGACATGTCAAATAATCCCATCTCTTGCTTACCGCACTATTTGTATCGTTCTGCTTTCACAACAACCTTTTAATAAACAATACATAGCTCTTGTCTATTATTGCATTCATTTTTGTGTAAATATGTTCAGTTAGGACATTATGCAACCGTACACTTTGGTACGGCCAATACACCAGGGGCTTAAGTACCCCAGAATATGGTGTGAGAAGTCCGAACACTCTCACGAGTGCGGCACCCCAAACTTATAGCATTATATGCATCGGCTCCGAATCATGTCTTGGGTCAATAGTTGGGTTTGCCCGGCTCCCATGTTTTGGAACCTTACGTTCCATTGTATCGGCTAAGGTAGTGCTGGGAGAACTACTGCGATTGTGCCCCAGTTGAGCTGGGTTAAGCACCTCGGTAGAGAAAGCTAAAACTAACTGTCATGATAGGGCGAGAGCCGGTCGCTGTTCGAGAGGTTTTCGAGTCCCTAAAGACTTATGCCGCTTAGAGCAAGGAGTTGGCTTTGTCCGGCCTAGGCGTGGATAGCGCCCCGAACTCGCTCTTCCGAATACTAGGAGCTTCGCCAAAATTTAAAATTATAGAATTCTATGGCTAAGTGAGAGTGATAAAGTATTATAGTCTGATTGCCTTGTTTGTTGTGCTGAGAGCCTCCCCCAAAGGACCCAAGAATGGGAACAAGAGCGCTTAGGTTTATCCCGAACACCCCAGCACTCGTGGCATGGGGGTAGAAGCCGACGACTCGCATCTCTCAGATTTAATAAACGGCCATACAGAAGGTAATATTTTAAATTCAAAAAAGCGTTGCTTAGCGCATATGAACAAGTTTTTAGCGCACAGGATAACACGAGCGATTTTACTCAAAAATTACATCCTTGTAACACTCATTCGCCACAAGGCAGGCACCCTTCAGGACGCCCTCACAATACAACTCAGGCTTGCGATGCTCCTTCCCCTCCGGTGGCCCATCTGTCACCAGCTTCTCAGCATCCATCTTGCCCCAGTGTACTTTGACACGGGCAAGGGCCCTACGGGCGCCTTCGATGCATACGGAGCGCTTGATGACTTCAAGTCATGGACAGGCATCCACCAGCCGCCTCACCAGCCCAAAGTAGCTCCCAGGCAGGACCTCCCCCAGGCCATAGTCGGCCTATAAGGCCCTTCATGGCCTGTTCGACTACCTTATGGAGCTCGACCAGCTGCTTCAGCTGGTCGCTCAAGGGCACCGGGTGTCCGGCCTCACAATATTGGGACCAGAGCACCTTCTCCATCGAGCTCCCTTCCTCGGCTCGGTAGAATACGGCAGCGTCGGACACACTGCAGGGCAGATCTGCGAATGCTCCTGGAGAGCTCCGGACTCGGGTAAGTAACAAGTAATTCACTTTCACGTGCTTGCTTTGTATAAAGAATGCCTTACCCGCCGCTATTCTTCATCGCCTCAATTTCCTAGAGGGCTTTTTGGGCTTCGGCCTTGGCAGATTTGGCACTCTCAAGGGCTGAGGCAAGCTCAGACTCTCGAGTCTTTGAGTCAAGCTCCAAACTCTCGTGTTTATTCACAAGAGCATGGAGCTCTTGCCGCACCTCCTCCTCCCGCGCCTCCTACTTTTCTCGCTCGGTGCGCTCCATGGCTGCATTGTCTTCGGCCTTGGACATCACTTCCTTCAGGGTCACCACCTCGGTTGTGGCCCATGTAACACTCACGTTGGTCCTGTCACTATTTGCAAGCAGGTATTTTTATATACTTGCATAAGGTATTGCTTACCTTCCTTGTCCTCGAGCTGCTTCTTGGCAAGGCCGAGCTCGTTCTCGGACCGCTCGAGGCTCTTCTTCAATGCATTGACCTCCGCAGTAAGTGCGGCAGTGGTCAGCAGCGCAGCCTGCATTCCCATATTGACATATTTATGTTAGACTCCTACGTATATCTTTTTAGATCCTCAATCCGGCTTTTCTTTCCAAACACCAAACTGAGCATCAGGGGCTACTATCTATGCAGTAATATTTTTACATGTTTTAAATGCATGCCTCAAAGCCTGTCAGAAGGCTGGCACAGGCTTCCGTCAGCCCGCTCTTGGCGGACTGAACCTTCCGGATCACCGCACTCATAATAGTGTGGTGCTCCTCGTTGATGGAGGCGCCGTTAAGCACCTCCAGCAAATTATCCGGTGCCTCTGGTTGGACGGAGGTCACCGGCGTCGTAGGCTTGCCCTTCTTACTAGGGGGGCGCCTGCCGGATTCCGGAACCACTGAAGGTTCCGGTGCGGTGTCCGGCTCAGGGCCGGCCTTATATCCCTCTGGGGTTTCATCCCCTTTGCGCCTAGAGTCCGGGAGGTTGCCTTGCGGCGCCTCCAGGACCACCTCCTCTTGGCTTAGCCCCTTTCGGGATTCCACCTCGGCATCATCCGCAGGGCGAGGGGATGTAGCAGTCGGGAGTGAAAGACTATTCACAACTGACGAATCCAGGGAGCCGCTCGACGAAGCGTCGAGCCGGGCCTTGGGCGAACTGCATGATTATATTCGGCGTTAGAAGATACTGTGCAATAAAGGAACGCCATGATTTATTCTGGTATCCGGATACTTACGATTTTGCCAGGGGCTTGGCCCTGGATGGCCACTCCTCTCCGCCGTTATCGACGCTGGTGGAGTAGTCCGGAAGAAGGGTCTTTCCCTTCTTGGACCCACCGGCCTCCCCAGTTGGGGTGGCCTTCCTTTTCTTTCCTCCCCCCGTTGGAGGGGGAGAGGCTTCTTCTTCCTCCTCCTCGTCTTCGGGGGAGGAGTGCGCTTCGGGGTCGTCGGGCGATGAATCCGACACAACCAGGCGCCGGGAACTCTTTCGAGTTCCCGTGGCCTTCTTCTTGGCCTTCTTCTCCGGCACCACGTGAGGTGCCGGGACCAGCAGCTTCGCCAAGCATGCATCTGCTGGGCCTTCGGGCAAAAGAGCCGGACAGTCAATCTGTCCGGACGTCTTCTTCCAGTCCTGTCAAAGGAGCGAGATCTTAGATCCCGCATAGAGTCAAACTATGAAAAACAAGTATCCTGTAAAAGGGAAAACAAGCTTACTATTGTGGCTTGGCGCTTCGTGCAGAATCCGCAATCCTCAGTAATGGGAGGGGGAACCTCGGAGCCCTTGAATAGCACCTTCCAGGCGTCTTCGTGCGTCGTGTCAAAGATCCTGGACAAAGTTTGGTGCTGGGTCGGGTCGAACTCCCACAAGTTAAAAGCCCGTCGTTGGCACGGGAGGATCCGGCGGAAGAGCATGACCTGGACTACGTTGACAAGTTTAACCTTCTTGTCCACCAGGTTTTGGACGCAGGTTTGGAGTCCGGTCACCTCTTCCGAATTACCCCACGACAGGCCCGTCTCTTTCCAAGAGGTGAGCCGTGTGGGGATGCCAGATTGGAATTTGGGGGTCGCTGCCCATTTAGGGTCACGCGGCTCGGTGATGTAGAACCATCCAGATTGCCACCCTTTGATGGTTTCCACAAAGGAGCCCTCGAGCCATGTGACGTTGGGCATCTTGCCCACCATGGCGCCTCCGCACTCCGCTTGCCGACCGCCCACTACCTTCGGCTTGACATTGAAGGTCTTCAGCCATAAGCCGAAGTGGGGCGTGATGCGGAGGAAGACCTCGCACACGACGATAAACGCCGAGATGTTGAGGATGAAGTTTGGGGCCAGATTGTGGAAATCCAGGCCATAGTAGAACATGAGCCCCCGGACAAATGGGTGGAGTGGGAAGCCCAGTCCATGGAGGAAATGGGGGAGGAACACCACCCTCTCATGGGGCCTCGGGGTGGTAATGAGCTGCCCTCATCTGGGAGCCGGTGCGCAATGTCGTTGGACAAGTATCCGACTTTCCTCAACTTTTTGATGTGCCCCTCCGTGACGGAGGAGGCCATCCACCTGCCTGCCGCTCTGGACATGGCTGGAGAAGGTTGAGGTGGGAAGTGCGGACTTGGGCACTGGAGCTGGAGTGCACGGAGATGGATAAGCAAAGGAGGAAGAAGGCGTAGATGGAAAAGGTGGATCCTTCTCCCCTTATATGGGCGGACAAAACTATGTACCCCCACCAGCCTGGTAAAACTTGCTTATCTCCCAAGCATCATGATTAATGGCACGGTTGGGTTACCCACGCCCGTATTGATGAGAATCCCGGAATAAGGGGACACGATCTCTGCTTCGATAAGACGTGCCAAGGAAACCACCTCGGTAAACACGCTGGGGTGGGACAGTAAAAACGATTCGAATAAAGGCTTCAGCGTGGCATGATGTCATACTACGGAATACGTCAGCAGATTACATTTGTACAAATATTATTCTCTCTACGATGGTATGTGGAGCTTATTTTGCAGAGCCGGACACTATCCTTGTGTTCAAAATCTGGAGGAACCCGCCTTGCAATGCCGAAGACAATTTGCACGCCGGACTCGTCGTCGTTGAAACCTGGTTCAGGGGCTACTGAGGGAGTCCTGGATTAGGGGGTGTTCGGATGACTGGACTATAACCGTTGGCCGGACTCCTGGACTATGAAGATACAAGATTGAAGACTTTGTCCCGTGTCCGGATGGGACTTTCCTTGGCGTGGAAGGCAAGCTTGGCGATACGGATGTGTAGATCTCCTCCCATTGTAACCGACTCTGTGTAACCCTAGCCCTCTCCGGTGTCTATATAAACCGGAGGGTTTTAGTCCGTAGGACAAGCAACAATCATACCATAGGCTAGCTTCTAGGGTTTAGCCTCTCTGGTCTCGTGGTAGATCTACTCTTGTACTACCCATATCATCAATATTAATCAAGCAGGAGTAGGGTTTTACCTCCATCGAGAGGGCCCGAACCTGGGTAAAAACATCGTGCCCCTTGTCTCCTGTTACCATCCGCCTAGACGCATAGTTCGGGACCCCCTATCCGAGATCCGCCGGTTTTGACACCGACACCAACTATTTGCCAATCAGAGTCATATGCCCCCTACCACTCTCGAAACAATCCCCATAACTTGGCCCTTCGCGGTCTGGGGGCTGGATATGGTGGGACCCCTTAAAGGGGGAAGCCATAAGAAAAAATACCTATTGGTCATGGTGGACAAATTCACCAAATGGATAGAAGCCAAACCAGTTAAAACAGCCGAATCCGGACCAGTGATAGACTTCATATCAGGGGTTGTACACCGCTACGGTGTCCCCCACAGCATCATCACAGACAATGGCTCAAATTTTATGGTCGATGAGGTGAAAACTTGGTGTGGCAAAATGGGCATCAAGCTCGACTACGCCTCTGCTATCACCCCCAAACAAACGATCAAGTCGAACGCGCGAACGGCCTTATCATGAGCGGCATCAAACCCAGACTAGTGCGATCTTTCAAGGAATTAGACACATATTGGGTCAAGGAACTCGACTCCGTACTCTGGGGGCTGCGGACCACGCCGAATCGTACTACCGGATACACACCATTTTTTATGGTGTATGGCGCAGAGGCAGTGCTACCCTGCGACATAATCCATGACTCACCTCGTGTGTGCATGTATGAAGAGAAGGAAGACGAGCTAGATCAGC
This sequence comes from Triticum aestivum, assembly GCF_018294505.1. NCBI lineage: Eukaryota > Viridiplantae > Streptophyta > Magnoliopsida > Poales > Poaceae > Triticum > Triticum aestivum. The sequence goes on from NC_057801.1 coordinate 145,763,119, forward strand.
AGGACAACTTAGATGCTTTGGAGGAGGAGCATGACGTCAGAAAAGCCCGTTCCGCATTATATCAGCAACATGCTCGAAGGTATCAAAGCAGAGAAATACGGGCCAAAACTTACAACATTGGCAAACTAGTTCTACGCCTCCCCGAGAAGAAGAAGGACAATCTCAAACCCAAGTGGGAGGGTCCCTTCATCATCGATAAAGTTCTCACCGGTGGAGCGTACCGTCTACGCAGTGCATCTGATAACAGACTCGAGCCGAACCCATGGAACGCGGCCAGACTCCAAAGATTCTACGCCTAGTGCCGAACTTAGTGTTCGTCTCCTTACCTCCGCTTCTTCAATTATGTTCTCTTTCTTCCTTTCTCGCCCTCTCTTTCCCTTTTAAATATACATCCTTAAAACTATACGGATGCCCTGATCACTCCGGCCGCACTATGCGTGCACACTATACCTGGGGGCTTCCTATTCGGAAGATAAATATAACTACTTTAATGGCTTCTTGCCAGCCACATATGCATTTTTATTTCCATATGTTCCTTTTCTTCACCATTATATGCATCGATATGTCTTAAGTTTTGGCCATGCTGGGTTGCCTGGCTCTTGTATTTATGCCCTACATTCCCATTAATTCGGCTAGGGCATAAGGGGAGCACCTCTGCGATTGTTACTGCCGGTTGAGCCGGATGTGTACCTCAGACTGGGTGAAGCCGAAAGCTAGCGTTCTTAAGGGAATATTCGGTCGGTGAACAAAAGATGTTCTCATTCATAACAATGTAAATACCCAGATGTTTAGTTTCCTGCGGTTTTGTTCACAGTTCGGACATGCACATCAATGCATGCGCACCCAAAGAAAGGAACCCTTAACGGAACTATTCTCTCTGGAAGATGTTTCTTACTATCCATGTAATATAACATAACTTGTTGGGTACTTTTCTGTTCAAGAACTTATGACCCCTACGCCTAGTTTCCACGCATAACCTGGTTTTCCATAACTGCGCGGGTATTCGAATACACCCCAAACTGTTGGGTCCGGGGGCTGAAGCGAAAAGGTCCGCCATGACAAATGATTTTCAATCCGGCTAGGGAGTACATAAGTCCATTCAAATTACATAGTCATTTAGACTGGCTGTACTCTTCCTCTATACCATCCAACAGGCTGTCTAGCTTACAATCCTGTTGGGAATACTTTGTAGCTAACGCTACTTGGTCATACACCAAACTAACGGGTATTTCTTGCCCATCTGACCCCACCGGTCCGACTTCGGCCATATGGTTTGGGTCAGCCTTGGCGTATCGCGTCTTCACCATGGCCCACGCTTCCCTCGCACCTTGTCGGCAAGCTGATATCTTCCATAACCGGAAGCGCCGCCGTGCTCCTTTGAGCATTTCCACAAGCTCGTTCATGCCTCCTAGCAGGGAAGCGGATGGCCATAAGGCCTGGGCAATACCATGCATCACCTGCTACGCTCGTTCATGCAGTTGTGAAAGATCTTGCAACATATCACCTGCGGATCTGGGCATCTCCTCTTCAGGACGGCCCGTCAGCGTACCTGCAGACATAACTCTGTTAATACGCTTCCTCGCCGAACTATACTACAGTTTGTTCAAGCACTTACTATACATGTCGCGTCGAAGCCTCCTGTTCTCCCTCATGGAGTTAGCAAGATGAGCACGAACATCTTTTAATTCGAAACTCGGTCAGACATTGGCGTCTTGGAGATCATTTCTCTCTCGAATAGCCTTCGTTAGCACACGCTCGTCCGCCTTCAGCTGACTTCGCAGATGTGGCTCATTATCTTCCGCAGTCTTCAGATTTTCTCTGGGATTGTTTGCCGAATCTTTCGTTAGATTTATAAACCATGCCGAACAAACAACTGGTAGAAGGCAAATATTACCAGAAGAGGCCTTTTTGGGATCCTCTTGTTCGGCAACATTGGCCTTCATTTGAGCCTTACATTCCTCTAGCTCTTGAGACAACTGGGCATTCTTCTCTACAAGCACCTATGCATTCAATGATCCTTAAATCAGCTGTGCCAAGTATTTCAAGTCTCAGGGGCTACTACTATGCATACTTATTATATTTTCTTACCCCTATATCCTTCACATACTGGTCCGTTGCTCTGGCAAGTCCATCTTGAGCAGCGCGGATATACGCGTGTCTGGAATTGAAGTCATTAAACGCCTCTTCAAAAAAAATACCACCGCGAAGTATGGCTCGTCAGCGCCGGTGATTCATGGCGCTCTCCACTTCAAAATTTGTGGTGGAAAGCCTATCTATATCCTCCGCAGGAGGACAGTTCGACGTTGTCCCCACGTCAACCTCCGCCCGTGAATCCGGTTCTGGAATCCGGCTGCTGGAGGCATGGCCGGTAGGGTCCCCAGATATAGTCCGGCGTTTTCTACCAGGACATAATTAAAGTTGTCACGCCTCGACACGATACCAAATAACCACGGGGCAAGTTTAATGAATACATCTGCGCCTGCGTCTCGGTCCTGACTGCCTTCCTTTTAAGCCTGCCTTGCCTAGGCGCCTCTTGCTGAGAAGCCCCCACAGGTTCCACGCGGCGTCCTGATGGCCGTCTCTGTAAAAAAGTGACATATGTGCATAAGGTACGGCATAACAAAGAAATCCTTTCGGAAAGTTGGGACCCCGACATTACTTACATGCGACACAGGAAGCAGTCCGGGGTAATCCGCGATGATGGCCACTAAAGAGCCGCCGCTCCTTGCCAGATAGAAAGTCCCGTTGACAAATTCCATGGATATGTTCGGATCTTCTTCAAGTCCGGGGTCGCGAGCCCGGCCGGGATCCTCCGACTGTGGAGAGGGGTTGTTGAATCTTTCACGGCCTTCCTTAGTTCCTGCTTTGAAATAGCAAGGTAAATAATTGTGACAAAGAAGGTAAGAATGGACAGAGTCGAGTAAAGGATGACAGCTTACCCAGCTTCGGGGGTTATACATGGAAAATCCACCCCGCGGTTTAATGCGGAGGAACTCCTCTTCCTCTTCTTTGTACAAATCGGACAGTATCCTCACCAAAGACGTGGCGGAGTCCGGACCTTTGCGACCGCAGCGGGAGGCATCGTCTTCCCCATTGAAGTGTCACATGGGTTTCCCCCTATATTGAAGTGGCTGCACTCCCCGTATTATGCATATTGACATAACTTCTATTATAGTCAGTCCCGACTTGGCCAGGGTTTTTCTCCTGCTCATCAGATAAAGGACTTCTCTGTTGTCTTCCTCCTGGGGGCTCCGAGGGTGTCGGCTTTGGCATTTCTTCAGCGGGGTATTGGTAAACTCAGGGAGGCTAGTCCGGACTGGGTCCGGCAGGGGAACGTCATCAACATAAAACCACTCCGAGGGCCAGTCTTCGGGCGCCTCTTTGGAGTACCAGCCAGGTATCTGGTCTGGGCGACGCGCCATATTTTGGCTCCGCCCACTTGATATATAGATCCCTCCTGGTTGCGGGGGACGAGGCAAAATAGCCTCTTCCATAGCTCGAAATGAGCTTCACAACCCAGGAACAGCTCGCAGAGGGCACCATAACCCGCGATATGCAGTATGGAGGCAGGGGTAAGATTATGCAACTGGAGACCATAGAACTCCAGGAGCCCGCAGAGGAATGGGTGGATTGGAAACCCGACTCCTCTTAGCAGATATGGGACAAGGCATACCCGCTCCCCTCGAGATGGGTTAGGGGATCTCTCCGCTTGCTCCCCGCCATTATAGGTGGCTAGTCCAGATCGGGCGGGGACCATGTATGCAGGCGGAAGGAACCCTTGGGTCTGCAGCTCTATTAGGCGGCTGTGAGGGACGAAACACTTTTCCCAATCCCCTGGTTTCAAGCTAGGGGAGCGACATGCAGAGCTGCGGCGACTGGTCATGATGGGATGGCCTCTTTCGGACATGCTCTATGGAATGCTTGCTCAGGGGAAGGTGGTGTGATTTGGATCTGAAGATCCCCGTCTCTTCAAATAGATGGCTCGCCTGCGGGATTAGGGTGACAAATGTAAAAATGCCCCGGCCCCTCGTCTTTGCTAGACACGTGGAGATGGCCATTATTGAAACACAGAAGCCGAGGAGTACAACATTACTGGGAGGCCGGACACTGTTTGCTACGACGGGTACGCCGGATTGGTAGAAGAACCCGCCTTGCAATGTCGAGGACAATCCGCGCGTCGGACTCATTGTCATTGAATCCTCGTTCGGGGGCTACTGAGGGAGTCCTGGATAAGGGGGTATCCGGACAGCCAGACTATGTACTTTGGCTGGACTGTTGGACTATGAAGATACAAGATTGAAGACTTCGTCCCGTGTCCGGATGGGACTCTCCTTGGCGTGGAAGGCAAGCTTGGCGATTTAGATGTAGATCTCCTTTTCTGTAACCGACTCCGTGTAACCCTAGCCCCCTCCGGTGTCTATATAAACTGGATGGTTTAGTCCGTAGGACACAACAACAACAACAACAATCGTACCATAGGCTAGCTTCTAGGGTTTAGCCTCTCTGATCTCGTGGTACATCAACTCTTGTGATACTCATATCTTCAAGATCAATCAAGCAGGAAGTAGGGTATTACCTCCAACAAGAGGGCCCGAACCTGGGTAAACATCGTGTCCCCAGTCTCCTGTTACAATTAGCCTTAGACGCACAGTTCGGGACCCCCTACCCGAGATCCGCTGGTTTTGACACCGACACCGCGCGCGAGAAGAAGGAGGCTTGGGTCAGTGAGGTCTAGCAAGAGCTCCAGGACGCCGCCAAGAAGTACGAGTCCTTAGAGCGTGACTCTAAGACTCAAGAGTCCGAGCTTGCCAAGGCCCTCCAAAGCATGCAAGACGCCAGATCCGAAGCCCAAAGGGCCCTCCAAGAGATCCAGGCAGCCAAGAAGATTGCGGCGGGTAAGGCTTTTAATATGCAAAGCAATCATGTGAAGGAGACATTCTTTTTACGTAGCCAAATTTGGAGTTCTCCAGGAGCATTTGCGGATCTGCCGCGCAGCATATCCGATGCCGCAGAGTTCTACCGAGCCAAAGAAGGGAGCTCTATGGAGAAGTTGTTCTGGTCCCAATACCTCAGACCAGAACATCTGGTGCCCTTTAGCGACCAGCTGAAACAGCTGGTCGAGCTGCACAAGGCGGCCGAATTGTCCATGAAGGACCTCATAGTCCAGCTATGGCCTACTGAGCCCATGCCCAGTAGCTACTTCAGACTCGTGAAGCGGCTTGTTAGCGCTGGCCCGTGGCTTGAAGTCATAAACCGGTCGGTTTGCATTGATGGTGCATGGATGGCCTTTGCCCGCGCTAAGATGCATTGGGCGAAGATGGACGCCAAGAAGCTGATGACCGAGGGGCCGCCTGAGGGCAAAGAGCACCGCCGACCCGAACTATACTATGACGGCGTCCTGGAGGGATCCTGCCTTGTGCCGGAGCAATGTGCAAAGGATGTAATCTTTGAATGAATGCATTCATTTTATCCCGTCCTGTAAGATGAAACGAGTTTGTTATGCAATATAATGCTTGTTTATTTAAAAATTTACCTCCTGTGCGGCCGTTTATAAAATCTGAGAGTTGGCCAGTTGTCGGCTTCTGCCCCCACGTAGCTAGTACAGGGGTGTTCAGTATAAATCTAAACACTCTTTATCCAAGTTTTTGGTCCTTTAAGGAGGTGTTTAGCGCAACGAACAAGGCAATCGGACTATACAACTTTATAACCCTCACTTAGCCATAGGAGTTCTATAATTTTAAATTTTGGCGTAGCCCCTGGTATTCGGAAGGCTGAAGTTGGGGCGCTATACACGCCTAATCGGACAAAAACTAATTCCTCGCATAAAGCAGAAAAAATCTCTAGCGATTTGAAACCTCTCGAACAGCGACCAGCTCCCGCCGCATCATGATAGTCAATTTTCGGCTTTCTCTACTGAGGTGCTCGTCCGGAAGAACTGGGACACAATCGTAGTAGTTCTCCCTTTACTACCCTAGCTGATATAGCGGAACGTAAGGTAGCAACCACAGGAGCTGGGTGTCGTGGTTCTAAGTCTGACAGTAGAATGGGGGGTAAGTATGGAAAGGCAAGGTCCTAGCTATGGAGTAGTTGTACACACGGGTGTTTAGCGAGTTCAGGCCCTTCTCGGAGGAAGTAACAACCCTACGTCTCGAAGCCCGGAGGCGGTCGACTAATCTCTGTGTATATGAGTTACAGGGGTGCAAACCCTTCTACAAGTGGAGGGGGTGGCTTATATAGAGGACGCCAGGACCCCAGCCAGCCCACGTAGAGGAGGGTTAAAGTACATTAAGGCCAGGCGTTACTGGTAACACCCTACATAAAGTGTCATCATGACCATTAAGACTACTTAATTACAGACCGTTTGGATACAGCATAAATCCTAAACTTCTGATGGTCGAGTGCGTCTTCATGGTCGAGTGTCTTCTAGCCGGTCGAGTGGAGTCTCCCTTGGTCGAGTGGAGCTTCTCTTGGTCGACTGGAAGGTAGCTTCGTATGATGATGTCCTTGGGTATGGTATCCTAGATAGGTCCATGACCCTACCCTAGGTACATAACCTCATCATTAGCCCCCGAATGGATCGAGGTTCGAGTGAGGAAGGAGTTGACGATTTTCTCCGACTTATTTACTGTACTTTGATTATGTCGTATCTTGGATCAGCGATTCTTCTTTCGGCGTTGGCGTCGACTTTTGCTTCAGTCGCCTTGATCCATTCTTATCTTTTGTCGAGTGAACTTTTGAACTCTGGTGAACTTCCGAGCGACGGATCGCGGGAAGGATATCGTCTGACAGATTGATCTGCTGTTAGCGGATTTTGCAGGATCTGAAATTTGGGAAGCGCGCGAAGCGGGGCGATCCGCGGCAATCGGGTGGGATAAGGCATGGACGCCTCGATTTCCGTGCCGCCTTTTTCACCACGTATCGTACGTGTGCGACTGTTTCAGGATGTGACAGATCTGCTCGGACCCACTCATCAGCCACTCGGAAGCGCCCTTATATAAAGCGTTGGGGAAGAGTTTTTTGAACAGTGCCTCCCCATTCTCCTCTCTTCCCTCTCTGCCTCCGCCCACGGCGCCTGCTCCTACCTCCGCCTTATCCACCTCTCGAGCGCTTTGCCGGCGATAATGGTGAAGGAGAAGACGGCGGCTCTAGAGCGCGCGAAGAAGGCGACGGCGACGGGGCAAGCGAAGGGGAGACTGTCCAGTCGGGGCGCATCTTCGTCGAGGTCCCGCCTGCCGAAGGGTTGGGTCCAAGGGGATTGGATCCGCTCGACCATCACTGAGAAGGACCTCGACGACCTGGCCAATGAGGGACTAATCCCCCACGGGTCAGCGAGGCTCCCGGGGTCCGAGTGTCAACCGCAGCCGCAGGAGGGTGAGTGCGTTCTCTTAGCCACTCACGTAGATCGTGGTTTTTCTCTGCCGTCGAGTGTGTTCTTTCGTGGGTTTCTGAATTTCTTTGGGGCGCAACTCCACCATTTAAATCCCAATTCTATCGCCTATCTTGCTGCCTTTGTGTCCATGTGCGAGAACTTCCTGGGTTGTCGACTGCACTGGGGTCTCTTCAAGCACATATTCACCTGTCGGTCGCAGATAGTAAAAAAGGCGAGTCCGGGTGATGAGAGGACCAAGGTTATTCAGATGTGCGGGGGTCTTGGGATTCAGTTGAGGAATAAGAGCAATTTCTCGACCATGACCCTTCCTGAGTCGGTCAGAGGGTGGCAGTCGACTTGGTTCTACTGCCAAGACGAGTCGACGCCGGGGCAGTCGACTGGTCTTCCTCCGTTCTCCATGGACCGAGTGGACAAACCGTCTTCTCTAAAGGTGCTTCCTGAGGAGAAAGCCGAGGTAAAAATGTTGGTGGAGCGCATGGTCCAACTCGTTCGGGACGGAGTGACAGGCATGGATCTTCTGGAAGTCTTCCTTAGGCGGCGCATCCAACCGCTCCAGTACCGAGGCCACCCGATGTGGCTGTACTGCGGTACCGAAGACACCACTCGGGTCCATCCAAAGGCAGTCGACGACGCCACGCTGGAGAGGTGGGTGACCGCCATCACAGGGAACAAGGGCAACCCTCGAGGAGCGAGGAGGATCCCGCCACTCGATTGTACCTATACGCCGGACAAGGTATGGCCGCTTATCTCCGAGTGTAATTTTGTTTTATCCATTCTGCTTTGCCGCGAATTGGTCGATTGATCTTTGTTTTGCTTTGTTGTCTGACAGGCCACCACTGAATTGTACTCGATGCCCAATGGGGCACAGACGCCGACTGAGGAGGAGGAAGGAAGCGGGGGCGAAAGCCTGGAGGAGTGGGATTCGGATGCTGATGACGACGACGAGGGTGATGACTCGGGTGAGGAGGAAGAAGAGGAGGAGGAGGAGGAAGCTGCACCTCCCCGCTCGGAAAGATGCTCGAAGCTTGCCCATGATCCAGCGACTGAGCGAGGTAAGGGGGTCGCAACCGCTTCCCAGTCGACCAAGCGCCCTCGGACCACTTCTCCAGCGTCGACTGAGAAGGCTCCGAAGCAATCTCGAGTGGCACCGTCGAAGCCTGCAAAGGTCTTGCCGAAGATGAAGATGGTGATCCCCACTATCTCAGGGTAATGGTAGTTTTGAGCTTTCCCTGTTTCATGAACTTGTTCTTGGTCGACTCATGGGCCAATCGACTGACTTTTGGAACTGCAGCGCTGCTACTTCCGACACTTTGGCGAGAGCCGAAGACCACGAGATGGAGGATGCTGCAACCTCGAACCCTGGTATGACTCCTGCGTTGCCGTTTTCAGTCGACTGACTCATTGTCTCTAATTTTGATTCTTTCTGCAGTTTCATCTAACATTGTTATTGACCTTCCTGACGACGACGACGAAGAACCACCACGGCCGAGGAAAACAAGAAAACGTCTGCTGGCAAGGCGACTCAGGATGTGCCGGCACCCGAGACGTTGGTCGTGGAGGGAGACAATGTCACTCGACCCACCGTAACCTTCGCGGTGCCGTTGACGAGTGCTCACCCTTCGTCGTCGAGTGCTGCTCAACCCTCACTTTTCTCCACCTACCCCGTTCCAGAAGACCAAGCCAGTGCTGCTAAAGAAGCAATACGCCAGGCGGGGGTCATGATGGAGCAAGTGAAGGCAATTCGAGAAGCCAGCCAGGCAGCCTATGACGCCAGTTCGGCACTCCAGAGTAATGTTCAGGTTAGTCGGTCACTGCCTATCCTTCTTTCTGAAATTCCTAGAGTCTGTCCTACACCCAGTGGGTGTGTGTCGATTGAAATTCCGGATTAGTGGGGGCACGCTGAGTGCACCCACTGGGTGTAGTCCCCAAGGCTATGGTGGACTACTAGCAGTCGACCATAGTCTTTATGCTTTTGAGTTTTTCTTTACTCGACAAGGTCGAATAGATTCATAGACCGGTGGGGGCACGCTGAGTGCACCCACTGGGTGTAGTCCCCGAGACTGTGGTCGACTACTGGCAGTCGACTATAGTCTAAAGAACATTGCCTCTTTTTTTCTTTTTTTTCCTTTTTTTTGTTGGTCGACTGGTCGACTCTTGAGGAAACTAGTGGGGGCACGCTGAGTGCACCCACTGGGTGTAGTCCCCGAGACTATGGTCGAATGTTTGCATTCGGCCGTAGTCTTAGAAACGCTATGATTTTTCCTTACTCACTCGGAAGTGAATTGTCTTTGACGTCTGTCGATTGATTCTTCGTAGAAATCCTGTGACCTTGCGGCTCGTTATACTGAGTTGGAGAACAAACACATTCAGCTCGAGCTCGATCTGAAACTGGCCCAAGAGAACTTGACGAAGGCGAAGGAGGAAGCTAAAGGTATGCTTGGTGAGGCCTTTGACGACTGCCTTTGCCTCTCACTTGTTTCCAAATCTAATCTCACTGTAAATTTGTAGGCAAAGTGAGGGACGCCCTGAAGAAACAAGAGCTTGACTTGGCTGAGATGCAAAAAACTGCTTTAGAGAAGACCAGGCTAGCGGATGAGAAGCTGGCTTCAGTGACTAAGCTTGAAGAAGAAAACACCAATCTGAAAGCTGCTCTTGATGCTGCCAACCAGGAGGTCACTCGACTGAAAAGCGACAAGACCACCCTGAATGACAAGGCCAGTGAGTTGAAGAGAAAGAAGAATGATCTAGAGGCTTATCTGGGTGGACTCGCCAAGAAGTTGTTCCTCATGCTTGAGGGTAATCCTTTGTATCAAACAAATATTTTACTTGTGACCTCCGACTGTTTGTCTTGACTCGGTGGTTGTGCTTGCAGAATTTTGTCAGAACTTTGAAGAGGAGACTGGTCGGCTGGAAGTAAACCTGGACCCCATCAACTCTCCTGTGAAAGATGAAATCGACATGAATGTGCTCCAACTTGAATCTCGTGTTGCTGCCATCATCGATTATCTTGCAAGGCTGAAGGTCGCAACTTCCCACATCGACACAACACTCTGGCCAAGAGAGACACTCCAGAACGACCTCGAGTCTCTGATGACTCGACTGAACGAGGTCCCAAGTCGAGTGCAGGAGTGGAAGAAGTCTTCAGCCAGGTGCGGCGCGAATGTGGCTCTGTCTCTGGTCCGCGTTCATTGCAAGGATGCACGAGAGGACAAGCTGGTGGCTCTTAGGGTGGCCAACACCAAGAAGCACGATTTCAGATCTTTCATGGAGACTTTCATTGCTGCTGCCACTCGGATTACAGATGGAATTGATCTGAACGAGTTTGTGGCACCTTCCAGCCCTCCACAGGAGGGGTAAAATACTTCAGAGCTTGATACTTTAAATTTGCCTCGGTATGCCGAGTGGGTTTTGTAACCGATAAACCTTAACAGGCTTAGCGCCTGAGCACTTTCGGTTCTGTTAGGTATTATTCGAACTTGGGTTTCGTTTGGGATGTTTTTTGCAGTTCTCCTATAAACTTAGGCGAGCACTGAGCTGCAGCTAAGTTCCCGAGTGGGAGGTTCGCTCTCCACTCGGCAGGATTTTACTCAACTTAGGCGAGTGCTTGGACTGCAGCTAAGCCCCCGAGTGGGAGGTTTGCTCTCCACTCGGTAGGATTTTTAGAAACTTAGGCGAGCACTGGGCCGCAGCTAAGCCCCCGAGTGGGAGGTTCGCTCTCCACTCGGTAGGATTTTTAGAAACTTAGGCGAGCACTGGGCTGCAGCTAAGCCCCCGAGTGGGAGGTTCGCTCTCCACTCGGTAGGATTTTATTCAACTTAGGCGAGTACTTGGACTGCAGCTAAGCCTCCGAGTGGGACGTTTTCTCTCCACTCAGTAGGATTTTTAGAAACTTAGGCGAGCACTGGGCTGCAGCTAAGCCCCCGAGTGGGAGGTTTGCTCTCTACTCGGTGGGATTTTCAGAAACTTAGGCGAGCACTGAGCTGCAGCTAAGCCCCGAGTGGGAGGTTCGCTCTCCACTCGGTAGGATTTTATTCAACTTAGGCGAGTACTTGGACTGCAGCTAAGCCTCCGAGTGGGTGGTTTGCTCTCCACTCGGTAGGATTTTTAGAAACTTAGGCAAGTACTGGGCTGCAGCTAAGCCCCCGGGTGGGAGGTTCGCTCTCCACTCGGTAGGATTTTCAGAAACTTAGGCGAGCACAGGGCTGCAGCTAAGCCCCCGAGTGGGAGGTTTGCTCTCTACTCGGTGGGATTTTTCAAACTTAGGCGAGTACTTGGACTGCAGCTAAGCCCCCGAGTGGAAGGCTGGCTTACCACTCAGTAGGATTTTGTTTATCTTAGGCAAAACGGATTTCGCAGCTAAGCCTTCGTGTGGGAGACTGGCTCACCACTCGGTTAGGATTTTTTTTACAGACTTAGGCGAATCGAATTCGCAGCTAAGCCACCCACTGGGGGATTGTTTTATATGGAAAAAAGTAATAACAATCACTGGGAAAACTATAAAGCTCTTGTCTTTGATAAATAAACTACAGGAGTACTTTTATTACAACTCATCCGAGTGAATACTTAAGTGTAAAAGGGGCGGAGAAGCTCCGCGTTCCAAGCTCGGGGCTCGTCGATCTGATGCTCGACATTGTAAAGACGGTATGCTCCATTGTGGAGAACCTTGGTGACGATGAAGGGACCTTCCCAAGAAGGAGCAAGCTTGTGTGGTTTCTGCTGGTCCACTCGGAGAACTAAATCTCCTTCCTGGAAGGCTCGACTCTTCACGTTTTTGGCGTGGAAGCGACGCAAGTCTTGTTGATAAATGGTCGATCTGATCAGAGCCATCTCTCTTTCTTCCTCTAAAAGGTCGACTGCGTCCTGCCGCGCTTGTTCTGCTTCAGCTTCGGTGTAGAGCTCGACTCGGGGAGCGTTGTGGAGAAGATCACTCGGCAAGACTGCTTCAGCTCCGTAGACCAAGAAGAATGGAGTTCTTCCAGTCGACCGGTTGGGTGTGGTCCTTAACCCCCAAAGCACCGAGGGAAGTTCGTCAACCCATGCACCCGCCGCATGCTTGAGATCACGCATCAAACGGGGCTTCAACCCTTTGAGAATCAAACCGTTGGCTCGTTCTGCCTGTCCATTCGACTGTGGATGGGCGACTGAAGCATAGTCGACTCGTGTGCCTTGAGATGTGCAGAAAGCTCTGAATTCTTCAGAATCGAAGTTTGACCCGTTATCAGTGATGATGCTGTGCGGGACTCCATATCTGAATATCAGTTCTCGGATGAAGCTGACAGCGGTGCCAGCATCGAGGTTCTTGATGGGTTTGGCCTCAATCCACTTGGTAAACTTGTCGACTGCTACCAGTACATGTGTGAAACCGCTCCTTCCTGTTCTAAACGGGCCAACCATATCCAAACCCCATACAGCAAAGGGCCAGACAAGTGGTATGGTCTTTAAGGCTGAGGCGGGCTTGTGTGACATATTGGAGTAAAATTGACATCCCTCACACTTGTCGACTATCTCCTTCGCCATTTCATTCGCTCTGGGCCAATAAAAACCAGCTCGGTATGCTTTGGCCACGATGGTCCGAGAAGACGCATGATGGCCACAGGTCCCCGAGTGGATGTCGTTGAGAATCATTCGACCTTCCTCCGGTGTTATACATTTCTGGCTGACTCCAGTCGCACTTTCTCTGTATAACTGACCTCTCATGACGGTGAAGGCTTTGGACCGGCGGACGATCTCTCGAGCTTCTTCTTCATTCTCGGGGAGTTCCTTCCTCAAAATATAGGCGATATAGGGCACTGTCCAATCGGGAGTGATGACCAAAACTTCCATGATTAAGTCGACCACCGCTGGGACCTCGACTTCAGTCGGATCTGTGGCGCTTTTAGGCTGCGGGGCTTCTTCAGTGAAAGGATCCTCTTGAACCGATGGTGTGTAGACATGTTCCAAAAACACGCCACTCGGAATGGCTTCCCTCTTGGAACCTATCTTCGCCAAGTCATCGGCTGCTTGATTTTTCAGTCGGGGAACGTGATGGAGTTCTAACCCTTCGAATTTCTTTTCAAGCTTCCTCACTGCATTGCAGTATCCAGTCATGGCTGGGCTTCTAACGTCCCACTCCTTCATCACCTGATTGACCACCAAATCTGAGTCGCCGTAAACCATAAGGCGACGGACGCCGAGTGAAATGGCCATGCGCAACCCATACAACAGTGCTTCATATTCTGCTTCATTGTTGGAGGAATCAAAGTGGATCTGGAGCACATATCTGAGCTTATCTCCTCGGGGAGAAACCAAAACTACCCCAGCACCAGAACCATTTAACATCTTAGAGCCATCAAAGAACATGGTCCAATGCTCCGAGTGAACTTGAGTCGGCTGCTGCTGTTCAATCCACTCGGCAAGGAAATCTGCTATAGCCTGGGACTTAATGGCTTTCTTTGCCTCGAATTTGATATCAAGGGGAAGGAGTTCAATCGCCCATTTAGCCACTCGACCAGTTGCATCTCTGTTGTGCAGAATCTCTGACAATGGTGCGTCGCTGACGACTGTAATGTCATGATCAGAGAAATAATGGGCAACCTTCTTCATGGTCATGTAGATCCCATATACGAGCTTCTGATAATGAGGATATCTTTGCTTCGATGGGGTCAAAACTTCAGAGAGATAATACACTGGGCGCTGAACTTTGAAGGTTTTCCCTTCTTCTTCCCGCTCGACCGTAAGTACTGTACTGACGACTTGTCCTGTGGCTGCAATATAAAGCAACAGAGGCTCTTTGCTGATTGGAGCAGCAAGCACCGGCTGGGTGGAGAGCAGAGTTTTTAACTCGGCAAACGCTGCATCAGCTTCTGGAGTCCACTCGAACTTGTCTGCCTTCTTCATCAGTCGGTAAAGGGGCAACGCCTTTTCACCGAGGCGAGAGATGAATCGACTTAACGCGGCCAAGCATCCAGTAAGCTTCTGGACATCGTGCACACGCACAGGGCGTTTCATTCGGAGTATGGTGCCAACTTTTTCTGGGTTAGCATCGATTCCTCGTTCGGAAACGAGAAAACCGAGTAACTTCCCGCCAGGTACTCCGAATGTGCACTTTGAAGGATTGAGCTTGATATCATACCTCCTGAGATTGGCAAATGTTTCAGCTAAGTCAGTCAACAGGTCGGAACCCTTTCGCGACTTGACCACGATATCATCCATGTATGCTTCCACATTCCGACTGATTTGAGTGAGTAAACACTTTTGAATCATTCTCATGAACGTGGCTCCGGCATTCTTGAGGCCGAATGGCATGGTGATATAGCAGAAGCACCCGAATGGGGTGATGAAAGCTGTTTTGATTTCGTCGGGCCCATACAGACGGATCTGATGATACCCGGAATAAGCGTCTAGAAAAGACAATCTCTCGCACCCTGCGGTCGAGTCGACAATTTGGTCGATGCGAGGGAGAGGAAAATGATCTTTCGGGCAGGCCCGATTGATATGTTTGAAATCAATGCACATACGAAGGGAATTGTCCTTTTTGGGAACCATAACGACATTGGCAAGCCACTCGGAGTGGTATATCTCTCGGATGAACTCTGCTGCAAGGAGTCGAGCCACCTCTTCGCCAATGGCCTTTTTCTTCTGAACGGCGGACCGTCGAAGATGTTCTTTAACAGGTTTTGCCTTTGAATCGACTCTAAGGCGATGCTCAGCCAGTCCCCTGGGAACACCTGGCATGTCAGCTGGCTTCCATGCGAAGATGTCCCAGTTCTCATGGAGGAACTGGATGAGCGCTTCTTCCTATTTAGAGTCGAGTGTAGTGGAAATATGGGTCGGAGCTGCATTGGGGTCAGTCGGGTGGATGTGAACTGGCTTCGTCTCACCGGACGACTAAAATGCTGACTCTGTGGCGGGCTTCTTGGCCCGCAGTAAATCACTCGGATCTGCGTTCTTCTTGTATCCCTCTAGCTCTATCACTGTTATCTGGTCATCCGCAATCTTTGAGCCTTTCTGGAAACACTCTTCTGCTTTCTTCCGGTTACCAGTGACGGTGATCACGCCTTTGGGGCCAGGCATCTTTAACTTGAGGTACACGTAACATGGTCGAGCCATGAAGCGGGCATAGGCTGGTCTTCCCAAGATAGCGTGGTAGGCACTCTGGAAATCCACGATTTCAAATGTCAACTTCTCTTTGCGGAAATGCTTCGAGTCGCCGAACACCACATCCAGAGCTATTTGGCCGAGTGACTCAGCCTTCTTTCCTGGGATGACTCCGTGAAAACTCATGTTGCTGGAACTGAGCCTGGACATCGGAATGCCCATTCCCTTGAGCGTCTCTGCATACAGTATGTTCAACCCGCTGCCGCCATCCATCAATACCTTCGTCAGTCGAGTGCCTTCGACGACCGGGTCGACCACCAGTGCTTGCCTCCCAGGGGTGGCAATATGAGTAGGATGGTCCGACTAGTCGAAAGTAATGGGAGTTTGCGACCATCTCAGATAGTTTGGTGTCGCCGGTGCGACCATATTGACTTCTCGGTTGATCACTTTCAGTCGACTTTTGCTCTCTACATCAGCAAAAATCATCAAAGTGGAGTTGACATGAGGGTACTCTCCATCACTGTCCTGCTTGTCCTCAGCCTTGTCCGACTCCTTTTCTTTGTCCTTCGGCTGTTTCCCTTGGAACTGCTGGATTAAGAGTCGGCACTGGCGAGTGGTATGCTTTGGGTAGATGAAGTTACCCTCTTCATCTTTCTTCGTGTGGATATGACACGGCAGGTCCATCACATCATTACCCTCCTTATCTTTTACCTTCTTGGGGTTCCAAGATCCTTTGGGCTTCCCTTTAAATTTGCCCTGTGTCACGGCTAGAGCCTCTCCAGGGGCTGCTGGCTCGGCCTTCCGCTTTTGCTTTCGACTGGAGTTTCCTTTATCCGACTGACTCGACTTGTACTTGCCGCTTCGGAGTCGGTCCTCTTCTTCGTCGTTGGCGTACTTAGTGGCTATTTCCATCATCCGACTCAGGGTCATGTCTCCAGTTCGACCAAACTTCAGGCTCAACTCTCTGTTCTTGACGCCATCTTGGAAGGCGCAAACCGCTTGATGGTCCGACACGTTCTCTACAGTGTGATGCAAAGTAATCCACCTCTGGATGTAATCTCTCAGTGTTTCACTCGACTTTTGTACACAAACTTGTAGCTCAGTCAATCCAGCAGGTCGCTTGCAAGTTCCCTCAAATGTCCTGACGAACACTCGAGAAAGATCTTCCCAGGTGTAAATGCTGCTGGGAGCTAACTGATTCAACCATGCCCTGGCTGAACCCTCTAGCATAAGTGGCAAATGTTTCATGGCCACCTCATCATTACCGCCACCAATCTGAACAGCCACTCGGTAGTCTTCGAGCCAAGTTTCAGGCTTAGACTCTCCGGTGAACTTACTCACCCCAGTCGCCAACCTGAAGTTGGGGGGTATCACTGCGGCTCTGATCGCTCTGCTAAAACATTCTAGACCTGAAACGTGGACTCAGATGCTTGTGGGCACATCTCTGTCATGACCACCTCTATGA
Source organism: Triticum aestivum (assembly GCF_018294505.1). Taxonomy (NCBI): domain Eukaryota; kingdom Viridiplantae; phylum Streptophyta; class Magnoliopsida; order Poales; family Poaceae; genus Triticum; species Triticum aestivum. The sequence goes on from NC_057801.1 coordinate 145,780,050, forward strand.
GCTCTGTTTCGGTCGACCAAACCTTGCACGATGATGGATCTCGCATCAAAACCTGGCTCTCTGGGGTCGACTGGAGCTCTCCGCCCAACACTGAGCTGGCGTCTGTCATCTTGCTGCCGATGGGCGTTAGACCCACTTCTCGGAGGAGGAGTGGGCACTCGACGCCTGTCATCACGATCAAATCAATCATCATAGTGGTCCCGCCGGCCTTCACATCCCATGCGCCTCGGAGGCGACCTTGGACTGTGAGCCGACTGAACAGTATTCACAGCGACAGATCGACTATGAATCCTGTTACGTGACTGTGACACAGCTGAATTCTGATCTCCTGCTGCTCGGAGCAAATCTCTGATCTGCATCAAGCCTCTTCCAGCCTCTGACTGAGAGGGCCGAATTGACTCCGCTATGCGGGCTGCAGCTGCCAAATTCTAAATTGGGGTTCGATATACCTGAGTTGGTTGCGGAAAGAGCTGATGTCGATTGGAGTTAGTCGCTCGTTGACGCGCACGCTCGTCGAGTGCTCGCTGAAGGTTCTCCAGTCGTGTGCGTTCAGCCAGGTTGGCTAAACGCACCTCTTCCAGGGCACGAGCCTCAGGAGTTTCTCCTGCAATGGGAGTATGCAGGGCATCCATGTTCCGGCGGCGAAGTTCTTCCCTCTGCTGGGAAGTGAGCGGCTCGGGTTGGTACTCTTCATGGGCTTGAGCAGGGTCGTCCTCGTCGTCCATCTCGTCGCCGCGGGGGAAACCGGGAGGACTACGGGGGCCGTTGACCATCAGGACCTCCGCTGCTGGATCACTGCTATCGCACTCGGATGCAGTCTTCATGGTCGAGTGTCTTCTAGCCAGTCGAGTGGAGTCTCCCTTGGTCGAGTGGAGCTTCTCTTGGTCGACTGGAAGGTAGCTTCGTATGATGATGTCCTTGGGTATGGTATCCTAGATAGGTCCATGACCCTACCCTAGGTACATAACCTCATCACCGGGCAACCCAACTATTGACCCAAGACATGATTCAGAGCCGATGCATATAATGCTATAAGTTTTGGGTGCCGAACTGTACTGTAAAAGTGTTCGGACTTTCTTGCCGTGTTATGGGGTACACTAAAGCCCCTGGCGAATTAGGCATACCAGAACGTACGAATGCAATAAATACAAAGACACGGAAAAATTTAAGTAATAAGCGGAAGCTGCAAATTATTTTCCATTGTAATACGTCAAGGCGTATGTGTACAAGTAGTGCGATAAGCGAATAAGGCTATTTGACATGCCGTGACCAAGAGCGGGTTGCATGCGGGTATGTAAAACGGGAATAACGATCGTTAGCAGAGACCACCTGGGAATTCCCTTGTACATCAAAGCCCCTTGCCTTTCTTGGTGTATCCTTCCGCGATGGGTCCGATGATCAGGTTATCAGAAAAGCCTCAAGAAGAGAGAAAGAAAAACCTGAAAGGAAAAGAAAAAGTGAAGGTATGCGGGTCCAAGGGTGGTTGAGCCGCGTTGTGGACCGCGGTCTAACTATGTCTCCGTCTATGCCCATGGTATTTTGAGTGCGTAATTATGTACGCGCGGCATGAGTTTCAACGCTTGATTGGGACTAGGATGGAGGCAGAATTGCTAGTTGAGCTCTGGACAAGCGGGACGGTCCTGCTGCAGAGTAGTTTGGACTCGCTTGACGATGTCTGGGGGCTTTAGTGCCGAATTGAGGTTCTGCCTGAGAAGGCTGCTCTGTACTTCTGCTGCTAGGGTCGCGGTGTGCTCCTCAGTACAGAGGGAGCGCTCCGTATTTCCATTGACTGTTATAACACTGCGAGGTTCGGGCATTTTGAGCTTGAGGTAGGCGTAGTGCAGCACCGCATTGAATCGAGCAAATGCGGTTCGTCCGAGCAGTGCATGATAACCACTACGGAAGGGGACGATGTCGACGATTAACTCTTCACTTCGGAAATTATCCGGGGATCCGAAGACCACTTCCAGTGTGATTCAGCCCGTACAACAGGCCTCTACACCTGGTATGACACCTTTAAAGGTGGTTTTGGTGGGCTTGATCCTTGAGGGATCGATACCCATTTTGCACATTGTATCCTGATATGGCAGGTTCAGGCTGCTGCCACCGTCCATGAGGACTCGTGTGAGGTGGAATCCATCGATAATGGGGTCAAGGACTAGTGCGGCTGAACCGCCATGACGGATACTGGTTGGATGGTCCCTGCGATCGAAGGTGATCAGACAGGAGGACCATGGGTTGAACTTTGGGGCGACTGGCTCCATCGCATAGACGGCCCTTAGTGCGCACTTCCGCTCCCTTTTGGGGATATGGGTGGCATATATCATGTTCACCATTTTCACTAGGGGAGGAAACTTCTTTTGTCCCCCTGTGTTCGGTGGCCGAGGTTCCTTGTTGTCATTGCTTTGCGATCCCTTTTCCTTTTTTCGGCATTTAACTTGCTGGCCTGTTTGAAGACCCAACATTCTCTGTTGGTATGATTGGCTGGTTTATCAGGGGTGCCGTGGATTTGACATAGACGATCGAGTATGCGGTCCAGACTGGACGGGCCTGGATTGTTTCTCTTAAATGGCTTTTTTCTGCTGACCGTACTTGGAGCCACTGAATCCGGCATTGACGGTTGTGTCTTCGGCGTTATCGCCATTATTCCGACGCTTGTGTCTGTTGCATCGGGGCTTGCCGTTACTATCTCTGGCTTCGGAAGTGCCAGGTTTAGTTGAGGTGCTGTTGCTACGAGCTAGCCAACTATCCTCGCCCGCACAAAAGCGGGTCATGAGCGTCGTGAGGGCTGCCATGGACTTCAGCTTCTCTTAGGTGTCGGGCAAGCCACTCATCACGGATGTTATGCTTAAAGGCCGCTAGGGCTTCGGCATCTGGACATTCGACGATCTATTTCTTTTTAGTTAAGAACCGAGTCCAGAATTTCCTGACTGACTCTCCGGGCTGTTGGATTATATGACTTAGCTCATCGGCATCCGGAGGTCGGACATAAGTGCCTTGGAAGTTGTCAAGGAATGCATCTTCCAGGTTCTCCCAACTGCCAATGGAGTTTTTGGGCAGACTATTCAACCAGTGCCGAGCTGGTCCCTTGAGTTTTAGCGGGAGATACTTGATGGCATGGAGATCATCACCGTGGGCCATATGTATATGGAGAAAGAAATCCTCGATCCATACCACGGGATCTGTTGTCCCATCATATGATTCAATGTTTACGGGTTTAAACCCTTCTGGGAATTCATGTTCCATTACTTCATCAATGAAGCATAGGGGGTGTGTGGCGCCTCTATGGCGGGCTATATCGGGACGTAGCTCGGATAGAGCCGGCCTGCAGTAGTCGGCCCGGAAAGGTGTGTATTTGTCATATCCGATGTGGTGGCCGTCATTGCGCATTGGGGCGCACCCCCGCGATCCATAGATCGATCTGGTTTGTCCTGCTCTGTTCTCCAAGTGGTACCGCAGGTCATGCGTGTGTCCCCGAGCTATTGTGTTTCTGGTTGTTCGGCGAGGCATTGCAGGCTGATGTTCGGGCTGAGTTACCGCTTTGTCTCGGCCACGCGGAGGTCGGTCATCCGCATCCTGTGCTGTTAGTATAGGCTCCCGCACCTCGTCATCAAATTGAGGTAGCAATTTGCGCTCCGGGTAACTTTTGGCTGGGCGTTCGAGTCCATATTCCTCGGCTGCCAGGACCTCAGTCCATCTATCAGTGAGCAAATCTTGGTTAGCTTGAAGCTATTGCTGCTTCTTCTTTAGGCTCTTTGCAGTGGCTATTAGCCGGGGCTTGAAACACTGCTGCTCGACAGGATCCTCTGGCACGATAAATTCTTCGTCGCTGAGGCTCACCTCGTCCTCGGAGGGAGGCATGTAATTGTTGTCCTCCGAGTCGTTGTTTATGGCCTGTTCATCAGAGTTGGCTCACCAGTCTTCCCGTTTAGCCTGTTCGAAGCTTGGCTTGGCGGGGTCTTCGTTGTCTTCGGCATCGTCCAGAGTGATGTTTTCTCTTGTGCCGGTATCGCTATTTTTACCATGGCATGATTTAGAGCGGCACCGCTGACGTCGGTGCTTTGGCTGCTTCTCAGGAGGCTTATCCTCAACTGGATCCTTTTTTTCATCGCCAATGTCTTCCTTGGGTGTATCCACCATGTATATATCGTATGAGGAGGTGGCTGTCCAGCGCCCTGTGGGCGGTGGTTCCTGTTCTTCTCCGGCATCGTCGTTCATACCGTCGATGTCCTCGGAGTCAAAATCAAGCATGTCAGTCAAATCGTCGATAGTGGCTATCAAGTGGGTGGTGGGTGGGCAACGAAGCTCTTCATCGTTCGCTTCCCACTCAAGTCGGACATAGTTCAGCCAAGAATCTCCTAACAAGGAGAGGGACTCTAATGAGTTTAACACATCGCCCAAGGGTGAGTGTTGGAAGATGTCCGCGAAGCTGAACTCCAGGATCGGCGCCCAGCCAGATTTGATGGGTGCAGATACACGCGGTTCGGAGCCTATGGCCGGAGACGAGTCCGAGGCTCCGATGACGCAGGCCTCGTTGGAGGCCAGATCTGCGTTCGGCTCTAGCGCCGCTGAGTCTGTGGCGCCTGTGGCGAGGTTGAGCTTCTCGTCCTTGGATGGCGCGCTCTGCTCCAGGTCTAGGGCCAGAGCGGTTACAGGTGCTATCCCCTGGGCACGGTCCGATGATAGATCTAGGTCATGTTCGTCATGGCGGCAGGGTGCAGCTATCATGGGCTCGAATCCGTCAAAGATCAAGTCTCCGCGGATATCGGCGGTGTAGTTCAAGCTTCCAAACCTGACCTGTTGGCCAGGGGCATAGCTGTCGATTTGCTCCAGATGGCCAAACGAGTTGGCCCGCAGTGAGAAGCCGCTGAATACGAAAATCTGTTTGGGAGAAAAACCTCACCCTGGACTGCGTTGTGGTGGATGATTGAAGGAGCCATCAAGCCTTATGGTGACGACATAGTGGAACTCTCAATGAAAGCACCAATGTTGGTGTCAAAACCGGCGGATCTCGGCTAGGGGGTCCCGAACTGTGTGTCTAAGGCTAATGGTAACAGGAGGCGGGGGACACAATGTTTACCCAGGTTCGGGCCCTCTCGATGGAGGTAATACCCTACTTCCTGCTTGATTGATATTGATGATATGAGTATTACAAGAGTTGATCTACCACGAGATCATAGAGGCTAAACCCTAGAAGCTAGCCTATGATTATGATTATTGTTGTCCTACGGACTAAACCCTCCGGTTTATATAGACACCGGAGGGAGCTAGGGTTACATAGAGTCGGTTACAGAAAAGGAATATTCATATCCGAATCGCCAAGCTTGCCTTCCACGCAAAGGAGAGTCCCATCCAGACACGGGACGAAGTCTTCTATCTTGTATCTTCATGGCCCAACAGTCCGACATATGCATATAGTTTTGCTGTCCGAGGACCCTTTAATCCAGGACTCCCTCAACGGTACCGTAGAGGCTAGCAAATTGCGGAAAGGTAAGAGTGCGTATAATCCATGGACTCACATTAGTCATAAAGAACTCATATACTTATTGCAAAAGTTTATTAGCCCTCGAAGCAAAGTAATACTATGCATGCTCCTAGGGGGGGAGGTTGGTAGGAGTTAACCATAGCGCACCCCCGACCTTCACACAAAGATAGACAATCAAAGATAAATTGTGCTTCAACTTCCCGCCATAACGAGAGACTATACGTGCATGCTTAGGGAATCACAAACCTTAACACCAATATTCTTACTAACCACAACCGTTACTAGTACCTCCCACATATTATCATCTCTACATCACAAAACTATTACAAGAATCAAACATATCATATTCAGTGATCCATAAGTTTTATGTAGGATTTTATGACTAACCATGCAAATGACCAATTCCTATTGACTCTCTAAATAGATATAAGTGAAGCATGAGAGTTCAATTCTTTCTATAAAAGACCATGCTCTAATAAGTATAAGTGAAGCAAAAGAGTATTCTACAAATAACGGTTTTCTATGTGAAGAAAACCGACAATCCAAACTTCAAATGAAATAAGTGAAGCACATGAAGCATTCTATAAAGCCATACTCAAAAGATATAAGTGAAGTGCAATGAGCATTCTATAAATCAATCATGGACTATCTCATATTAGCATGGTGCATAAAAGAAAAAAAATGAAAGCTAAAAATGAAAGACGCTCCAAGATTTGCACATATCACATGAACGAAATGAAGATGAAAACATACCGACACTTGTTGAAGAAACATGGGATGCCTTCCGGGGCATCCCCAAGCTTAGACGCTTGAGTATCCTTGAATATTTACTTGGGGTGCCTTGGGCATCCCAAAGCTTGAGCTCTTGCTTCTCCTCCTTCTCATATCGAGACCTGCTCGCTCTTTGATCACTTCATTCACACAAAACTCAACAAAAAAACTCGGTAAGATCCGTTAGTATAATCAAGCAAATCACTACTCTAAGTACTGTTGCAAACCAATTCATATTTTGTTTTTGCATTGTAGCTACTCTAATATAACTTCTCCATGGCTCATACCACCGATAAAAATCGATAGTTTCATCCAAACAATGCATCAAAAACAGAATATGTCTTAAACATGACAGTTTGTAGCAATCTGAACATCTACCATACTTCGGTACTCCAAAAATTCTGAAAAATTAGGACAAAATAAACAATTTGTATATCAAGACTGTGCAAAAAGTTTCAGAAACGTTTGACGTTCCAGTAAAAAATGAAAATTCACGCGCTACAGCCAAAGTTTCTGTTTCTACACCGCACATACCAACAAGCAATCTAATGATCCTAAAGGAAAATCTTGGCACATTGTTTTTTTAATACAATGGATTTGTACAAGGGGATAATTATTTTTGTGAGAATCTTCATGAAAAATTCTACATTGTTTCCATGAGCATGAACACAAGTGTTCAAGGTCGACCCTCACTTCTCCAATGCAAAACTTCCAATCGGTTCTCTTTTGTCGAAAAGTTTTAAGTTCCCCTCTATATTTTTTTAAACATTATAAAAGCACTCAACAGGATAAAAATGACTCTCTAAAACTTTCGGGTTGTCTCCCTGGCAGCGCTTTCTTTAAAGCCATTAAGCTAGGCATAAAGTGCTCAAGTAATGAATCCACCCGGATCCCAAGGTACATCAAAGCCAACTTTAATTAGCAACGATTTGGCATTTAGTAGTGAGCACAAAGCAACATATATCATGCAATGACTAAGTCTAACTCTCTTCATATGCATCAACATGTCATACAAGAACAATTCATGCACATCAAGTAAAGGCCAATACATATCATAAGTAGTTTCTTGCAATTTTATTGTGTTGGAAACATAGAGAGGTGGAGATATAGTTCCTCTCTCATAATAATTGCAAGTAGGGGCAGCAGGCACATGCATATTACATTCATCAAAATCATCATGTGCAAAGGTAAAAGGCAACCCATCAATATAATCCTTAATAAGTGCAAACTTCTTCGATATAGTGTAGTTTGGAGAATTCAAAAATATAATAGGACTATCATGTGTGGGTGAAATAGCAATAATTTCATTCTTGACATAAGGAACTATAGCAAGTTCATCTCCATAAGCATAATTCATATTGGCATCATGGCCACAAGCATAGCAAGCATCATCAAAAAGGGATATTTCAAAAGAATCAACGGGGTCATAGTAATTATCATAGCATTCATCCTTGGTAAGAACGAAGGGACGTTAAACAATGTATGAGTTGAAGAGTTAATCTCATTAGAATGTGGGCACGAGTGATCAATCTTCTCTTCCTCCTTTTGTTCTTTGCTCTCCTCATCATCTTTTTCATCCAATGAGCTCACAGTTTCATCAATTTCTTCTTCCATAGACTCCTGCAAAATATTAGTCTCTTCTTGGACAACAGAGACTTTCTCAATAAATACTTCAATATCGTAATTAAATTTATAATTATCATAGCAATATTTAAGGATGGCAAAATTTTCAGGTCTATAAACATCATCATCAAAAGCTTCATACTTTAAAAACAAAGATTCAATTTCATAAGCACCCTTAAAAGCAACAAATTCTTCTATTCATTCCACATCATAATAATCATATCTACCATTGCCATAAGAAGCCAAGGTTTCATTATCATTAAATTTGCATGAAAAGGGAAGGTGTGGAGCATTTATCCTAGAGCAAAAAGTAAAATCATATCTCAAGCATAAATCCCGAGCATCCCAATGCAACATATAAATTTGATCCCATAAAAGTTTCCCTTTTTGAGTCAAGCGATAATCCCTAAAGTATTCAGGTTGACCCAACGTTACTCCCATTATATAGTTGAATGGGGTTTTCTCAGGATTATCAAAGTAGCGCATAATATCTTTCACATAACGATCATCGAGGGTTTTAGGAGGTTCCCCATCTCCATGAGTAGCAGGTACAACTAATTTTTTTTGGTGTTTCGTGTTCCATATCCATAGCTAAATATAGAGAACGACTAAAAACTGAAAATAAAAACTACTTAGTGAGATAGCAAACAAGCACGCACGAGAATATTCACCCCACGCTATTGCTCCCCGGCAACGGCGCCACAAAAAGGGCTAGATAACCCACAAGTATATGGGATTATTTGTAGCCTTCTTCGATAAATAAGAGTGTCGAGCCCAACGAGGAGCTAAAGTTAGAACAAATATTCCCTCAAGTTCTATAGACCACCGATACAACTCTACGCACACTTGATGTTTGCTTTACCTAAAACAAGTATGAGACTATTTTGCAAGAATAAAACTATGACTACTTTGCTAGAATAAAACTACGAATAAATTGCAAGGTAATAAAAGTGGATAGCTTTTGTCAACGAGAAAGTCATTTGTCCCTAGGCAATCGATAACAAGTACTGGTAATCATTCTTGTAATTCGATATGTGGGAGAGGCATGAGCTAACATGCTTTCTCTACTTGGATCATATGCACTTCTGATTGGAACTCTAGCAAGCATCCGCAACTACTAAAGATCATTAAGGTCGTGAAACCCAACCATAGCATTAAGTATCAAGTCCTCTTTATCCCATACGCAACAACCCACCTACTCGGGTTTAAGCTTCTGTCACTCTCGCAACCCACCATAAGCGAATCATGAAGGTATTGCAACACACTACAGCGGGGGGCCCTCACGTTTGCGCGAGATGGAGGGCACCATAGGACAGCACCATAAATAAAATATACAAGCATACCAACAAAGATCACGATTAACCCACATGACAAAATGGATCTACTCAAACATCATAGGATAGCCAAATATCATTGGGAAATAATATATGGAGTTGAGCACCATGTTTAAGTAGAGATTAAAGCAGGGAGAAGGGGTGTTACACCGCTGCATAGAGGGGGATAAAGTTGATATTGACGGTAGCAAGGTTGTTGATGTAGATCGTCGTCCCGATTCTTGCCCCGACGGCACTCCGGCGCCACCGGGAGAGAGGGGGAGAGAGACCCCCTCCTCCTCCTCCTTCTTCTTCTTCTTCTTCCTTGCCCCCCCTAGATGGGAGGAGAGTTCCCCTTCTGGTCCATGGCCTCCATGGCAGCGGAGGGGCGGGATCCCCTCCGAGATTGGATCTCCCTCTCTGTTCTCTTTTGTTTTCGCATTCTCCAGATCTCGCCCTTCGAATTCATAGTTTCTTAAATTCCCGGAGATCCGTGACTCCGATTGCGCTGAAATTTTTCACGATTTTTTTGCATAAATTATCTTTCTTGCGCCAGAAGAAGGGCTCCAACCAACATTCAACGAGGGCACAAGACACCAGGGCGCGCCTGGTGGGTTGTGGGCACTGTGGGCCCCCGTTTGCATTGATTCCACCTCCTAAAAATCACATAAGTTCCAAAATAATTCTCCGTAAATTTTTATCGCGTTTGGACTTCGTTTGATATGCATTTCCTGTGATACAAAAAACATGCAAAAAACAGGAACTGACACTGGATCAATAGGTTAGTCCAATAAATCATATAAAAAGTTGCCAAAATATGTGAAAGTTGTATAATATTGGCATGAAACAATCAAAAATTATAGATACGATGGAGACGTATCAGCATGAAAGCTCTCAAGCGCGGCATAATGCTTGTTTCACTCTTGTTGGATGAACCTCCATCTCTTTTCGATTGAGTTGATGTTGCTTGTGCTCTTAAATTGGTAGGGGGTAAACTTCCTTCGCTCATGAAAGTTCTTGCGAACTCTTGTCCAAAAGACGAATCCTTTTTGCTCGGCACCATTCATGGGATCTTGGCCTATCTCCATCCAACTCTCACCAATCAAAGTGTCTTAATCTTGGGTGTATGATCCCGTGCGAATGCTTTGCCTCCTCTTTTGTGCCTCGGCCCTTTGGGTAAGCTCATCGATAAACACCAATGGTTCAGCCAAAATGTCGAGCTCTTCTTCCTCATCTGAACAAGTCATCATATTCATGCCAAGAGTTGCCATAGTCGTCCTCATCTTCATCATGGTCAGTGAATTGAGTGTCTTCATAGTGCCCGTGGCTATCCTGGCTTTGGGTGGCGCCGGGATCAAAAGCTTGGGCATGGCCGTCGACGTGGAAGGCCTCACCACGGCCCTCAAAGATGACGTTCTCCATGAACGCCGAGTACTCAGGGTCGTCGACTGTGGGTGTCGGCATTGGCATTTCGTCTAACAGCCCGCGGGCGCTGACCATGTTTGCCGAAAGGAACGACCGGGGCTGCGTCCTTTGCGTCCCGTCGGACGGCTGGCCAACGCTGTTGTACCCCGGTGTGACGTTGAGGTCGATGACGCCTGCGGGAGTGGCCGGAGCGACCATGCTGTAGTTCGGCGACGTGGAGAACCGTGTCTGCCCATGCCCGTGCAGGGGCGGCGCACGATGCCTCTCGCCGTGACGGACGAGCTCGGGGAACGGTGCTGCGGAGGACGAGCAGCCGACGGGGGTCGGCACAACCCTAACATGAGGTGGGTGTGCGCCTTGGCAAATGGCAACGATGGACTCTTTATCGCCGACGTCTGCCTGCCGCGGCGTAGCTCGCAGCGACCTTCCTCTCCTTAGCCTTTGCCCGTCGGTTCCTCCTCTTGACCGATTTGGCGTCGAGCTTGGCGACCTCCAACGCCGTGAGCTCCGACCGGGGCTTCTTGGTACCCTCCTTCACCGTGGGACGCGCGACCGCGGCTGGGTCGCCGGCCATGGTGAATAGGGAGAGGCGGGAGAGGGCGCAGGAGAGTTTTGGGCAAAATGGAGGGAAAGTGTGGGCGGTCGTGTCCCCAACAGGCGGGCCAAGGGAGGACAAGGGCGCGCGTCCCACCTGTCCGCACACCGTCCGTTCGGCCGCAAACACGTCGGACCTTTGGGTTACGAATGAGTCGAAAGCGGACAAGAAACGAATAACGGGTCGTTTGTTCCCGCGCGTTGGGCAACTTATTCTGTCCGTTTACCTTTGGGATCGCGCATTGGAGTTGTCCTCGAGATTCGCCCGCGTGGTGGGCGCCGTGCTCGTACCGACTGTGCCGGATCCTGGCCGAGTGGCCGTTGCCGGTTCGACCGGAATGTGTCGCGGCACTTCTGTCCCGTGGGACCGGGAGGCCAGACTGAGCCTGGCCGACCCGTCCGCTAGCTCGTGGCTACATTCCCCGTGACCGTGAGGCTCTTTTTTCTCCCAACGAATATCCTATGCACGCACGGACACGGTGCGTTGTGAACCTTCGTGATCCAGCCACACTCATGAACAAATTAATGCCTGGTCACGCATGAACAAACTACTCAGCCCAGCACAAGCGCGCGCGCGCACACACACACAAAAGGAATGATCATTTCGCATGTTGATCTTGGAGTACAAGTACGGAGGGACGAGAATGATCGTCAAAATCTGCACGATGCAGGTACAGAGAACAGCGAGGCGAGAGATGGACAACACGCACGATACACGTGGAGACTTTCCCTTCTCCCTCCGTACTTCCACCCTATCTTCTCTCCCTCCTTCGTGTGGCCGGTCGGCGAGCTGCGGTCCTGTGAACGCAGCAGCGCCATCCGCATGCCATGCCGCAGTCGCCTCTGCCCTTTTCGACGTCAGTGAGGATCCCGCGGATCGCACGGCGTCAGAACGCGCCCATCACCCGTGACCTCTCGTTCGCTCGCTCCAACCAAACGCCCCTCGCCAGCGGCGAGAGCGAGAGGCGCTTGAGCGCGGGGTGAACGAGAACGAGCGCAATGCCGGCCACACACGTACGGCCGAATAAACGGCGGTGCGAGCAGTGAATTCCTGGTAGTACCACCTTGGATCCGTGATGACCGAGCAGCCAACACATGGACGAGGACTGTTGCTTTCCATGCATCCCACTGGCTACCGCGCATGTTGCTCCGGGAGGGCAGCTAGCTATAGCGCGATTAATAAATCTACACTCGAGCTGTGTGACTAGAGAATTTTGCGTTTCTGATATGTTAAGTGACCATGGACTCCTGTGTATGCGTACGTACAAGAGCAAACAAACTCTAGATTGTTCTTATAACGGACAAAACGTCCCCGCAAAAAAAATTAACGGACAAAACACACAATGTGAATTTCTTTTACAAAGACGCTAGTAAGAATTTTCTCAGGATCGAGTTTTTAAACAATATAGGTAGGCACAAAACGGTGCATGATCTAAGCCATGATGCCATTTTAAGATTCGCTAGCTGTTACTGTTCACGTGAGCTATCGATCTGCATGGTTGGTTGAGTGTTCAGGGTGCCAGTCACCACAAGTCCACAACAGTGATCACTTGGTTCCTCGAAAATACTCCCTTCGTTCGGAATTAGTTGTCGCAAAAATGGATATATCTAGATGTATTTTAGTTCTAGATACATCCATTTTCAAGACAAGTAATTCCGAACGAAGGGAGTAGAAGAGATAAGGTTTTTTTTTTTTAAGAGAGAAGAGGAAGAGATAAGTTTCACTTGGCCTACGACGTCGCGGGAGCAACCACACTAGAGCCTACACTCACGCCATGCATCTTCCTATGGCGCAAAGAATGCTAGAAAGAGCATATACAACTACAATGCCCCCACGAGTCAATGTCACGTGGTACCGGTTCTGTCCCGTTCCCATCCGCCAAAGACGCAAACGTCACACTTTGTTTTCTACTCCCGCAGCATCCACAGAAAGTCCACCAAATTAGCCGCGCGGAACCCCGGTCGCCGTCGATCGAATCTCCCGGCTCGTGACCGGAGGCGGCACGCAACGAAACCTCCGGATAGTCTACGGGAGCCGGCGTCGCGTCGGCAAATGGTGGCGTGCCAGCGTCCAGATGGCCTCCCCGCCGCGTGCATCTAGCAGACGGGAAGCAGGGATACGCGCGGCGCGTCGCGACGGCGGACGGGGCGACCAAACCGATATGATGCGTGCGTGTCGTGTGGAGAACGAGAATTGATTATTGTATATGGCGAAGATTTGGTCGCTGGAATGTTCGCGGGATTAAAAAACGAGAGTGAATCTGGCCAGTTGGCACCTACACACGCCTCCAAACGATGTACATTCTCGGCTAGCCATAGTGGGACTAACTCAGGTAGGTAGTAATATAACGCACCCCAAGACATATATGTTTATGTGGCATGGAGTTAATGAGGAGAGAGGTGTTTGTACTAACATAATATGTTACCGTAACATAACGCAATGCAAAATGAGTCTACAACATAATAAATGAAGGCTTGCATGACACTACACTTATGTTACTACCCACTATGATGGTAGTAACATAGACTAGTAATATGCATATGTTACTAGTCTAAGTTACTGCCCACTATGACTAGCCTAAGGCCATCTCTAACAACGACCCGCAAATTTCCTCTCGCACCGTTCCACGGACACAGATACGGGAGACGATCATCCAACCTTAGCCGCATATGTTCAAAACATTTTCGTTCCGCGGACACAGATATGGGAGACGGTCATCCGACCGTAGCCGCATATGTTCAAAACATTTGGTTAGATGAACCTACTAAAGTCACCAAGCAAGCACTAAACAAGGCTACTAAGCACACAACCATGACGAAAGCCAACCTTTCTCCAAATCTAAGCATTGCCATGCAATGGCGGAAGTGAACCTTCTGTCAAATGATATGAACACCTTTCGTCAAATGACTAGCTAATTTGCTTAATAGAAAAATATTAACTAGCACCTTTCGCCAAATGAAATATACTATTCAGTACTGTTTTCCGTCAAAATGCTAGCTATCCGCTGAATTTAGCACAATGCATTCGGCTAAATACTAGCCATCATGGGCAGACACGGAATAGAGACGATACGTGGTGGCTTTTTATTGGTCATGCAGATGCTCAGACTTCTGCAAAGTTCCCTCACGTTTGTCTCCGTTTTACGGAAGAAAATACATCCGGACCACGCTGCAGACCGATACAGGCCCTCGTTGGATGGCTTCCGCGGTCCGGACGTATGCATGCGTTTTGCGGGCCGGTGTTAGAGATGCCCTGGCAAAACACCAAATACAAAGTGTATCCACACGGTTTCTTAGGGGTAAACACAAATGTCAGGTATTCTCTCCATTTCATATAAGTGTCGTGGTTTCGATTCAAGCTGGGAGTACCTACCTATAATATGCATCAACGAGACACACGGTAATGGGAGGAATTGCTCCTCTTGTTTTGGAGTGGTGTTAGCTCCCAATTCTGCTGGAAACACATAGCCCTGAAGCTTTCGGTGTGACCACGTTATGCTTTTATAGTAAAAGAGATCAAAGCTCTAATGCCAGGTCCTCGCGTAGTTTGTACTATATGATAGTCCACATGTTGATGCGAGATTTGGTTGCCATCTTATTTTGATGATATTTGATTGTTTGGAACATGAATATTTAGATTAACAACACAAAAGGAACTAATACCAAAACTACATATGATCACTTAGTTATGCTAGGTCTTCGTGTAGTTCATATTACTCATGCCCAACGTAGTCTGAATGTTGCTAGTGATTTCATCGCCAGATATGATCGAACCAGACCAAGAGAAATTGTGTTGGATAGATTCTAGACTAGATGATCTCTTAATTTTTGTAATTTTGGCTTTAAATGGCCTTAGTTGAGTAATACAACTACAAATCACAATAAAAAACGAGACACATGTGCATCAAACTACATGTTTGATCCTTGGTGGATGTGTGTACAACCATTATCGTAGCCACCCAACATAGGTTCTCAATTACATATGTTTTCTTTGCATAGCACAAAGAATGGGTGCAAGTGCATGCTTTACTCACTTTGTTTCTTTGTTACAAGATAATGTCGTTCAACTTTCACTTTCTAATATAGGATCTATGTGGTAGAAAAGCCATAACCACGCGAAGTAATTTTGAATACAAATCTAGCAAAAATCAATTTTGTGTTTAGTTAACCGTGAATTTAAATAATATGTTGTTTAAATTCTATCTTAACAGGGTAAATCACATATTGAAACCATCAAAACTATGTGCCGGTAAATAGTTTTTGTTGTAGCTCACTTGATAATCTCTTAAATTTGAATCAAGTGCTTGATAATGGAATTACTAAAATCATTGCTTGCATGTTCGCGTGTAGAAACCTATTTCCTTACAACATTTCCTTTTGTTTTCAACATAATCACACTATGTCCAGCCAATGCAACTTCAGGTTTAGAGAAATGCAATAATTTTGTTCAACTTTGAGTCTATACTTACATGCACTAGTAGAAAAAGGACCTATAGTCCCGGTTTGTGAGGGTCATTTGTCCCGGTTTTTGAACCGGGACTAAAGTGTCGGTACTAATGCCCTAAACCTTTAGTCCCGGTTCTTGCATAAAATGGGACAGATGGGCCTCCACGTGGCCGGTGCGCCGAGCCCAGGCAGGAGGGCCTTTGGTCCCGGTTGGTGGCACCAACCGAGACCAAAAGGCATCCACGCGTCAGCATTTCAGGGCTGGGGTTTTTGTTTTTTTAAGGGGGGGGGTGGGGTTTGGGGGGTTAATTTAGGTGTTTCATATATTGTGTTAGCTAGCTAATTAATAGAGAGAAGTGTCCTATCTTATGTCCGTGCTTGATCGACGCTATGTACTGTACATAGAGAGGCCCTCGACATGCTAGCTAGTAAGAAAATGAAGGAAACCATTAAGTACAGAAGTTCGTCATGCATACCGAGAGAAGTGATCGATCGACCTCTCCTTCTCCGAGAGATTGGTCGAACAACAAGTTTTCGTATTATCTATCCGACGCTACTGGCTACATACATATACAATATGTAAGATCTCTTACAATCCCCTAGCATTTGAAATCAACTTCCACATGGTATTCTCCGGCTTTATTGATGACGTGGTCAAGAAAGAATCCCGCCAATTCCTCTTGAATTGCTTTCATGCGATCTTGTGGTAGGAGTTCATTCCGCATCTGCCACGTCTAATTTGAAGAAGGGGGTTAATACATATATGAATGAAACTCAACAGAAATGATGGTGTAATAAAATGAAATTGTGAATATTATTGCTTACGCACTTCATATTGTCTTTTAGAGTAGCCCCGCTTATTTTTCAAAGTCGCGTTGTAGATGAACTCGCACACGTAGTATCCACAGAAATCATTCCCGGTTCCTGCCACAAGCACTTTACGAGAAATAGAGGTCAATCAAACTGATAATGAAGCATTATAAATGGCATTGATGAAAGTATAGCTATAGAATCAATGGGAGATGCGCGCAACTAGCTAGCTAGTAGTACTTACTTTCGGGTATGTATATCGCAGCTCCTTCGGCAGTCCCGGAGCTTCTGCGGTGAACTGTTTCCAAACCCTGCAAGACAAAGAAAATAATTATTATTACTTGAGACAACAGGAAATGAACAAAAAGTTGCCGATATGGTGCGATAATGATCGATTGAACTTACTTGTTGAGCATTTTAGTCATGTCCGTATAGGTTTCTGGATCTTTTCGTCTCGAGTCTAAGACGGTTACTAGTCCCCGCTCAAACTTAATCTCCAGAAGAACATAGTGAAAGCTGCGCATGCATGCATAACTCATCAATTACATTACTATAAGCTCGCTCGAGTAATAAGGGAAACCGAATATGCACACGACAGTAACACTCACTCGAAGTTGTAAGGAAAGAGTATTAAATCTTTGTTGTTATTTTTTATCAACGATTGTAGCAAGTTATGCTCGGCCTCTTCGGCCTTTTTTTAACCTGAAATTCATCTATGATATTTGTTTTAATGAACCCAATATCATACATTTCTTGTTTTTTGCACTCGACGATCTTCAATCTGCATAATATAGTGAGGATAATTAATTATAGATATATGCAATGAAAGAGCCGAGCTATATAGAGAGAGTTAATGACAGAAATAGTACTTATAGACAGTAGCAAAAGATCGTTAATTTATCGAGGGCCATTTGATTGAATAACTCGAAGAACTCCTTAAATGGAACAAGCAACACATCAGTTCCAACGAGGTCGTGCTCCTCTTTAATTCTCAGATACAAAGTATTCGTCCCCCCAGACTCTCTGCAGGTTTTCATGCACCAATTATGGAATCTTCGCATCATCGTTGTTAGAGATTTTTCATCTTTGACGAGAGGCTTCCCGTACTCGTATCTGTGTTCGTTCACCTCCAAGAAATCAAAATGTACATCATCAGGCAGGTAATCTCTAAGATTGTTATAACCGGGCACCGTCCCCGGAGCATTAGCGACGATGTCGCTAGACACATTGAGCGGGGGGCACGATTGCTTTGCTTGTTCGCCGAGCTGGGCAATTTTTTCCCAGCTGCTCGTTCTTTTAACCTTTGATCACTGACAGTACTTCCCGACCGCTCCGCTTGGAGATATGCCTGTTCAGTAATGCGCTCATAATTGGTTCTCGGCGGAGACTTTGGTGGTTTCCTCAGGGCATCGATAGTGCGCTTTGCTTTCACCGGATCTACCTTCTCCTCCGGAGGTGGATGTCTCTTTGCTTTCAACCCTTCAAAGAAGTCCTTCACTTCGGTCTGCACGATCTTCGCGTTTTCCTCCTCGGTCCTCTCGTACGGTAACTTCTCTAGAGGCTTGAGAGATGGACCGTATCTGTATTGCCTCCCGCCTCTGGCTGTACTGCTAGACGCCGGAGCAGACGGAGCGGCTGCGGCTGTCTTCTTTCGTGCTTGCTTACGAGGCGGAGGAGAAGGACTACGACGCGCCGGAGCAGCCGGGGCGGCGGCGGGTCTCTTCTGCCCTTGCTGGCGAGGCGGAGAAGGAGGCAGCTGGCTGCTCGGGCGCGCGATGCAGGCTGAGAAGGAGGCGGAGTGCCGCCACGCGCCAGAGAAGGAGGCTGAGTGCCCTGATCACTCCCGGAGGAGGCGGAGGAGGAGGCGGAGTGCCCTGACTCGCCGGAGGAGGAGGAGGAGGCGGAGGCGTCCAGTTCGGAAGGTTGATGAGCTCCTTCCGCCATAGGCATGGAGTCTTCAGAGAAGAACCCAGCCGAATCTCCCCTTCACCCGTAGGGTGGTCAAGCTCAAGGTCCTCAAATCCGTCCGTTATTTGATCCACCATCACCCTAGCATATCCTTCTGGAATCGGCTGGCCGTGGTAGGTTGAGCCAGGTTCATTAGGTATAACAGAGCCAACAGCCGCCTTGACTTTCAATGTCATCCATCGCGTCATAAGGTGGCAATGTTGAGACTCTGTGATAGCATCCACGGGGTAGCCCGTGAAGACAGGCTCCAGCTGCTGAGTCTGCTCGGTGGAAGCCACGCTGCTTCTCCGCTGAGATGGCGGGGTAGCTTCAGGGGAAGCTTCGGCAGGTCGTTTGCTGCGATCTGCTTCTCGTTCCTCTAGCCCTTGTACCCTTTCGTGCAGCGCCTGCAGTTGGCTATGCTCCACTTTCATCCTCCTCTCCTGGGTTTTGTAACCCCCTGCGTCCGGAAACCCAACCTTCCACGAAAGGGAGCCTGGCGTGCCTCGTCTTCGTCCAGGGTGCTCAGGATTCCCGAGGGCCATTGTGAGCTCGTCCTTCTCTCTGTCTGGAACGAACGTCCCTTCCTGTGCTTCGGCGATATAGTGCCGAAGCTTCCTGACGGGTATTCGCAGTTGCTCTTCCGTCCAAACGCACTTCCCTGATACAGGGTCCAAGGTTCCGCCAACCCCGAAGAACCAAGTCCGGCAACGGTCTGGCCATCTCAATGTCTCTGGTTCGACCCCTTTAGCAATCAGGTCATTCTCAGCCTTGTCCCACAAAGGTCGGGCTTTGAGGTAACCACCTGACCCCGTGCGATGGTGATGCTTCTTCTTCGCAGCATTAATCTTGTTTGTCGCTGACATCTTCTTACTCTTTTTCGATGTCTTGTGGGCCACAAATGCGGGCCATTGATCTCTAATCTTCTCATACTTTCCGATGAATTATGGTGCCTCTTCTTTGTTGACAAACGTTTTCAGCTCATTCTTCCACCTCCTGAATAGTTCTGCCATCTTCTTAAGAGCATGAGACTTGATCAATTCCTCTTTAACTGGCTTCTCTGGATCCTCCTCTAGCGGTAGAGTGAAATTTTCCTTAAGCGTTGTCCAAAGATCTTCTTTCTGCATATCGGAGACATAAGACGTCGGCACCTCAGGGTCTTCCTTCTTTGGCTTTAACCATTGCTGGATACTGATCGGGATCTTGTCCCTAACAAGAACCCCGCACTGAGCACGAAATGCATCCCTTGTCAGGATGGGTTCAATCGGCTTGCCATCGCGCGCGATTGCTGTGATCTCAAACCTTTCATCGAGCGCAACTTTTTCTTCGGGCCTCATTTCTTTACCGAAGTTGAGCTCGATCCGGAGGGCTAGAGAAAAAGAAGAAAGACGATTAATTAATATGTGTACATATAAAAACAATGAATGCATCAATTAACTAGTCAGCACGGGCTTAACTAATATATATATATATATATATATATATATATATATATATATATATATATATATATATATATATATATACCTGGCCGGACTCGGTTCGGTCACCGAAGTAGTCAGCACGGTCTCCTTCTTGTACCTCCATTGGGTCACCCGAGCCATCATGAACATAGCCCTCTTCTTGTACCGACATTAATGGGTCACCGGAGCCATCATGAACATAGCCCTCTTCTTCACCCGGTTCTTCCTGACCATCGGTGTCGTTGAGAAACGATGCAACGACATCACTTCCTTGTGCGATTATCTCCCCCGACATCTCTTTTGTTGCTTCATCTTGGGAGTGCTCCATAGTTTCTGCAAATATTGACAACATGTCAATTATTATTCAAACATGGTACAGATGGATATATATTAGTGGCAAACGTAGAACTAGCTAGCTAATCACAATAAGGAATCATGTTAGTGGCCTCGATGCTGCTTCTCTAGGGTTTGGGGTGGCCTAGACAACGCTTCAAGGGTTTGGGGTGGCCTCGACGACAACGCTCTTTTAACTTGGTAAATTTGGGTGGCCTCGAGAGAGTTTGTCGGGTAGGGGCGCGGAGGGAGGGGGTAGGAGACCAACATCGTTTTTTCTCTAGGGTTTGGGTGTCCTCGAGAGTTTTGGTCGAGCGAGAGGGCCGAGGGGGGTGCTCCCGTGGTATAAGTTATCACGGTCGAGAGTGGATATATATATCGACCGCCCCTCATGTCGAAGTTATCCGGGAGGGGGTTATATCGATAATGACGCGACATACATATACATGGGAAAATAATGTTATCGGGGAGGGGGTATATCGGTACCCCCCCCCCCTTGTGTTGAAGTTCTCGGGAGGGGGTATATCGACAACGACATACCCGATAGAAAATAAGAAGACAAAAGAAGAAATTAAAAGAGGAGAAGAAGAAAGGAATAGAATAGAAGCAATCAAAGAAAAAAAAGAAGAAAAAAAGGAGAAGAAGAAAGGAATAGAGGAGAAAGAAGAAGAAAAAAGAAAGAAGAAGAAAATAGAATTTTTTTTCTTCTTTCTCCTCTATTCCTTTCTTCTTCTCCTCTTTTTTTTCCTCTTCTTATTTATTTCTCCTCTTCTTCCTCTCCTCTTCTTCTCCTTTCTTCCTCTTCTTATTTTCCTTTTTCTCCTCTCATTCTTTTTCTTCTTCTTCCTAATTCCTAGCTAGATATTTAAAAAATTTCTAAAAATTAAACTAACCTAAAATGTACTAAATCTAACTTTTGCATATATGAACATATATACACAAAGAACATACAAACATATATACATTTTTATAAAAAAGCAAAAACATCATATTGTATAAAAATCATATACATATAATCTGAAAAAAACATCATATTCTATAAAAAAATCATCATATATATGAACAAAAACAATTATCACATATATTAAGAAAAACAGGGGAGGGCGCCGCCTGACCAAGGTGAGTCGGGGCAGGGGCGCGGGGTCGGGGCAGGGCGGCGAGCGGCGACGGCGACGGCGTCGGGGGAGGGCCGGGGCGGCGCGCGTTGGGGCAGGGCGGCGAGCGGCAATGTTGACGGCGTCGGGGGAGGGCCGGGGCGGCGCGCGTCGGGGCAGGGCGGTGAGCGGCGACGTTGACGGCGTCGGGGCAAGGCAGCGAGCAGCGATGGCGTCGGGCGAGGGCGCGGGTGACGGTGTCGGGGCAGGGCGGCGAGCGGCGACGGTGTCGGGCGAGGGCGCGGGCGACGGCGTCGGGGCAGGTCTCGGCGGCGATGGCGTCGGGCAAGGGCGCGGGCGACGGCGTCGGGGCAGGGCTCGGCGGCGACAGCGACGAGGAGCAGCGTGGGGGCATCGGGGCAGAGAAGAAGTGATTTTTGCAGAAACTGCTAAGTGTCTCTTATATACCCACGGCATTGGTACCGGTTCGTGGAACCAATCGGTACCAATGCCTCCCTTTAGTCCCAGTTGGTGCCACCAACCGAGACCAAAGGCGTCTTTTCAGCAGCCCAAAGGGCGGGAAGCGGCGGCCTTTGGTCCCGGTTGGTGGCACCAATCGGGACTAAAGGGTGTGCATTGTTACTGGTTCGTGGCAACCGGTACCAATGCACCCCCTTTAGTCCCGGTTGGTGCCACCAACCGGGACCAAAGGCCCCTGTGCTGCCCGCGTCGCGGCCAAAGTTTAGTCCCACCTCGCTAGTTGAGAGGGGCGCGCAGTGGTTTATAAGCCTCACTGCCGCACCCCTCTCGAGCTCCTCTCCACTGCAGGCTTACGGGCCTACTTGCTACTACTTTGCCTGATGTGCCTTCTGGGCGTACTGCGGGCTTGAATCCTGGCCCATGGATGGGTTTCTAGTCGTATTTAGGCCGTGGTGGCCTAGTTGGTGGCAAATTTTTTATTTTTCCCAGTTTTTTTTGTTTTCTTTTTTGCTTTATTTATTTTGTTTCGTTTCTACTTACAACAAAATACTTATTTATTTTATTTTATTTTGTTTATAATTACTTATTTATTTTATTTTATGATAATTCTTTTTGCTATTAAAGTTTCTAACAAAAAAAGTTCTTTATGAATATTCGTTTTGCTTTTAATGATTTTGAACAGAAAATACTTTGATAATTTTAGTTGCATCAATTTTATATAATTTTAGTTTCAATAATACTAGAATTTGCTTATAATCTTTTGAACAGAAAATACTTTAATAATTTTAGTTTCATAAATTTTATTTATGTTATTAAAGTTTTTTTACTTATATCAAATTACTTATTTATTTTATTTTATTTTGTTTATAATTACTTATTTATTTTATTTTATGATAATTCTTTTTGCTATTAAAATTTCTAACAAAAAAGTTCTTTATGAATATTCTTTTTGCTTTTAATGATTTTGAATAGAAAATACTTTGATAATTTTAGTTGCATCAATTTTATATAATTTTAGTTTTAATAATACTAGAAGTTGCTTATAATGTTTTGAACAAAAAATACTTTGATAATTTTAGTTTCATAAATTTTATTTATGTTATTGAAGTTTTTTTTGTTTCTACTTAGCTATGTTATTAAAGTTTATATCATTTTGTTTCAAATTACTTATTTATTTTATTTTATTTTGTTTGTGACTTCATTTGTTATTTTTCATGCATTTACTGATTATTTTGAGCTATAAGACCATGAAATTGAAAAGCATTTGAAATGAACTCTGAAAAGATTCCAAGTTGGCATGGTATCATCATTTCACCCACATAGCATGTGCAAGAAAGTAGAGAGGCTTACAGCAAAAACTGGATGCACTTCGTGTACAAAGCAGACAATCTCCTTCGAAGTATCAGGGTTTCATACGGAAACTCGTCTGTTACAAAAGGATTTCATTTTTTTGAACTTATTTGAACCCCCTTATTTTTCTGTGTTTAAAATGCACCATTCAAAGCCACATCATCAATTTACAACCCTTTCTGACTTCATTTGTTATTTTTCATGCATTTACTGATTATTTTGAGCTATAAGACCATGAAGTTGAAAAGCATTTGAAATGAACTCTGAAACCAAAGTACATACATAGTTCTCCAGAGCATTAAAACCAAAGTACATGCATAGTTCTCATTGAACAACATATAGCTCTCCAGAGCATCTAATTAAACCATACATTGAAATTATGTAAAACATTTCAATGCAAAAACAAATGCGATCATAACCACAACCAAGGTAACAACTGATCCAACTGCATAATGATACCAAGCCTCGGTATGAATGGCATATTTTCTAATCTTTTTAATCTTCAACCGCATTGCATCCATCTTGATCTTGTGATCATCGACGACATCCGCAACATGCAACTCCAATATCATCTTCTCCTCCTCAATTTTTCTTATTTTTTCCTTCAAGTAATTGTTTTCTTCTTCAACTAAATTTAACCTCTCGACAATAGGGTCGTTTGGAATTTCCGGTTCAACAACGTCCTAGATAAATAAAATCTATGTCACATTGGTCGGCATAATTGCCATAAACAATAAATGAACCAAATAGTTATGAAAAGATAATATATACCACATCTAAATCATAGACAGGACGAGGGCCGGCGGGGGCGGATACCAAAACCATCGCACAATATAATAACAAGGAATAATAAAAGTAAGAAAATTAGACAAGTATCTATCTGAAGTCAGAATTTTTTTCTTTCAGAAAGAAGATAAGAACAAGAGGCTCACCACGGTGGTGTCGGCGACGAGATCGGCGCGGGCGGTCGACGGCGGTGAAGACGGGGCCGGGACGGGGCGTGACGGACCACTAAATCTAGACAAATCTCGTTGAAAATGGAGCTCGGAAGTCGAGTTTTGAGAGGAGAAAGCTTAACTAGTGTGGCTCGGGCATTTCATCGAACACCTCATGTGCATAGGAGGTGAACTAGAGCACCCAAATGCCCTCCCCTCGCCGGCTTGACAAAACAGAGCACTGTGGAGTGCTCTGCCACGGCGATGGGGTATATATAGGCAAGTTATTGGTCCCGGTTCGTGGCATGAACCGGGACTAAAGCCACCCCTTCTGTCCCGGTTCAAGCCACGAACCGGTACCAATGGTTGTGGGCCAGCAGCGAGGACCATTGGTCCCGGTTTGTGGCTCGAACCGGGACAAATGGTTCCACACGAACCGGGACCAATGCCCACGAGGCCCCGGCCGGCCCCCTGGGCTCATGAACCGGGTCTAATACCCCCCATTGGTCCCAGTTCTTGAAGAACCAGGACTAATGGGCTGGCCAGGACCGAGCGGTAGCCCTGTTTTCTACTAGTGATGGAATTCATCATGCGTACAAGTCCAATAGTTCATTGTTTTATATTTTCTTCTTTGTACATACATCAAGCAACATTAAATAGCTAACATTATCCCCTAGGTTAACACCAGATACCCAATCTTATTTGGGCCTCGGCTAACACAAAATATGTAATTTCCTCAAAGGGACATGTAAAATGAAATAAAAGAGATTGCAAACCATGACAATATTAGACAATAGTTGTTCAGCCAAAAAAGACGTATCAATTGTATCAGACAAGTTAAGAAAATGTCGACTTGACAATGCAATTTTTATGAATTAATCCAGTGTGTCATATAGCATGAAATTGCAGTATCACTGTAACAATCCTCGTTTGATCAAATTAGACTCTAAAGAACCGAATTATATGAAAATATACAAAGATGGGCAGACCAGTACGACACGATGTGATGTGATCGTTTCGTGTAGTTTAATTGTTCAGGGCACATGTGCATATGAAGAGGTCAAGTACTGTGTAGCTTAGTGACAGGCAACATGCCTTGTATGAAATTCATTTTCTTCCGCGATGGGTATGCCATGTGTACTTCACATGTGGTCCCAAGCCAAAAGAATGTGCACAAAACTTAAATGGGATGAAATGCCGAGAGTTTTCTTCTAAGTTGGGTAAGCTAAGTAAATTCTTGCTAAGTGGGTGAATAGCTATCACAAATGCACAATTATGGGCGAAAAGATGAATTCACCCTTTGAATTTTGAAACATACAAGTGTGCTACACATTTTATAGCCTAGGTTGCGTTCATCTTTGTTTTTTGTGCATGTCCAGAATTTCGTTGTTTTTCTTTCATTTACCATCTTTTCATTCTTTGCATAGTCACTTGGTTAACGTCAAATGAGCAATCTTCTTCGATGAATGTAAACACATACACACACATGCGCGCGCACACACACAAGAGAGAGAGAGAGAGAGAGAGAGAGAGAGGAGGGAGGAAGAGAAAGAGAGATTGCATCTTTCTGATATTGATGACATAGTGTACTAGGGTCTGAAGAAGAATGCCAAGTACTCCGCTAAATGTATGTACGGATGGCTGGAAAAATCACTTAGTGGTTGTAGCTTTAAGTGGATCTAGGATGCTAAATTTGCTTTGAAATCCAAATTTTCTTGTGGCAAGAATTTCAAAATGTTGTGCTTACTAGACAAGTGATGCAACAAAGAAAGTGGCCTGATAATCCTTGTTGTTCATTTTGTAGAGAGATCGAATCCTCTCAATATCTTTTCTTTACATGCTCTGTTGTGCGTGTGATTTGGACATCAGTGTGGTTAATGCTTGGGACGAACCTCTGCCCCAACAACTAATGACATTTTTTCTTTCCCTTGGTGCTATAAGTTCCTCCCTAGGGGAGAATGATTCTATATTGTCGGTTTGGCTGCCATCATGTGGGCCACTTGGCTTGCTCGTAATCGAGCGACTTTTGAGCACATACTAACTAAGACTCGTTTTGAAATTGTCTTTTCCGCTTGTTCTCTTCTCATGTGTTGGGTAGGTCTTCAAAAGGAGGGCGACGTGAAGCTACTGAGAGAGGAGCTGATCTACTTCGCGCCAACAAGATGAAGCTGATGGGCATGTGCGCGATGTCCAGAGCTCGATCGGTGGATGCTGAGTGTTGCCTGGGAGTTGTTTTCGCGTTTCACTGTTATGCCTGCACTAACGGACTCGCGGCCTATGCCGACGGCCCCGGGCTGTCGGCATAGGCCGTTTCCCGTCGGCATAGATCTATGCCTACGGCTGCCGTCAGCATATCCCCGTCGGCATAGATCACATCAGCGTAGTTTTGTCAGACCGTCGGCATAGTATAGACATCGGCATATGTGCCTATGCCGACGGCCGAGCGCCAGCCGTCGGCATAGTTTAGCCGTCGGCGGTGTTTTTGGCCTGACGGCAACGGACGGCGCCGTCAAAAGCGCTGATGATTCAAGGAACGACACATGGCAGAGGTATGTCGACGGCTTTGCCGTCGGCATAGATGGAAATCTATACCGACGGCAAAGCTGTCGGCATATCTCTGCCACGTGTCGTCCCCTGGTGTCTCCTGGCGGCAGGGCTATGCCTACGGCAAAGCCGTCGGCATAGCCTGCCACATGGCGCGCCCTGGGTAGCCCTGGGCTCTTCTATGCCGACAGCTTTGCCGCAGGCATAGTTTTTTGCCCCTGTTTTCTCTTATTTCAATTCATTTGACAACATTTCAAAGCAGAATAATATGGGATTATGCAGAAATATGACAGTTCATAATTTAAACATACTCAAGTTCATCATTATTATTTAAACACACTCAAGTTCATCATCTAAAGATCATCACCGGTGAAAGTTCATGAACATAAATAGTGCAAGACATGGAACATGAAAGGTATGGCACGATGGCCACATGCACGGGTATCATCATCGACATCATGCAAGACCGCCGCCACCAAGACCACCTTCGCAAATCCACCACCGCCAAGACCACCTCCGCCAAAGCCACCATCGCTAATACCACCTCCGCCAAAACCACCACCGCCAAGACCACCTCCGCCAAAACCGCCACCCCGACCACCATCAGTCTACCAGATCGGAGTGACTGGGGTCGACGGAGCAGGAGTCGAGCCATCGGTCCCCTACATGTTTGAGACAAGATTCTATCGGTAAATATGATACGATAGTGTTGAATGAACGAGAACTAGTTTGTCAGTAGTTAGGAAAATGTACTGACCGGACTATCACCGCCTAGTGCCACCCATTCCTCGAACATGGGAATGTGTGGGGCTTCGTGCGGTTAGTCCAAGACGCCAACATAGCATGGATGTTAGTTAAACAAGCAAACTAGAAGGTCAGAAGGAATGAAAGTGCAAATTTTAGCTTGGTTTTAAGAGGGCAAAACTAACCGCCATTACTTGACGGTTGTAATCATCATTTGCCTTCACTCGTTGCATGTACTCCGACACCTCAATATGCCTGTGCTCGAGAAAGGCCTGATATGCCTACAAAATTGAGGTTGTTTCTAAGTGGGCACTGCTGAAAATAAACTAAGAAAGATAGAGACAAAGAAGATGAGGGGAAATACTTACATCATGTTGGCGGACTAAGGGAGGCTGCGAACGCCCCGTACTCTCTAACAGGCTCGGGTTGGTAGCCTGAAGCTATGTGTACGAGATCGATGGAGTGATCAAGCCATCGAAACATGGATACCGGCCATGGGACTTCCCCTGGATGGCCACCACCGCCGTGTCATCGATCTGAGATTGGCGACCTCAGGAACAGGAATATCCGGATGCAACTTCTGATAGTTCTGAGTGTAAGACTCTAGGTGCTGCTCGGTGTTGCCATAGTACTGGCTCTCGCCGTCCTTGCGATCACTCTGCTCGTGGGCCATCTTCCATGACTCCATGTCTGAGAGCGGACTCTTCAACTTGTCCTCCTGCAACGTCAAACAGAAGTTAGCCATACATAAGAACATGACGGTAAAGAAGAACAAAATGCATCATGCATATAGATATACCTTCATGGCCTTGAAGCCCCAATGGTTCATGTTTCCCTGGCCGTGTGTCCCATCTTTTCCACGGTTAGCCCGGGCCTTGATGCTCTTGGCAGCAAACTCTGCATCATCGCCGAGACACCTATCCACCAAACTCGCCCATCCCTCATGCCTTCCATAGCACTAACGATGAACAACCTATGCAAATTTTGGAAGCATGACATGTGAGCACAAAACATATAGTTGACTGCTTGAAACAATGAAAAGTCAGTAATGGTTACCATCATGAACTGCTCCCTATTCAAGGTAAGTTGTTGCCTCTGCGCTTGAGTTTTGGTCATCTTTTGTTGCAGGTAGATGTGGTAGTACTGCGAGACGGCAACCCAGCACACCTCGTACTGCAACTGGCGAGCTTTCTTCTTTGCAGCCGCAAGTAAGACCACGTCGGCTCTGGCCTTGTGCTCGTCAAGAACTCTATAGAGTTGCTGCAATCATGCATAAACAAGAAGCAAACAAGGCATGAGTTGAGTGATTCAATGATAAACTATGAACGAAACTGAAGACAAGTGATTCAGAAGAGAACTTACCCAAAATTTTGTGATCACGGCCTTAGCGCCCGTCCCGTACTCTGCATTGCTGCAAGCCTCGTAGTGGGCCCAGCTCGTGGCCAAAACACGCAGCTGCGGGTCCCTGTCTGGCCGCGGGCAGAATAGGCCAGGCCAAAACTCCTTCAATAGGATAGTGATAAGGCCGTTCGGTTTACGCGACTTGATGTGAAAATTTAATGCATATTGAATGCATATTTATCGATGCCACCCTTTCGGATGGGGGACCTAGGTTACGCGACTTGATGTGAAAATTTAATCTAGTGACATGGAAAAAAAGTGGACAAGGTCATGGAATTGTTGCTCACCCTCGGATGGAAAGGATGTAGTCAATCAAAGGAGGGACGATCATGGACCAACACCTCCAACGTCGACGGTCACTCCAAGAAGATGGAACACCACAAATCCTGTTAATTCCACCAAGTGAAAAAAAATTAGGTCATCACCTCACATTAACCATTTGGCACAACATTATGAATCGACATGAAACAACATGTTAAATTGCAAAAAAATCTTTATTAAGTATTTTAGAAACCAAGTGCCTCGATTTGCTTCTTATATATGAATCAACATGACCAAAACACTAACTTGACCAATATCCATCCATCTATCACAAACTTGCCCAACGTCTATTCATCTATATTCATAAACTTAGTAAAAACTATCTAGTATGTATCTAAATACCTAATAAAACTACACAAAACAAAAAAAATACATTTTATTCATCTATCTAGCATCCATCTATCTATTCATCTAGCATCCATCCATCTATCTAGCAGCGGCAACAAGGGTTTGTGGGAGGGGGTGCTCACTAGGGCTGGGGGGCACGGTGACGTCCCGCGGTGGAGGGGGGTGCTCACTATGGCGGGTGGGAATGGCGATGGACGAGCATGGCCGGCCGAAGCCGCAGCCACACGTGCTCGTCGGGCCGGCCTGCGGGCTCCGGGAGGCCGAGCCAGGGGCAGGGAGCCGTGCGGCCGGCGGCGGCGCGAGGCGGGGTCGGCGCGGGGCGGGTGGACGACGGCGGTGTGGGGTTGGGAGTCCAGGGCGGGGTTGGCGCGGGGCGGGTGGACGACGGTGACGCGAGGAGGGAGCGGGGAGGGTCGGGGTGGAGGCGGGGAGGGGCGATGGAAGGGGAGGGGCACGGGTGGAGGCGGGGAGGGGCGAGGGAAGGGGAGGGGCGCGGGTGGAGCGGGCGGCGGGCTGGAGGCGGGGAGGGGCGAGGGAAGGGGAGCGGTGCAGGTGGAGCGGGCGGTGGGGAGCGGCGGGAGTGGAGCGGCAGCGGGCGGCGGTCGGTGGACGATGCGGGTCGAGGCGGGGATGGAGGAGGCTGCGGGTGTGGGAGAGAACGAGTGGAGGAGGGGTGGCCGCGAGTGGATAAGGCGACCTATGCTGACGGCTTAGCCGTAGGCATATATAAATCAAGCCACGTGGCATATATGCCGACGGCTAAGCCATATGCATAGGTATATTTCTTTTTTCTTGCATCAACACTGTTCTTTTTCTAAAAAATCTATGTTTCCACGTCACCGATCTGCGTGACACGTCCCCTATGGCCGCAGCTATGCCGACGGCTTGGCCGTCGGCATAGTTATATTTTTCATTTTTAATGTTTTTAATAGTTTATATTTTCCTTCTTTATGTTTTTTAATTTCATATAGAATTTTTAATGTTTTTCATAGTTATATTTTTCCTTTTTTATGTTTTTATCTATTATTATTTCATATAGATTTTTAATGTTTTTTTAACCGCTCGGCCCTCTCCTCTCCCGGAACCACACAGAGGGTAGGCGAGGGAAGGCGCCGAACTCGAATAGCTTCGTCCGCCGAGGCCGTGGCCTGGTCGCGGCTTTGGGAGCGCATGGCCGCCGCCTCATGTGCTCGATCTGGAGCTTAGTAGGTCAGCTGAGTGAAGGGGGAGGGGGTCATCAACGGTGGGGGTGGGGGTGGGGCGGCGCGGATCCAAGTCCGTCGGAGGGAGATGGTTCGTGCGGGGACACCTGGGAGCAACATCCGGGCCAAACCGACATCTACATTCCCTCCGTGTAGACTCGACGCCTCCATTTCCCCCCTCCAGGTGCCGGCGGCGGCGCCGTCTATGAGGAGGGCCACACCCCGGAGACGCATGCCGCCTATTCAGACATGCCACAACACCACCCCGCATGTATGAAGGGCTGGTGCGACGCTCCGGTGGCATTGCTACCCCCCAGGGCCCCCTTCCCGCCTAACCCTAGAGCGGTTGACCAGGAGATCTAGCCCTTTACTTCCCACGGACGGGCTTTGACCAGTGGACCTCTCCACCCGGTTGTGTCAGGTAAGCACAAAGGGACACCTGGGAGCAACATCCGGGCCAAACCCATATCTATATCCCCTCTGTGTAGACCCGACGCGTCCGTTTCCCCCCTCCAGGTGCCGCCGGTGGCGCCGTTCGTGAGGGGGGCCACGCCCCAGAGACGCGTGCCGGGCGTTTGCAATCGCCACAACACTTTCAGACTTGTGAGAAGCCGCGTACGTAAGATTGGCGGCATGCTAGCCCACGGAGGCCGCCGGCCACAGTCGTAGACATGCGAAGGGCAATCCGCATAGAGGGAAGTGTTCGGATACTTCTCCATCACCAAAAATTATGAAAAATTGCCATCGTTACTATAGCACATGTGCCCACATCGTGTAAAAAACTCATGATTTTATCGCGATCCGAGCATTTAATAATATTCATGCCGCATCGTTACCGCAGAACATCTACTATTGTGTCTTCGCCGTCCGTGAGGGGGGCCACACCCCGGAGACACGTGCTGCCTCTTCGAACATGCCACAACACCACCCCGCATGTATGAGGGGCCGGTGCGACGCTCCGGTGGCATTGCTACCCCCCAGGGCCCCCGTCTCGCCTAACCTTGGAGCGGTTGACCAGGAGATCTAGCCCTTTGACTTCCCACGGAGGGGCTTTGACTAGTGGACCTCTCCACCCGGTTGTGTCAGGTCAGCACAGAGGGACACCTGGGAGCAACATCCGGACCAAACCCACAGCTACATACCCTCCGTGTAGACCCGACGCGTCCGTTTCCTTCCTCCAGGTGCTGGCGGCGGCGCCGTCCGTGAAGGGGGCCATGCCCCTGAGACGCGTGCCGCCTCTTCAGACATGCCACAACACCACCCCGCATGTATGAGGGGACGGTGCGACACTCCGGTGGCATTGCTTCCCCCCCGCCCCAGGGCCCCCGTCCCGCCTAACCCTGGAGCGGTTGACCAGGAGATCTAGCCCTTTGACTTCCAACGGATGGGCTTTGACCAGTGGACCTCTCCACCCGGTTGTGTTAGGTCAGCACAGAGGGACACCTGAGAGCAACATCCGGGCCAAACCCACAGCTACATCCCCTCCGTGTAGACCCGACACGTCTGTTTCCCTCCTCCAGGTGCCGGCGGCGGCACCGTCCGTGAGGGGGGCCACACCCTGGAGACGCGTGTCGCCTCTTCGGACATGCCACAACACCAACTCGCATGTATGAGGGGCCGATACGACGCTCAAGTGGCATTGCTAACCCCCCCCCCCAGGGCCCCCGTCCCACCTAACCCTGGAGCGGTTGACCAGGAGATCTAGCCCTGTGATTTCCCACAGACGGGCTTTGACCAGTGGACCTCTCCACCTGGTTGTGTTAGGCCAGCACAGAGGGACACCTGGGAGCAACATCCGGGCCAAACCCACAGCTACATCCCCTCCGTGTAGACCCGACGCGTCCGTTTCCTCCCTCCAGGTGCCGGCGGTGCCGCCATCCGTGAGGGGGGCCACACCCCGGAGATGCGTGTCGCCTCTTCGGACATGCCACAACACCACCCCGCATGTATGAGGGGCCGGTGCGACGCTCTGGTGGCATTGCTACCCCCAGGGCCCCGTCCCGCCTAACCCTGGAGCGGTTGACCATGAGATCTAGCCCTTTGACTTCCCACGGACGGGCTTTGACCAGTGGACCTCTCCACCCGGTTGTGTCAGGTCAACACGGAGGGACACCTGAGAGCAACATCTGGGCGGCGGCGCCGTCCGTTAGGGGGGCCACGCCCCGGAGATGTGTGTAGCCTCTTCGGACATGCCACAACACCACCCGGTTGTGGTAGGTCATCCCATATAAATATTTGGGAGCAATGTCCCCTCCGTATAGACCCGACGCGACTGTTTCCGCCCTCCAGATGCCGGCGGCGGCGCCGTCCGTGAGGGGGCCACACCGCGAACGTGAGGGGGTCACACTCCGGATACGGGTGCCGGGCGTTTGCAACCGCCACAAAACTTCTGTGGCATAGCTGTTTTTCATTTTAATAAAATATAAGGGCCTAAATTCAAAAGAACATGACGGCACATTATTAACGTGCTCAGAAAAAATAAAAACTATATATATATATATATATATATATATATATATATATATATATATATATATAGGAAAAATCCATCCTACCACCCAGTGGTAGTTACCCTTGTCTCATATACTATCATATGGTATTATATATACTACTTTATCATTTTAAATATATTCATATACTATATCTAAGATATTTTAAAGCAAGTTACATGAAAAAATTGCATATGAGCCCATAGTTTTTTTTATATTTGTGAAATACGTATATATTTGTACGTAAAAAAAAGCATACTCAAAACATGGTACGTACTACCTAAAAATTAGTATATATACTACTTAATCATTGTTATATACTACATACTACACGTACATACTCTCTATTTTAACGGATACTACATACAGCATACAAAACGCAAGTGGTGGTAACTACCATATATATATTCATAATCTATGGAAAATTTTTACAAACTACATATATATTCATATAATGCATAAAAAAACATAAAAACATATGTAAAAAAGCATAAAAATATTTGTAAAAAAAGCATAAAAACATATGTAAAAAAGCATAAAAACATATGTAAAAAAACATATGAAAAAAATAACTATGCCGACGGCTTGCCGTCGGCATAGAGACGTCAGGGTTTAGGTGAGTGTCGTGCCGCGGATCGGTGACGTGGCGCCTATGCCGATGGCCACCATCGGCATATCTACGCCGCGGATCAGTGACGTGTCATGCGAAGATATGTCGACGGCCACCCGTCCCGACCGTCGGCATAGGTTTGACGGCGTTAGCCGCTGGTCACGGGTGGGGTCGCCAGGCCCACTGGTATGCCGACGGCTGCTGTCAGCGTGTTCGCAGCTATGCCGACGGCCTTCCTGTGCTGATGGCTACCGTCGCCTTAGATCGGCATAGCCGGACGGCCAGAATAAGCCGACGTCCGGGACGTGGCTGTCGGCATAGAGCCAAGTAGGCCGACAGCAGCCGTCGGCATTGATTTGGCCGCCGGGGTAGGACCGTTTTCCGGTAGTGCTGGTAGTAATTCATGGCCTTTGTGTCTTCACTGGATGCTACCTTTTGTGTTGTTTTCGTTATGGACGGGCTATTGGCTGGTACTTTGTTCTGCTTTTGGTCTGTAATAGGGCTAGTTTAGAATTTGGTGTTGTCTAGGTTTTGCTTTATAGTTTCCATTTCGATCTTGGGTGGATACAATGTTTTTTCTCGGCAGGGCGTTCGCTTCCCTCTCTTTCCCGGCTCCTGCCTATCTTGGAATTGTTGTATTTCCATTGTTATAATGGAAAGTGGGTTAACTCGGTTCAAAATAAAATTAAAAAGAAGGGCATCATTATCCCACATGGATAAGTTTTTTTTGTTTTGAAAAGTCTCACATGGATAAGTTAAAAAATATGGAGTGCATGTTCAAATTTTCTACAAAACTGACGTGCCATAGAAGAGAGAAATTTGGTAATGTTGACCCTCTCATCAAATTATGCTAGAGAATAATCCCATGCAAATCTACGATACAAAGACGGCAGGACCCCGACGACTCTAACTCCACGTGATGCGACCTGTCCCGTTTAGATTAATCGGCTGGGGCATATCAGCATATGCATGTGCAGTGCAGTGACCAACCGCTCTGCAGCCTAGTGGCCGGCAACTGCTCTGTCTGTATGTAATGAAAGCCGTTTTTCTTCCGCGACGGGTATGCTCGTTCGTGTTAGTTTAAGAAGTTGTCAGGTTTAGTAGCTAGCTCTTGTAGGTTAGACACCGTGCCGTCGTGCGTATACGGACGGCCCAGCACGGGACGGGTCATGTCAGTGGCGGCAGCTCGGCTGAT
Source organism: Triticum aestivum (assembly GCF_018294505.1). Lineage (NCBI taxonomy): Eukaryota > Viridiplantae > Streptophyta > Magnoliopsida > Poales > Poaceae > Triticum > Triticum aestivum. The sequence continues at coordinate 145,814,973 of NC_057801.1, forward strand.
CGGCCGTTCCCGGTTAGACACCGAACAATAAAAGACAATTGGCATCTGAATCTTAAAAAAAGAAAAAACGAACAATAAGTGAGTTCGGGTGCCGCGAAGTCACGTCGTTGGTAGCAGCAATTAACCCCGAGATGCTCCAACCAGAGTATCTGTAACTGTACACGTCACTATAGTACGACCGAGAAAGCTTATCGGGCCTGTCTATCGCACGACAGTATAGGAGTCGGCCATGGCAACGACATGAGTAACAGTACCGGCGTCCGGTCGAGGAGTCAATCGCCGGGCTGAACAGACCCGACGGAGCGGTCGATCGCCCGGTCAGCCTCAAATAATTTGCTGCCAAGAGGATACGGTCATCCGGGACGATGGATCCGTCCATGTGCAGCCGCCGCTGGACACGGTCGACCTGGTGAACCAGCCAACGACTACGACCAAACGACCGTAGCTGTGGGTATACAGGAGCCTACTGTGGTAGGGTATACAGCCCGTGTCTGATCCACAGGGGTCGTCTTCTTGGCTTTCTCCGAAGGACGAGGAGAAGACAATGCCGGAGTGTCTCGTAGCGGGAACGGAGGCCGCACGTCGTCGTCAGGGCACGGCGGCACTCTCGTCTGTGGACGGCGGGAACACGCGGCGGACGACGCTGTTTTTTCCAGCCCTTGCCGCGACCGGAACGCACGGACACGGCGCGGGAAATCTCGTGAGATCCGGCGCCTCATTTGCATGAACAAAACGCCAGGTCGGTCACGTTCATTGCGCTTGCGCATGTTGATCTTCGACTTCCAGTACGGAGCACGAGAACGATCACCAAAATCCGCACGATTCCGATGCAGGCAGGTACGGAGAAGAGCAAGGCAAGAGCTACGTTTGTGGTGGGTCGGCGAGCTGCGATCCTGCGAGCGTACGCACACATGAGCCGTCTCTGCCCTCTTCGACATCAGTTGGGATCCTGCGGATCGCACGGCGTCAGAGATTCGGAACGCGCCAAAATTTCAGGTTTTGACCCTTCCCGTATACAAAATCAGGATCTAACCCGTTTCGAATATTTTTCGAGATTTGACCCTTTCTCTTACCGCCAGGTAAACTAGGGAATAGTTTGACATCCAAACTAAATCCAACCCAAACTATAGGCCTGCACGTCCATCACCCAATCCAAACCAAACCAAACTTTGTCGGCTATAGTCCCGACCAAACCAAACTCTATGAGTTTTTCACCCAAACCAATCCAAACCGTCTCCCATTTTGGATTGAATCCACATATTCAAACCATAGACAAATCCATATGCACATGTGTATCTAACAGATGTACTTTAGTAAGAATCCTCTACTAGAGTCAGCGAGCGCAACACCGGGGAGGTAGAAGTAGAACCAGTCGATTTCACGCGCCATCACTCCGCTAGTGACGTCAAGCATCGCCTAGCCGACCTCGCGCAATTGCTTGTCTCGCTGCAGTTGCACATCTGCGCTGTCGACGTCCCATCGTTGCAATGCATGTTGGGTCATGCAGTGCCATCAGGACCTCATCTCCCTGGAGATCCAGACGCAGCTGTCGTCGCACTCCGAGCTACGCCGAGACACTGAGGGCTTCGACCACCGGGGACGCGCTCGCGGCAGACTCCGCCTCTGCCAGATGCGAACACTGGGACGAAAGTGAACTGGCAGCATGCGCTACGCCTTCGTCGTGCGCAAGCGCGCCTGCGTCGTCGCAGCCACCTCCTCGCACTGTGCCTAGTGTTGTGCCTCCGCGTGATTGGGTGACCGCGCCGCCGGCTGCGGTCACTCCACCTTCGGTGTTGTCTAATGGTCACACGTGCAGGGTCGGGAAGGAGGATTGTTCCTGTCGCTCCCGGAGCACCTCCTCGCCGAGTGTGATTTCTTATGCTCCTCTTTTCTCCGTGATCGAGCAACCATAGCATGCCATTGCCGCATGTCTAGAGTCACGGCTCTGTTTTTCTTCTCTTAATTGATTACCTTTTTTTTTTGCGAATATTCTCCTAATTGATTACCTGTACGCATTCTTGGCTTCTTGCCGTGGATGGGGTTGTGGCTGATCGGCTGCCATCATTTTGTCACGGTATTGAGTGTGTAGATCACCATGGAGAACTCTCTCTTTGCCTGTGTAGACTTCTTCTCAAGAGAGCTTGTGACGATGCGCCATCGAGCACTGTGGTCGTGTGGATGTCCGCCGTGAGTGGAAGAGCTGGTCTCGTACAGTTTGGTCCCTGGATTTGGTTTTTGACCATGGGCTGAAACAGTCTGAAACCAATTTGTTTGTGTCCAGACCGAACCAAACTAATCCAGTAATATGCAAAACCCAGACCGCACCAAATTACGTTAGGGGCTCAGCCCATTCAATCCAATCCAAAAGCAGTTTTGTAGGAAAACCGAACTGAAACCAAGGTTCCAATCCAAACTATTCCCAGGTTTACCGCCAGGGAGCTGGCGGTAGGGTTAGACAGCCTACCGCCAGGGTCCCTAGCGGTAGGATACTAATCCACGTCAGCACGTGGAGACGGCCGCCATCCCCCTCCGTCGCACCTTACCGCCAGGTACCCTGGCGGTAGGCTGTATAACCCTACCGCCAGCACCCCTGGCGGTAGGGTGCGAGCAGTTATTTCGCCCGACCCCCCGCCCCTGCCTATTCTTCCCACCCCTCCTCCTCCCCCATCGACAGTTCCTCTTCTCCCCATCGCCCCTCTCTCCCTCTCTCATCTCCTCCACTCTTCCCCTCGGATCTTTACCGTTTCTTCATCATTTTTATGGATCAAGATGGCCCCGAAAAAAGAAACGTAAGCTCCTCCAATCCCTCCAAGTAGTTTTTGCAATCTTGCTTCCGATTCGGCGCATTATTTGCTTGAAATCCCTCATAATTTTGAACTTAGATTGAATTTTTTTTCACCTAGCATTGTTTTAGCTTGATTGTAGTTCTAGTTCTTAGTTCTTTAGTAACTAGTGGTATTGAATATGAACTCTAATCAATAGTTCATATGTTAGTGTGAAGATGAACCCTAGTTCATAATTTTTTTGTTAAAAAAAGTATGATCTAATGCATGTGGGAGGACTTGTCTTGTTTTATGATGCATGTTGATATGATGATATGAAGATTTTGTTTGGAGAAAATACATTGAAGATGAACTCTATTTCAAAAAAAATTGTTAAAAAATTGATGATATGATGCATGTTGGAGGATTTTATTTTGATATGATGCATGTTGATATGATGTGATCCATCATGTGTAGTAGATGTTGTTGGAGGAATATGCTTAAGATGAACCCTAGTTCATTTAACCAAGAAATTTTATTTTTTGTTTATGTATGCTTTTGTTTATGAAATTTTATTAAGGCGGACACCTCTTGCGGATAACGTCGGCCCACGGTACTCCATGCTTGACTACGCACTCGACAAGGGTCATCGTGCCCTTTTCATAGAGAATGGAGTGGTAAGCAATATGGAGGAAATATTGATCAAAGTTTTCGGATTGACGAAAATAAGTTCGTAACTCTTGCCGTCCACTTTTTGACAGATGCTCCCGCCACTGCGCATGAGGGGTCACGGGGTTGCCGGGAATATGGACTATGATGAGCGCTACACGCCATACTTCAAGAGAGCCCGACTGTTGGGTTTCGTGTTGCAGTTCAAGAGTCAGCCACCGACACTTGTCCACGCAGCTCTGACAACTTTGATTGACCGGTGGCGACCGGAGACCAATTATTTCCATCTCCCATGCGGGGAGATGACGGTGACCCTCGAGGATTGGGCGATGATTACTGCCATGCCGATCAATGGTCAAGCACTCACCAGGCCAGTGGAGAGGACCAACTCGCAGCAGAGGGTTACCACCCTCATCGGCGACTGCCCTGATGCTAAGGGTAACCGTACATCCGGTGTACCATTGCCCTGGCTCTCGGAGCACCAGAAGACATGCCCCGAGGGACGCCGATGAGGCAACTGTGGAGTGGTACGCGAGGGCCTACTTGTGGTATCTTCTCGCGGAGGTCGTGTTTCCAAATAGCTCCAAGAACTCTGCCAACTAGTCGTATCTATTCTTCCTAGCCGACTGGGATGCAGGGTATAGTTGGGGGACCGCATCTCTCGCCTACCTATACCGTTCGGTAAGAGAGTATCTCATTGCCTACGTATGAAAGTATGTCCATGACATTTTGTTATATCTAATCCTCATTTGATGTTTTGCAGCTTGATGACGCAACCTAGAGGACGAGAGACAAGTCCAATATGGGTGGCTTTGTCTAGGGCCTCTCCATTTGGATGTGGGAGCGGCTGCTGATGGGGCATATCCGGAGAAGCTGCCAAGACACCCATGGGGTGCCTATAGAGAGGATGGCGACGATACTCGACACCCCACCGTAGCTTATGAGTGGGACGTTGTCAAACTCTACACGTGCCTGAACAAGAATTCATACAAGACCTACACCTACAAGATCGACGCTTTGACGATTACGCAGGTATATGAACTCTCTCACCACCTTTCTCTTTGATTCCACTTTTGATCGAGAGTGGGGACTTACCAATGTATATGTAATAGGTAAACTGGTGGCCGTATCATGATCGAGAGTGGGACTTCGATCTGAACGTGATGTGCGATGCGGACCGTGCTCTTCGGTGCATCATGCCCATGATATGTGTGTACGCCGTAGAGCCGCACTTGCCACACCGCGTGGCCGCGCAGTTTGGGATGTATCAGCATACCCCACCGGGCCCACCGACCAATACCGGCGGCCACGTGCTCCACTTGTGAGTGCTTGCGCTTGTTCTTTGTGCCCATGATTTCATTGCGTTCGACTTTATTATGATGTTTCTTGTTGCTAATGCCTTGCAGGATGAGCCGGCAGAAGAATCGGTCGATCACAGACTGGGGAGAGGAGAATAAAACTCATGTGACGGAGTGGAACCGATGGAACTCCCGTAAAGATGTGGAGAGGAGAGTGATTGACTGGAATGCTTACGAGGACCAACACATGAGGTGGTACGATGATGGCCGTAAGCACCATATTCATCTCAGGCCTCGGTGGACGGCGGAAGACATCGCGGAGCTGGAGAGGGATGACCCCGAGGAAGAGGCCTACCAGACCGGCATCAGAGACATGCATAATAGGGAGTTTGCACCCTTCATCAACAGAGTGGTATGTTTGAACCGACGGTTGTATTTAAATTATTTTATTCGTCATCGTGACTGACTTATGCGTCTACAGTCCGGTGAGCTGAACAGATGCATCTTCGAAGCCTCTGGTGCACTAGGTGATATCCTCGGGAGCATACAATATGAGAACAAATTGAGGGGGACGATGAAGGTACAATTTCAGCCTCCTCGGAATAGATGCATCTTGTTCACTTGTAATCATAAATTTGATACTTATTATGCCCTTGTTTCATTGTGAGTGTAGAATTTGGTGAAGCATTGTCGCAAGCTGGTAGGCCTGTTTGGGTGTGCTGGAGCTGGGTCGGTTGAAGCTTATCATCCTGCAGCCACACAGGGTCACATCGCCTCATCGAGCCATGTTCCCTCGTCGTCTAGGTTGGTTGAGGAGGAGGAGGAGGATGATGATGATGAGGAGGCCACAAATGAAGAAGAGGAGGAGGAGGCCTATCATGAGGAAGAGGAGAATGAGAGTGATGGGAAGGAGGAGTACGATGAAGATTACGGACCTCCACCAACTCAATCATCTCAACCATCTCAGCTCTCGAAGAGGAATCCGAAGAAGAAGGATTTGCTGAGTGCGGACCCTTTCCAGAGACCGGTTCCTCGACGGTCCAAGAAGAACACTGAAGAGACTCATTCAAAGAGGAATGAGGACCGTGCCTTCAAGAGCAAGAGGGGAAGGATAAATTAAATTCTGTTCTTCGGTACTTGGCTCTTGTAGTTGAAAAGTCTAGTGGTTGTGAAACTATGTGTTTGCTATTTGTGAAACTACGTGGAACTCCGTTTGCTATGTGGAACTAAGTAGTTGAACTTCATTTGGTTATTATGCACAAGTTTATGTGGAACTCCATTTGCTTATTATGCACAAGTTTATGTGGAACTCCGTATGACATGTATATGTGATGCCCAAGTTTAATTGTTTGAGATCTGTTATTTTGACTCTATATCATTGATGTGAAATTGTTTTTGAAAAGAAAAAGAAAGTGAACTTGGATAGAGGCAAGATCCTACCGCCAAGAACCCTGGCGGTAGGGTCAGACAACCTACCGCCAGCCACTCGGGCGGTAGGTTGACCCTACCGCCAGGGCACTCGAATATTTCATTACAGAAGGTTTTTGATGCAAAAACCCTGGCATACCTTACCGCCAGGGGGGCTGGCGGTAGGGTTAGAGAGCCTACCACCAGAGCCCTTGGCGGTAGGGTGCTAATCCATGTCAGCATGCAGAGACGGCCACCGTCCCCCTCTGTCGCACCCTACCACCAGCTCCCCTAGCGGTAGTGAAAGGGTCAAATCCCAAAAAAAATTCAAACCGGGGTCAGATCCTGAAATGTAATGTGAAGAGGGTCAAAACACGAAATTTTGCCTCAGAACGCCACCCATCATCGCCCGTCACGTCTCGTCCGCTCCAACCAAACGCCCCTCCCCTCGGGAACGTCCAGCGCGGTCGAACAGACGGACGACGGTGGAAATGCGCGCAAGGTACGAGGTTGGACTTGGGTTCTTGGCTGTGCTACGCGCGCGGTCCATTTGTCAGTCAGATTCGTCGAAGACCGAGCAACATACACACCACATGAGATGTGCATGTGAGCCGCGCTCTGCTACAGGAACTGCGAACGCTGCTTAATCTGGCAATGACGCCATTTCAAGATTCCCAAGCCGCCTAGCCCAGACTGTTCACGTGAGCTACTTTATCTGCATCCATTTTACTACTAGTAGAGTGTGATAGAGCATGCGTCGTGCTTGATTCCACCATGCATGCCTATGTGCACCAGTACGGTAGCGCCGTAACAGTTTTTTTAGTGGAGCGGTACCCCGATACAAATCAGATTACAATTGTTCTGGGGATACCTAAGCCCTTAGGCGGATCTAAGAGCCAAACATAACGGCCAACATTACTTCTAACAGAAGAATGAGCTAGCATGTGAGCTTCGTGTGAGATGATGTATCAAAGCATCTCAACTCCTATACATAGGAGCCCGCGATGTATATATTGATAAGGCCTGATCTCGCGGAGGCATACATATGTGGTTGAGAAATACATGGAGGGATAAGAGAAGATTACATCAAGATATAAAGATAAGAAGATCTTCCTAACTACTCCAACAACTTGAGGTCCAAGGCTGTGGTGTAGACTTGTAACGTGACAATGTTTAACATGACCCCATAATCACAACTAGATTAAGTTGAGATTACGTCGAAACACTTCTAAGCTTCTGGTAGGTAATTCCTTGGTAAACCCATCTGCAAGCTGATCTTTAGAAGGAATAAACCTGATTTCTAGTTCTTTGGTTGCAACTATTTCTCTAACAAAATAAAAGTCTATTTCAATGTGTTTGGTTCTAGCATGAAAGACTGGGTTAGCAGACAAGTAAGTTGCACCAAGATCATCACACCAAAGAAGAGGAGTTTGAGTTTGCATTACTCCAAGTTCTTTTAATATGGCCTGAACCCGAATAACTTCAGCTGTGGCATTGGCCAATGCCTTATATTCTACTTTAGTGCTGGACCTAGAAACAGTAGGTTGCTTCTGTGCACACCAAGAAATCAGATTAGGTCCACAAAAAATGGCAAATCCCCCCGTGGACCTTCTGTCCTCCAAGCAACCAGCCCAGTCTGCATTAGAAAAAGCACTGACACGAGTGGAAGAGAATTTGTTGATTGCTAGACCAAAACCCATTGTATTTTTGACACACCTCAAAATACGTTTTGCTGCAGTCCAGTGAGCCGTGGTGGGTGCATGCAAGAACCGACATACTTTGTTAACTGCAATGGAGATGTCAGGTCTGGTCAGATTTAAGTACTGAAGTGCGCCAACAATGCTCCTGTAACTTGTACTATCCTCCTGATTCAGGGGTTCTCCTTTTGTTAAACAAAGTGGTTCAGAACTAGACAGAGGAGTTGGGCAAGGTTTGCAGTCTTGCATACCAATTCTGCGCAATAGGTCAGTCACATACTTGCCTTGTGATAAGTGAATGCCATATTCAGTTTTCATTACTTTAATGCCGAAGAAATAGTGCAAATCACCCAAATATTTAAGAGAAAAATCTGACCTAAGATCATTTAACAATGTTGTGACTGCTGAACTGGATGAAGTGGTGACAATAATGTCATCAACATATATGGGAACAAAGATAGTGGTGTGAAACTTGTTGAAAATGAATAAAGAAGTGTCAGACTTTGAGGGAATAAAGCCAAGTGCTTGCAGTTTCAGATTTAACCGAGAGTACCATGCTCTGGGAGCCTGTTTCAGCCCATAGATGGCCTTGTCAAGCTTGCAAACATGAAAGGGTGCATCTTTATCCTCAAACCCAGGAGGTTGTTTCATGTACACCTCCTCTTCCAGAACACCATGAAGAAACGTGTTCTGTACGTCTAGCTGTCAAAGACTCCATCCCCTGGAAACAACAATGGATAACACAAGACGAATAGTTGTGGCCTTGACAACAGGGCTGAAAGTATCCTCATAGTCAATACCATAGCGTTGCTTAAAACCTTTGGCAACCAAATGTGCTTTGGAACGATCAATAGTACCATCAGATTTTCTTTTGACCCTATAAACCCATTTGCAGCCAATTAAATTTGTACCTGCACGATGAGGAACAAGGTGCCATGTTTTGTTATGGTGCAATGCAGAGACTTCTTCTTCCATGGCATGTTTCCAGCGTGCGTCCCCAAGTGCATCAGCCAGGGTCTTGGGTTCACTAGCTTCTCCTGTCAAACAAGTGAGGCCATACATGGAAATATTTTTTATAGTTTATGCGGTTTGTGACTCCCCTTTGTAGACGTGTACGTGGAGGTGAAGGCGCAGCCTCAGAAGATCCTGGCGCCTGACCAGGTGCTGCAGAAGAATCAGCAGCCGTCGCGGATCCCGAGCCCGAGGGCATGTCAACTGGCGCGTCAGATGAGGCTGGCGAATTAGGCTCTGCCACAGGCTCCGAGCCCGAGGATGCAACGTGGGCCGGGGAAGCGGCGTGGTCGCAAGGGCCCGCCCGGTCGGCTGGGGCGGGGTGGTGATTGGTGATCTCTGCGCGAGTGGAGGGCGCGGGGTTCGGTGAGCGACATGCGGGCCCACCCGTCTGGTCGAGGGGCGACGCATGCGAGGATGGGCCGGGGACAGGCACAGATCTAGCGACGTTGAGCGCTGCAGTTGCGAGCGCTTCTGACGGGCGGATCTGGGTGTATCCCGAGGCCCCTCGAGGTTCTGGCGATGACGATCCCGAGGTGGATGCAGCTGGGAACTGTGTGCACATGAAATCTTGCACTGTAGCATTATTTTCCAACCTGTTTTCAGCAGCGTTTGCACCATTTTCTGCAGCTGGTATTTCTGAAATAGTACACTTAGGCAAACCATTAGGAGTGTTAGGCAATAATGGACCAAAACAATTATTTTCTTCCCCACTATCTGTAACATCCCAAATTTTCAATTTGGAATGTTATGCGTTAGATCATTATTGCATATCATATTTTACTGCATTTTGGCTTGATCCTAGAAATTCTACGCAACTCAAGGACCCACGGAGAGAGTTGGGGATTTCGTAATTTTCATATTTGAGTTTTCTCAATTTCTGAAAAGAGGATCGTTTGATTTTAATTATTTTTCTCTTCGAATATTTATTTTATGAAAATAAAAGAGCGGGGATAAAATGACTTCCCCAAAATAAAGAAATATTGGAGGTTAAATATTAAAATCAACTAAGAATTTTATTCGGATTTTTATCGCTATTTTATTTGAATTGGGAAAAATGCATTTTCTAACATTGCATTAGAGGCCAAAATAAATGTTCACATTGTCTTCTATATTTTTAGAGGAGGGGGAAAATTTATTTCAGGATTTTTGGAGTCCGTTTAGTATTTCTTTTCTTCGTTTTTCTGCGCAGAATTATTTAAAAAAAAATCCCACCGACCTAGCTGGGCCGTGCCCGACTAGGACTCCATCCCGGTCGGCCCTTTAAGAGGCAAAGGACCGAGCGCCAGCCCCGCCCTAAAACCCTAGCCGCCCAACCCCGCCGCCGGATCCATACCGCCTTACCGGACTCGTCGCCGCCGCCGGATCCGTACCGCCTTACCGGACTCGTCGCCGCCGCCGCCGCCGTCTTGTCGTCGCCGCCCCAGCCCCGCGCCGCCCGCCACCGCCGCTAGCCCCGCCGCCACCCACTGCCATTGCCGGACGCCATCGCCCCGCCGCCGGAGTACGCCACCCTGCCAGAGTTCCCGCCGCCGCTGCCCGTCCCGAGGTAGCCGCCGGTTTTCGCGAGAAAAACCATTCGTTTTTTTAGGAAACCCTAATTTCATTTTTAATAAATCGTTTTTTTAGTTTAGCTTAATAGCGAACGTTCGTCCGTACGTTCATTTTAACGAACAGTGTTCACCCGTCAGCCGCAGACAGCGAACGTTCGTTCATTAGCCTGTTCGTCAATTTTTCTTTTTCCCGGGTTTTTCCGCGATTATTCTCGATCGTGATTTCTGCCCTGATTTTCGCTTTATTTTATCTTTTCGCTCGTTTATCAGAATCAGGCGATTCAAGCGCCCAGATCTTAATCTTGAAGCCCTCTTTCTATTTAATCAACTTGAACAAGATTTTGGCACTATAAAATTTGACCTAAGTCCAGATTAGTAAACGGATCTTGTTTCTTTCGCAGTTTGAGTTCCGTTGCTTCATTTTATTTGATTCTTTTTGCAAACCGGAGTTCTTAATTTGAAATTTCTGGTTAGATCTCTTATTTGAGTTTTACCTATGATTCTAGTTGAGTGCTTATTGTATGTTTGTTTGTTTGCAATAGAGTACCCGGAGTGCGAAGCGTGCTACGACGAGTCTCTAGGTTTCACGGATCATCAGCAAGGCAAGTAACACTTTGATCATACCTCTTTACTACCCAGTTTTATTGCATTAGATCAATCCTCAAACAATTGCATGGTTAGGATCTGTTTAACATGTGGGTTTTGGGAAGTAGATGATGAGGTAGAACCTATTGCCCTGTTTATTATCAAACCTTTGGGAGTTACTTCTACGTTGCTTATATTACTATGTTATGCTCGTAGACGTGGTTTGGATTGAGTGATTCATGACAGATGTGGGAGTTATTATTAATGGATAACTTAAGGTGGTTACTTTAATACACATCTGGGTGGATTGCTTGAGGCACCCTGGAGTACCCAATGGTTGTTAGGGAACCTGGAGAATCCAGTGTTGTCCAAGGATATCCCGGAGTACCCGTGTGATCATCCTACGGTCCGCCACCCAGGCTCAAAGGGATCATAAGATTATTCATGCTAGAAACTTCCGTGTGCAGCCACAAGCTATTATGGGCTCTAGCATAGTTGAGTAAGTTGGAAGACCTCTTTCAATGGTGGGCTAGCAGATGTAGGGGAAAGTAGGTGTAACTGTCCACCCAGAGTAAAGAGTTATTGTTTGAGAAAGACTGTATCTCATTTCTCCGACCATGGATGTATTTGAGTCTTATGGGGAAAAGTGCGCAAACCTCCGCAGAGTGTACAAACTAATCATGGTTAGCCATGTCCCCGGTTATGGACGTTTTGAGTATCTAGTTCTTGGATTATCATGTTGATCTCATCACTCTAAGTATAATTTGATTGGGTTTAATGATGATGCTTAATTGGGATTGAGTTGGAGAAACCTTCTCAATGTTTAACAACCACCATGATAGTTAAAGAAAATGTATTCCTTTGTTGTAGGGAAAAATTGACTTTATGCAAAACTGTAACCGTAGAGCTTTCCACCAGCCAATTATGCATGTAGTGATATCATTTATTCTGTTCATTACTCTATGTGTTACATTGCCAGCATATTCCATGTGCTTACCCGTTTCGGGCTGCAACGTTCATGTTGCAGACTTTTCAGACGAGGAGTAAGGTGCCATAGGTCGTTATCTTGCACTCAGTGATGCCGTTGGAGTTGATGGACTCACTTTATCTTCCAAGCCTTCCGTTGTTATCGTTTTTAGATGGCCTTAAGCCATATTATTGTAATAAGTTCTCTTTCGAGACATTCGATGTAATAAATGTGTGATTGCTACTCTGTTATAAATCCTCGAGTACTGTGCATGTCAGCATTACCGATCCAGGGATGACACTGATGCACAGAGATCAGACTATTTGAGGTCTGGTCGCTACAAGATGGTATCAGAGCACACGCTGAATTTAGGATACAACCACTAAGCTAAAAGCCCTAGATCACTACTCTCTTCTCATTTTGACTCCTCTCCCTTTTCTACTCTATAGGATGGCGGATGCAAGGAACAAGTTCACTCAACCGGATGAAGATACACCTTTTGGATGACACTTGAAGGAAGTTACTAGGTACCTGAACATCGGAATACCAAGCTTCACCGGAACCTACATTGCCACTTTACCAGAAGAGGGGTGTTGGATGATTCGATTTCAAGTTCCAAGAAGGACGTTCATGCCAGTCACTGAGCCCATAGAGTTTTCCTTTGATGCACCAACCTGGAGTCTAGGAAAGTGCATGGCAGCCCACATCACCATGGGATGCATTGGAGAAGTTTACCACAAGGATCTCAAGGATACTATCTACCAGATTTGTGGGTGCCAAGATGAGCGATGGGAGATGATCAGCACCAGGAAGGACATGTCCATGGCAGCTTTCATCCAGGAGTTAAACCAACACATTCGTCGCCAGGAGAACCAGATGTGCGCAGGCATGATAGATCTGAAGAAGGCAATGACCAGGATCACTGAGCTGGAGGAAGAACTCAAGTCTACATGCGATGGATATGAGGAGGAAATGACGATACTCATTGAGAAGAATGAAGATTTGACGAGGAAGCTAGGAGTATTCATGGGAGACCCCGTGCCAGGAGGAGAAGACGACGATTCCACTTGTCCGGAGAACTACATCATGATCGACGACACTGACTCAGACCCCGACGATAGCGGTGATGACTATGTTGATGAAGCTGAGCAGATATCATGGAGTCTTCTATTGGTCAAGCTTTCTAGTCGACCACCATATCAGTAGTAGTATTCCCCCATGTAAATAGTATAGTCCGAGCACTTTTGTAACGATAGTTAGACCAATTGTATGCCCTTGTTTGAATTGATTGAAGTGATATGTTTGTGTTTGTCTCATGTGCATATGGGTAGTGTTTTCCCTCTAGATCTCATTCTATTCTATTTTCTCATCTTTTCTAAACCCATCAGATGCCTCCGGGACGCAACAATGGATTTGCTTGCCTGCTAGAGCTCACTCAGTTGATCCAGCAGCAGAATGCTTTGATGCAGATACTAGTGTAAGGGCATATTTATCCCTCAGGTGTTTTGGTGATTGATGACAATGCATTTGCGAACTAATCGTGTGCCTTGAGTTTCTTAGATACTTCATCTCTAGGCATGAGACGATTTGGTGCCCCTCGGAGACTATTGAAGTCGGCGTTGTTCTACGTTTCTCTTTGGTGGATTTGAGTCGTAGGAGAGTCGTACTATTAAGAGGGGGTCCGCGTCGGAAAGGTTTGGGTGGAATCAACACGTACACTTGTTCCTCCTTTCCCTGCATTTTGGAGCTTCCCTTTGTTATCTTGGTTGTGCGGAAATCTGACGACTACTGCTGTACTTGCGGTAGTACCGCAAGTACACGCGGTAGTACCACTGCGTGTCACGGCAGTACCGCTCATCTGGAGCGGTAGTACCGCGGCTCCCAGGCCTTGTGCCACTCCGGTGTGGTAGTAGGGGCGGATGTATTATTTTACATCCGCGCTCTCCACGGTAGTACCGCTCGTCCAGCGCGGTAGTACCGCGGGGGCCCATGGTAGTACCGCTCTCTAGGAGTCGTAGTACCGTGGCCCTCCTACCTAGTACCGCTGTGTCACGGTAGTAGGCGCGGATGTAATTTTTTACATCCGCGCCCGCACGGTAGTACCGCGCCTCGCGAGCGGTAGTACCGCGTCGGATTTTTGTACCACCTCTGTTTCAGTGGAAGTAGGCACGGATGTAATTTATTTCATCCGCGCCCTTCCTAGGCCGTGAATTTCCTGCCTAGCGGTAGTACCGCAAGTGGGTGCGGTAGTACCGCGCCAGCGGTAGTACTGCCCCCTTGTCAGGCTAGTTCCGGCCTGTGCTACTGTCGCGGTAGTACTATGGTCAGCCACGGTAGTACCGCGCAGCTTCGCGGTAGTACCGTGCCCCTGGAGCGGTAGTATCGTGTGTCGCGGGCTGAACATGTGGATAACGGTTGGATTCTTTCCACGACTATATAAGGGGTGTCTTCTACCTCTAGTTGACTACCTCTTCCACCTCTAAGCTCCATTGTTGCTCCAAGCTCCATTTTCACTCGATCTCTCTCCCTAGCCAATCAAACTTGTTGATTTTCTCGGGATTGGGTGACAAGTGCCCGATCTACACTTCCACCACAGGATATTTGATTCCCCCCACTTATCCCTAGCGGATCTTGTTACTCTTGGGTGTTGAGCACCCTAGACGGTTGAGGTCACCTCGAAGCCATACTCCATTGTGGTGAAGCTTCACGGTATTGTTGGGAGCCTCCAAGTGTTGTGGAGATTGCCCCAATCTTGTTTGTAAAGGTCCGATTGCCGCCTTCAAGGGCTCCAATAGTGGAATCACGGCATCTCGAATTGTGTGAGGGCGTGAGGAGATTACGGTGGCCCTAGTGGCTTCTTGGGGAGCATTGTGCCTCCACACCACTCTAACGGAGACGTACTTCCGCTTAAAAGGAAGGAACTTCGATAACACATCCTCGTCTCCACCGGCTCCACTCTTGGTTATCTTGTCTCTTTACTTTTGCAAGCGTACTTGTGCTATATCCATTGCTTGCTTGTGTGCTTATTGTCTTTGCATCATATAGGTTGTCCATGTAGTTGCACATCTAGACAACCTATTTCATTGCAAGTTTTAAATTGTTAAAGAAAAGTCTAAAAAGTGTTAGTTGCCTATTCACCCCCCCCCTCTAGTCAACCATATCGATCCTTTCAATTGGTATCAGAGCCTCGTCTCTTTATTAAGGACTTTGCCGTCTGAAGAGTATGTTGACAACAACGACGGTGCGGAGGAGCACTCCGGTGTGAATCCCGTCTCGTCTTCGGCCGAAGGGGGAACCTCGGTCTCTCGTGAGGAATTCAATGTGGCTTTAGACACATTGAAAACCTCCATGACGGCCGAGGTTAAAAGCATGTTTTCTGAATTCCTAGAGGGACTCAAACTATCTACCTCGCCAATGAAAGTGGGTGATCCCATCAACAAGGTGACGGATGCTAGCCCTGACAAGGGGGAAGCTAATAGTGAAAAGAGTCCATCTACTAGTGGTAGAAATGGCACCGGCATCTTTGCCAATGTGGAACCCCCGGTGTATAGAGGACCGATCCCCTCTACTTATTTGAATCATGCCGGTCCTCCTCCTAAATATGTGAAAAATGAAGATTTTGATGCTTGGCTCTATCGCTTCAAGCATCATTTAAAACATGTGAACACTAACCTTTGGAGAATTATTGAAGAAGGTTTCTATCCTCATGATCCAAGCAACTTCACTCCTCGAGAAGAAGTGGACAATCAATTCAATGAACGTGCTCTCTTCATCATCCAAGATGCAATCCTCCCCGAAGATCTCCCTCATCTTCAACCTCATGCCATGGCCAAAGAAGCATGGAAATGTGTCGAGCGTCTCTATTGAGAAAGTGCTAGCATTCAATGCTCCAACTATGAAGTGGTGCAAGATGAGGCCGATGAGTTTGCAATGAAAGAGGATGAAGAACCTCGTGAGCTCTTTCGAAGAGTGACCAAACTCGCGGTCGCACTCCGAGATCATGGAAGCAAGGACACGGATGACAACTGGATCAAGCGCAAGTTCCTCAAGGCCATGATGCCCTACAATAAGGCCATGTCCTCCGTCATTCGCCAAAGACTGGACTTCCACTCCATGACCTCTAGTGAAGTGTTGGATGAGTTTGTTGCAATGAGCATCTTGGACAAGACCGCCGACAATGCGGTGCTCCGTTCCCAAAGGGCAAAGAAGCCCAATCTTGCCTTGAAGGCCAAGGTTAGTGTGGAAGAAGAAGAAGAAGAGGAAGATGAGGAGAGCAACCTCGAGGACACGAAGTATGATTATCATGAGCACATGGCTCTTGCCTCAAGACAGTTTTGGAGTAAGAAGACTACAAGACCCAACTTCAACAAGAACAACTCAAGTGGCCTCAAGGGGAAGCAACGAGTTAGAACTTGTTTCAACTGTGGCAATGTTAGCCATTTCGTTGCGGATTGTCCATACGAGAAGCGGGAAGACAATGGTGGCAAGTTCATTCGAAAAGACAAAGCCAAGTCCTTCCCCAACAAGAACAACTTCACCAAGAATACTCCTTCTCCCGGGTTGGTGGTTCAAGAAGAATACCGTGAGGATGACGATGATGATGAAGATGGTGAAACAATGGCCATGGCATCCGTTGCCATTGTCTCAACTCCTGGGGTGTCTCTCTTCGATGCACCTAACGAGAACATCACCGCCAAGTGCCTCATGGCTAAGGCCACCAACAAGGTAACCCCCAACATCAAAACCACCATTATTCCTAACCCTCCTTCAACGGATGACTTTGATAATGGTAAGGGGTCTAATGAGGAGATCAATGAATTTGAGTCCTTCATGAGTAAGCTCAAGGGCAAATCCAAGAAGCATTTCGTTTCTCTATTGGAACAACTTGGTGAAGCCAATGACATGATCGAGGCTCATGAAGAAACCATCACTAAGATGGAAAGTCATAGTCGTGACTATGCCGATGAGATATCGGATCTCTCTAATGCTCTTGAGGAAGAGCGTGGGCATCGTTTGGCTCTTGAGGAGTCACACAACGATGGTCATGCTAAACTAAAGAAAGATCTTGATCATGCTCTTGTTGTGTCTCATGTTCTAGCTTCCGAGAAGGCTAAACTTGGGGTTAATCATGTTAGACTCACGGAGGAGTTTGATGTACTTGACAAGGCCCACAAGATCTTGAAAGGTGCGCATGCCACCCTCAAGGAGTCTCATGCTCAACTCCAAGTTAAGCTAACCAAGGAAAAGGCCACATTTCCTCGCATGGTCTTAATTGATAATGCAAATGCTACTAACCCATGTTGTGAGCATGTGCATCTTGTGGAGGAAAATGCCAAGTTGAAGGAACAACTCGAGAAAGGTCTTGTGTCATGCATACAAGGCGAGAAGAACCTAAATGACCTTTTGAGCAATCAAAAGGAAGTTGTGGGCAAGGAGGGAGTTGGGTTCGCACCCAAGTCCAAGAACAAGAAGAAGAACAAGGATAAGAAGAGCAAGACCAATCGACCTCCTCCGCTCACGCAAACCTTTGTGAAGGAGGGAGAAGGTGCTCCTAAGGAGAAGAAGAACAATGGGAAGAGTGGTGAAGCCAAAGAGCGCAACGCCATCTCTCCCAACAAAGCCGGCGACTTTAACCCCTCTTATGTGTTGTGCCGTGCTAGTGATGGACATGTTTATGCTAAATTTGTTGGTTCTCCTTATGAGTACATTGAATGGTCTATTTGGGTTCCTAAGACCCTTGTTACTAACATCAAAGGACCCATTACTCAATGGGTACCTAAAACCAAGCATTGATCTCTTGTAGGTGTTTGCTTCCGGTGGAGGATCATGGTTGCTCGATAGTGGAGCAACAAATCATATGACCGGGAGCAAGGACTTGGTGGTGGACGTCCACAATATCCCATCTATGCCCACCAATGTCGAATGGGGTGATGCCTCACATTCTAAGGTATTGGGTCTTGGCAAGGTTGTCATTTCTCATGATCTAACGATCGAGAAAGTCATGCTTGTTGAGTCCCTTGCGTTCAATTTACTCTCCGTTCATCAACTCACACTCATGGGTTTTGCCACCTTCTTTGATATTGATACTGTGGCCCTCTTGTGGAGCAACACTCTTAAAGTAGCCTTTGTTGGGCATGTCGAGAATGGTCTCTATGTGGTTAACTTCTCGGAGCAACCCACTAAGACCGCGACATGCCTAATGGCTAAAGTTGATGTGGGATGGCTTTGGCATCGCCGTTTAGCCCACGTCAATATGAGATCTTTGCAAAGTCTTCTCAAGGGGGACCATGTTCATGGACTAACGAATGTTAGTTTTGCCAAAGATCGTGTTTGCAGTGCTTGTATCGAAGGAAAGCTTCATGAGACGGCTCACCCTCCCACGACTATCATCTACTCGAAGAGACCCTTGGAGCTCCTCCACATGGACCTCTTTGGGTCCCCATCCTTTGATAGTCTTGGGGGTAGAAAGTATTGCTTGGTGATAGTGGATGATTATTCAAGATACACTTGGGTATACTTCTTCAAGAGGAAGAGTGAGACTCAACAAACCATCATCGACTTTGCAAATGAAGCTCAACGTCAACACAATGCAAAGATCTTGACAATAAGAAGTGACAACGGCACCGAGTTCAAGAACTACACCTTGGATGAGTTTCTTAGTGATGAAGGGATCAAGCATCAATATTCTGCACCATATACCCCTCAACAAAATGGTGTTGTGGAGAGGAAGAACCAGACGTTGATGGATGCGGCAAGGACCATGATGGTGGAGTTCAAGTCTCCATACAACTTCTGGGCTGAAGCATCAACACAACTTGTCATGCATCCAATCGGCTCTATCTCCGCAAAGGCTTGAACAAGACTCCGTATGAGATACTCACCGGGAACAAGCCCAATCTCAGGTACTTCCGGGTGTTCGGGTGTAAGTGTTTCATTCTCAAGAAAGGTGTTCGTTTGTCTAAATTCGAAGCTAGAGCTCATGAGGGCATATTTGTTGGTTATGCTACAAACTCTCATGCTTACCGTGTTCTCAACAAGTCCAACGGACTCATTGAGGAGACGTGTAATGTAGAGTTTGATGAAAATAATGGCTCCCAAGTGGAGCAAAGTGGTACTTGTGATGTAGGTGATGAAATTCCTCCCCAAGCCATAAGAAGAATGGGTATTGGTCATATCCTACCCAGTGAGGAACCCCTTGTGGCCGAAGGAGAAGGACAATGCTCCACTCAAGTGGAGCCATCACCTCCCCAGGACCCACACGCTTCCGAAGAACAAAGTGAAGGCCCTCACCCTCTTGAACAAGACCAAGGGCAAGATCAACCTCAAGATGGTGGTGAACCTCTAAATGATGCCCAAGGTCAAGTTCTCCCCCTCGAGCAAGTTCAAGATCATGAGCAAGCTCAAGACAACGCTCAAGATGATCAAGTTAACCTTCCTCCTTCCACACCCGAGGAGGAATTAGAGCGTCGTGCCGTGAAGATTGCTTCCAAACTCACCACACAAGGCCATCTCATGGAAAACGTGGTTGGAAGCCTAAGAAAGGGGGTAAGCACTCGTAGACAATTAGCTAACTATTGTGAACATCATGCGTTTGTCTCTTGTGTTGAACCCCAAAAGGTCTATGAGGCGCTCGAAGACTCGGATTGGCTCAATGCCATGCATGAAGAACTCAACAACTTCGAATACAACAAGGTGTGGAGATTGGTGCCAAGACCTTCGGGGAACCACAACGTCATTGGAACAAAGTGGATCTTCAAGAACAAGCAAGATGCTCATGGGAACGTCATTCGCAACAAGGCAAGATTGGTAGCACAAGGCTACTCCCAAGTCGAGGGTATCGACTACGGTGAAACCTTTGCTCCCGTTGCTCATCTTGAATCCATTCGTTTGTTGATTGCTTACGCTTCCCATCACAACTTTAAGTTGCAACAAATGGATGTGAAAAGTGCTTTTCTTAATGGTCCCATTAATGAGTTGGTTTATGTCAAGCAACCCCCCGGGTTCGAGGACCCCTACTTCCCGGATCATGTGTATCAACTTGATAAGGCACTCTATGGCCTTAAACAAGCCCCACGTGCGTGGTATGACCACCTTACCGAGTTGTTACAAGATCGTGGATTTGAAGTAGGACAAATCGATCCCACTCTTTTTACTAATAAGGTTAAAGGGGAGTTGTTTGTATGCCAACTATATGTTGATGATATTATCTTTGGTTCTCCTAACAAAGCTTTCAATGAGGAATTTGCCGCTCTCATGTCCTCCAAGTTCAAGATGTCTTCGATGGGAGAGTTGAAGTTCTTCCTTGGCTTTGACATCAAACAAAGAAGAGAAGGAACCTTCATCAATCAAGCCAAATACACTCAAGACATGCTTAAAAGATTCAAGCTAAGTGATGTCAAGCCGGCTTCTACACCAATGCCTACCAAGTGCCAACTTGACATCGATCCCAATGGTAAAGCGGTGGATCAAAAGGTATATCGCTCCATGATTGGCTCCTTGCTTTACCTTTGTGCATCTAGATCGGATATCATGTTGAGTGTGGGGATGTGCGCACGATTTCAAGCCGCACCAAAGGAAAGTCACTATGTGGCGGTCAAGAGAATCTTTCGATATTTGGCTCATACCCCAAACTTTGGCTTATGGTACCCAAGAGGAGCAAATTTCAAGCTTGAAGGTTTCACGGATTCCCATTGGGCGGGGGACAAAGTGGATAGGAAGTCCACTTCCGGAGGGTGCCAATTTCTTGGTTGCTCTTTGGTAAGTTGGTCTTCCAAGAAGCAAAGTTGTGTGTCTCTCTCGTCCATCGAAGTGGAGTATGTGGCGGCCGGTAGTTGTTGTGCTCAACTTCTATGGATGAGGCAAACTTTAAAGGAGTACGGTGTCATTTGTGACAAAGTGCCTCTTTGGTGTGATAATGAAAGTGCCATCAAGATTTCTCTCAACCCGGTACAACACTTCAAGACGAAGCACATTGAGATTCGGTATCACTTCATCCGGGATCACATTAGGTGAGGGGAGATCGAGCTCAAGTATGTCAGCACTCATGATAACCTTGCAGATATTTTCACGAAGCCCTTGGATGAAGCAAGATTTCGCGAGTTAAGGCATGAGCTAAATATCATTGATTTGAGCAATGTGACTTGAACCCGTACACCCCCCACCACGCTCAATGTGTTGTCTAGTTTAGGTGTAGGCATGGACATAGGGGGAGTGCTGTTCTCTCAATGAACTCTCCCTCCCCCCATTATGCATAAATCAATCACCAAAACACCACCTCTTTCACATTAGCCATTTTTAGTGGTACTTGTGCTTCAAAGACGAGTTTCGGTCATGGGCCCAAGGATAATTCTTCGCGGTGCCATACCATCCAACTCAGACATAGGTGGCTTCAGCCACCGCCCTCTCTCCTCGAGAGGCTTTGTCGCTTGGTGGTTTCTTGTTGTCTTTTTGCCTCTAGTTTGTGCGTGTTCTTGTGGTTTCTTGTGTGTGAAAAGTTTCCGTGCAAAGGCTTTTTTTCTTCTCGTGTTGAAACTTGTGGTGACTTGAGCTCAAGGTACTACCGCGGCCAGCTATGGTTCTACCGCAGCCAGCCACGGTACTACCGTCACCACGCGGCAGTAATTTTTTACTGCCGCCTGGTTGAGCGATACTACCACATCGGCGCGGTACTTCCGCCTGAGCGGTACTACCGCGATGATACGTGGTACTACCGCGCCGGTTCGAGCGTGTGGGGATAAGGATGGGCAGGGGGAGTTTTAACTCCCCATACCCATTCATTGTCCTCTCTGTCCACGTCGCCTCCTTCTCTCCCTCGCTTAAGAACGGAGCCGGCGTTCGTCGCCGGATCTCCTCCACCGGCTGCCCTCCTGTGATTCCGACCAGTGGGATCGTTCCCCACCACGTCCTCTTGCTATGGACCAAGGTTTTTCCCCAATTCCCTCTCCGTGTTGATTGTGTTTAGTGTTTCTAGGTTTCGGGGGAGGCTTGTGTGTTCTTGAGATTCTTAGGCTTAATCTCTGCAAGAGTAGGATGAAGGAGCGTGGTATTGCATAGGATTTATACTTGTATTGTTGTCTCGCGCTAGATCGGATCACCGTAGCACCGCCATTGTTTCGCGGTTCTTTTCAGATTCAAACCGCCGGTTGGATCTGACGCGACGCGGTACTACCGCCCGTCTGGTGCGGTACTACCGCTTGCATGGTACTACCGCTTGCACGGTACTACCGCCCCTCGGGAGCGGTACTACCGCGCTCTGTGCGGTACTAAAATTTTGCTTCCGCTCCAACCACGGTACTACCGTGACCTCGCACGGTACTACCGCGTTTGGAGCAGTACTAATATTTTAGTACCGCAGGCAGTGGCAGTTCTACCGTGGCTCACATCTATCGCATGCCAACTTTCTCGTATGCCTTCTATGTGTTTCTTGTGCTTCTTTGTGGCCTTTGCATTGATCCTTTCGCGTCTTTGGTGTTTTGCGTGTGTGTCTTAGGTGGTGGCTCTCGCCGGTCCAACCCCAGTCGTGACACTGGTTCCAAACGTCTGTGCAACCCAGGTGATGTACCAGAGGGCTCGTCTGCCTCCAAGCGCAATGTCAAGCACTCAGCTAGCAAGCACAAGGAGCCCGCTAAGGGCATGGATGAGATAGCCCAAGCTGATTATGTCCGTCTCAGGCAGCTTCACCCGTATGTGCACCCGCGTTCCACTGTCAGAGGCTGTGAGCTGTTCTGGAACAAGCAACAGACCAACATCTATCTGGATGTCATCAAGAACAAGCAGAATACCTATGTGGAGGTGAAGTGGATTGATATGCATCACATGAGGAAGGACAAGTTCCGTGACTACTTTGGAGAGGCTCTGGACTTGGTGGAGCAGTTTGGCATTGAGCATGTGTTAACCTTCCACCTCGACTATGACCCTGAGCTTATCTGTCAGTTCTTTGCCTCAGTCTACTTTCACTCCGATGAGGAACGGAGGATGACCAATGGCCGTAAGCTGTCTGCTACCTGGAAGGAGTTCATGGATCTTCTCCAGGTTCCTGATGATGGGCTCAACTCTCCAGTGGGTGTTCGCCCCCATGCCAATGCTGACTTTGCCAACAAGGACAGGCTTGCACCATTCATGGTTGAGAAGGCGCTCGCCAATGGCAAGACAACTCTGGTGCTCAACCCTTTTCTGGATATCATGTATCGCATCTTCCGCAACTCCTTGTTCCCTCGCATCGGTGACAAAGACAAGGTTCATGCCTATATGGTGGACATGATGCTCATCTGCGAGGAGGCTCGTTCGTCTCAGTCTCAGCCACTTGATGTCTCACACATCATGTGGTGTGAGCTCCGGTTTGCAGTGTTCAACCGCAAGGTGCCTATCTATGGGCCCTATCTGTTTCTACTGATTTCGAAGACTTGGGAGAAGATGTTCCCTGATGAGGAGTTTCTTGCTCCATACTGGGTTCACCATGAGCCCATCTGCCTGCGTATCAAATCCAACTGGGCCAACACCACTACTCGTGCCGAGGCGACTGCTTCTAGGGCTGCTGTTGATGAGGAGGATGCTGGCGCCGAGGATGTTGCTGAGGGCCGTGCTGCTAGGCCTTCCCAGAGTGCCACTATGCCATCATGGGCCAAGAAGCTGAAGGACAAGATGAAGACTCTTTTCTGCATGCAAGCCAAGGGGCAGTACAGGACTCATGTGGCGTCCAAGGAGAGTCGTCGCCGGGACAACAAGATCTTGCAGCTCTATGGTGAGGCAGTGTCTGGCGGGTCTGAGGAGCACATCACTCCAGAGGCCGAGTGGATGGAGAAGCAGGGCTACAGGTGGACTGAGTCTGAGGAGGATGTCGAGGAGACCATCCCTGCTGCCGAGGAGACCGACGGAGAGGCTTGGGACGAGTTCTCTGCTTGAGCCACCTCTTGTGTATAGGTGTCCTCTCTGCCTTTTTGGTGTCTCGATGCCAAAGGGGGAGAGAGTGTAGGGATTTGCGAGTGTGTCGTGTGTTTGCTGCTTTCTCATTTGAACTATTTGCTGCTTTCTCGTTTGAACCTCGGTAGCTTTACTTCGTATGGTGTAAGACATATGCACTCTATCTACCCTAGCGAGCTTGTGTTATATTGTGTTATCTTTATGCTATGCTATGCTTATTATCATGCCTTGGTCTCTAAAATATAGGGGGAGTGTTGATCCTAGTCGGTGTGCTATGCAGTCCAAAGCATTCATCTAACGTGCACACATCTAGGGGGAGCCCGTCTGTATTTTAGAGCGGTGGGGTTTGCCCCTGCTCTATATTATCTTATCTATATGCAAATCCCGTGTTGTCATCAATCCACCGAAAAGGGGGAGATTGTAAGGGCATATTTATCCCTCAGGTGTTTTGGTGATTGATGACAATGCATTTGCGGACTAATCGTGTGCCTTGAGTTTCTCAGATACTTCATCTCTAGGCATGAGACGATTCGGTGCCCCTCGGAGACTATTGAAGTCGGCGTTGTTCTACGTTTCTCTTCGGTGGATTTGAGTCGTAGGAGAGCCGTACTATTAAGAGGGGGTCCGCGTCGGAAAGGTTTGGGTGGAATCAACACGTACACTTGTTCCTCCTTCCCCTGCATTTTGGAGCTTCCCTTTGTTATCTTGGTTGTGCGGAAATCTGACGACTACTGCTGTACTTGCGGTAGTACCGCAAGTACACGCGGTAGTACCGCTGTGTGTCACGGTAGTACCGCTCATCTGGAGCAGTAGTACCGCGGCTCCCAGGCCTTGTGCCGCTCCGGTGCGGTAGTAGGGGCGGATGTAATTTTTTACATCCGCGCCCTCCACGGTAGTACCGCTCGTCCAGCGCGGTAGTACCGCGGGGGCCCACGGTAGTACCGCTCCCTAGGAGTCGTAGTACCGTGGCCCTCCTACCTAGTACCGCTGTGTCGCGGTAGTAGGCGCGGATGTAATTTTTTACATCCGCTCCCGCATGGTAGTACCGCGCCTCGCGAGCGGTAGTACCGCGTCAGATTTTTGTACCACCTCTGTTTCAGCGGAAGTAGGCACGGATGTAATTTATTTCATCGGCGCCCTTCCCAGGCCGTGACTTTGCTGCCTAGCGGTAGTACCGCAAGTGGGTGCGGTAGTACTGCGCCAACGGTAGTACTGCCCCCTTGTCAGGCTAGTTCCGGCCTGTGCTGCTGTCGCGGTAGTACTGTGGTCAGCCACAGTAGTACCATGCAGCTTCGCGGTAGTACCGCGCCCCTGGAGCGGTAGTATCGTGTGTCGCGGGCTGAACATGTGGATAACGGTTGGATTCTTTCCACGACTATATAAGGGGTGTCTTCTACCTCTAGTTGACTACCTCTTCCACCTCTAAGCTCCATTGTTGCTCCAAGCTCCATTTTCACTCGATCTCTCTCCCTAGCCAATCAAACTTGTTGATTTGCTCGGGATTGGGTGACAAGTGCCCGATCTACACTTCCACCACAGGATATTTGATTCCCCCACTTATCCCTAGCAGATCTTGTTACTCTTGGGTGTTGAGCACCCTAGACGGTTGAGGTCACCTCGAAGCCATACTCCATTGTGGTGAAGCTTCGCGGTATTGTTGGGAGCCTCCAAGTGTTGTGGAGATTGCCCCAATCTTGTTTGTAAAGGTCCGGTTGCCGCCTTCAAGGGCTCCAATAGTGGAATCACGGCATCTCGCATTGTGTGAGGGCGTGAGGAGATTACGGTGGCCCTAGTGGCTTCTTGGGGAGCATTGTGCCTCCACAACGCTCTAACGGAGACGTACTTCCCCTTAAAAGGAAGGAACTTCGGTAACACATCCTCGTCTCCACCGGCTCCACTCTTGGTTATCTTGTCCCTTTACTTTTGCAAGCTTACTTGTGCTATATCCATTGCTTGCTTGTGTGCTTATTGTCTTTGCATCATATAGGTTGTCCACGTAGTTGCACATCTAGACAACCTATTTCATTGCAAGTTTTAAATTGTTAAAGAAAAGTCTAAAAAGTGTTAGTTGCCTATTCACCCCCCTCTAGTCAACCATATCGATCCTTTCAACTAGTCCAGAATCAGAATCAGGGGAACAACAACAACAACAACAATAACAACTCACCACCACCACCACCTGTTGATCACTTAGTCCTTTATCTAAGGCTAAATCCGTCGGTGTTCTCCAGTAATACCGAGCCGATAGTTGAAGATGATTGGCTCTGCTAGATTGGAAGGGAGTTGACCACTACAGGATGCACAGATATAGAGAGAGTGCGTTTTGCTGCAGATCCGCTTAATGGACCCGCAACATCATGGTGGGAGAATTTCACAGCTACTTACCCCATCGACATGGTCACATGGGACCAGTTTCAGCAGGCTTTTCGCACATCCCATGTTTCAGCATGAGCAATGGTCATGAAGAAGCGCGAGTTTCGCAACTTGCGCCAAGGAGGACGCACAATGGGCCAGTATGTGGATGACTTTAGCAAGTTAGCATGTTATGCCCCGGATGACGTTGCTACAGATGCAGCTAAGTAGGAGAAGTTTCTGGAAGGACTAAATGATGAGCTGAGCATGCAGTTGATGGCGGCAACCTTCAAAAACTACCAAGAGTTGGTAGGTAGAGCTCTCATGATTGAAGGGAAGCAGCAGCAGATTGACAACCTCAAGAGGAAGTATGGACAAGGGAAGTACAATTCAGGAGCTCAGCAGAGGCCCCATTTCACCCCGAACTCGAGAGGACACATTCACCATAACCATGGAGATCACAATTCCAATGGAGGGAGTTCTCACAATCATAGTGGCCCCAAGAATGGGAATGGGAATGGAGGAAGCAACGACCAGAACCGTTCCAACCCAGCAACGCCCGCCAAGAAGGATCTAAGTCACATTACTTGTTTCAAGTGCGGGAAGAATGGACACTACGCCATGGAGTTTTCTGAAGCAAAGAATGGAAATGGCAATGGAAGTTTTGGGAAGAAGCCCAACCCTTTCAACAGGGGACAAGTGAACCACGTTAACGTGGAGGAGGTTGAAGCACAACCAGATGCAGTAATAGGTATGTTTTTGGTTAAGTCATTTACTACAATCGTTCTTTTTGAAACTGGTGCATCGCATTCATACATATCAAGGGGATTTGTTGATAAGTATAAGTTGCCCACCAAAGTTCTTAGAACACCTATGTTAGTAAGCTTGCCAGGAGCAGAATATATGGCAAGCCAAGGATGTTTTCAGATGCCATTGACCATAGGTAGGCATGTCTTCCCCTCAGACCTGATAATTCTGGAGTCGCAAGGATTGGATGTGATTTTGGGTATGGATTGGCTCTCGATGTATGGAGGGAACATTGATTGCGCCAGTAAGTCGATTATGCTCACCACCCCAGAAGGAAGGAGGATTAAGTATGTATCCCTACATGTGCCAACGAGGACTCAAGTAAATTCCTTATCATGAGTTGTACGGGTGGAAGTACCAGTGGTGAAGGATTTCCCTGATGTATTTCCAAAAGAGTTGCCAGGCATGCCACCGGATAGAGACATTGGGTTTTTGATTGAGCTTTTGCCAGACATAGGGCCAATATCTAAGAGACCGTATCGGATGCCCGCAAAGGATTTGGAGGAAATTAAGAAGCAGATTAAGGAGTTACTGGATAAAGGGTATATTCGCCCAAGTTCGTCACCTTGGGGATCACCAGTGCTTATAGTGGAGAAGAAGGATGGATCATTGATGATGGTTGTTGATTATCGAGGGTTGAATGAAGTAATGATAAAGAACAAGTACCCACTGTCGATGATCAATGATTTATTTGACCAGTTGCAAGGAGCTAAAGTATTTTCCAAGATCGATCTACGATCAGGATACCACCAGCTGAAGATTCGAGAGCAGGATATACCCAAGACAACTTTTACCACCAGGTACGGGCTATATGAGTATACCGTTATGTCATTTGGTCTGACTAATGCACCTGCCTATTTCATGAACATGATGAACAAGGTGTTTATGGAGTTTTTGGACAAGTTCATCGTGGTGTTCATTGATGACATATTGGTCTACTCAAAGAATGAAGAAGAGCATAAGGAGCATTTGCGTTTGGTACTTGGGAAGCTCAGAGAACATCAGTTATATGCCAAGTTCAGCAAGTGTGAGTTTTGGTTGAAGGAAGTTGGATTCCTCGGACATGTTATATCTGGAGAAGGGATAGCAGTAGACCCCACCAAGGTTGTTACTGTGACAAATTGGGAAGCACCCACGTCAGTTGGAGAAATCCGGAGTTTTATTGGACTCCCAGGATACTACAGGAGGTTCATTGAGAATTTCTCAAAGATTGCAAAGCCCATGACGGAGTTGTTGAAGAAGGACACCAAGTTCAAATGGACTGAGGAATGTGAGGCCAATTTTTAAGAGTTGAAGAAATGTTTGGTTACAGCCCCAGTGTTGATTCTTCTAGATAAACGCAAGGATTATCAAGTGTATTGCGACGCTTCTCGTCGAGAACTTGGAGAAATGCTTATTCAGGAGGGAAGAGTTGTTTCTTATGCCTCACGACAGCTTAAACCCCATGAGTTGAATTATGCTATGCACGATTTGGAGTTAGCAGCCGTAGTGCATGCATTTAAGACATGGAGACATTTTCTCATCGGAAACCATTGTGAGGTGTACACGGATCACAAGAGTTTGAAGTATATCTTCATGCAGAAGGAGTTGAACCTTAGGTAGAGGAGATGGTTGGAACTCACCAAGGATTATGATATGAGGTTGCATTATCATCCCGGAAAGGCTAATGTAGTAGCCGATGCGTTAAGACGCAAGAGTCATGTCAATACACTCATGACTGGAGAATTACCCAAGGAGTTAGCAGAGGATCTTCGCGAGCTATGTTTGGAAATAGTTCTGAGAGGCTATGTAGCAGCATTGGAGATTTAATCTACTTTGATGGATAAGATTAGAGAAGATCAGAAGACGGACAAGGACATCGCCGAGATAAAGGAAAGGATGAGCAAGGGAAAGGCTAAAGGATTTCATGAGGATGAGCACGATACCTTATGGTTTGAGGATCGCGTATATGTGCCTAATGTCCCGGAGATCAGGAAGTTGATTCTACAGTAGGCCCATGATTCACTGTATTTGATTCACCCAGGAAATACCAAGATGTATCTAGATTTGAAGGACAGTTTCTGGTGGACCGGAATGAAGAAGGATATTGCGGAGTATGTAGCAGTTTGTGATGTATGTCAGAGAGTAAAGGCAGAGCATCAGAAACCAGCAGGATTGCTACAGCCATTGCCGATACCCGAATGGAAGTGGGATAAGCTAGGCATGTATTTTATCACGGGATTGCCCAGGACTCGTTCAGGCTATGACTCGATATGGGTTGTAGTCGATCGTTTGATGAAGGTAGCTCATTTCATCCCAGTGAAGACCACTTACACCAGTGCTAAATTGGCAAAGATATACATGACCAGGATCGTATGTCTGCATGGAGTTCCGAGGACCATTGTATCAGATAGAGGAACCTAGTTTACCTCAAAGTTCTGGAATCAGTTGCATGAGACTTTGGGTATCAGGCTAGAGTTCAGTACAACCTTTCATCCACAGACAGATGGATAGACCGAGAGAGTCAATCAGATTTTGGAGGACATGTTAAGAGCTTGTGCGCTAGATTATGGATCTAGTTGGGACGATAATTTTCCATATGCAGAATTCTCTTACAACAACAGTTATCAAGCCAGTTTGAAGATGCCCCCTTTTGAAGCCTTGTACGGAAGGAGATGCAGGACACCGCTGTTATGGGATGAAGTTGGAGACCGTCAGTTGTTTGGACCAGATTTGATTAAAGAGTATGAAGAGAAGGTTAAGCTGATTCGCGATAGACTCAAGGTAGCTCAGTCCAGACAAAAGAGTTATGTAGATTCTAAACGCAAGGAGACAGTTTACGAAGTTGGAGACATTGTTTATCTTCGTGTGTCCCCACTTCGAGGAGTTAAACATTTTGGAGTTAATGGAAAGTTAGCACCACGTTTTGTGGGACCGTACAAAGTTTCGGAATGTATGGGAGAAGTTGCTTACAAGTTGGAATTGCCTGAAGGATTGTCAGGAGTTCAGATGTGTTCCACGTTTCCTAGTTAAAGAAGTGCCACGCAGAGATGGCCGATATCCCTCTGAGAGGTACAGTGCCACTGGAAGCGATTCAGTTGGATAACGATTTGACTTACGAGGAGAAACCAGTGAAGATTCTCGAGTTTGCCAGCCGACTCACACGCAACAAGGTTATCAAGTTCTGCAAAGTTCAATGGAGCCACCATACTGAGGATGAAGCCACCTGGGAACGAGAGGAAGACCTACGGAAGGACCACCCTCACCTATTTTCTAGCTAACCCGAATCTCGAGGGCGAGATTCATCTTAAGGGGGGGTAGGTTTGTAACATCCCAAATTTTCAATTTGGAATGTTATGCATTAGATCATCATTGCATATCATATTTTACTGCATTTTGGCTTGATCCTAGAAATTCTACGCAACTCAAGGACCCACGAAGAGAGTTGGGGATTTCGTTATTTTCATATTTGAGTATTCTCAAATTCTGAAAAGAGGATAGTTTGATTTTAATTATTTATCTATTTGAATATTTATCTTATGAAAATAAAATAGAGGGGATAAAATGACTTCCCCAAAATAAAGAAATATTGGAGGTTAAATATTAAAATTAAATAGGAATTTTATTCGGACTTTTATCGCTATTTTATTTGAATTAGGAAAAAATGCGTTTTTCAAAATTGCATTAGAGGCCCAAATAAATGTTCACTTTGTCCGCTATATTTTTAGAGGCCGAGGAAAATTTATTTCAGGATTTTTCGAGTCCGTTTAGTATTTCTTTTCTTCATTTTCCTGCGCAGAATTATTTTAAAAAAATCCCACCGAACTAGCTGGGCCATGCCCGACTAGGACTCCAGCCTGGCCGGCCCTTTAAGAGGCGAAGGCCTGAGCTGCCAGCCCTGCCCCGAAACCCTAGCCGCCCGACCCCGCCGCCGGACTCGTCGCCGCCGCCACCGGACTCGTCGCCGCCGCCACCGGACTCGCCGCCGCCGCACCGTCTCGCCGTCGCCGCCGCAGCCCCACGCCACCCGCCGCCGCCGCTAGCCCCGCCGCAACCCGCCGCCGTCGCCGGACGCTGTCGCCCAGCCGCCGGAGTACGCCGACCCCGCTGGAGTTCCCGCCGCCGCCGCCCGTCCCGAGGTAGCCGCCGGTTTTCGCGAGAAAAACCGTTCGTTTTTTAGGAAGCCCTAGTTTCGTATTTATCAGATTGGTTTTATTATTTTTTCCAATTTAGCTAAATAGCGGACGTTCGTCCGTACGTTCGTTTTAATGAACGGTGTTCACCCATTAGTCGCAGATAGCGAACGCTTGTTCGTTCACCTTTTCGTCAGTTTTTCATTTCCAGCGTTTTTCCGCGATTATTCTCGATCGCGATTTCTGCCCTGATTTTCGTTTTAGTTTATCTTTTCGCTCGTTTATCAGAATCAGGTGATTCAAGCGCCCAGATCTTCGTCTCGAAGCCCTCTTTCTGTCTAATCAACTTGAACAAGATTTTGGTACTGTAAAATTTGACTTAAGTGCAGATTAGTAAACTGATCTTGTTTCTTTCGCAGTTTGAGTTTCGTTGCTTCGTTTGATTTGATTGTTTTTGTAAACTGGAGTTCTTAAGTTGAACTTTCTGGTTATATCTTTTATTTGAGTTTTACCCGTGCTTCTAGTTGAGTGCTTATTGTATGTTTGTTTGTTTTCGATAGAGTACCCGGAGTGCGAAGTGTGCTACTACGAGTCTGTAGGTTTCACGGATCATTAGCAAGGCAAGTAACACTTTGATCATACCTCTTTACTACCCAGTTTTATTGCATTGGATCAATCCTCAAACAATTGCATGATTAGGATCTGTTTAACATGTGGGTTTTGGGAAGTAGATGATGAGGTAGAACCTATTGCCCTGTTTATTATCAATGCTTTGGGAGTTACTTCTACGTTGCTTATATTACTATGCTATGCTCGTAGACGTGGTTTGGATTGAGTGATTCATGACAGATGTGAGAGTTATTATTAATGGATAACTTAAGGTGGCTACTTTAATACACAACTAGGTGGATTGCTTGAGGCACCCTGGAGTACCCAGTGGTTGTCATGGCACCTGGAGAATCCAGTGTTGTCCAAGGATATCCCAGAGTACCCGTGTGATCATCCTACGGTCCGCCACCCAAGCTCAAAGGGATCATAAGATTATTCATGCTAGAAACTTCCGTGTGCAGCCACAAGCTATTATGGGCTCTAGCATAGTTGAGTAAGTTGGAAGACCTCTTTCAATGGTGGGCTAGCAGATGTAGGGGAAAGTAGGTGTAACTGTCCACCCAGAGTAAAGAGTTATTGTTTGAGAAATACTGTATCTCATTTCTCCGACCATGGATGTATTTGAGTCTTATGGGGAAAAGTGCGCAAACCTCCGCAGAGTGTACAAACTAATCATGGTTAGCCATGTCCCCGGTTATGGACGTTTTGAGTATCTAGTTCTTGGATTATCATGTTGATCTCATCACTCTAAGTATAATTTGATTGGGTTTAATGATGATGCTTAATTGGGATTGAGTTGGAGGAACCTTCTCAATGTTTAACAACCACCATGATAGTTAAATAAAATTTATTCCTTTGTTGTAGGAAAAAAATGGCTTTATGCAAAACTTTAACCGTAGAGCTTTCCACCAGCCAATTATGCATGTAGTGATAGCATTTATTCTATTCATTACTCTATGTGTTACATTGCCAGCATGTTCCATGTGCTGACTCGTTTCAGGCTGCAACGTTCATGTTGCAGACTTCTGAGACGACGAGTAAGGTGCCAAAGGTCGTTATCTTGCACTGAGTGATGCCGTTGGAGTTGATGGGCTCACTTTATCTTCCAAGCCTTCCGCTGTTATCGTTTTTAGATGGCCTTAAGCCATATTATTGTAATAAGTTCTCTTTTGAGACATTCGATGTAATAAGTGTGTGATTGCTACTCTGTTATAAATCCTCGAGTATTGTGCATGTCAGCATTACCGATCCAGGGATGACACTGATGCACAGAGTTCAGACTATTTGTGGTCTGGTCGCTACACTATCAATACCAGAAAGATGTAGAGGCAATAGAAGGATTTCTTTTCGGAGGAGTGCACCGGCGTAGGGGTGGAGTTTGGCGAAAGGGAATTGTGTTTCATCAAAGACAACGTCACGAGAGATGTAGACGCGTCCAGTGGGAATATCTAGACACTTAACTCCTTTGTGTTGCGCACTATAGCCAAGAAATACACATTGCTTGGAATGAAACAGAAGTTTTCGATTGTTGTAGGGATGAAGATTAGGACAACATGTACAACCAAACACACGAAGTGGAGCATATTCGGTTTAGTATGCAGAAGTCATTCAGTGGGAGTGTCATGTTTGAGGAAATGACTTGGCAAGATGTTTATGAGATGCACAACGGTATGGAATGCTTCGTCCAAGAATTTTAGTGGCATAGATGCAACAGCAAGCAGAGCAAGGTGTACCTCAACTATATGTCTATATTTACGCTCGGCAGAACCGTTTTGCTGGTGTGCATGTGGGCAATAAACATGATGAGATATTCCCAATTTCTGAAAGAAAGAATTTATCTTTTCATATTCACCCCAGTCGGATTGAACAACGAGGATTTTACTATCAAACTGTCTTTCAACAAGAGCTTTATAATTGAGAAAGACTTGAAAGACATCAGACCGTTTCTTAAGGAGATATATTCATGTGTATTTGCGAAAATCATCAATGAAGCTAACATAATAATCATGTCTACCAACAGAAAGAGGGGCAAGACCCCATACATCAGAAAATATAAGTTGTAGTGGTTTGGTAGAAACACTAGTTGATATAGGGTATGGCAACTGATGAATTTTTGCTCTTTGACAAGAATCACACACTGTTTCAGGATTGTGCTCTCCAACAAATGAGAGTTTATTTTTGCTAAGTACTTTCTTAACAATAGAAAAGGAAGGGTGGCCTAAACGAGCATGCCATCGCTCAAGTGAGAGTCTAATGGCACTACACACTTGTTTATTGAATCTGCTAACTTGGGGAATCAACGGGTAAAGTTCGTCCACACATCTAGCTCGGTAGAGAACCCACCTCGTGACCTGATCCTTGATCAAAAGAAGAATGGGTGAAGTTCTAGAAAAACATGATTATCAAGAGCAATGTGATGAACAGAAAGGATATTTTTGGATGAAATAGGACAGTGATGAATATTGTTTAGATGAATAACTCTATGTGGGGAATGAATAATTGAATGGCCATTTTTGCGTATCTCCATACCCGTACCATCCTCATTGTGGACTTGATCATGTCCGTGATATCTTTCATGCATGGTGACTTTTTCCAACTCATGGGTGATGTGGTCGGTTGCACCAGAGTCCACATACCAGTTGGTATCTACACCATATGACTTGTTGGCTGTTGTGGCAACTTTTTTCTTCTAGGAGTTATCATCTGCATAGCGCCACTTGCATTCTTTGCAATATGATTAGTTTTATTGCAAATCTAACATTTTCCTTCGTATTCATCATACCCTCTAAAATTGTTGTTGTAGTTGTTCTGGCTCCCCTGTTGTTGTTATAGAAGGGGCGACCGCCGTTGTTGTTGTAGTTGTGTCCTCCTCTGCCGCTGGAGTTGGAGTACTGGCCGCCATAGCCACCACCATGGTTGCCACCACCATCACCGTAGTGGCGGCTGCCGCCACCACCATGAGTTTTGGAGTAGTGGCCGCCACCACCACCGCCGTAGTGGCCACCACCACCACTGCCATCATGTCCTCCATGACGAGAGCCACCGCCACCGCCACGGTAGCCTTTGGAGGGGCCACCCCGACCGTGGGAAGTGGCATTGGCCGAAGATTTGAAGGCTTGGCCGCATGTGCCCTGGAACATCTCGACTCTTTGGTCGAAGGTCGATAGCATGCCGAAGAGCTCGTCGGCCGTGGTCAGCTTAGGACGCACGTCCAAGGCGCTGATGATGGGCTGGTACTCCATGTGGAGCCTGGATGTGATGTGGGAAAGGAGATCTTCCTCATCTATGGGTTTCCCTGCCGCTCCGATCTCATCGGCAAGACCCCGCATATAGCCGAAGAATGCAGCAGCCCACTGGGTTCCCTTCTGGGCAGTGGTGAGGGCGATGCGGATGTGATTGCAGCGAGAGCGGGATTGGGCAGAGAACATGTTGGCGAGGGCGGACCAGATGGCATGGGAGGTTTCAAGAGATGCTACTTGAACTAGGACTTCTTTGGAGAGATTGCGAATAAGATAGGGAACTATCTGTTGATCTTGGATGAGCCAAGGCGCATGAGCAGGGTTCAGAGCCACCTGACCTTTTCCCTCGGCATTCTTGCTGGTGATTGTTTTGGGTGGTGGTTCTAGGGTTTTGTCGATGTACCCAAAGAGGTCGCCCCCATGATCTGGGAACGAGCTTGAGCACGCTAGAGAACATAGTTGGATCACGTGAGGGGTTCAGAGACATTGTTGTTGAGGCTAGTGGAGACTACCGAGGTGGATGTCGACATGGTCGAGTTTGGAGATGGAAGGGAAGGATGGGAGGGATAGCTAGACAAAGGGGAAGATGGTAGCTCTATATACCATGTGAGATGATGTATCGAAGTGTCTCAACTCCTATACACAGGAGCCCGCAATGTATATATTGATAGTAGCGTGGACTGATCTCGCAGAGGCATACATATGTGGTTGAGAGATACATGGAGGGATAAGAGAAGATTACATCAAGAGATAAATATAAGAAGATCTTCCTAACTACTCCAACAACTTGAGGTCCAGGGCTGCGGTGTAGACTTGTCGTGACATTGTTTAACACTTTGATGTTTGAGCTACGTTTCTCATGGCTAAACTCAATGCCATCAAACTGATCACCCCTTCCCTTGATCTCATGTATAATATGGTAGTAGCTCGGCTTTGAATCCTCATTCAGCGCGTTAATCACCTGCAGGCAGTCCGAAGCGACCTTAACCTTTTGAGTTAGCAGGTCGTTCGCCAGAGAGATGGCCTCCCTTATCGCTAGTGCCTCAACAATTTCAGAATCCACCAATCCTAAAAAAACACTAAAGATGCTCCCAAGAACTCAACATTACTTCTCTTGGAAACAATCGCTACAGACGATTTGTCGTCCAGTTTACCCATGGCTCCGTCCACATTGATTTTAACCCATCCCGCAGGAGATGGAATCCACTCGTTCACGTTAGCCTTGACTTGTCTTGTCGTTCCCACATATTTCTTCATATGGTGGACCACTCCAAGTTCTTCAAGGAAGTTTGTGAAAAAACAATGAGTAGATAAGGGGCTTTGAAACAAATTTTCATGAATAGCCTTTCGCCGCGCGTGCCATATTGCTCATAGGGTAACAAAAATTTCTGTCATTTCATGTGAGGGAAATTTTTCTCTCAAAAATCCAATCTCTTGCATTTACCTGCTGCGTTAAAGCAACTTGTTCTGCAGAGTTTTCCAATGCCAAGGCCCAAACACACTTCGCCATCGTACACTCGATCAACGAATGCTTCCATGAGTCAGTTTCTCCACATATAGCACACTTGTCAGCATCCGCCATGTGCCAGTCCTTGCGCATATCATTCATCGACAGAGAATTCTTTGGTAGCTTCTAGTGGAACGTTTTTATTTTCGAGGGAACTTGGATTCGCCACAGGAAGTCCATTGTTTTCCTTCCTTCTTTGTGTCTGAAGAAGAGGTTAAAGCTTCCAGCCAAGCTTCTCTAGCAGTTTTTGTGTGCACCAACATTTTGTATGCTGACCAAACTGTGAACAGACCTTTGTTGTCATAATGCCATGCACACTCATCATGCTGAATCCTAGTTGATAGCATTGTTGAGGAAATCGTTAACTGGTAGCTGCTCGGTTGGCTGGTGAGTAGGGGATTAATCGGCTAATCGGCAAGTTAATCGGCCATTTAATCAATCAATCGGATGATTTATCAGTTTATAGGCTACTCGGTAACCCGATGAGTAGGGATTAATCGGCAAGTTAACTGGTTAATTGGATGAATTCTTGAACAGGGGTTGATAGTGGGATATTTAGGATTGTCTCGACATCCATCGGCAAGAAACTCTGGAGAAGTTTCTCACGGTTCCATGTAGCTGGAGTATGATCTATGAACTCACTGACCTTGGAAGGAGCGTCATCCACTAGGCATGCCATAGGGTGCATTTTTGGCTGAGTGTTGAGAGTGCCGGTACCCATAGGCCCACAACAGTCATCAGATACGCCACACTTGATGGCTTGGTGCAGTAGTACCAGCAGCAACTCCAACACCAACAACACTACACTCTAGTACACGCACTAGCATGCATGCGCTTTGCTATGGCGCCAAGAATGTCAAAAAAACATATACTCCCTCCGTTTCAGTTTACAAGTCCTACGCGTATACCTAGGTAGCCAATTTTATCACACTAATATAAACTATATAACACACAAATTATAACGTTTGAAAATAGAACACCTGAAGTTTATATTGGTATATTTTTTGTAATATTTTTTTTCGAGGGTACGTCAACACTACAAAAAAAAGACACATCCGTGGCATTTTGGGCCGAACGAAATTTTTTCTGTCATACTTATGACACTTCTATGATGATAAATGTAACAAAACCCGATATCATCATAGATGTGGTGGGCTCCTACTTCTGTGACAAAAAATCATGACAGAAAATGGGCTTTTCGTCCTGGGCGGGCCAGAGATGCAGCCGCATGACATTCTTTGGGCCATCCAAGACGAAAAAAACCGTGGTAGAAGCGAGGGCGAGGAAAATATCGGGGTGTTCCCGGTTATGGTGGGTGGTCAGGGCCGAGCGATGCACGAAGGTTTGTGCATTTCTGTCATACACACACGCGGGTGGGTGCGAGGCATTGGGCTCTAACTGAACCCGAGCGAGGCGTTCTCCTACTGAACCCAAGCGATTGCACTGCAGGCTACGTGTTACTGAACCCGAGCGATTGATTGATGGCAGTTAACTGAACCCGATCAAGCGATTCCTTCGCTACTGCTGCTAACTGAAGCTGATTGATGCTGCCTCTTGATGAACAATGAGCGTTGCAGGGTGGGTTTGGATGAACAGTTCCTAGTGGGGGTGGATGAACAGGACCCCGTGGTGTTGCCTCTGGATGAACAGGACCCCGATCGATCGGGCCGGTTGGGGCTGGATGAACATGACCCCGTGGAGGGCTGGATGAATAGGACAACCCCGTGGAGGGTTGGATGAACAATTGACGGTGGAGGGGTGAATGAACAGTAGCCCCTGGGGGGGTGGTTGAATAGGAGCCCGTGGAGAGGGCTGGTTGAACAGTACCGGGTGGAGTAGCGCGCGGTGGAGGGTGGATGAACATGAGCATGTGGATGAATAGTCGCAGGTGGAGGCTGGAGGAGGTCGACGTTGGATGAACAGTAGCCCGTGGAGGCTGGAGAAGGTCGATGATGGAGATGAACAGTATCCCGTGGAGTCCTGTTTTGTGGTACGCCACACCCCTCCCGGTGAACAGGAACCCTGTTTCGACCATAGCGCTCCAACACAAGTCCGTTTCCTCCGTTTTGCATTACGCCACACCCCTCCCGATCAACAGGACCCCGTTTCGACCGTAGGAGGTCCAACACAAGTCCGTTTCCTCCGTTTTGCGGTACGCCAGACCCCTCCCGATGAACATGATACCATTTCGAACGTGGCTGGTCGAACACAAGGACGTTTCCTCCATTGTGCGGTATGCCATGCCTTGTTTCCATCGGTTGTTCCGTCCAAGCAGGTTGGCTCCCACGCGTTCCGTTGCCTCCCGATGAACACGACACATTCCGTTGCCTCCCCATGAACACGACGACGACGCAGTTTCTCCGTTCCGACCCAGCCATGTACACGAGCCCTGGCCGTACGTATGCGCGAGTAGGCGTTCGAGACCCCGCTCGTATGTACGTACGTGGCCTATTTTCTTTCTTGCACACTGGCCGTTGTATGTACATGTACATGCTACGTGTGCGCCTCTACTACGACACGTGCGCCTCTACATCGACCAGTATGTATGTACACGTTCGCGACCAGAATGACAACGCTACATACGCTTCGACCAGGTGGGTCCCGACTGTCAAGCACTTCTTTGCGTGCGAAGATGTAGCTGGTGGGTCCCAGCAGTCAGGGGGTGAATTTTTTTTTGCCCGGACGCACTTCCTTGTGTGCGAAGATGTAGCTGGTGGGTCCTAGCAGTCAGGGGGGAAACTTTTTTTTTGTGAAATACGGTGGCCTGTCTGATGGGTCCCTGCTGTCAGGTGGAGGAATAATTATTTTGCGCGTAATTATAAGGAGGCACTTCCTTGTGGTCGCCGTGGACCCAACTGTCAGCCTCTCCACGTACAGTACTCTTACGATGGAAGTCGTTCCTTGACCATGTTGACCACGCCGCGCTGAGAGCACCAGGACGGTGGACGACGGCGAGGCCTAGGAAGGGGACGACGCGGAGCCGGGGAAGACGCGCAGTGGAAGCCCGCGTGGAGAGGAGTATGAGGGTTCACTGGTTCGGCTGCGGTGTGAGGCTGCCATCATCGCACGGCCTGGCCAACGGTGGGAGTAGTATGGGTGCGGTGAGGCCTCCGCGGCAGCACAGCCGACCACGAGAGGCAGGAGCAGGTGGCACGACCGGTGCTGCTTTGGGCGGCTGGAGAAGAAGACCAGAGGTTGAAGAAGCACTACGGCCGTTGGATGGACATCGTATGGTTACTGGAGCTAGAATCGTGCATATTGACTAAGTTGACAAAGCCCTCCGTCCCCGTCAACTTAGTAGGCCCACTATACTGGGTCCCAGCTAGCAGGGTGAGTATTCATTTTTTTGTGCGTAATAAGGAGGCACTTCCTTCTGTGCGAAGATATAGCTGGTGGGTCTGAGCTATCAGTGGCGGTAACGTTTTTTTCGCGAAATACAGAGGCCCTTTCGATGGGTCCCAGATGTCAGGTGGAGGAATCATTATTTTGCGCGTAATAAGGAGGCATTTCCTTGCGTGCGGCTGTGGACCCAGCTGTCAGCCTCTCCACATACAGTACACTTCAGATGCATGTCAGTCGTTGACCATGTTGACCATGCAGCGCCGAGAGAACCAGGGCGGTGCACGACGGCGAGGCCTAGGAAGGGAATGACACGAAGCCAGAGAAGACTCGGCAGTTGTTTCCCACACGGAGGGGAGTACGACTATACGTGCGTTTACTGGTTCGTCTGCCATCGCTGGAGAATAACAACAGATGTGGGTGAGTAGAGGGATGGCTAGGCCAGCGATGGGTGTATGGTGGGGCGGTGACGCCTGCGCGGCAGCACAGTCGACCACGGGGAGGAGGGAGCAGGCAGTCCCGCCGGCGCTTGTTTGAGCGGCTGGAGCAGGAAGAGCCGAGATTGAAGAAGCACGACGGCCATTGGATGGACATCCAACAATCACTGCTTGTGCGTCAATCTGTTTTAGGAAAGCCTCAAATCTGTGGAAAATAGCATACATGCCATCTGCCATTATTTCTAATAATTTACTGCCCATTTGCTAATTCTTACTGTCTTTTTGGAGCCCATATTCTTTTTGTTAGCATTACATCCCATATCGGGGCCACAGTTAAAAAGTTATACGAAATTTTGCATATGTCGGTGCGGTCCGAACTGTTTTTAATCCCGAAATTTCAAGTCACATTCAAACTGATTTTAAAAATAAATGTATATCAATATAAAATCCAATAAATTGTCCACGCATAAAAATCAATGCAATTTAATATCTCGAAATGAAAAAAAGAAATTTGAAACTAATTGCTGGTTTGATGTGTTTTAAAAACATACAACCCATTTCTCATTAGTGATAGGCCATTTTCTCGGCCAGCCGAGTGAAGCTCTTCTTGTCTTGAAAGATTTGCAGCCCAACAGGCTTGACAAAGTGACTTACTTGACAAATCACAAAAAAACTGGGCTAGCCATTTTCAGAAAGAAAAAAAAAACTACTGAGGTGGTCTGTGGTAAACATAAAAAAAAGGTTGTCCAGACAGGCCAGAGTGCCCCGCACAGCCCAGTTGACACCTTGCTTCCGTCTCAAAAACAAATTAGGTAAATGCCACTCCGATTATGGCGATTCATAAAAATGCCACTGCAATTTCCAAACTTTGAAAAATGCCAGTGCAATTTTTGTAAATTTGAAAAACACCACTGCAATTTGCAAACTTTGAAAAATGCCACTCCAGACTTCGAAAAATGCCACTGGAAATGGCATTTTTCAAAGTTTGGAAATTGCAGTGGCATTTCTCGGAAACACCAGATTTGGAGTGGCATTTATCAAATTAACCCAAAACTTAAAAAAACTGGGCGAGCTGCTGGGTCCTTGGTGTCAGCCGCTCGTTGTGCAATTCTCTCGTTTATTGACTACGTTGACAATGGCATGGGACCCAGATGTCAGAAATCCATTAGGAGGAGCCATTTTTTATTGGCTTGAAATAAGGAGGCACTTGCTTGCGTACTGCCATGACCTTGGTGGGTCCGTGACGTCATCCTCTCCACATACAATCATCTCCTGATTGTGTACGCGTCAACTTGGTAGGCCCACAAGTCAGCCTCTAAACCCGTGGAGGACAAATACAACCCATTTAAAACAATAACATCCCATTCCATACGTTCAAACGGAAAGTTCAACATTCATAGCAAAGTAACAGGTCTGATCCACATATAGAGTACTGAACTTCCACGTTGACAACCATCATAGCCAAGTTAACTATCTACTCCCACTAATACTCTAGTAGCGTACAAGTACTAAATTACTCTTAGCTAACTAGACGATGCCCGCTGCCATCTGCGGTACACGCTAAACACCAGCACCGGCGTCCTCCGCCTCGCCTCGGACTTGCCAGAGGTGCGATAGGGCGCGTTGCTCACGCGGGTTGGCCCTTTCCATGCCGGTGTGGTCCACCGAAGCTTCGACTTCTAAGAGGGAAACCCACTTGACGAGCTGGTAGTAAAAATCGGCATTGCGAACGCGTGCGTGCCCGACAGCCTCCAGGGTTATTTGCCGGGCGCCAGCCTCCACGTAGTCGGCCCAATTTCGGGCGCTCTGCTCACGACTGAGAGCATTGGTGCGCTGCTGCTCCATGTCCCGCTGGCGGCGCAAATCGGCGACACGCTGCTCCTTCGCCAAGCGTTCACGCTCCAACAACTCCTGCTGCTCCTCCAGGCGGTCGCGCTCCAACAAGTCCTCGATCTCTGCATTGCCATCTAAAGACCGATAGAATGCCTCCTCCCTCCGCCTGCCTTCCGGTGAAAAACCGAACACTAGTTCCGACGGTGACCGCCTCCGGCCTCACCTATTGTGGACAGGCGTGGGCATGGCGGACGTGGATAGAGCGAGGATAAGTGGCAAGCGACGTCGGGCCGGTGGGGGCTTATGAGGATATGGCGAGTTGGGTTGCGGTGCCACCGGAGAAGGCCGGGAAACAGTACTTATAGGCAGAAGGTAGCGCGACGGTCATCAAAATTCAATGCATAAGCAGGCATGGCTTAGTGCGCCAGCTTGCCATGGAAAACTAGAGAAACTGAAATTATGACCGTGTCGTCCCGTCTCGTCCGTGCTGGGTCACACGCCGACATGATGGTCAAACGAGTGCACTAGAATCATCTCCCTCCTTGTCAATAATGATTCCACGGATTTAAACGGCCCGCAACAATTAAAGCGCATCTTTTTTCACATCAGTTAGATGCCTTAATTACGGCCGGCTGCATGCAGTCACTTAGAATTGCTCGCAGCCAGTACGTGGAGCAGCATGCAATGAGTCGCATCCGAGGGCACACATGTAGCCACTTAAATTGCTGGAATTAATTAGGCTTAAACTTTTGCATGCAGTTAATTATTGCCATGCCTTGGTCTTGCTGCTTTGCTCACGGGACTAAAAAACACGGACGGAGGGAGTACCTTGGTTGGTGAGATTTTTGAATTAAGCCGTGCAAACTGGAAAGGAGGTACTAGTACGTGCGTGATCCGCTATTTATTCGTGTAGGATCGAGTAGGTCGTTTCTTGAATTGAGCCCTGCAAAGCGGAAAGGAGGTAGTATGTGCGTGATCTGCTATTTATTCGTGTAGGATCGAGTAGGTCGGATAGTGTATGTGTAGGATCGAGTAGGTCGGACGGTGTACGTGTACGATCACATTAGTTGATGAACGTTAGCTGGGAGATAAGGCATTTGCGAACGTTTTTGCTGGCAGTTTCTTGAGATTCGCATGGCATTCTTCAGAGCAGCTTGTCAGTTTCTTTAGAGGTAGGCATTTTTATTCAAAAAACTGCCACTTTGGATCTTGCGTCGCAACTAAAACTGCCAGGAGCGCATTAGTAGGCTAGCTAGTGATCGATCAGTAACTTGTAAACACTGAGCGTACAGAAATAAGGAATTGTTAATGCATCTCAATGATTCATAGATCATATACAAATATGTAGCTCCAAAAGTAAAGATCAGCCACTTTCGATCTTGCGTCGCAACTAAAACCAACTAGTACAATTCCCATACATAAGATAAACATGTTAATGCATCTCAATGATTCACAGATCATATACAAATATGTAGCTCCAAAAGCAAAGATCTAGAAACAACATCTATTCTTCCTACTAACGTGGATGCTTCTCTTGGCCAACATTCAGTACAGACTGAAAGACAAATTTGTTTGTGAAGTCTACAATTCCTTTTGCAAATGTAAGTGGTTTCACCAACAGCTGGAACCATGAGAATGAACCACACATGATGGAGGAACATCCACTGCAATACGATTTGGTCTTCTCTCGATCACACGACGAGACTATTTTCGGAATACAAACTTTAACTTAGGCAAAATGATGCCCATTGTATAATCAGACCAAAGCAATGAAGCACCTAGTGTTGGCCAATAAATAGTACAGTACTACTTTTCTGCAGTCCATGAAGTGGCTATCCAATCTTTCTGTGTCTATTTTCAAATGGCACTGCATGTAGTGACTATACTATTCTCTTGTGCAGTTCAACCAAAATTGCAGTCACTTTGTTTTTTGCCAAATAGCAACGGGCAGACATCTCTATGTGCACAAATATCAAGCAGCTAGTAAACATATACCCCACCTTGTATTTTCGGTTTAAACATGTCTCTTCCGCTTAGCATCTATCATGTTCTGCACTGGACAATTTGATACAGTTATGTTTTGCCCTGGAAAATTTCATACTGAATTGATTTGCTAGTTCAGAGCAGAAATATAGCGCCTATTCGTCATCAGACCAAGGATATCCCTGTTCCGAGTGATGGAAGA
Organism: Triticum aestivum; assembly: GCF_018294505.1. Classification (NCBI taxonomy): domain Eukaryota; kingdom Viridiplantae; phylum Streptophyta; class Magnoliopsida; order Poales; family Poaceae; genus Triticum; species Triticum aestivum. The sequence continues at coordinate 145,859,261 of NC_057801.1, forward strand.
GGTGAAATTGATACAACCGAAATTGAGCATCCAATCATTGAATCATGTCCTGCACCTCCAATGTAGGTCCACCCTGCCAATAAATTCACATGCAAACCACTAGTATTACTATCTAATGACAGTACAAAAAGAGTAGCAAGATAGTAGCAAACCATGTACCTTAGTAATGAACAGCTCATAGTGCCACCAATTGGATATAAAGGTTTGGAAGAAAACATGCTCCTAATGTTGAACCAATTGGACTTTTTGTGCAGTTCAACTAAAATCGAGCATCCCTGTTTGCATAGATATTGAAAGTGTGATTACTGTAAAAATGACACTAGTTGAAGCATAGACTCACAAATATAAGCATTCCAATTTCTTAATGGTAAAAGGTAGCAAGAATGTTTCTAACCACCTGTTTGAAAGAATAAATAAGGCAACATCGGCTGATGTCAAAAAGGCATATATAGTTATTTCTGAAAGAACAATCCACTCCTGACCTTTCCTCTTCTTTTAAGCATATTTTGTGCAGTTCAACTAAAATGAAATGCCATCACCGCCTTGACAATTGAGTGACACTGCACAAAAGGAAATGACTTAACATTACATCATGATGTCAGGTATGTAGTCGACAGGCATTAGAGACAAACATACAAACCTCCTCTCATAATATAATGAACATTAATTTTAACAAAGGTGTGACTAGCTTTACCAGGATAATTTGAGTGAACTCTACACCCTCTGTTCCTTAATATAAGACGTTTTCATGATTCAATTTAAAGTACCCAAACCTCTAGTATTTATAAAAACAGGTAGTAGTTTTCTTGAGCACATATCTGGGAAAGCTTGCCACACTTTATTTATGTCCATATGCTAATGCAACACCATTCGAATACTACAAATATACACTAATCCCGTGGCTAGTGCAACAATAGAGTAGTTATTTTTTTATAGGGTACAGTACAATTGTTTTACTGAACAGATTTTGATAAACTCTAGACCTGGAAGATTTCTATAAGAATTAACAATACAAAATGTAAAGGTAACAAGTTTCAGCATTGGTATACTAGCTGTGCATGAGCATTAAACCAAATACAAAAGTCTGAAGGTAACTAGAATTATTAACTAATGACAGTATAAAAAAATTGCAAACCATGTACCTCCAAGGTAAATATCATTTCGAACTCGGGGGGACCTTAAAAATTGCTATCCCAATCTTGATAATCGATCAAACATAAAAACTTGATCGAACGAATCAAGAGAACAGTCGGGGGAGGAGGGGCCCACTCTTGACCTTTCCTCTTGTCTTCATAATTTTTTGTGGAGTTTAACCAAAATAAAATGACATCAGTGCCTTGGCATTTTGGTGACACTGTACAAAAAAATTAACTTATCTCATGAAAGTGAGGTATGTAATCTATAAGCATTAATAGTGAAAAAATCTGAAGGTAGTAACAAGTTTCATCATTGGTATACTGGCTATGCAACAACATTAGAATGCCTTAGCTGAAAATCCTTTAATACATCCACAATCAACAGCTAACCCTAAAATAATCAAGTGACATTAAATGGCATTGCTTAAATTTATCGGTGGCATTAGACTGAGTGCGACATTAGTTAAATGTGGTATCACTTTAGCAGTAGCATTGCTTGACTTGACTGCCGGCGTTATACTAACAACAAAAAAGTGGCAATAAGAGCATGGGTGGCCCATTCGGACAGTGGGCCCACCAGTACGATGTACCTTCACGGACGCATAGAGTGGTGAGGGAGGTATGGTTGCCCAGAGCAACAAATATCCAGGCAGCATATGTGGATTACGTCCCATTTTTGTTCCCTTTAGCCACATTTTTCCTATGTGAGGACAACAAACCGATCGACCTGGTCATTCTCTATTGCGTTGTCATGCCTTCTTCAACCAAGAGACACGAGACTCGTTCCTTAGCTATTGATTTTCCCCTTTTCAACCTAGATGCGGGTTTGATGCCTACTCTCTTGGATAATACAATCTCCCTTCCTTTCCTTATTCAACCCAGACATGGATTAGTCTGCATGAAGTAGGGTTTCCTTTAATAGTGCAAATTAAGGTTTTCGTCTGCGTGACCAGCAAAGCAGAGGATAGCAAATTGGGAAGATGGTAGAGTGGAAAAAGATCCACATGCAGGGACGTGGCAGATGGGGGCAATAGAACAAGGGTATGGTTCAAAAAGAGGTAGCATACCCGAGGGCCGGCGGGAAGTGGCTTCACTCGTGGCCGTCGTCCTCCGCACACACTACGACAGTGATCTAGGGGACGGAGGCCATCCCGTGTGGGCGCTAGGTCTGAGAGGACGGCCTTGTCATCAGTGCGTGACCTCGCTCACCGATGACGAGTGCGTCAATGCTGTACGTCCTTTTCTTCCCCGGAAGATCCGTGACCACCGGTGAGGAGGGGGAGAGAGGCAATCTTTTTTAGATCAAGAGAGAGGGTGATAGTGTGAGAAGCAAGTGGGCAGCCCTTAGCAAGAAAGTGCTGAAGCTCCAGCCCATAGATCTTTTTATACTACTAGTACTAGAGGTGGAGTAGTGGTAGAGTAGTTTATATTTTCTTTGCATACAGTACCAGTTAGTCATGCTTCAAAACTGAACGGCACACCATTAAAAAATAGAGGTTGATAACTAATGCGGCACCTCGGGCCAACGCGGCCAGATCACATTTTGCACGAGAAATTACACACCATGTTTCGTTGACATGTGGTCCCATTCCAACATGTCAATGAGACGACAGCGAGTCCTTTTCTACTAGTATTTCCGAACCGATGTGTAGGCCGGGCCGCCTCTTCGTGTACCATCGCAAACTGGCAACCCTTCACTGACTCTTCGCCATTCCCTCTCAATTTGGAACTGCTGTCGCACGCTCTTCCTCCCTCCTCCATTTGTTTGATCGTATTCTCCATGGAGGGAACATGCCAGAAACGACCCCGTTATTCTTGCCCCGATCTGAAAGATGACGTGGTGGAGGAACTCATTGATCAGTGCGACGTCATCACCCCAGCTAGCATGGTAGGTTCATTCAAGACCATTCCCGACTCAACTAATAACATCATTACAAGGAACCCAAGGTTCCAGGAGCGGTTTGATCTCCCCTATCTTCTTCGCCGTGACCCTGCTGACTGGCGCGGGGACGACAGAGGCCTCACCTTGTGAAAGTTGATGCCACTTAATAATGATACGTATGATGTTAAGATGCCGTCGCTTGAGGGCAAGGCTTGGGCAGGCGCAAATGGAGATTGGGTTATTTATATTGGGTACAACTGTGAGTGGGAACTTGTGAATGTGTACACTCGTCACCGGGTTCCACTTCCAAAAATCTCAGCAGACTACCCAGAGGTTGAGCACATTGGTATTCTATGCACGTTCAAATACGATCATGGTGACTATCTTCTATGGAAGATAGCAATTTGTCGAGTTCCCAATCGCTCTTGGAATTACAGGAACTATGTAATTGTTGCTATCTTCGACCAGCTTGTTGCCGTCCTTCGTGGTTCGACTGGATGGATATTGCTCAAAAATCAGTTTCTGTACACGGATGTGTACTGTGATGCAATTCGATACGTCCATTTTGCATCATGCTTTTATATCAATATTTATTGCATTATGGGCTGCTATTACACGTTATGTCACAATACTTATGCCTATTCTCTCTTATTTTACAAGGTTTACATGAAGAGGGAGAATGCCGGCAAATGGAATTCTGGGCTAGAAAACGAGCAAATATTAGAGACCTATTCTGCACAACTCCAAAAGTCCTGAAACTCCACGAAAGTCATTTTTGGAATTAATAAAAAATACTGAGTGGAAGCAATACCAGAGGGAGGCCACCCACCGTCCACGAGGGTGGGGGGCGCGCCCCCTGCCTCGTGGCCCCCCTGGCAGCCCTCCGGTGACCATCTTCTGCTATATGATGAAGTCTTTTACCCTGGAAAAAAATCATAAGCAAGCTTTCGGGATGAAACTTCGCCGCCACGAGGCGGAACCTTGGCTGAACCAATCTAGGGCTCCGGCGAGGTTGTTCTGCCGGGGAAACTTTCCTCCGAGAGGGGGAAATCATCACCATTGTCATCACCATCAATCCTCTCGTCGGGAGGGGGTCAATGTCCATCAACATCTTCACTAGCACAATCTCCTCTGAAACCCTAGTTCATCTCTTGTATCCAATCTTTGTCCCAAAACCTCAGATTGGTACCTGTGGTTGCTAGTAGTGTTGATTACTCATTGTAGTTGATGCTAGTTGGTTTATTCGATGTAAGTTCATATGTTCAGATCCTTAATACATATTAATACCCTCTAATTATGAACATGAATATGCTTTGTCAGTATTTATGTTTGTTCCTGAGGACATGGGAGAAGTCTTGCTATAAGTAGTCATGTAAATTTGGTATTCGTTTGATATTTTGATGAGATGTATGTTGTCTCTCCTCTAGTGGTGTTATGTGAACACAAACTACATGACACTTCACCATTGTTTGGGCCTAGAGGAAGGGATTGAGAAGTAATAAGTACATGATGGTTTGCTAGAGAGACAGAAGCATAAACCCTAGTTTATGCGTTGCTTCGTAAGGTGCTGATTTAGATGCATATGTTTCATGCTATGGTTAGGTTTACCTTAATACTTCTTTTGTAGTTGCGGATGCTTGCAATAAGGGTTAATCATATGTGGGATGCTTGTCCAAGAAAGGGCAGTACCCAAGCACCGGTCCACCCACATATCAAATTATCAAAGTAACGAACGCGGATCATATGAGCGTGATGAAAACTAGCTTGACGATAATTCCCATGTGTCCTCGGGATGGCTTTTCTCTATATAAGAACATGTCCAGGCTTGTCCTTTGCTACAAAAAGGATTGGGCCACCTTGCTGCACCTTATTTACTTTTATTGCTTGTTACCCGTTACGAATTATCTTATCACAAAACTATCTGTTACCGATAATTTCAGTGCTTGCAGAGAATACCTTACTGAAAACCGCTTGTCATTTCCTTCCGCTCCTCTTTGGGTTCGACACTCTTACTTATTGATAGGACTATGATAGATCTCCTACACTTGTGGGTCATCAAGAATCTTTTCTGGCACTGTTGCCGGGGAGTGAAGCGCCTTTGGTAAGTGGAACTTGGTGAGGAAAAATTTATACAATGTGCTGAAATTTACTGTCACTTGTTACTATGGAACATAATCCTTTGAGGGGCTTGTTCGGGGTATCTTCACCCCGACCAGTAGGGCAAAGATTTCCTCCTCAACATACTGAACCTACTGAAAATGTTTACTTTGAAATCCCTTCGGGTATGATAGAGAATCTGCTAGCTAATCCTTTTACAGGAGATGGAACATTGCATCCCGATTTACACCTAATCTATGTGAATGAAGTTTGTGGATTATTTAAGCTTGCAGGTATGCCCGATGATGTTATCAAGAAGAAGGTCTTCCCTTTATCTTTGAAGGTAGAGGCATTGACATGGTATAGGTTATGTGATGATCTGGGATCATGGAACTACAACCGATTGAAATTGGAATTTCATCAGAAGTTTTATCCTATGCATCTTGTTCATTGTGATCGTAATTATATATATAATTTTTGGCCTCGCGAAGGAGAAAGCATCGCTCAAGCTTGGGGGAGGCTTAAGTCAATGTTATATTCATGCCCCAATCATGAGCTCTCAAGAGAAATGATTATTCAAAAAATTTATGCTCGACTTTCTCTCAACAATCGCTCCATGCTCGATACTTCTTGTATTGGTTCTTTTATGATGAAGACTATTGAATTCAGATGGGATTTATTGGAAAGAAATAAATGCAACTCTAAAGATTGGGATCTCGACGAAGGTAAGGAGTCAGGTATGACACCTAAGTTTGATTGTGTTAAATATTTTATGGATACCGATGTTTTCCATGAATTTAGCACTAAATATTGACTTGACTCTGAGATAGTAGCTTCTTTCTGTGAATCATTTGCTACTCATGTTGACCTCCCTAAGGAGAAGTGGTTTAATTATAATCCTCCCACTGAAGTAAAAGTAGTTGCACCTATTAAGTTTGAAGAAAAGACGTATCACTTATAATGATGATGTTGTTCCTACTATCTATATTGAGAAACCACCTTTCCTTGTTAGGATAAAGGATCATGCTAAAGCTTCAACTATGGTTTCTAAGAGTAACACTAGAACACCTACACCACCTGAGCAAATTAAAGTTGAACCTAGTATTGCTATGGTTAAAGATCTCTTGGCTGATAATATTGATGGGCATGTTATTTACTTCTGTGATGAAGCTGCTAGAATTGCTAGACCCGATACTAAGAATAAACATACACCTGTTGTTGGCATGCCTGTTATTTCTGTTAAAACAGGAGATCATTGTTATCATGGCTTATGTGATATGGGTGCTAGTGCAAGTGCAATACCTGATTCCTTATACAAAGAAATTATGCATGATATTGCACTTGCTGAGATAGAAGAAATTTATGTTACAATTAAGCTTGCCAATAGAGATACTATTTCACCAGTTGGGATTGTTAGAGATGTTGAAGTCTTGTGCGGGAAAGTTAATACCCTGCTGATTTTCTTGTTGTTGGTTCCCCACAAGATGACTTTTGTCCCATTATATTTGGTAGACCCTTCTTGAATACTGTTAATGCTAAGATAGTCTGCAAAAGGATGTTGTTACTATTGGTTTGGGAGATATGTCTCATGAGTTCAATTTTGCTAAATTTTGTAGACAACCCCATGATAAAGAGTTGCCTAGTAAAGATGAAATTATTGGTCCTGCTTCTATTGTTGTGCCTCCCAATGATCCTTTAGAACAATATTTGCTAGACCATGAAAATGATATGTTTATGAATGAAAGAAGGGAGATAGATGAAGTATTCTTTAAATAGGGACCTATTTTGAAACACAACTTGCCTGTTGAAATTCCAGGGGATCCTCCACCACCCAAGGGTGATCCCGAGTTTGAGCTTAAACCATTACCTGATACTCTTAAATATGCTTATCTTGATGAAAAGAAGATATATCCTGTTATTATTAGTGCTAACCTTTCAAAGCATGAAGAGGAAAGATTATTGAGAACTCTGAAGAAGCACCGCACTGCTATTGGATATACTCTTGATGATCTTAAGGGCATTAGTCGCACTCTATGCCAACACAAAATAAAATTGGTGAAAGACACTAAACCAGTTATTGATCACCAATGACGGTTAAATCCTAAGATGAAAGAAGTGGTAAGAAAGGAAATACTAAAGCTCCTCGAGGCAGGTATAATTTATCCCGTTGTTGATAGTCAGTGGGTAAGTCCTGTCCATTGTGTCCCTAAGAAGGGAGGTATTACTGTCGTTCCTAATGATAAAGATGAATTGATCCCTCAAAGAATTGTTACAGGTTATAGGATGGTAATTAATTTCCGCAAATTAAATAAAGCTACTAAAAAAGATCATTACCCTTTGCCTTTTATTGATCAAATGCTAGAAAGATTACCCAAACATACACATTTTTGCTTTCTAGATGGTTACTCTGGTTTCTCTCAAATACTTGTGTCAGCAAAGGATCAAGAAAAGACCACTTTTACTTGCCCTTTTGATACTTTTGCTTATAGATGTATGCCTTTTGGTTTATGTAATGCACCTGCTACCTTTCAAAGATGCATGATGGCTATATTCTCTGACTTCTGTGAAAAGATTGTTGAGGTTTTCATGGATGATTTCTCTGTTTATGGATCTTCTTTTGATGATTACTTGAGCAACCTTGATCGAGTTTTGTAGAGGTGCGAAGATACTAGTCTTGTCTTGAATTGGGAGAAGTGCCACTTTATGGTTAATGAAGGCATTGTCTTGGGGCATAAAATTTCTGAAAGAGGTATTGAAGTTGATAAAGCTAAGGTTGATGCTATTGAAAAGATGCCGTGTCCTAAGGACATCAAAGGTATAAGAAGTTTCCTTGGTCATGCCAGTTTTTATAGGAGGTTCATTAAGGACTTCTCTTAAATTTCTAGTCCTCTGACTAATCTCTTACAAAAAGATATTCCTTTTGTCTTCGATGATGATTGTGTATCAGCATTTGAAATACTTAAGAAAGCTTTGATTTCTGCACCTATTGTTCAGCCACCTGATCGAAATTTACCCTTTGAAATTATGTGTGATGCTAGTGATTATGCCGTAGGTGCTGTTCTAGGACAAAGAGTTGATAAGAAACTAAATGTTATTCAATATGCTAGTAAAACTCTAGACAGTGCCCAGAGAAATGATGCTACTACTGAAAAATAATTTTTAGCAGTTGTATTTGCTTGTGATAAGTTCAGACCTTATATTATTGATTCTAAACAGTACAAAAAAAGACACATCCATGACATTTTGGGATGAATGAGTTTTTTTCTGTCATACATATGACACTTCTATGACGATAATTGTGACAAAACCCGGTATTATCATAGATGTGGTGGGCTCCTACTTGTATGACAAAAAATCATGACAGAAAATGGGCTTTTCGTCCTGGGTGGGCCAGAGACGCAGCTGCATGACATTCTTTGGGCCGTCCATGACGGAAAAAAACGTGGTAGAAGCAAGGGCGAGGAAAATTTCGGGGAGTTCCCGGTTACGGTGGGTGGTCGGGGGCCGAGCAATGCACGTTTCTCTCGTACACGTACGCGCGTGTGTGTGAGGCATTGGCTCTAACTGAACCCGAGCGAGGCGTTGGGCTCTAACTGAACCCGAGCGATTGCACTGCAGGCTACACGTTACTGTACCCGAGCGATCGATTGATGGCTGTTAACTAAAGCCGATCGAGCGATTCCTTTGCTACTGCTGCTAACTAAAGTCGATCGATGCTGCCTCTCT